>NC_092508.1:41187484-41935818 GCF_047511675.1 Marmota flaviventris | reverse complement strand
GACATAGAAGTCCTATTTTGATAATCTGTGTTTCCTGAACCCAAGTAAATATAATATGACTTTTATTTTTCTCCTCAAGAAAATCTCTTATGTTCTTCCTCTTTAAGCATAACCAGAAGTAGGAAAATACTTTTTATTCTAAATAAATGTTTTTGTCTTCTAGTAAGAATGTTCTTTTTTGAGTGTGTTTGTCTTTAGGGATGTATATGATCTCTGAAATCATACACACCTTATTCTACAATCAGGAGGCTCAAAACTTCCTGTTAAAGGACTAATCCTTGTATTCTATGCTTGTGGCATGTATGCTTTCTGTTGTAGCTACTCAGTTCTGCTCTCTAGTGTGAAGAGAGTCATAAACAAGCCATAAACAAATGGATGTGTCTGAATGTCATTGAGACTTTCCTGCCAGTCCCCAGGCTGTAGTTTGCTAATCCTGTTCCAGATTATTGGAAAACACTTAAACAAATTATCATCTCTTTTTAATATACATACATCTTTCCTTTGATTTTTAGTCAAAATTACATTGAAGTGTGTATATTAATATTTTAGTCTCCTACATCATATTTGTATTTAATTTCTGAACTTAGAAACATTTTGAGGAAGCAAATGCCACAGTCTGGCTGGGCACAATTCAGGAGCCACTTGTCAAAAGAAACAAACTTTATTTTTAGAACACACACACCACACCACACAGCTCCTCAGGAAAAACCCTCAGAGCCCAACTGCCACCACCGGCTTCCAAAAAGCCTCTGCACCTCCCCCACTCCTCCTGCTCTTGAGGCCCATTGGCTGGGTCATGTGGGCGGAGCCAAAAAAAGTCCCCCAATGAGTAGCTCCGTGGTCTGAAAGGTCAGGGAAACAGCCCAATGAGCATCACCACAGAGGAGCCAATCAGTTGGCAGCTAGAAGTTTGCTGGCAGCTGGAAGTTTGCTGGGGCCCCTTTGGCTGTGGCTCTCAACATCTCCCCCTCTCTGTTTAAACAACAAGCGTGTGGCTTAGGGACCGTGCCTGCCTTAGGTTGTCCAATAGTACATATGGTCCTTACCATTCATCAGATGAGCTGACCTCAAGGCATCAGCCTCCTGTCTTAGGTTGGTACCATTGCAATTGGATCTTACCCATCATTGACTACCGTTCCAGCATACAGTCACACCTGTGGATAGGTCTTTGTACCAGCGGGGGGGGGGGGTAGGTTCTTTGCTTCACCTCTGTTGGCCTCCAAATTTTAGTTGAACGACCATGACAAGCAGAAGGGAAGAAGATACACCAAGCCAATTGACGGCTCCTTTTGGAAAAATTGTACCACCGATGACACCATCAGCAAAAATACCCCAACACTACCACAAGTTGCTGCACCAACAGTTAGTTCATAATGCATACAAGTGAATTCACAATGCATACAAGTGATACATAGTCCAGGCAAGTTCTGCAAGCAGTTCAGTGATGGCTCTTGCAGAAGCTGTAGATTGGTTTTATCTTTGTCTTCACCGGCACTGGGATGAAGATAGGAATTCTGGCAATAATGGCTAAAGAAAAAATTATGTAACATTCCAGAAGGCACTAAAGGAAAACAATTTTCTTAACAATTTACATTATCTTGAACAGAATTATTAAATATAATGAAAAGGAAAGGTGAAAGTAAACAAACAGATCTGTTAACCTCCTTTTTTGTTCACATATTAAAACAATCCTCAACAGCTGTTAACCCAATTTAAATTAAACCATTTAAATCACGTGAATAAAAAAAAAAATTGGATCCATTTTTTCATGAGCGCTCATCATATATGATATATGGACATACGTACATACAAACATACAACATAAAACACAAGTGTGCACACAACACATAACATAATAGTAAAGGCCTTATAACTTTTTACAGGTGAAATATGATATATGGACATACGTACATACAAACATACAACTTAAAACACAAGTGTGCACACAACACATAACATAATAGTAAAGGCCTTATAACTTTTTACAGGTGAAATCTCCATTGCAATGTTTAAAAACTCTATAGTCAAAAAATAGAACTGATCAGCAAAACATTAACCTAGGTCTGTATGAGCTCAAAAAACAAAATAGAACTTCATGATGTGGGAAAGGGTAATAATAAAATAGATATTGAAAAAAGCATCTGGTTCTGTCGCAGATGTAAGGATAGCCTGCACATGATTATTGCCCAAGTATTTAACTCATTAGCTAACTCATCAACTTGATTCATAGTATATGGAGTAATAATTTTATTGGGAGAAATTCCAAAAACTCCCTTTGCTGCTTTTATTCCTTTGAGTATTAATTGTCCTACAGCCTCAGGATACCTAGTAAGAATAGTGTTAGGAGAATAAGATAAATGTATCCATAATAATGGACCTTCTTGCCAAAATACTCCTGTAGGAATATTTTTTGTTGGCAGTACAATAAATAATAAAGGCAAACTTATATCAATTCTATCCAAATGCATATTTTCCATATATGTTTCAATGATTTTTAATGCCTTTCTTGCTTCAGGCGTTAACATTTGGGGTGAATTTGGATCTGATGTACCTTTTAGGATATCAAATAAAGGTCCCAACTCTCCTGTTGGTATACCTAGATAAGGTGTTATCCAATTTATGTCTCCTAATAACTTTTGAAAGTCATTAAGTGATTTGAGTTGATCTACTCGTATTTGAATTTTTGGTTGATGGACCATGGTTGAGGATAATAGAACTCCTAAATAATTAATTGGAAAATTTAATTGTACTTTATCTATTGCTATCTCTAGATTATAATTTTTTAATAAGTTTGTAAGTGTGGCATAACATTCTAGCAATGTGTTTTATCTTTGTGTCCTAATTATACATCATCATATAGTGAAATATTTGTAGTTTAGGATTTTGATTTCTAAGTGGCTGGATTACTTTGTTAACATAAATTTGACACATAGTTGGGCTGTTAGCCATCCCTTGAGGGAGTACTTTCCATTCATATCTCTGATCAGGACCTTCATGATTCAGTGCAGGGATAGTAAATGCAAAACGTGGACTATCCTCAGGATGAATTGGAATTGAAAAAACAAAAAACAATCTTTACTATCTATAACTAAAACATACCAGGTTTTTGGCAAAACAGACAATTGAGGAATCCCAAATTGAGCAGGTCCCATAATAACCATCTCATTATTAATGGCTCTTAAATCTTGCAATAATCTCCATTTACCAGATTTCTTTTTGATGACAAAAATGGGAGTATTATGGGGAGATACAGAAGGTTGTATATGTCCTTCCGCTAATTGTTGTTTGACCAGGTCATGGGCTGCTTGTATCTTTTCTTTAGTCAGGGGCCACTGAGGAACCCATACTGGTCTTTCTGATTTCCAAGTAATTTTTATTGTCTCAGTGGCCCTTTCTGAAAATCCAACCCATGTCTGTCTGTTCCTTGATCTATTTGTATTGGTGTTGCTATACCTTGTTCTTGTTTTTCTAATCTTTTTCCTTTCCTAAAACCTTGTCTAGCCATAATAGTGGGTGCATTTTGATAGATATTATTTGTTAATGTCAAACCTAATTGATCTAGGACATCTCGTCCCCATAAATTTACAGGGATATGATCCAATACATATGGTTGTATAGTTCCTTCACATCCTTCAGGATCCTTCCAATCTAATACTATTGCACTTCTATGGGGATTAGTCGCCACTCCTAGGCCTCAAAGTGTTTGAGTGGCTTGTTGTAATGGCCAATGTTTTGGCCATTCTTGATGAGAGATGATGCTAAGGTCTGCACCTGTATCCAGTATCCCATTAAATTCATATCCTTGAATATTTAGTTTTAGCATGGGGCGAGAATCTAAATTTAAAGAAAGCATAGCCCAATCTACACCTATGGAGCCTAATCCCTTGGAACTTCTTTCTACAGTACAACTGGAAAATTTATCATGTAGGCTGGGTATTATTAGTAACTGTGCTATTCTATCTCCTGGTGAAATTACTGATATACCCTTTGGAGAACTGGCTATAATTTTTATTTCACCTTCATAATCAGGATCAATTACCCAAGGACTTATCATAAGTCCTTTTAGAGTATAAGAACTGTGTCCCAATAATAAGCCTACTGTTCCTTTGGGAAGAGATCCCTTTACCCCTGTGGGAATGATTTGAACTCCCATCTCTGGAGTTAGTATTGTTCTGGCAGAGGCGCAGATGTCCAACTCTGCGCTCCCTCTGGTTTGTCTGATGAGGGATCTAATGGACAATGTGTCCTGGGAACTACCCTGATGGGGTTGCTGGGTAGTGCCCCAGCAAACTTCCAGCTGCCAGCAAACTTCCAGCTGCCAGTGAACTTCTAGCTGCAAGCTGATGATTGGCTCACAGCGGCCCCAGCAACCTTCTAGCTGCCAACTGATTGGCCCCTTCGGCTGTGGCTCTCAACAAGCAAACATGTGAAATATTAAGTTTTCTTAATTGTACAAACCCACATGTGATTTCTTAGAAACTTTACCTGTTTATTCCTACATTACAAAAGCATATTGACATTAAGACTGATTACTTATTTATTTTAAATATCTTCTTGAAATATGCTAGGATGATGGAACCACTTGAGAATATGTAATGTGCTTTACTGGATTTGGGTAGAGGTAGGGAAAAATTAATGAAAAAAAATTAATGTAGTATTGTAATATCATTCTGTTACTAAACTGTTACTAAATTCCATTTTGTCAAACAAAATCAACACTAATGAAAAGTCAATGGTTCAAATAGTTTTAAGTGTCAGCAGATAAATGGGTTTAAAAGAGTCAAGAAACAGGTTTATGAATATTTACAAAACAATAGAACTCAAACAATGTAATTATAGATTTGAACAGTATTTACATATTAATAATGGTTTCAGGATTGTTTCATATGTATTATTTCATTAGGCATTATGATGTTTTCAAATGGGAAGCAACAGAAAAGTATGAACATATGAATTTTACTTCTTTTTATTAGTTATATATTTTATTTTTTAGTTGTAGTTGGACACAACACCTTTATTTCACTTATATATTTTTATGTGGTGATGAGGATCGAACCCAGGGACTGGCACATGTGAGGCAAGCGCTGTACTGCTGAGCCACAAACTCAGCCTTTATTAGTTATATTTATAATTTTATTTTATTTCATTTTGTTCTGTTTTGTTTATACTAAGGATGGAAGCCATGGTCTTTCACTTGTTTGGGATGTTTAACACTGAGCTACAAACCGAGTTTTACAATTTGAAATACTATACACAAACTCTAATTTTTATCCATGACTTTGAACACTGTTTTTTATCTATTACATTTAAGACATGGTACTAGTGTACCATATCCTTCACAAACCTCTTTCTATATATCTGCAATTATGTCTTTCTCTTGTTAACTACTTGTTAATTGTGATAAGCCAATCCCCCCAAACCAAAGGTCAAATGCATTTTTGATATGTGGAAGCTAACCCACATTAAGCAGGGAGGGGAAGAACAAAAGTTCAGTGGATTAGATAGAAGAGAAGGAAGGAAAGGGAGGGGGGCTAGGAAGAGAAAAGGCATTGGAATGAACCTGACATAATTTCACTGTGTGCATATATGAATACAACACAATGAATCTCACCACTGTGTACATCCACAAGACTGGGATCCCATTTAGAAGAAGATATTTTCCATACTTGTATAATGGATGCAACTGTCATGTATAACTAAAAAGAAACAATAAAAGAAAGAAAATGTAAATAAAATATTGAAATCCAAAAGAAAGAAACCATGAAAAAAAAATGTCCTTTGAAGACCAGGGTGTCTGGTTTTGAATCTCAGTTATACAAACTTTTGGATCTTTACTCTCAGGCAATTTAACCAAGCTTTTCTTAAGCCTTGTTTTATTCACCTGTAAAATGTGAGGCAAAAAGTATTTCAGAATTTTTTAAAAGTAAATTGAGCAAAGTTACAGGAGGTCTGAAACAGAGGAAGCATTCATAAATATTTGATCCTGTGGCAACTTCCCTCCCTTCGTTTTCAGTAAGGTATTATTATTCTTCCTTCAGTTTCCCAACTGGTTTTAGAATAAATACTATTGTTGAAAGTTGACTAAAATATCTTTTTGTTGTTGTTGTTTGTATGTTTCTTTGTTTGATTTTTGTACCAGGGATTGAACCTAGGGGCGCTTAACCACTGAATCACATCCCCAGCCCTTTTTCTATTTTAGAGACAGGATCTCTCTAAGTTACTTACGGACTCACTAAATTGCTGAGGCTGACTCACTAATTGCCTCAGCCTCCGGAGCGACTGGGATTCCAGGCACACACCACCTCTCCTAGCTATATCTTTATCTTTGGATTTTGCAGTGGTCTTACTTACTAGTCTCAAATACGTATTTAGATTAAATTGGTTGTTATGTGTGCAATGTAACTGCTCTAGACACTTTGAAAATATTCTAATTCCTTCAGAATAATTTGACATTGATCATTCCCTTTACATAGTGACATTAAATAATTATTGCTAGTTTAATGTATGCATTTACTTTAAGTCTTGTTTCACTGGAAAATAATAAAAAAAATATTTCTTCTAAGGAAGAGGCTATATTTTGAAAAATAAAGGTCAAATAGTAAGGCTCATTACCTAAGCAACAAGGATGACTTAGTCCATAACAGTGGTACAATACCAAGGCTGGAACTAGATATTGTGGATTCTGAATCCAGAAATCTTATGATTCTTCATTCTGGTAAATGATGTTCTTCATTCTGGGGTTCCCTACCACTGAGTTTTGAAAGAGCCAGAAACTTCATCAACTCAGGATCCCCTGAAAATAAAAACATCAAATGTGCTCATTTCTGAAGAAAGAACTTTTGAAGCTGTGTTTTACTTTTGCTTTGCTTGCTTATTATTGATTTAATAAACATTGAGAACATAGGGAAAAAAAAGAGAAATTCATAAAAAGAAAAAAGATTTGGGGACTGTGTGTATAACTAAGCAGTAGAACATTTGCCTAGCAAGCATGCAGCCCTGGGTTCCACCTCCAGCTCCACTAAACAAAACCACATTAAAAAAAGATTTCGTAATTCTAACCTTATATGAATCTTACTCACTAAAGAAACACATTATAATTGTATCTGTGGGGGAAAAAAGACACTATTTTGAACATAAAGTTTAAATAAATTCTAATCTCAACATTCATTAGGCTTATCAAAATCATGTTTCCAAGGATCATGTTCTTCCTATTCTTTTCTTTGCTTTTTTTTTTTTTTTATTTTCAATGCTAGAGATCAAAATCAATGCTGGGCAAGGGCTTTACCATTCAACTGCTTGTAAAGCCTACTCCATGTTTTTCTTTAAAACAAAAACAATTTCATATGATTTTTTTTTTGGGGGGGGCTATTTTTTTTCTTGTGATATAGATGCCACTAACTTCTGCTCTCAATTGATCACAAAATTTGTAGACAGTACATAGCTAGTGTGTGTGTGTGTGTGTGTGTGTGTTCTGATCTAATTGGAAACTACGCTTTCTTAGATCCCTTGCTTTTTTCTTTCTTGAACTTCTAGATTTTAGCATTTTCAAGTTTTTTTATTTTATTTTTTTTGTAAAAAATAATCAATTGGAAGGAAGGAATTTCTTTAAGTCTTTTATATGTAAAAACATCTTCAGTTTTCTTTACTCTTGACTTGTAGTTATTGCTGGTAAAATATTTTCAATTAAAAATTATTTTTTTTGTCGGGTTATTAAAATTCTATGTCTTTTTTCCTCATTAGTCAGGCTTATTAATAAGAAGACTATAGCTTTTTTATCATCTTTTATTTCCTTAATCTTTTAGAGTTTCATGAATTTTAAATTTTTTAAAAAATTTGTTTTAATTAGTTATACATAACAGTAGAATGAATTTATGTACTTTGACATATCATACATAGATATGATATAATTTTTCATTTTTCTGTACATGTTGCCAAATCATATTGATCATGTAGTCACATATATACATATAACAATAATGTCTGTTTCATTCTACTATCTTTCCTTTCCCCACATCCCCACCCCTTTCCTCCAAACACTTTCCTCCAACTAATCTAAGGTAACACTATTCTTCTCTAGTGCCCGCCCCCTGCCTTATGGTGAATTAGCATCCACACATTAAAGAAAACAGTCAGCCTTTTTTTGTGTGGGATTGGCTTATTTAGCTTAGCATAATTTTTAAAAATATAGTTCGCATTAGTCCTTTTCAATCTGAAGACTTGAGTCTTTCCTCACTTCAAAGTACTTTTTCTTTTTATTTAACATTCATATCCTTGCATTTTCTCCAGGAACTTATTAGATGGTAATTAAACACAAGATGTAATAATGTTTTAATTATCTTCTTAGAGTTGAATGAGATGTATGATTATTTTGTTGTGTTTCATTAGGTTGGAGAAGAAAGGAGCAGGCCAAGAGAATAGACCAATTTCAAAAATGTTAGACATGTAGTACCACTTGGTTTCCTTGTGCTGCATAAAAACCATTGCCATAAATCTATTAGCATACAATGACAGAAATTTATTTTCTTTGTAGTTCTGGAAGTTAGAAGTCCAAAATCAGAGTTCATTCAGCAGGGCCAAGCTTCTTCCATAGTGTATTTGCATGAATCCTTCCTTGCCTCTTCCAGCTCTGAGTGTCCCCAGGTAATACTTGACTCGAAGCAGAACAACTCCATCTCTGCCAGGATCTTCACGTTTTCCTGTCTGTGTCTCAAATTCTCGTTTCTTTTTCCTTAATAAGATATTTTATAAGTCTTTAGATTAAATTCAGGATGATACCATATTGAGATCCTCAACTACATTTTTAAAGATACTTATTCTATATATGGTCAGAAGTACTGGAGATTAGGACGGGTACATATATTTTTAGAGAATGAAATGCTGCTTGCCACATCACCATACTACACCAATGCAGACAGATCACTTAAACTCTCCAGAAAAGTCTTCCAGTTTCAGACTAAGTAAAATAGTGCCCTTATAATCTCCCCAACATGTTGACTCTGATTGGAACCTCTGAATGATTCTTTTCTAAATATATGCTAATTCTCAACTAAGGCATTATTTGGCCTATGATTGTACCGTGGATAGTTTTGATTCTGATTTCTTTATGTTTGTGCTGGTTTCTCTCTTCTAAACATTTATTGAAACATCTGCTTCAACTTATTACACTTAACATGATAATTTCCAATCCCATCGATTTTCCTGCAAATATCATAATTCCATTCTTCTTTATGGCTTAGTAAAACTCTATTATGTATATATACCATGTTTTCTTTATATGTTCATCTGGTGACTGACTCCTATACTTCTATAACTTGGCTACTGGGAATTGTACAGTGGAGGCAGGATAGGAGGAAAAATAGAGGTTTTAGGGAATGAAAAAATAATGTTAAATGCATGCACAAATGTATTTCAATTAATCCCATTATTGTGCATAATGATAATACACCAATAATATATTTTTTTAAACAATCTGGTCTGTGTGTTCTGCTTTTAACAAGTGATAGCATTACTTGCCTCTAACTAACTATCCTGCTAAGGATAACTAGAAAATTTGGATGAAGAAAATATCTGCTTTAAGGCATCAAGGTGCTCCCAAGTTGTTAGGATCTACAGTGCCATGGCCGAGAAGGAGGGAAATTCCAAGAGATGAGACACAAAGGAGTTGCTGATTTTTCTCCTCAAGGAATTCTCTCATTATAAAATTTACTGAGAGTCAAAAAAGCTAAGAGGGACTTACAAGTTTTACAGGTGGAAACTGGAAATCCAGATTCACTAAGGCCCTTGATAGGATGCTCAAGTGCCAGGAAGCAGCTCTGCCAGGCACCCCCAGGTATTTGATTGATATTCCAAATGGTTAGGAATCACACTGACTAAAATTAGAAGAAAATCATCTGTATGCAGTGATACGGGATTGTTTGTGCCCTTGGCCTATAGAAATTGAGCAGCAAAAAGAACACTAAATTTTTACCAACATTTTCAAATACCTAGTAATTCTTTACAGAGTACTCAGGATATAACGGGGTAATTATTTACAAAGTAATCAAAGGTAATTCTTTAGAGAGTACTCAGGATTTAACTAAGAAAAATAACATGTGTGTGTATACATAAATATATAAACACAGAAGTGCAAAAAATTAAAAATGGCATTATCAAACAATGATTTTTCTTAAATGCCTGAAATTATTATTCTAAACAAATTGAAACAGCTATATTTAAAAATTTAGCTTGGGACTGAAAATTCTAATAATGATTCATATGTAAATTTTATTTATTTTTATTTTTTTAAAAAATATTTATTTCTTAGGTGTAGTTGGACACAATACCTTTATTTTATTTATTTATTTTTATGTGGTGCTGAGGATCGAACCCAGGGCCTCACATCTGCTAGACAAGAGCTCTACCATTAAATCACAACCACAGCCCCATATGTAAATTTTAGAACTACTAAAATATATATAATAACAAAAGACAAAAAAAAAAAAAAAGATCAATTCATGAGATTGACCACAGGACAGATGAAGAAATAATTAGACATCCACAAGGTAAAGTCTAAGCATGTTCACATTGAAGCCTTATGGGTTATCCAAGGAGACACTGAGTTAGAGTTTAGCATCCAGAATATTTATTTCAAAATTCCTGTGAGATCAACTGTTGGGAGGCATGAGGAAGAAACACAGTAAAGAAAGCTGCATCAAGTTCCACAAAGTTGCAAAAACCTTAACTGACCCAATGGGGTTTTCTGAAGCAACCCATCCATGTTGCTACATTGGGACACAGTTGCTAGGATTTCCAACTTCTGCCCTGATGATTCACTGGTTATGGGCCACCCCTGAAGGCTGTGCTCTTGGCTGAGATGGCTCTCCTCTATGGAGGCCATCCCTGAGGTTAACCACCACTGGAAGACCCAGTTTTAGGAATACTCATTTATGGTTTATGCTTGATTAGTAAAATGTCTTTCAAAAGGAATTAAATAACACAAACAATATATTTCATATTCAACCAATCCCATTTGTCTTTACTCTTTAAAATTGTATGCATCTTTATTTTTTTGTGTTGCTCTTGCATTATATACAAGCATTCTACCACTAAGCCCATGTCCCGCCCCTGGTCCTTATGCCTTGTGTACATTGATAGCGCCATCTGGTATCCTTTCATGGACTTCCTCTACTTTACTTTGTGTGCTGATTTACTGGTGAAAAAGTTCTTTCTACTTTCAAATTTCTGAAAAAATTTATTTCATCTACATTTCTGAAAGATATTTTTCAATGGGAATATAATTCTGGGTTGATTTTTTTAAATCATTTTATTCAGTATTTTCAAGATGTTTCTCCAGTTTCCTGACTTTCATCATTTCTAATCTATATCCTTGGGGCTGGGGCTGTAGCTCAGTGGTAGAGGGCTTGCCTTGCAATTCCTAATGTGTCTATTTCTCTGGCTACTTTCAGGATTTCTTTTTTTAAGCACTGGTTTTGTGAAATTTGATTTTTCATGGTTAAATATTATTTTCTTCACTTTTCTCATGCTTGGACTTCTTTGGACTTTTGTGGTTAGTGTGTCTATTATTTTCATCAAATTTTGAAAACAATGGATCTCAACTATTTTTTTGCAAATTTTCCTGTCCTCAGCTCTAAATATTCAAAATATATATGCATATGTATGTGCATATATGTCTGTACACATATGTATATGTGTAGGAGCACATATAAATGTATTTGCAGTTGCTGGTGACTCACTGCTGCTCTGTATTTTCCCATTCATTCTCCCTTCCCTTCTTCATCTTCCTCTTTTCTGCTTTTGTCTTTTGTGTTTGATTGTGTTTCTATTGCTGTTTTCAAGCTCATTTGCCTTATCTTCTTAAGTATCTGCTGTGCCATTAATCATATGCATTGTCATTGTCATAGTCTTTGTAGTTTCCATCTCTACAAGTCTCATTTGGATTTTTTTAAAAAGTCATGGATGTTTATATATAGTGTTTATGCTTTTGAATGTATAGAATTCAAGTATAATCATTATTTTAGTGATCTTATTTTGAATTTTAATATTTATATCAATCAGTAATAGTTATCAGTCATGTTTTTCTGATTCTTTGCATACATGATCCTTTTTTATTAAATACTATCAGATAATACTAAAGCCACTTGAAAACAATTCTATCCTTTCAGTTCTTGCTTTTACTATTCATGAGGTGAGAACAGATTAGCATTTAAACTAGAGCTAATTATTCCTCACCACTGGGTCAAGACCTTTCTGAATATTTTATTCAATGAACATGAATATTAGATATTTTTTCCAATCTCACTAGTGAGAACAACCATTATTCCTGTTCCAACGTGGGTCCCAGGTATTGATACCACTAATCTTTTTATGTGGTTCCTTAAACAGCCTCTGGTATTTCATTGCATGAATGTGATGTCTGTGTTTTATTGGATAGTCTGAAAAGGTCTACTGTAGTTATCCAAATGTACTCTCTTATGTGTTGCTGTGCATATGAGCCTCAGTCTAGTGAGTTTAAACCACAATAGGTGTTTTCAGAGACTGGCCTTAATTCTTCAACCTGAGATTGTTTTCTAGATTTCTCCTGGGCCCCTTTCCCCTGTGCTGCAATCTGGAAACTCTCAATTCAGTAATTTGGGAAAATAATAGGTCTTGCCTCACTATTTGTTCTGACTTATAGAGTTATGCTTGATAACCAATTTTTTGAAATCTATTATTAAGGAGAATAAATATCGACCCTCTAGTGAGTTCCATCTTGGCTGGAAGTAAATTTTATTACCTTAAGTACTTACATTAAAAATAAAGACTGACCAGGCATGGTGGTGCATGTCTATGATTTCAGTGACTCAGGAGCATGAGGCAAGGAGAATCACAAGTTTGAGGCCACCTTCAGCATCTTAGTGAGACACTATCTCAAAATAAATAAAAGAATGGGAATGTGGCTTAGTGTTCAAACCCCTGTACCAAAATAAATAAATAAATAAATAAATAAATAAATAAATAAATAAATAAATAAATCCTTAAAAATCAATGATATCAATAAATATCAATAAAAAGAATGTAAGAAAATTTTTCCAAAGAAAGAAGAACAAAGTAAAAGCATAAATGAATTCACTTCTAAGAGATGGAATAAAAAATATGAAATAAACAAAAATATAAATTGATATTCATACTCTGTAATGAATAACAGAATTTAAAATAAAATATTAATGTTCCAAATATTGGCAGTATCCAATAAGGCATCATTATATGGCATAAACATGTAAAACTAACAACTAATAACAGAAAATTATAAATTACTCCCAAAATAACTGAAAATTTAGGTAAATAAGATGAAACTGTAGAAATGAAAACTAATCAGAGCAGACACAAATATAAGAAAGAAATTAGAATTACTAAATATATTAAATGACTCCTTAAAAACCTTCCTTTTAAGAAATCTCTAAGCATGGATGCCTCATTTGTAAGTCATGTGAAAAAAAGTAAGGACCAAGTAATACTGATCTCTGACAAATTCTTCCAGTGATTACAAAAAGAATACCATCTCCTGATTTTTTTATTATAAAAGTTTAACTTTAATAGAAAATCTGGAGAAGAAAACTCATCAGTCCAACTCGTATTCAACAGACATGCAAAGCCTAAAGAAAAACATTCATATATGAAAAGGATAATGCATTTTAATCAAATTGAGTTTATTTCAGAAATTTGAAGTTGGTTTTTATTAAAAACATCCAGTCAATGTGTTTCATTGTTTAAATAGAATTAAAGAATAAATTTATATGATAATCTCTCTCTATAAATGAAAAATGAGCATCTTAAAAAGTTTAGTACTGACACAAAACTTCAAGTCTGTCCATTATGTTGTCTTTCTTTTTTTATTTTTTACATTTTAGAATATTTTTATCAGTGTATTGTAGCTATATATAATATTGGACTTTATTTTTTCATAATTATACACACCTGAAATATAATTTGCTTCATTCCAATTTCTAGTACTTTCTCTTTCCCTCGCTTTCTTCTTTCCCATTTCCTTTCCTGTATTCCACTGGTCTCCTTTTATTTATTGTGTATTACTTGGTGCTTTATAGATATGCATAAAGATGAAATTACTGTGGAATACTCCTATATGTACATAGCATAATTTGGTCAATTTATTTCTGCAGTTTATCTCTTTTCCCATTCCCTCCTCCCTTCTTGTCTATTCCTTTCTCTACTCCACTGATCTCCTACCTATTTTCATGGAATAATCCCTCACATGTTTTGTTCTCATTTTGCTCTAGAATCTGCATATGGGAGAAAACATTGGATCCTTGACTTTCTGAGTCTGATTGATTTCACTTAGCATTGTGTTCTACATTTTCATTCATTTACCATCAAAGACCACAATTTCATTCGTCTTTATGACCAAGTAAAATTTCATTCCATTTACCACGAACACTACATTTTGTTTATATTTTCATCTGTTGACAAGTACCTGTCATTATTCATTTATCTGTTGACAGGCATCTGATCTGGTTCTGTAACCTGGCTGTTGTGAACTGCACGGTTATAACCACTAATGTGCTTGTATCACTATAGTATACTGATTTTATTTCTTTTGGATAAATGCCAAGGAGTGGAAGAGCTAGTACAGATGGTGTTCCATTTCTACTCTTTTGAAGACTCACTGCACTGTTCTCCAGAGTAATTGTACTAATTTATAGTCCCACTAACAATGTGTGAAGGGACCTTTTTACCCACACCATTACAAATATTTATTATTACTCATATTCTTGATAACTGCCCTTCTGACTGGAGTTAGGTAAAATCTTGATATAGTTTTGATATCCATTTCCCTGAATGTTAAGAATTTAGAACATTTTTTAAAGTATTTGTTGGTCATTTGCATGTCTTCTTTTGAAAAATGCCTGTGTATTCTTCTGTCCGTCTATTGATTGGGCTATTTAGTTTTTAGTGTTAAGTTTTTTGAGTTCTGTATATAGACTACATATTGACTCCCATGAGAGGAGTAAATACCAAAGATTTTCTCCTATTCTGTAGGCTCTCTCTTCACACTCTTGCTTCCTTTGTTGTACATATTTTTTTCCCCTACTGAGGATTGAACCCAGGGTCACTTAACTACTTAGCCACATCCCCAGCCCTTTCTTTAATTTTCTAATTTTGAGACAAAGTCTCACCAACTTGCTCAGGGCCTAAGTTGAGGCTGGCTTTCAACTTGTGATCCTTATATCTCAGCTTCCCAAGTTTCTGGGATTACAGGTATGTGCCACTGTACCCAGTCATAAACTCTTAAATTGGATGCCATTCCATTAATTGATTCTTGGTTTTATCTCTTGAGCTTTAGGGGTCTTGTTTAGGAAGTCAGTTCAGACGCCAAAATTTTGGTGTGTTGAGTCTATGTTTTCTGCTAGCAGTTGCAAAATTTTTGGTTTAATTCTAGGTCTTTGATTCACTTTGAGTTGACCTTTGTATAGGGTGAAAATAGGGAATTATAATTTCCTATCCTAACAGAACTATGAAATCAAGACAAAATACATTAAAAATATGTTTGCAATATTTGAGAGCAAAGATGTGAAATAGTTAAGCACAAGCTTGTTTGAAGTTGCTCTTTAAAAGGAATTTCCAAACTTCATTACATGTAAAGAAAGCACTTACAGAAAATGATTAGAGTTCTAGGCTGCAATAGTAGGTGAGACATTGGGAAGGGAGTTATCAGAGAGGAGATCTCCTAGAATCAGTTTAAAAAGCCACCCCAGAAATACTCGAGTATCTTCAGAGACGCCTTAGGCCACTACAGAGCTCAGTAGAAATTTCAAGCTGGAAAAATAAAACAAATTAAAATAGAAAATTTTGTAGTCAAGCTTTGGCAATCAAGATAATTGTTGGGCCGGGAATGTGGCTCAAGCAGTAGTGCGCTCACCTAGGATGCGTGGGGCGCTGGGTTCAATCCTCAGCACCACATAAAAATAAAATAAAGATGTTGTGTCCACCAAAAACTAAGAAATATTAAAAAAAAATTCTCTCTTTCCCTTAAAAAAGGATAATTGTTTGCTATATTAATTGCTTTCTAGGAAAAAAAATTCTTTGAACATAGAGGCTCTACATTTACTATTTACAAAGTATATAAATTTATAAATTACTGAATGTGTAAAGAGGAAGGAAAAATGAATAGTAATAGAAAAGACAGTCGATGGATATCACTCCAAAGTGCTCTATATATTGCTATTAGCAGAAAAAAAATGTCCAAGTAACTATTATAAACACAATACAAAATAAAAATTAATGAAAATCATTAATTTCAAATAGGAATTCAAATTATACAAATAACCAAATTAAACTGTAGAACTGAAATAGTCAATGTCAACATGCACAGCTTTTTTGGATAAATATTACAGATTGTGAAAAACAGAACACTGATTATCAAAGAGAAAATGAAAAGTCAAAATTGTGAGGAGTGAAGAGTACCAGAATGGCTGAATATTTCTATAAAATTAAATAAAAATTGACTATTTTGAAAAAAATAACAGTAGTAAGGCCTTATGAGATTTGTGACACTGCCAAAAGTATGATACATTATGGCAGTGGCACTAAGGTAGAGGCTGAATAGGGTTCTATGGCTGCAAGGTTTTGTTATGTCAGAAGCAGTAATGTAGTAAATGCAAGTGTTATCTAAGTAAATCAACAGTGCTTTCTATGGTCTCCAGACTAATAATAAAATAATGACAGTAGCTGATATAATTAAATTGCTGGCATTGTGAAAACAGAAATGGGACTTAAAACTCTTTAATCCAGAAAACAAAGAAACAAACAAAAGAGAAGTAATAGGATTAAAAGACACCAAGCTATGGAAGCTATGAACCCAATTATTTGGGGATTTATTAAAAAAAATAAAGGGTATAAAGACTTCACATTGTGGGCTATAAAATTGAGTCAAATCTCCAAATATTATCTCTGAAAAATTTATAAAATGTAAAAAATTGACTTTGAGTAGCTCAGAGTTAGTGAAATCACAGTAGTCAGAAAAAATAGAAAGTTTAATAGTAGAGATACAGAGTATAATAATTTATAGAATATAGCTAAAATATGGCCAAGAAGAATTAGAGCTTTAAACAAGAATATATATTTTAAAAAGCTTAAAATTTGTATTTAAGCTTTCAATTCAAGCTGGAAAAATAGCAAATCAAATATAAATAGAATCATTCTTTTAATTCTTCTCCAGTATTTTATAGTGGGTGATTTCCAAATTTCACTAAAAATATCAAGACAAATCTATTATATTTAAAACCAGTTTTCTGGTTAACATGTTAAGCATAGGATTTCTGTTTAAGTCTAAAATCTTTTGTATTCAAAGGTAATTTTGAATGCTAAAGAGTATAAAATAAAGGTGATAAAATATATCTTAATTAACAGATTAAAATTAGGAGAAAAGGCATGGAATAGCTATAAAATAAAATATTTTAAAAACTGAATATGAGACAAACAATTGAAGATATATCTTTGTATATTAAGATTATGTAATTATTTACATGTACTTCATGATAGCTGGTTATAGCTACTATAGGTATAGATAATTCATATATAATTTTAAAATATTACTTAAACTTAGTTTTGGGTTATTACCAGGTTTTAAAATTTTTACCTACAATCTCAATGTTTTTATAATTACTATAATCATGTAATAAGAATTTAATAATATATAATAAATTCTATTAAGAATATATTTACCATGCTGGGGTTGTGGCTCAGTGGCAGAGCACTTGTTTATCATGTGTGAGGCACTGGATTCAATCCTCAGTACCACATAAAAATAAATAAATAAAACAAAGATTTAAAATAATATTAAAAATAAAGAACATAATATTTACCAATTACATTTAATTTCATAATTGATTTTTATTAGTACATTTTTAATTATACATAACAAAGGATTTTATTGTGGTGTATTCTCAGATTCACATAACATACTTTGATTATGTGTCTCTCTCCCACACTTTCCTCCTAATTTTTATAAGAAAACTGAACAGAAATATTGTTTATATTTCCTTTCAAAATAGAATAAAAGTCAGTATTTTCTGTAGAAATTTCAAGTAATACTTATTTAATTATTTAATATAGTTAAATAAATCCAATAACAGTGAAATTTTCTTTAATTTTGAAATGAGAAGTCTAAAGGACAATATGTGTTTTGTTAGCAAAAATATGTAAGATGAGTAATACTTTTATCTTCTTATGACTTCAATTTTTAGAAATATTTTAACAGTTGTTCATCAAGTAAGTTAGGCTCTCCTTGAATTTTCCAGTGGCCATAAACAAGATTGAGACACATAAAAATCTGTCAGGGATAAAAAGTCTATAATACTTTTTTTCATATTGTTTACACTAAAGTCTAAGAAAGTTCTGGAAATGGATGTAATTTGGATTCAGAGTAGAAAGAAGATAATAAAATATGCAAGATATTTTATTCATCTGTCAAAAATGTACCAAGATAAAGGGAACCAAATATATTTGTTTCAGAATTTACTTTTCTGGGGATATGTGTGATTTAGATATATTTAATTTTAAGTAATTTTAATTTTGTCATGTACTATGTGATTGATGCTTATAAATTATTCAAAAACAGATGCATATAATTTAAAAATGTAAAATTACCTCTTCATATTGTCCCATCCGACAGAATTCTAAAATATCATTATATCCTTTCTTTTTTTATACAATGACATTTCAAACCTGATTTTACAGAACTCAAAAAAAAAGAATAAATTATCTACTTAAACTGAACATTATATTTATTTGGAATTAGACAGTTTTATATATATTTTTTTTAAACTTCAGAATTGCAACTGAACATTTAGATCATTTGGGAGGTGCTGTGACCGTAATTAGATCTTTTTGGGTAGCTCAACACTGTTAAAACATATTATTTAATGGATTTGAACCAAGTGCCTGAAATCACAAAGTGCAATTAAGACTTCTATTATCATTAATAGGAATAAACATCCACAATCAGAGGAAAATGGAGTCTTACATTCTAAACTGTAGTTTGAAGCAAGAAATAAATTAACCATAGGATTACGGTGCAGGCAGTTTTGAGATGAAAAAATCTTAAAGATATTCTAAATCCTTCAAAGGTAATATTTCTTTAATAAATTTAGGCAAAGACACATAAGTTGAAAAAGGCTATTTGAAAACTGGGAAAGATTTAGATTCTCATGGAAATTAAGTTATTTGGAGAGTGAATTGGAATCAACTATAAGCTGTGGGTATTTCTTAGTTCAAAGGACGGATGTAATGTTCCCCCTTACTCTGACTTTGCCTTCTTGAATGGATATATTCATAGAAGTCTATCCAAAATGATTATTACCACAAAGATTACCTTCCTAGAGAAGTGGAAAGGAATTCTTTTGAAGAACATGAGGAGGTATCTAAAAAGAAAGCAGATTAAAAAATTCAGACAAATGGATACAGTTACAGTTTTTGTTTTCTTTTTCATTTTTGAATAAGAAGGAATTTTTCTTTAACACTTTTAAAACTTTTAACAAGCACATGTGTATAAGAACTTGTAAAATTTATGTATTATGCTTAATTTAAAAAGTAAGTTCAGTTAGAGGGATAAGGTCTTAAGAATGAATGAAGAACTAATCCATTTTGGTGTGACAGTGGAAAAAAAAAGACATGAAATTATGAGACACGAAACATTCTCATTTATTTCGGCTACTATGATTAGATTACATTCAGGTAATATTTCTTTAATAAATTTAGGCAAATATATAATGATATCAAGATATATACTGCAAGTCATGGCTAAACTAACTTCCTCTCACTATTAAATGTTAGAAAAATATTTTTGGATCTTATTAAAATTTCTTTCATATAGCATTTTAATTTCACTTAAGGAACTAAGGCATATTTACTCTATTTCACAACAGATACATTCAGGGTTTTCAAGACCAAATTTGAACCACTCAGCTTAACATACCTTTCCTTAAGCCTTACTTTTATCATTTCGATTTCAAATGGAAAACTCTAAGGAGGATCAGAAGGATCAAAGATAGGTATCCTTTATTTAGATGAAGTCCATCAAGAAGGATGTAGTTAAAACTTAAAAAATAAAAGAAAAGTAAGTTCCAGGCCTTGTTCCTATGGTGATATTTATTTTAAAATCAAAATGGTTTGGATCCAGAATTCAGCTGGGAATAATTTTAAATGAACTTTCTTAAACTCTAGCTCTTTCTGTCAATATATTATCCTTGGTTACTTCATTCAAATGAATATAATGTATTCCTGTATATACATTATATATATGTAGATATATACATATATATTCTATATACTTATTTTCTTCATTTCAGAGAGAAACATTTTGTAGTTCACATTCTGTAATTTTTTTAGTTTGTACAATTTTTAAAATTTGTACATTATCAACTAGTGACCATGTAAGATCAATTAATATTTTTTAAATGGCATTTTAAGAAGACTTTGTAGTTAAATATTTCAGGACAATTTGAATTGATAAAAGCAAATATAACAGAAATTCTTTAAACTTCAATCCAGCTATGATGCAATTAAATCTATTTCCATTGAGAAATTTTAATGTTGTGTGTTTATTTGTTTGTTTACTTTTATGGACAGAGCCCTAAACTATTTATAGTGTGGTATTTTTTTCACATTTTAAATTTTGAAATAAAAACTTTTGTATTTTTGTTTTCTTCTACAAGTATAATTTTGCCTGAAACTTAAGTTTGAAATTCTCATCAGTTATATATCTTCGTATTCAAGTACTGAATGTTCATTTTCAATTTTGCATAATTTTTATTGTTTAAATATATCCCCCACACTTATCATTTCTTCTTTTTGTACTCTTTTAAACTTGTTTCAAATTTTACCCCTTTAAAATCTTACATGAATATTTTTGTGCATCTTTACTTTTGAAAACAGATATAGGAGAATTTCTCCCAGTAACCCCTAGGAGTTGAATTGACTCTTCAATTTTTCTAATGTTGTCAAGTTGTATTCCTTTCCAAAATACTAAGGCTTGTTGTTCTACATCTGCAAAAATACATTGAATCTTTATAATTTTAATTTTTTCTTAATATGAGGGAATGAAATGGCACATTATTGTTGCTTTAGTTTAGATCTCCCTAAATAAAAGTGAGGTTGCTTATCTTTCCTTACACTGGCTGTTTGGTTTCCTCATCTGTCAATTGCATAGCCACACTTTACCCAATTTTATTTTCATTATTGTGGCAAATTGCCTGTTTCTCCATGTATCAGGGATGAGAAAAAGAATTCATTCTTGGAAAGTTATATATTTCTTAGATATATGTTATACATGGGATGTGGCAGAAATGTGATCATTTTCCTCTTCAGAAAAATGGTTTTGGCTTAGTGAAGCCTTTTTGTTCTTCTGTTTCTTTTGAAAATCACAATTTTGGTGATGCTTTAAATAAGATGGTCTTAATCAGTGGCTTTCGATGCCTCTTAAAATTCGTTTTAACTGCCTAAAAGCTGAGATCACCCAGAGCCTTTTCCTGATTGTCTTTCCATTCTTTGCCATGGACTCAGTGTCAAAACTAAGCGTTGAGTCTCTTCCACCATAAACATGGTATATCACTTAATGCATTGATAAAGAGAAATAGGGAGTTCTTTTAGTCTTGTCTTATCCACAATTAAAAAAAAATGTATCTTGAATTTCACAATTTATGATGATTTTATTACTTAGAAGCTTTCTATGGTATACTTTTCTTCTAGACATAATTTCAATTGTAGATGTGAAATATGATAAATAAATTTTAATGACATTTAAAAATAATTTAAATCTCATTAAAATATGTAACATCTGAGAATTCAAGTGTAAATAAAAATAAAACAATATTCTGATTTATCTCATTGGAAATATAGATAACTCAAATGTTATTACATAGCTGTAAATATAATCTAAAAGTATGTCTAATTAATAATGCTTACCAAAATATTTGGTGCAGAATTGTATTTCTTTTCAGTGACTTGAGAATAAATCCTTGTTCTTTCCCATAATACATACTGTGTCCTTGAGCATGTATTAAGTACTTAGTTTAATTCTTTCTGCAGGGTTACATAATTTATGTTATCAATAATTAAACAAAGATTGAATTATTCTTACCCCAAATGGGACTAAAAGTGCATTACATCTTAATTTTTTTCAGATTTGGGGATATTTGTGTGTACAAAAATAGATATCTTGGAATTGGAACCCATATGCAAACATGAAATTTATTTTTGTTTCGTACAAATCAAATATTCACTTATACTGAAAGCATTTGTATACAATATTTTTAGTGCACTTGTATTTGGATTACAAACTGTCACATGAAATCAGGCATAAATTTTCCATTTGTGGCAAGATGCTGGTGCTTAAACAGTTTTGGTATTGGAACATTTCAGATTTTTGAGTTTTAGATTAAGGATATTTAACATATAATACACAATATTGATTTAAGACCTTATAAAATAATGATTTGTGAGATGATGTAAGCTTAAAAATACTTAGCATACATAAATATTAGAAATGTTTTTTATTATTAAGAATATTTAGCTATTGGAACAATAGTATTTTTTTAACCCAAGTAAATAAATAAAGAAGGCAGTAAATAATTACTCAAAGAGAATATATGAATATTATAATTTTCTAGCTACATGTTTACATTTTAGGTGTTCATATTTCAGATCTAAGCAACATTTTAAGCTACATTAAAAGTGTAAATCTATGGCCAAAAAACAAAAACAACTGGATTAATGGAATAAAATGAATATAATATACTGTGAGGCCCCTCAAGCTATTGAAGTATTATGATTTGTTCTTTAAATAAAGTTTAGATAGCTGGTCACTTAGAAAGCCACATATAATGAAGGTTGTCTCTTATAAAAAGCATGGTTGATTTTTGTTCTTTTTTAGATTAAAAAATTTTGTGGGGTGGGGAGTACTGCATATTGAACCCAGGGATGCCTAAACACTGAGTATCATCAGCAGTACTTTTTAAAAATTTTTATTTAAATACAGTTCTCCAAAAGTTGCTTAGGGCCTTGGTAAATTTCTGAGGCTGGCTTTGAACTTGCACTCCTTCTGCCTCAGTCTCCAGAGCTGCTGGGATCACAGTTGTGCCGCACTGCACCTAGTTGATTTTGTTTTCTTTATCAAATTTCCTGCAAAATATGTATTGTATTTTTAAATTTCTTACATACATGACAATAATGGAGTGCATTACATTCATAATTATCCATTCACAGCATAATTTTTCATAACTCTGTATATAAAGTATGTTCACACCAAATTATGCCATTATGCATGAGCTCTCTTATTTTTTTTTACATACAATTCTTAATACACCTTTATACCACAATTTATCATATCTCTGTATATAAGGTATGTTGACACCAAATTCACATCTTCATACATGTATTTTATATAATGATGACCATCTCCTTCCACCATCCTAGCTATTCCCCTTCTCCCTTCATTTCCCTCCCACCCCTCTTCCCTGTCTAGAGGCAATTTTTCTCCCATGCTCTCCCTCCCTATCCCACTTTGAGTCACCCCCCTTATATCAGAGAAAACATTTGGCATTTTTTGGGGGGGATTGGATAACTTCACTTAGCATAATCTTCTCTAATGCCATCCATTTCTCTGCAAATGCCATGATCTTATTCTTTTTTAGTGCTGAGTAATAATCCATTGTGTATAAATGCCACATTTTTTTATCCATTCATCCACTGAAGGGCATCTAGGTTGGCTCCACAGTTTAGCTATTGTGAATTGTGCTGCTATAAACATTGATGTGGCTGTGTCCCTGTAGTATGCTGTTTTTAGGTCCTTTGGGTATAGTCTGAGAAGCGGAATAGCTGGGTCAAATGGCAGTTCCATTACCAGCTTTCCTCAGAATCTCCATACTGCTTTCCAAATTGGCTGCATTAATTTGCAGTCCCACCAGTAGTGTATGAGTGTACCATTTTCCCCTGCATCCTCGCCAACACTTGTTGTTGATTGTCTTCATGATGACTGCCATTATTACTGGGGTGAGATGGTATCTTACAGTAGTTTTGATTTGCATTTCTGATTGCTAGAAATGATGAGCATTTTTTCATTATATTTGTTGATTGGTTTTACAACTATAAAGAGATTGATGTTTTCATAACAGGTACTAGAGTAAAAGTCCCTTCTAATGTTTGAGTTTCTTAGTAAATTCTCCAACTGAAAACAAGAAGTATTGAGTCAGGATGGGGATGGTGGTTCATGTCTGAAATCCCAGTGGCTTGAGAGGCTTAGACAGGAGGAGGCAAGTTCAAAATCAGCTTTAGCAAATTAGCAAGACCCTAAGCAACCCAGAAAGACCCTGTCTCTAAATAAAATTCAAAAAAGGACTGAGGGTGTGACTCACTGGTTAAGCCATCCCTGAGTTCAATCCCCAGTACCAAAAACAAAACAAAACAAAACAAACCAACAAAAAACAAAACAAAACAAACAAACAAAAAACCCCAAGAATTGAACCATACACATTATATATTTGCAAAGGTGAATTAGTAACAATAAGACTATGCACTTAACATCAGTTAAGACAACGCAGATCTCTAAGAAGAAGGATCAATAGAAAACATACAAACTAAAACATACAAAGAAAAATCAAAACAAAAGAAAACAAACATAAAATAGAAGGTAAACTCCTACCACAGTTATAATTAGTCTAATAGAATTGTTAAGAAAATGAGGCAGAATAAATATTTGACAACATAATTCCAAGGAATTTGTCAAAGCTCTTTTGAAAGATACCAACTCAAAGAATAAAGACAGGCCTGGGTGTAACTCAGTTGGAGAGCACTTTCTTAGAATGTAGGAAGCCCTAGGTTCATTCCTCAATATCACACACACACACACACACACACACACACACACAGAGAGAAAAAAAAAAAACTTCATTAAAAGTATATTATAATAAAATTATTCTCAATGTTCAGTTCTAAAACCAGCATTATCAAGAACACTTGAGAATTGATTAGACATAAATTCTTTGTCTTTGCCATAGGCCTATTAAATCAAGAACTCTGAAACTGGGCAAGCAACTTGTATACTATAAAGCCTTTGGTGAATGCTACAGGACTCCCAATATAAAAATGATAAAAAACTTTAAAAAAAGAAGTACAGAGAAAGAAATTTGAGGAAAGTAACACAAATATAATTACAGTCTTTTAATGTAATATACAGAAAAATATTCTGCCCAAAATAGCAGTTTTTACATATATTGTTTTCTACATATATATTTAATTAGGCCAGTGAACACACACTTAGCAAATGCATCAGTGTTGTAGTAAACATTCATACAGATTTTACATGCAATATTTAACCACCATTAGCTCTAATTTTACAGGGACATTTTTCACTTCAGAGAATAATTTATTTTAACTTATATGCATAGTTTATTTATAATATTTTGGTAAGAAGTATCTCTGATTAAAAAATATGTGAGTGGTTTTGGGAAGAATATCATATGACAAAAGTACGTGCTTTATATTTTCATATGGGAAATTTACTCTTAGAAAATGGTTGAGTATTGATCTTAATCATCCTATATCTTGAGACATAGGGTATTGCACTTATGAATACTAGATTGTATATTCATAGAAATCTTAGAATTTGTACTTAAATATTATCAAAGATTAATTTAAATTTATACAAATATATTCATGTTTCATGATACTATTAATAGACACTATTGAATATTTTTATTTCATAATTTATAAATATCGTTTACGTTAGAAACTTTTTTAAGATGTGGCTTCAAGACAAAAATTCATCCAAATAGACATTGAAAAGTTATTTTTAGAATTAAATTTCATAGCTAAAAATAATCATCATATTTTACATAATTTATTTATTTATAAGTAAAAAGTCTGTATCATTTCACTCAGTAATTAAATTGTGAACACTAAGAGAATTGTGATTGTCTATTGCTTTGGTTGTGAAAATAAAGTAAACTGGCTGGGTTTTGTGCCCCTGTTGTATGTCCATGTGTTTGACATGACTGTGAAGACCTAGGTGAAACAGAAAATGTAAAAGTCTGAAAATTCGATTTGTAAGAAAATAAAGGAATTAAATAGCTTTGCTAAATGAAGTAGAAAAAGAATAAAGGTATATATTTATTAGGCAGATATTGAAGGTAATTGAAAATTACAGTTTTATAAAATGTTACACGAAAAGCATTTGTCATTTTGATAACTATCCTTAAGTAAATACTCCCTTCTAAATCATATTACTTGGAGTGATGTCATGACAGAAATCAAAGGGCTTTAGATATATTAGGTCACCTATTTCCACTTATTTTACTGAACAGAAAAGTACAGAATGGGGAAGTTAAGTGAATCTCTCCAAATTTTTCAGTTGAATCTAATGTGAAATGTTAGGTGTTACTGTTAATGTGTACTTGAGGAAGATACAGAAGGAATTACACAGTCAGGGCAAGATGGCAACTGAGGAGGTTGGGGGCAAGGGCTAGAACAAAGGGGCAAGGAGAGGGTCTTCTGTTGAGGTCAACTTCCTGGTTGACAAAAGCGCTTGTGGACAAAAGCAGGAGACCAATCAGGCAGACACTTCTTTACCTGTGCTCCTAAGCAGGGGATCCAATAAAAAAATAAATGAAAAGAGACATGTGGACAGAAGGGGCACCAATCAATAACAGTGAGAGCACCTGGATAAAGGAGGAGGTAAGGAAGTCCAAGGAAATTCCAGAGACCATAAAAAGTATAGGCTAGAACTTCCCCAAGGGATTCCAAGCTTTGGGGGCCCCTTTTCTTCAGAGAAGTCTGTCTCTGCATCTCTCTTTTCTTTTTTTTTAACATTTATTTTTTAGTTGTAGGTGAAACACAATACCTTTATTTTATTTATTTTTTATGTGGTACTAAGGATCGAACCCAGTGCCTCATGCGTGTTAGGTGAGCACTCTACCTCTGAGCCACAAACCCAGCCCATTCTCTGTCTCTTTTCAATAAACCTGCTTCTTGGTTGCAATCTTTGTGTTCTGTTCTTCAATTCTTTGTTGAATGGAGACAAGGAACCCAGCAGCCTTAGATGGAAACATACTTATTACCGTAATTTTGAGCAGATAATTAAGCCAAATTTCAAATATGTTCTCAAATGCCCAGACTCTCCTTCCATTAAGTGTCAGGGGTGTTTGTACTTTTCATTTGAATCTGGGAAGTGTGGAGGGTGAGTATGGAGCTCAGCAATCTGTATTAGAAAGCTTTCTGACTGATTTCTTAAGAAATACTGCTTTGATAGTTTAGTATCAATAGTATAGCACATAGTAATGCATGTGGATTTTAAGGCTAGTTTATATAAATTCCTGCATTTTATACCTGATTGTTTTAGATTGCTCTTTGAACAAAGTTTTTTGAATTCCCCTTATAGAATCCAACCACTCTGCCATAAGAAGACTGTGACATATAGAAAGGTATAGGTGTGTATTTCAGTAGATGGTTCTTGCTAAATCTAAGCTTTGATTCATTCTAACTCATGCACCAGACACACAAAACAAGAAAGTTCTAGATGATTCCATTCCTAATATACCAAATCATCACTAGCTGTTCAAGTTTTCCCAGTTGAAGTCCCAGATACTATGAAGCACAGATCAGGCAACCCTGCTTCAGAAAGTCCAAATTCCTGATTCAGTTTGTGAACACAATAACAAAATTTTCCTTTTATATCACTCATTTTGGCATAGTTACTCAGCAATAATAGATGGAATGTCGCTCAAAAATCATCATATAATCATCTTAGTTTATAGTTCTTGTGTACTAATTATGGATCATATTCTCAATTTAAAAAATTATTTCATTTGGTCTAACATCATTACTTATAATGATAACAGAAAGACAAATAAGCATTTGAGTCTCAGAAAATTTACTAAAAATATTTTTAAGCATGTACAGCAATCAGCCAAACTTGTAGTCTGATTACTGAGGGAGATAACTGAAGAAAAAAAGATGTATTTTGATGCTTCCATTTTGGGAATAGTAACTAGTAATGGTATGAAATTATAAAACTAAGTAGCAATTCAAGTGATGATGTTGAAAGAGGTGGCACAGATAAGACTAAATCAATGATATAATTTTGGTAACAAGAAATGCACTTCTCAAAAATAACATTTTTCTAAGAGAGGTAGAAAAAAATAGAACACATTATACCCCTACATTTATGAAGAAAAAGAAGGAACAACAGAAAGAAGTAAATTTTTTAAAAATTCACAAAAAGGTCAGACTATATTTCCATTTGTTTAGTAAGACACATAAAATATTAAGATAATTAGGATTTCTACATGGATTTGGAATTAGAGTAGGTATCACTGAATTTTTTTTTCAACTTTCCAATATATAAGACACTGAACTGGTGAAAGTCACCTGAAAGCATAGATCTCACTGCATGCATTGACTCTGAATGCCAGTTGTCAGTAACATTACAATCTTTGGAACTAGACAGGAAGAAAGTCAACCAAAACAAAACCACACGCAAATGTGTGAAACCCTAAAAATGAATCATCAAAATCCATCATAAATTCAGTTGAGATGAAAAAAATGATACATTTTTCCTTACTCTGAATGGTACATTTTGTGTGTGTGTGTGTGTGTGTGTGTGTGTGTGTGTGTGTAAGTATTGGTTAGTTCCAAAGGGAGACAGTATAATATAGGGTTTCCATAGGTGGGTTGGGAAATGAGCAATGTATATATCATAAGCCTTTCTGTGCATTTTCCTCTTCAAAATAGCACTAATAATGATAACTATCTTTGTAGGATTTTTACAATTATAAAAGGAGTTAATATATGTGAAACACTTAAAACAGTGTCGGGCATGTATTAACACTTAACACATGATAGTCATTGTTGTTTCCTGTCCCGATAGAGAGGAGCTATGATCTGCCTGAAGGGCTTCTTTACATGCTTTTCTTCATCCTAATTCTCAGTGGAATTTTGTAAAACATGATCCATGTTTATCTTCATTTTACCAGCAAGAAGGGCTAAGAAGAGTAAACTTAAATGCATATCTGTGGATAACAAAAGTTAAGTTTATGTACTGAGAATGAAACCCAAGTGTAGTAAACATAAAATTATGCAAGATCGAACAGTTAGTAGGCCATAATACTGTTCAAATAATTGTCCTCCAGTATTCAGTAGAAGTATTTTATGTGTACTTCCCATTTTGTCATAAAGAGTACTATAATGATGTATATTCAATAGCCAAGGTTAAATAAATTACTTTTTTTTTTAATTGCTGTACAAGAACAGACTTGACTGAAATTAGAGAATATAATGCCTACTAGTCAGGCTTCATTCTGTAACTATGCCATAAATTTTACCTACCATCACTTTTGTACATTCACTGCAGATGTAAACCCAGTGAAAATGGTAAATATTACCATCATATTGTGTAAATAATTTTGTATTGCAGATCTCCTGAAAAAGTCTCAAGGATATTAACTGAGAAACACCCTGTGAGAACCTCTTTTCATGGTTACCTAAGACAAGTTCAAATAGAATAACTCATGAACTGCAGATCACCACTGAACCTTGAGTTCATGTTCAGTCAACAGAGTTGTCAGGTGTAGCCAGTTTCAACGTCTTGAACTGTTTTCTTAAACAAGTAAACAGGGATAAAGGTCCTAAACTATGTTTTAGTCTGGTTGGTGCTGCTACAATAGAACATCACAAACTGAATAACTTATAATGAACAGAAATTTCTTTGACTTATGATTCTGGAGACCTAGGAAGTTCAAAATTGAGGGACTTCATCTGCTGAGGTCTTTCTTGCATTATGATATGATTAAAGACATCACAAGGGTGATAAAGGGCCCCAAAGACAGCAATAAAGGCTGATTTTGCTTTTATAACACAGGATAATGGCATTAATCCATACACAAGCTCAAATCCCTCTTGACTTAACATTATTTTAAAGGTTCCACCTTTTAACACTATTGGATTTATAATGCACAGTCTTTGTGGGATACATTCAAACTACAGCACTGCTATGAAATTGAGAACCAGGGCCGAGAAGATGCTGAGTTCTCACACTTGATATAGGAATAGAGGCAGCAAGTAGTGAGTGTTGGTTTGGGGAGACTAAGTGTTCCCTGCAAGGCAGCTGCTTCAGCTGAGATGATTCAAGGAGGACAAAGCCTTGGAAGGCTATTTTCCTCAGACTCAAGAACAGAGATCAAACTTCTCAACTGTTTCACTTATTTCTTCAAAAATTCAAAGATCTAACATTCTTTTATGTATTGATTGCTCTTAAAAAATTTAGAACACATAACAAATTTTCTGTTGTTTTGTGCTTAACTGACACTTTTCATGCACAGTAAGGACTATTCTTCCTACTCAGTGGTGCTACTCAAAAACTAGTCAGAAAGGTAATAAAATTGAGTCTCTCTCTAGTTTAATAGAGAAAGAAAACTAGTAAAAGCAGATTTCTGTCATTTCATCAGTACTTCTTTTGATATACTGAAAAAGATCAATATTATGGCACATATTTTGTTAAGAGTGCAAGAAAATTTTAAATCATTGAACAAATATAATGGATGTTCATTGATATTTGGATCAATAAAAACAACTGTAATATTGATTGAAGCCATTTAAAGTTTCTAATATTGATAATTATGATTTATTATTAACCAGTTTACTGTGTTGCATCATCATAGCATATAATTTCTCTTTTAAATATTAATAGAAAAAGCAGATTTTATTAGTTTTGTTTGGAATTTTGAATTCTTAAAACAGTGAAGCTATATTTTATATGCAAGTACTGTTTAAAGTTCTCAAAGTGTCATTTTATCATTGTGAAATGTTTCACTTTCCTATTATTGGTAAGCTAAATTCATACCATATTCTTATGACCATCACATAACTTGATATATGACATTTAATTATTTTTCAGTTTAATGCCTGATTTTTGTATTGTTTTTAGTATATTTTAAAAGAGCTTTGGGTATCACATTATCTTACATAAAAATGTGGTTTAAAGAGAATTTTATGGATGGACTGGTTGAAAATAATTGTAATTAGTTTTTTATTAGATATTTCCAATGATAAGTCTTAATTTACAATTCCTAATTCCACGGATAAACATTACATGTGTTCCCATGACATTTTTCAATGTTTCCTGGAAGTGATTGTCAATAAGGATATCAGGATTAGAGGGAAGTGGATAAGAAAATTCAGTATTTATTTTTTATCAATCTCAGTACATAGTTTTAGGGAGACTGAAGAAATGTTGATCGAGGTACATGAAATTTCAGTTAGGTAAAGAATCAGTTTAAGAGATCTAATGTACATAATGATGACTATGGCCTCAGCAATATATTATATATCCTTGAGAATTGCTAAAACTAGATTTAAAGTATTCTTTATCACAAAAGCAAATAAATATTCTTATCACAAAAATAATAAGTATGTGATGTATTGCATGTATCAAATAGCTTTTTCAGTTATTCAGCAATGCATACATGTCAAATCATCATGTTGTATATCATAAATACTTATAATTTTTACTTGTCAATTCAGAAGTCTCCACATATAAGATTTTAAGAATATTGAAAAATGTCTTATCTATAAATGATACATTAAATTACTTGATTTTAATTGTGGTAAAACATATTAAAATTAATCTTTTAAAATATTTTAAGTGCATAAGTCAGTAGAATTAAGTAGCTTCATATTACTGTACAATCATCACACTATTCATCTCTAGAACATTCTTCATCTTGCGTAACAATAATTCCCCATTCTTACTTTCTCCAAACCTCTGACAATGACCGTTCAACTTTTTTTCTCTATAATTTGATTATTTTAAATACATAATGTGAATGAAATTATACAATATTTATCATTATAAACATCCATTCATATTCCTGTTTTCAGTTCTTTTTTGATATATGCTTAGAAGTAAAACTGCTGGATGATATAAAAATTCTACTTTTGATTTTTTGAGAAACCACCAAACTGTTTTCCATAGAGTTTATAACACTTTACATCTATACCAGTGGTGTTCAGGGATTCCAGTTTCTTCATATCTACCCAAAGAATACGTGTACTTGAGAAAAATTCATGTTCTGTATTTGTTGGGAAGAATATTTTGTGTATGTCTGATAGATCTAGTTGGTTTATGGTGTTGTTCAAATTTCTTATTTTTCTACTTATCTAACATTTACTTATAAGTTTTTACTATTGTTATATCTTCTTGCTTCTTCTTTTTCCCAAACATAGGATTCTTAATTGAGGTACTTTTTCTTATTTTTTGTTTGTTTTCCATCAGTGTTATGGATTTTTCAGCCCAATACCTTTTGACTCCAAAGTTTCTGATGAGAAATATCCTGAAAATCTTGCAACATTTCAGAATTGCTCACGTCTAATAATGGAGGAAGAAAAAGTAAACAGTGAAAAAATATACCCATGAACGAATCAAGAGTGTAAAAAAAAAGATAATTACATTTCTTTCAGAGGACGTTTTTATATATTTCCACAAGACATTTAAAAAATAGTACTAGTCTATCAACATGAAAACTACTAACAACTCACTTAAAAGCTTTAAACTACATCTAATGAACTGAACAATTATTATAGTACTTTTGAGAAAGAAGTATTAGCTGTAAAAATACTTATAATAATATTCCTAAAATCAACTTTCTAAGAATTTCAATGATGGTATTCTGTTGAGAACCAATCACAATTTTTCTTTCTTTCCTTTTATCTAATAATTTATTAATACTTTCTTGACAGGTAAACTTATGTATATTTATTGTGTTCATGATGTTTTGACATAAGTCTACATTGAGATATAGCTGAATTGACCTATTTAACATATATGTCACATCACATCACATCCCATATTTTGTTTTTTGAACATTTAAAATCTGCTTTCAAAGAAATTTTGACTATACAACATATTATTATTAATTATGGACACCATGCTGTACATTAGACTTCTTGAATTTATTCTTCCTATCTAACTGAACCTTATATTCTTTAACTGACATCTCCCAACCTATCACTCCAAACTCTCTAATAATCATCATCTTGTTCTTTTTCTATGAATTTCACTATTTTCGGTTTCTCATATAGTGAGATTATACAGCACCTTCATTTCTGAGCCTGCATTGTTTCATTTATGTGGTACACTTTGGAATCAGGTTATGTGATGCCCCAGATTTGTTCTGTTTATTAAAGATTGCTTAGCTACTTGGAGTCATTATGAATTTGGCTATTTTGTGATTCCAAAGAAACTGTAATTTTTTTCTTATTTTTGTGGAATACTCTGAAGGTATTTTGATATGATCATATTGAAAGTACATGTCACTCCATGTAATATGGGCATTTTAACAATATTAATTCTTCTACCAAAGATCACAAGATATTTCCATTTGTGTGTGTTTTCTTCAATTTCTTTTATTAATGTTTTATAGTTTTCTTTTATATAAAATGGTATTTTTTTAACAAGGGGAATAATTTTTATTGTGGTGGACAGTTTTCTAATATTGCCCTACATGCTCTAAATTTCAGCTAAAACAGCTGCTACAACAAAAGCCACTTATATGTTTTACAGAATACATATAAATATAATGTATATGTGTTTATAATTCCTGGTTATTACAACAATATTCATGATAGCTTCGAAAGGCATCATTAGAAGCCTTCAAAACATCAATCAATAAGCCTAAACATATTCTAATAAATATGTACAATGAAATATTCTGAATATAGCAATTATTTTCAGGCTTTTATAAATGAAGAGTAAATATTTTAAATAAAACAGTAATTTAAAAAAGGATAAAAAGAAGCAAGATATTCTTCAAAATGGAAATGATGTGTGTTTGTGTGTGCACACATACTACTTGTGTGTCTGTGATTTTCTTTCCTAGGAGGAAGATCATTAATTAGTGGTTGAAGACTAGGAACTGAAAGATGATTATATATTCTTTATATACCCTTATTGTTATGAAAGATTTTACTCATAGAAATCAATAATCAAAAAGGAAAATAGTATATTTTGGCTTATGGTTTTTTTTTTTATTTCACATGACTATTTAGAAACAAGTTAGAATATTGTTTGCATAGAAATTTTGTATACTGGAATTTTCTACACAATAACATGTGCCATGCACAAAATACAGGATAACACAATATAAAAAAATTAAGAATAATAGAACTCTTTTAATTGGTAAGAACAAAAGATAAAATGTATATATTTTTTCATTAGTAAATAATTGAAGTTTTGAATATTGAAAATCAAGGAAGATAGTTACACATTTTTTCCAACATTTTGAATAATATGCAGATATAAAAGATGTGCAAAATATTACTTCAGAGTTTTTTGTTAGTTTGTTTGTGTTTTGCAGTGCTGAATATTAAGTCTCACACTAGCCAAGTGCTCTACTACTGAGTTACACCTTCAACCCAAAAAACTAAATATGTGAATTTACTAATAACAGATACCCATTAGGTAGTTTTATGTATATTAAAAATGAACTTCAGGTTTTATTTTATTTAATTAAACTACCTTTACTGATTTTTCTGATTATAGTCATGATATATCATTCATAAAGATTCAATAATCCAAAAATATAGAAAGAATAATTAAAAATGCCTATTAACTTTGTAATTATTAGTCTGCTTATTATTTGGTATTGGTCTTTGCATGTAAACACACATGTACATGTGAACATTCATGAGCTTTTGTTTACAATGGAATGGTAAGGTTAACATTTGACATCTTTTTACCTCCTGTCAATTTAGTGTTAAAATTGTTCCATGCTAATAAATTCTGATAAGAAAAATTATTTTTTATGATTGCTTTGTTTTATATTATTTAATGTTTGCCTACATAAAGATTTAGCTGGCTTCCACTGTTGAACTTATAAATTTTGCATGTATTTTCACTAATCTGAACAGCATAAAAAGAAATATCCTGTTGTAACTTGCTCATCTTTTCTGATGACCATATTATACACAAATAAAAAACAAATTAAATTATCCAAATTATAATTCAGATCCATTACTATAGGAGAAGTTTTGTAGGGAGCTTTATTGTATTTTAATTTTGAAACTGTTGAATCCTTAATGATTATTTTGTTTCCAATTTATAATTTTATTAAGAGATTATAACAATTTTTTGTAGCCAAATAATAGTGAATTTTGGAAATTTTTCACAATATAAGAAATATGTTTGTGTTTCAATTGCAGTAACAAAATTAAAAACATTTATATTCAAAATAACATAATTATTCAGATCCTCTATCCTGTTCATCCTTTAGTACACTGATGTTTAATCCAAAAATATTGAAATAATCAACTTACACAGAAATATTTTTATGTATTTTAAAGGGAAGAAACTATATATAGATTGTAATACCTACAGAGTATATAATAGTATGAAGGCAAATTTGCAAGGTCTTTGTATTGTATAATCTCAATTTTGTGTCAATATCTAAAATTGAATCAGATACCTCTTTAAACAGACAACCTGGGTTATATATAAATTCCCTTGCTTCTGAGTATTTAACAATTTAGCAGAGCACTAATGAGCCCATGAATGTAAGGGAATTTCCCAAAGCTAGGGAAAGAATTATTTGAAAGACATAGAGGTAGCAGCCCTTAGTGTTCATACTGGGCTGGGAATAGTGCCTGTTCCCACCAGATTGGAAAGCCTCATGATTTGAGTCTCTCTGGTTGGAGAATTCAGATGGGTCTTATGGGCCCTACACTAAGAACTACTCCACTCCCTAACAAACTAAAAATAAGACTCAAAATAATCCACACTTTTTCCAGGTAAATTAACAGCATTTGGAATAAATCTTGAAAGGGAGAGAGAGAAAGAGAGAGAGAGAGAGAGAGAGAGAGAGAGAGAGAGAGAGAGAGAGAGAGAAGAGACATATAAATATGCTCCTAGCAGCTATACTGAAAATATCTCCCAAATTAACAAACTCGTGTCTATTCATAGTGAAGTAAATTATTAAATTATGGTATATTTTATATGGAAAAACACACAGAAATGAAAGCAAATAAAAATGCCCATCTTAAACACAGATTAATCTCAAAGTGTCATCAAATATGATTCTATTTAATGAAGTTTGAAAGATGAAAGCCACTTTAGGACAGTAGAACTCAGAATACTGGGTACATTTGGGGAATACTTGCTTTAAAAGACAAGCTAGTAAAACTTTAATTCTTGATAAGATTCAGTGGTCTGAGTGTAATCACTGTGTTAGTTCATAAAACTTATGTTAATGATATTGTACCTCTATGTGCCAATACCATATATTTCAATATAACAGAGCGGGAAAACTAAACAGAGTCCCCCGCTCACATGCACATGATGAGAAAAATAAAAAATAAATATGTAACAACAAGACAATTGAGGTTATAACAGGTTTGGGAAACCATAAATACTCTGATGCAGATGAATTTCAAAGGTATTTCTGGAGATGGGAGAGAGGTGGGGAAAGCCCATATACTAGCAGAAAATGAAAAATGAAAGAATATTCTAGTACTGGGAATTGAATTGAAAGATCTTTAAATTTTTTATAGTTTTTTTTGTTTGCATAATGCAGAAGACACTCAGTAGACACTTTTTGATTTTTTAAGTTGCTTAAAAATTTGTCCAAACCTGCAGACACATAAAATTTATTCCTGGACTAAGCATATTGAGAGAATCTATGATAATAAACCTAGAAAATTTTCTGTAAATTTTTTTATGTCACCAATTATACTTTTATTTTTGTGTCATTTTTCTATATCATGTATCATTCATGTCTTTTTATATTTTCATATTTTAGATAACCAATGAAATACCATGCTTCATATCATTGCTGTTGAAGTGTCAGGGTTATCTAAAATTGTTCAGTATTTTATTTAGTTTGTCAGGTTAAGATAGATGATTTTTAACTTTTGACAGGCCAAATTTGGGGGGGAGAAATTATCTGGTTTTAAAAAAACTAATTAAATTAACATCTAAACTGCTCTACAGACATTTCAGGATATGTCTATCAATAGAACTATTTTCATTGCACTTGCTCAACTCATTATAGTCTCTAGCGCAATGTAAATTGCAGTCTTGGAATTGACTAACAACTCTGTTCTGTTTCTAAGGCTCTTGTACTATTACTTGACCTTAAAGTTTCAACAGTCCATGCTTTTTTTTTTCTCTGTGTCTACAGATTATGCTAGATGAATCTTCTACTGACTTTTCCTCTAGGGAAGTGGAAGTTTTATCATTTTCCTTTAGCAATTAAAAAGTATATTTTTATCCTTTGTCCTCATCCATATCAATTACATTCAATTGATTTTTGTGATTCATGTCTCAAAAACTTGCTCACAAGTGTGTAGTAGTATGCTATTATTGTAAAAATCAGATCATGAGTTCTTATTAATGAATTCATTGTACTTAATTACTTATTTATCATCCACTACCACTGCCACACAGTCTTTCTCTCACACACTCATACACACACTGAGAGTCAATTTATGATTGTTTCAGTTTAAATCTGTATAAGAATATTTTAAAATAGTCTACTTCAGTATGAAATATCTCTTTATATGGTGTTTAACAATATGTTTGCAAGGTATAATTTCTACTTTCTATTCTATTTAAATGATTATACAAAATTCTGAATGCTAAAGTAATATTTTGATATTTCCTATACAGAATAAAAATATAAATGGAGTGAACTTTCATGTAGAACTTGTGATCAGCATTTATTAATGTTCTTGTGCCATACAGTGTAACTTGAAGTGGTGCTTCTAGGAATTTTGAGTATACTCAATTTGACAAAGATGTTACTGGGATGCCATCGTGTCCTGTGGAACCATCATCTGAGTCAGTGCTGTGAACACAGTTGTGCTTTTTAAAATCAGTGACGTCCCCTGCACCCAATACGCATTTTCCAGGGATTCTTCTTTTTTCCCTATTAATAATAGAGCATTCAATGCTGGAATGAAAAATTGTGAGACCAATTCCATTTTCTACCCAACTCCCTGTCGCATTTTTTTTCCTATTAATGATTATGATATTCTCTTAGTACCTCTTCTTCAGCATTTCTCTATGAAATGGGGATGTTTTTCCTTCTGGCTTTATAAATTGTGCTTTACTGCTTATTTTATTTTTTGTTAAAGATAATAATTGACATTGTCCAAACATGATAAGTGTAATACACAGACAGGTGACAATGAGGTAACTAGATCTTGCATTCCAAAACCTCAAATAGTCAAATCATTTAAAAATATTTTCTATATGTCAGCATTATATTATTTTTGGGAATGGGATAAGAGCACTGTTTGATGTAAGCTATTTGTTTTCTACAGTTATATCTATTTAGTGGAGCAGACACATACTCTTCTTCCAAAGATGATGGGGGTCATCTTATCAGAAACCAATTAGAAATAATTAAAGTCCATAGACATATTTTGCAATAATATTTCTGTATTCTTGCCATGCAGTATCTTTTAGTACCACAGGTTCAAGTAGTTATTCGGGATGCTGTGTGATGTTGGGCTTTCCTGTTTTTGCCTACCACGGTGCCTCACATTCTCCCTCCTGGAACCCTGGTTTTCTCCCTCCTGGAACCCTGGTTGGATGGAAGATAAGCCATTAGAGCTCATCCTACATAATTCTCTCCAAAGTAATCTCATGATTTTACTCTTCAGTTCTTTACTAGGTACCTTTTTTTTCCTGTGTGTGTGTGTGTGTGTGTGTGTTTGTATATCTGTGTGTATGTGTGTGTGTATGTGTGCCCACCCTTAGGAAAAAATCTAAGTACTACTGGACAAAAGGACCTTTCTCCACCTAAATAAGTCAGAAGAAGAATAATGTAGGGGTGAAGAACTAAGTGGGAGAGCACGCTCAGGCAAATGCCTGCTTTTTTTTTTTTTCTTTTTTTAGAGAGAAAGAGAGAGAGAATTTTATTATTTATTTTTAGTTTTCGGCAGACACAACATCTTTGTTTGTATGTGGTGCTGAGGATCGAACCCGGGCCGCACGCATGCCAGGCAAGCGCGCTAGCGCTTGAGCCACATCCCCAGCCCATAAATGCCTGCTTTTTTGATAGTTCCTGGCAACCTCTTAATCTCATCCAGCACTGCACCCAAAGAGCAGCTCAGCAAGACAGCTTCATGCATGATTTCTTCCTTTTTGTCTGACATTTATCAGTTACTTTCTCTGAATTATCAATACACAAAAAACAACATTTAAGATTGAGTCATTTGTCCTTATATTAATACAAGCAGAATAAACAGTGAAAAAAAAATAAAATGACTTTAACAGTCTTAGATTGCAATATTTTTGTTTTGGGGATTATATTTTTAGTTTGTACAACAGAACTGTCCATGTATTCATATTTTTCCCTAAATTTTCCACTTGGTTATCCATATTTAAGTTTATGGGATCAGCAAACAAGAGATGATTCTGAGAAAGAATATATGTGTGTGTGTGTGTGTGTGTGTGTATCTATATCTATATCTATATATCTTAAAGAAAGCAAACCCCAGAGATAAAATTCTTATACAATGTTTTAAAATGTACTTTGCATTTGCTACTATTTCTCACCCAAAGGTTTTCATGTACTATATTGATATTTGAATGTTATAAAAGACTTATCCTGACTTTCCACTGAATTTTCAGAAGACCATTGGAAAAACAATTGCTTTTGTCTTTGAAAACAAAATTTTTCTATGGGAACTTCTTACTGTGCATTTTTTTTTTTTTGGTCGGATGGGGGATACCAGGAACTGACCTCAGGGGCATGCAACCACTGAGCCACACCCCCACACCTCCTATTTTGTATTTTATTTAAAGACAGAGTCTCACTGAGTTGTTTAGTATCTCATTTTTGCTGAGACTGACTTTGAACTTGCTCTCCTCCTGCTTCAGCCTACAGAGCTGCTGGGATTACGGTTGTGTGCTACAGCACCTAGCTTCTGTAGAGTTTTATAAAATCCCAGCAACAAGGAGTGTGGAGTGCAAAGAGGAGTAGAAATTTAAATACTGTTTGGCACTCCGATGTACAGCTTAAATTACTGGTATAGACACAGAGCCTTGTTTTCTTCTACAATTTTTAGCTGAGGGAAATTTCCTGATTAATTTTAGAAAAACCACCAAATAAATGTCCAAAATCTGTTTTTGAAAAATCCTAAAAATAAAAAAAAAATGCATATATAACATATTACCATTATTACAATGGTGGATATTTTCTTCATTATTATTCGATTATCATCAATCATGACCTCTTTTTGAAATTGAAACCTCTCATAAAATGATTAATTAAATGCTATGGCTTGAAATAAAGTTGTATTTTTCATAGTTATTTAACACTGAATGTGCTTCTACTGTGTTTTCTCAATTGTGGAGAAGATTATCTCAGGGAAAAAAAAGTATCTGATGAACCTACCTGCTGAAAAGAGTTGATCATGTTCTTTGTATACCTAATGCATCCTTAATATATCTCTGTATTATTTGGAACAAATTTCTTTGATATATTGTTTAATTTAAACCATGTTTTTCAAAATAAAATAAGCTAATAATAGAGTGTTAAGTGCCGCAGTCTGGCTGGGCACAAATCACGAGCCACTGAAGCAGGAACAAACTTTATTTTTGAACTGCAGGAAAACACTTCACATAGCTCCTGGGGAATCCTCCCGAACGCCACGCGGCTCGTCCAGGAACCCCCAGCCTGAAATCTCTCTCCTGGAAATCCCTCCTCTTACACTTCCCCAACCAATGGGAACTCTCAGGGAATCCCTGGAAATCCCCACGAGAACTCCAAAATAGTGTGAGAACTCAAAAGTTGCGGCAGAGGTGGATAGTAATGCATGGCCTGTCAATCAATACTGTTGGCAAAATGCCAGGGGCCATACAGACTTGGCCGTGGCTCTCAGCATCTCCCCCTTTTGTTTAATTAAACAACAAGCAATGTGGCTTAGGGACCGTGCCTGTTAGGTAGTCCAATTCAACATATAGTCCTTACCCGTCATCGGATGAACTGACCTCTAGGCGTCAGCCTCCTGTCTTAGGTTGGTACCACTGCAATTAGATCATACCCTTCACTGACTACCGGTCCAGCATACAGCCATACTTGTGGATAGGCCTTTGCACCAGTGGGGGGGTGAGGTTCTTTGCCTCACCTCTGTTGGCCCCCAAATTTGGCCTTGGTGCCAGTGGTGGGGGTGAGGTTCTTTGCCTCACCTCTGTTGGCCCCCAAATTTTAGACCATCACTAGTAGAAGGGAGGAGGATGCAAAATGCCATGACACTAAGCCAATTGAGGGCTCCTTTGAAAAATTGTACCACTGGTGACACCATCAGCAAAAATACTCCAGCACTACCACAATTCGCTGCACCAACAGATAGTTCACAATGCATACAAGTGATACATAGTCCAGGCAAGTTCTGCAAGCAGTTCAAAGCAGAGGAATCTGTCAATATGTCCATTTCCTCCCAAAGTAAATCGACTCCTTGATTGAGCATTACTTGTTGAGTTATTATTCATTGATGCATCAGTTTATACAGTTTGTTGTGATAACTATCGAAGAAGCTGTACTTTGGTTTTATCTTTGTCTTCACCGGCACTGGGATGAAGATAGGAATTCTGGCAATGATGCTAAGAAAAAAATTATGTAACATTCCAACAGGCACTAAGAAAACAATTTTTTGAACAATTTACATTATCCTGAACAGAATTATTAAATATAATGAGAAGGAAAGGTGAAAGTAAACAAACAGATCTGTTAACCTCCTTATTTGTTCACATATTAAAACAATTTTCAACAGCTGTTTACCCAATCTAAATTAAACCATTAAAATCACGTGAATAAAAAAATTCGGATCCATTTATTCATGAGCTCTCCTCATATATGATATATGGACATACGCACATACAGACATACAACACAAAACAGAAGTGTGCACACATAACATACAACACATAAGAGGTAAAGGCCTTGTAGCTTTACCTAGGTGAAATCTCCATTGCAATGCTTAAAAACTCCACAGTCAAAAAATAAAACTGATCAGAAAAACATTAACCTAGGTCTGTATGAGCTCAAAAATAAAATAGAACTTTATGATGTGGGAAAAGGCAAATAATAAAATAAATACTGAAAAAAGCATCCTGGTTAATCACTGTCGCAGATGTAAGAATAGCCAAACTGGAGTTCTGGATATCAGCTGTTATGGATTTGAGTCAAATCATCTTCCTTTTGGTCTGTAGAAATTGTTTTAGTTAATCTCTCTGGAATCCAAATCGGCTGCTATTCTCCCTGTGGAAAAACACAAACAGAACCCCGACTCCAGACAATCACTGGGTCAGGACCTTTCCATTGTCCTGTTAGAATATCCTTCCAAAGTACCTTAGGCTTATGTACATTTTTTGGACACATATGCCTTTCCGCAGCACTAAGCCCTGATGAATCCAAATTTAAAAAGTTTAGAGTAAAAAGGGTTATTTTAAGTTTATCTTTGGGTGATATATACCCCTTTCCAATTCCCTCTTTTTTGCTTTAATAAGTACATTTTAATAGTTTGATGAGCTCTTTCAACTATGCCTTGTCCCTGAGGATTGTATGGGATTCCTGTTATATGAGTAATGCCAAATGATGAGCAAAATTGCTTAAAAGAGGTAGAAGTATAACCAGGGGCACTATCTGTTTTTAACTGTTTTGGAACGCCCACAGTGGCAAAATTTTGTAAGCAATGAGCTATAACATCTTTAGTTTTTTTCTCTGGAATGAAGGGAGCCCATCAAAAATCCAGAAGAAGTATCAACTGTAACATTCAAATATTTTAATTTTCCAAATTCTGGCAAGTGTGTGATGTCCATCTGCCAAATATGGTTAGGTATCAGTCCTCTAGGATTGACTCCAAGATTAACTTGTGGTAAAAAGGTCACACAATTTTGACATTGTTTTATTATTTGTCTAGTTTGTTCCTTAGTTATTTTAAAACACTTTTGTAAAGTATTAGCATTGACTTGGAACCTTTTATGAAAATGTGTAGCTTCTTCTAGTGTAGAGAAAATATGCATGTCATGTGTAGTTTTATCTCCTAAATCGTTGCCCAAACTAAGGGCTCCAGGCAATCCTGTATGTGCTCTGATATGTCCTATAAAGAATGGATCTTTTCTGTCCCAGATTAGACTTTGTATAGCAGAAAACAGTAGGGGAAGGGGAAATCCTGCCAGCATCTTCAAGGGATACTATAGCATTAACTACATACTGACTATCAGAAAATAAATTAAATACAGAATCTTTAAACATCACAAAAGCTTGTAAAACTGCATTAAGCTCTACCTTTTGAGCTGATTGTTTGGGTACTAAAAATGTAAAAGTTTGATCAGGGGTAACTACTGCTGCTGTACCATTATTTGACCCATCAGTGAATACATTTGGAGCATTCATGATAGGGGTTTTTCTTGTCATTTTTGGAAAAACTACAGGCTGTGAAGACCAAAAAGACAACAAAGGATTAGATGGTAAGTGATTATCAAATGAAACATTAGATTTACACATGATTATTGCCCAAGTATTTAACTCATTAGCTAACTCATCAATTTGATCCATAGTATATGGAGTAATAATTTTATTGGGAGAAATTCCAAACACTCCCTTTGCTGCTTTTATTCCTTTGAGTATTAATTGTCCTACAGCCTCAGGATACCTAGTAAGAATAGTGTTAGGAGAATAAGATAAATATATCCACAATAATGGACCTTCTTGCCAAAATACTCCTGTAGGAATATTTTTTGTTGGTATTACAATAAATAATAAAGGCAAACATATCAATTCTATCCAAATGCATATTTTCCATATATGTTTCAATAATTTTTAATGCCTTTCTTGCTTCAGGTGTTAACATTCGGGGTGAATTTGTGTTAGAGTCTGTAAACAAGTCAGGATGGCGCCTGGCAAAATGCCAGAGGGAGTGGTTTGTGAAGTAACACCAGCGAGCCATTAAGTGTGGCAGGTTTTTGGCAAAGCAGACAATTGAGGAATCCCCGGTTGAGCAGGTCTCATAATAACCATCTCATTATTAATGGATCTTAAATCTTGCAATAATCTCCATTTACCAGATTTCTTTTTAATGACAAAAATGGGAGTATTGTAAGGAGATACTGAAGGTTGTATATGTCCCTCCACTAATTGTTGTTTTACCAGGTCATGGGCTGCTTGTATCTTTTCTTTAGTCAGGGGCCACTGAGGAACTCATACTGGTCTATCTGATTTCCAAGTAATTTTTATTGCCTCAGTGACCCCTTCTGAAAACCCAGTCCATGTCTATTTATTCCTTGATCTATTTGAATTGGTGCTGCTATGCCTTGTTCTCCTAATCTTTTTTCTTTCCTGAAACCTTGTCTAGCCCTAATAGTGGGCGCATTTAGATTGATGTTATTTGTTAATGTCAAACCTAATTGCTCTAGGACATCTCGTCCCCATAAATTTATAGGACAATGATCCAATACATATGGCTGTATAGTTCCTTCACATCCTTCAGGATCCTTCCAATCTAATACCATTGCACTTCTATGGGGATTAGTTGCCACTCCTAGGCCTCGAAGTGTTTGAGTGGCTTGTTGTAACGGCCAATGTTTTGGCCATTCTTGACGAGATATGATGCTAAGGTCTGCACCTGTATCCAGTAGCCCATTAAATTCATGTCCTTGAATATTTAGTTTTAGCATGGGGCGAGAATCTAAATTTAAAGACAGCATAGCCCAATCTACACCTGTGGAGCCTAATCCCCTGGAACCTCTTTCTATACTACTACTGGAAAATTTATCATGTAGGCTGGGTATTATTAATAACTGTGCTATTCTATCTCCTGGTGAAATTACTGATATACCCTTTGGAGAACTAGCTATAATTTTTATTTCACCTTCATAATTGGGATCAATTACCCCGGGACTTATCATAAGTCCTTTTAGCGTAGAAGAACTGCATCCTAACAATAAGCCTACTGTTCCTTGGGGAAGAGGTCCTTTTACTCCTGTGGGAATGATTTGAACTCCCATCTCTGGAGTTAGTACTGCTCTGGTGGAGGCGCAGATGTCCAACCCTGCGCTCCCTCTGGTTCGTCTGATGAGAGATCTGATGAATAATGTGTCCTGGGCACTACCCTGATGGTGTTGCTGGGTTCCTCCATGGTGTTTCTGGGTTCCTCCAGTGCCCCGTACATTTGTGGTCATGGGCTCCAGAGCATTGGGCCCCCCTGTCCATTTTTTGGCAATGGAGCCCGATGCCTTTCTCCACGATATCATGGGTAAACACTTGGTCCTTGTCTGTTTTTTGATACCGGAATACCCTCTATGGTTGTTTGAGAACGGCATTCATTAGCCCAATGTTTCCCTCTATGGCATCATGGCAAATACCCGGTATTCTATTCCTTTGATACCTACTTTTGTTAAACCCTCCTCCTATGGGGCAACTCCTTTTAAAATGTCCTGTTTGATCACAATTATAGCATGTTTTTGGCCTGGCATCTAAAGCCTGTTGTACTGCTGCTAAGACTTGCCCTTGTTCATTAATGTCTCTACATAATTTAATATATGTGTTTAAATCTTCATGTCTCCGTGGTCTAATGACCTCTCTGCAGCAACGATTTGCTTTGTCATAAGCCAGTGGTTTTATAAATGGCATTGCCTGTTCTGTATCCCCAAAAATTCTGGAAGCTGCTTTAATAAGCCTATCTACAAATTCAGCGTAAGATTCATTAGTTCCTTGTATTACCTTAGATAATTGACCTTGTAAATCTTCATTCCCCTGTAAAGTTTTCCATGCCCTAACCGCATCTACAGCAATTTGTGCATATACACCAGGATCATATTCAATTTGTTGCCATTGACCCTCATAAGGTCCTTTTCCTAACAACATATCTAGATTTCTTTGAGGGTAACCAGCTGCTGCATTTCACCTAGCTGTCTCCCTGCACAATTCCTCATTGGCAACCTTCCATAACAAATATTGTCCTCCATTTAGCACAGATTTACACATACTAGCCCAATCTGCTGGCGTCATGTCCAAGTTGGTAATGGATTCAACCATGCTTACAGTGAAGGGTGCTTGAGGACCATAAGTTGTTACAGCCTCCTTTAACTGCTTCACTGTTTTAAAATCTAAAGCACGGTGAATTCGCTGCCCTCCTGCCTGCTCAAGTACAGGGCATGCTAATCTTTGAGGTCCTGTCTCAGGATCCCATCTATCAACTACGGGGTTTGAGGGCCATTCAGCTATCTCCATAGGGGGAGCTGTTGGTTGAATTACGCCCTCTGGTGATAGAACAGTGTTAGTAGCAGCCTCCTGTTGTAGCTTTTTCCCTAATAGCTATTTCTCCTCTAAGCTTTCTTCCTTTAAATTTTCTTCCTCTGTCTGACTAGCTTGAGAGACCTTCTCTTTTGCTTGATCTAAAATGTCTTTCTCCATAGTCTGAACCTCTAACAATTTACTTAACACTCTTTCGGTTTGTTTTTTTTACCTATTTCTAATCTGTTACAAAGATAACACAACCCAATAAGATAACACAAAACAAAACCGAAACAGAATGAAACAAAAATGGAACAAAAAATCGTTGTATCAATTTTCCTATTTTCTTGATATGTGCATTTGTGGTCTATTTCTATCTCTACCTCAGGGGCGAACAACTTCAAACCTTGAGCCAACCATTTTTCCCAATCTGCCTGAGAAAATTCTAGGGATAGGCAGCTTGAAACAAACACAAAACAAATCAAAACAAGAACACATTGTTTTTTAAAATGGTCACCCATTCTCTCGCCTTCCCTTAGGGGCAAGCAATTTCACTTACCCGAAGCTTCAGACGTTCCCCGCACGGGCCTCCAATTGCCGCAGTCTGGCTGGGCACAAATCACGAGCCACTGAAGCAGGAACAAACTTTATTTTTGAACTGCAGGAAAACACTTCACACAGCTCCCGGGGAATCCTCCCGAACGCCACGTGGCTTGTCCAGGAACCCCCAGCCAGAAATCTCTCTCCCGGAAATCCCTCCTCCTGCACTTCCCCAACCAATGGGAACTCTTGGGGAATCCCCGGAAATCCCCACGAGAACTCCAAAATAGTGCGAGAACTCAAAAGTTGCGGCAGAGGCGGATAGTAATGCCTCGCCTGTCAATCAATACTGTTGGCAAAATGCCAGGGGCCATACAGACTCGGCAGTGGCTCTCAGCAGTTAAGCATGTACTGATTTTTTTTTGGGGGGGGTGTGATCTGGTGATTGAATTCAGGGTCACTAAACCATTGGGCCATATCCCCAGCCCATTTTTGTATTTTATTTAGAGACAGGGTCTCACTGAGTTGCTTAGCGCCCCTCACTATTGCTGAGGGTGGCTTTGAACTCGTGATCCTCCTGCCTCAGCCTCCCAAGTTGCTAGGATTATAGGCAGTGCCATGGTGCCTGGCCATATAGTGATTTTTAATTGATACTCTTTGCATTGACCCAATATTCTCCATGACATATCATTATGTTTTAAAGGCATGCTTTACTAGGTGGGAAAGCTGGTTAAGAACAGGCACTCAGGACATTTGTATTTTTATTAAACACTGCCTTCTAGATACATAAACCATCTTTAATTTAGTTCTCATCATCAATAAGTGGGGATAACTTCTAGTGCTGTTAAGGGAATTAAACAAGCGAATAGTAGTAAACATTAACCATGTGTAAGCATGCAGTGTATACTTTATAGGAGTGCAGTATATAAAGGAAAATAAAAAAGTTAATTAAAAATTGAGCTATAAAGTCATTTAGATCTATTTTCCACTTAGCTATATTAGCAATGAATGATCAATTAATCTTTCTGATTCTAATGTTTGTCATCTGTCAATAGGGGATCATATCTATGCCTTAAGTCTTCTAAAAATATTAAATGAGCACTTTTGTGTTGTACAATTTTGAACAAGATAATTTGGACCTCATCTTAAATTGTAGTAAACAAACGAACCTGAATTGGAGAAATCAAAAGAAATATATCTGTAGCAGCCAATGAATTGGAGACAGAGGTAGACAGAGAAGTGATCACAGCATTTAAATTCACCTTTCTTGTAATAATTTTAAGGTTCCAGAACATTCCATTAAGGTTCTGAGATAAAGGTTAGAAAGAACTTTTTGGCTGCCTTACCAGGAAGAACAACAGTTATTAAATTCTAGGACCCACAAAGATCTGTGTCTTTGGGATGAGACCCAAAGCATATCCTCCTCAGTACACGGGTAACCTAGAAATATTGCATTTCCTGTAGCAACTGCATGTCACCTTCCAATTATAGCATTTCTAAGGTTCTGATTTCCTTATCTGGAGGAAACTGACATTATTATCATTCTATATTTTTATACACACTACAAATACAATGTATGTCACAAAACCAAATGCACCCAGAAACATAAAATAGTAAGAAAACATGGATAAAATCAGAAAAAATATCAGACAATATAAGCAAAAATAAAGAATTTGTTACTTAATTTTTTAAAATACAAGGTGATAGAATAATTCTCAGGGTCTTAGAATTACTTCAGTTTGTTGGGTATCTATTTTTCCATTCATTTTATTATTTAAAATGACAGAAGAAGACCATTCTTGAAATACAGTTTTTGAATTCTATAGTTCTATGAATCATGGATGGAATTATATATATAATTTTTAATTTCTTGCTTAATTACTCTTTTGACTTAAAAGTTTTTCTTCACACATGTTATTATTTTAAGCAATAATTTTTAGACAATTATCATGTTTGTGTTTCTTGCATTTTGATCCTTATAGTACCCACATAGACTATGGAATCACCAACACTGTTGAACTTTAAAGAAAAGTTTAAAATGTCCAAGTATTTAGGGTGGAAGAGAAAGTAAATTTACTTAAAGTAAAAACAAAATGAGATTTTTATCACACTTTGGACAGTAATAATTTCTACCAGAATGAAAGGTTAACGACTTAAGATATACAAAGAGAAAATATATGAGCCAAGAATTTCATATTCACATAGGTGACCTTCAAGGGTAAATGTCTCAATCAACCACTCATGAACATGCAAGGCCTTATGAAATATTGAATCATTGTCCTTCTCAAGGATATTAAAGAACAAACATAATATGGTAAAAGTTGCTAACATGGCAACAATATGAGGGTTAATCATGTGCTTTAAACATAGATTTCCATATGGAACTAAGTTGAGATAGCAGTTGTGTCAGAAAACCCACTATACAATGAGAACATATCCCACTTAGATGCATTTCAGCAATCAACAATTCAGGGACATCTGTTAGTTTGATTTTGATGAATGAAAGTTATAAAAAACGAAGGCAGAATTTGATCATAATGCAAAAAGTACAATGATTTTACTCAATGTTACATGTAGTAATTGGATATAAATAAATTTGATCAAACAAGATGTTTGCAAGGGTATTCAGGAAGAAAAAAAGAGGCCATTAGCTAATTTGACATTTAAAAAAATTTTTAAATAAGATCAGTTAAAGAGGGAATAAGGATGACACATAGATAATACCATAGATGTCAGCATTAGAAAAAAAGAAAAATGCTCTTAATAACTAAAAGGTATAAACAGAGAAAATACATGTTACTGTGTAGTGAAATATTTGCCTATCTATATATTTGTATGATATTTTAAAACACAGGCTAAAATATAAGTTTAATAAAACAAATTGTTTCCTATTGGAGAAAGAGGAAAATTGTGGTTTCAGAAATAGATTTCCTCAGATATCTTTAATTTTCTAGATTCCACTTTCAAAATTGAAAACGTTTGCTGTAATTATAAAAAATAAATACCAATTTCTCTAAAACCATATGTGAAATAAGAAAAATGAGCCTTTATCCAGTTAGTGTTATTAGCATAGTGTGGAGGCTTATTCAAGGTGACCTTGAAACATAAAATTGGGCTCCACATCTCTGGCAAAAATGTCTTAAGAAAAAAGAATCATCAAAAATAGTTAAAACTACTTTCACTAGTAATAATTTGATTTTTGAGAGTGCTACAATGATTTTTTGAAATAAATTGAAGAGTACTGAATTTGGTATCATTGGAACAATTGAGAATGACTGTTCATCAAGAGACAATAGCTCTATCTAGAAACCTATCTATATATCTATTCAAAGAACATAATAAACAACCCCCTTTTTATATCCAGCTTTGCTATTTGTCCCCATTGAAAATGGCTAGACACCATCAGAAATTCAGTAGCAAAAAGATTTAGTGACAATCCAGTATGGTTTTTAACATCGTATCATTTTCTTTCAAATAAATCTAGTGTTTCTTGGAGGACTCATTGATTACAGGTCTGGGTCAGTGTATATAAAAAAGTGTTAAATAGAAAATCAAGACATATTCATTTATTAGCAGGATGAATTCAAATACTAAAGACATTATAGCATCAAATACTTACATAAGAAAAGAAGAGGGTACTCAAATTAGCAATCTAAGCTTTTCCCATAAAAGAGAGAGAGTCAGGGAGACAGAGAGAGAGGGGGAAGAGAAATGACTTATACCTAAATCAAAAAGAAGAAATACAATATTTTTTTAAATATTTATTTTTTTAGTTTTAGGTGGACACAATATCTTTATTTTGTTTTTATGTGGTGCTGAGAATTGAACCCAATTCTCACGCATGCTAGGCGAGGGTGCTACTACTTGAGTCACATCTCCAGCCCAGAAATATAATATTAAAACAAGACTAGAAACTGGTGTAATAATAACAAAATTAAGGAGAATGATTTAAACCAGAGTCTTTTAAAATAAATCAACATAATTGACAAACTTATAATCAGACTGAAGAAGTCACATTTTACCTACATCAGACATGAAATAGAGAACATCAGTAAAGATGAGATGATGGGATTATTCTATATGGAACAAGTATTGTGGATACATGGTCCAATTAATTTTCAAAATTCATGAAGCTGCATATGATAAAGAGTGTACAATGGCATGTAAAATTGAAAGAAGGGAGGAAGAAAGGAAGGAAGGAAGGATAGAAGGAAGAAAGGAAAGAAGATTATTTTAGAAAATTGGAAGAGTAAAGACTCAAATGAAATATACATATGAAAAACTGAATTATAAATAAAATTTATAAAAAATTCTTAAGGGAAAGAGAAGTTCACCCAAGTTCCTTTGAAAATAATGTATTGAGTTGATATAGTGAGGCTAAATGAATGATATAACTATGTGCATACTCTAGTGGTGAATTTTGTTTTGCACAAGGATTTGGAGTATACATGCATGGGTTAATATAGACATATGTAGTATTGAGATCTCAATAGCTTATATAGTAATATTTTATATTTAAAATGTAAAACCAGGAATTATTCAAATAAAAGTAAAAAAAAATAAGAGCTATTTCTTAAGAAAATTTGTAGTAAAGACACATTTAAGTGTACTATTTCAACACGGAGAATAATGATTCCAGTTAGAATGTAGGAAATGCAAGAAACAATAAGGATTAACAAAAATTGTCATCATATGAGTGTGTTTAAATTAGGTTTGACTCTCTATTTATAAAGTGATAAAGGTAATTAAAGAGAACCAAGGCATCTAAAAATGAGGTTAAATGACCAGTCAGTACTAGAGCTAGATAAGTCATTTTACATGTTGTGATCTTTAAGGTAGTCACTTGAAGAATATAAAAGCAATATTTAATAAACAAGCCAAAAACTTAATAAAACTGGAAAGATCAGATTCATAATCCAAATGAAATAAGAAAAGCAAGGGGAATAAAAATAACATGGGGTAACTATGGAAATTGGTAGTGATTCATAAAAGCACTCATTTAAACATACATATATCAGAGTCATGAAACATAAGTGAACTGAGTGTTCAAATTAAAAGGTAAGGATAAAAAAGAATGAATAATTACCAAAAAAATCATGCTGTGTAAAAAAGACACATTTAAAACAATACTGCTCAGAGTTAAATGGATATAAAATATATAGCATAAAATTATAAATCTGGAGTAATTATATCAAAGTAGATGTTAAAACAAAATGGATGTTTAAATATTGGGGAGGAATCACTGAATCATAAAAATTTCATACATAGCATTCATCACATAATTTACTTTAAAATGCATCAAAGCAAAAATTTAAAGAAACTAAAAGAGAAAATAAGCACCAATGATTGGATAATTTTAAATATATTGCATAAATAAAGAGTGAGAAAATGCCAATAACAATCTCTAAAACTAAAAATAATAGAAACAGATCAGTGCACCAAAACATAGAAGAATATAGTTTTGAATTTCACAAAGAACATTTAAAAAATTACTATGAGCTAAAACATTAAGATAATATCATAAATAATCTAGATCATATTTCCTTTTCACATATTAATGTTCATATTACTTACAAATTTTAAAAATTGAAAATTTTGTTGATGTAATTTTAAATAAATAAATATTTTTAAATATCAGTCAAAGACAGTGGCATGCAAATAAGAATGTATTATAATCACATAAAATTGTTAGCTTTGTTGATCAAATTTTGTAGAATAGAACTAATGAAAAAAGTATTTCAAAAATTGAAGAATATCAGCCAGTTTCCTGACCAGTTGATAAGGTCAACATAAATGGAAATATGTTTACTTTTAAATAAAAATGAATTACAAACACAAATTCTGAAAAAAGTGAGCTAAACTATCCATTTAAAAAACTGTTATAAGTAGACATGCAGCACCATAGTTAATAGAGCTATACAACAAACATAGCAACAGACATTCAATAAATAGTAAATGAGAATAAAAAAAATAACCACAGTAACAAAAAAAGTATTTTCTTTCTAGCACAAATAAAATTTGTTAAAAATCATTCTGGAACTGATAAAAAATAACAGAGAAAGTAATCACCATCAAAAATTAAATTACAGATTCAATAGCTATTAAAAATCCCTGAAGGATATTATAAGTGACATTGTATAAATAAATTAGAAAAGTTAGATGAGATGAACTAAACTCTAAAAGCCATAGCATATAAAGTGTATGTAAAGAAAATGAAAAATATAAATAGTTTATAATTATAAAAATAGAATTTGTCATTTTATATATTTCCCCCAAAATAATTCTAGACCCAAATAGCTCTAATAATATCAAACATGTAGTTCAAATTCCACTAAAACTTTCAATTTATTTTCAGAAACATAAACATAAAATGCTTAACAGAATAAACCCACACAGTCAGTCATAAATCATCTCAATCAACTTGAAATAATTAAAATCTTACAGAATATATTCCTTGAACAGGAGACAATTGAATTAAATAAATTGAAAAACTCAATATGTTTGAGGAGTAACTCTAGTTTCTAAATAAACTGTTGCCAAAGAGAGGAAAATCGTGGTGTCAAGCCAGAGAAATGAAGAAAAAAAATTGGACTGAAAGATAGTGAAATTGAAAATATATAAATGCATATGAAGTCCACACAAAACTACACTTAAATATTTAATGTTAAATATTTACAGTAGAAATAAATAATAATTTAAAATCAATGCCCTGATATTTCTCTTAAGAAAGTGGAAAATAATGAATTGTATAAAAACTGAGAAAAAGAAAGCGAATATTAATGTGGAAAAAATATAAAATATGGAAGTTAAAAAATAAGGAACATGTTAAATCAAATGTTTGTTGTTAAGAAAGAGTGATACAATTAGAAAACTTTAAATAATAGTGATGACAAAAGAGATAAAAGAGAGTCTAAATTTGGAATGCCAAGAGCAAGTGAATGTTATTCTAGGCCCAAGGTTCTTAAATAACACTAGAAAACATTATGTATAGCTTCATGCCAATAAAGGTTTTCACTCAGGTAAAGTAAGTTCATTGAAATATACAGCTTAATAAAATGGATTCAAAAATGAAATAGAATATAAATAGCCTAAAGCTAACTAGTGAATTAATCCTGAATCAAAATTCAAAGCCCAGATTATTTAATTCGCAAATTCTACAAAAATGTAAAAATAAACAAATCAACTTCATAGTTTCTTAAAAAAATAAAGAATATTATACTATCCAAAGTATTTTATGAGGACGACACAATCATATCAAAATTCAACATTATTACCCCTGGAGAAACTGGATTAAAAGTATATAAGATCTCTGTATTATTTCTAATAATTTTGTGTGCATCTATAATTATCTCAAAAGCAAATTTAAAAAATCAAATGTTTCTAAGAAAATACATGTTAATTATAACAAAAAAGAAATTCAGGAGATTTGCATAACATCCTTTCACGACTTACTAGAGGAGCATTCAAGATGCAGGGCTAGACTAAGGCTGCATTCCTAGTTGCTCTGTGGTTTAGGATTGAAACAGTTGGCGTAAGGCTTCTCAGTGAGATAGGTGAAAGAAGGATTTCGTTAAAATTCAATATTGGACCATCAAGGTGTCTTAGAAAATGAAATTTGAGTAATGGAAAATGAAAAAAAAAAAGAGTACAGTGGAGTTAAGCCAGTTGCAGCAGCAGCAGCAGTGATAGCAGCTCTGTTTCACCACAGAGAGAGGAAGAACACACAGAGAAGCAGATCTGGTACAGTAAAATCTGAGCTCAGAAAAGCAGCCGGAACTTAGCTGATCCAGAGTCACTATTGTGCAATGGTGCTTGAAAACTCCTCTGTTTCTCAAGTGGCCACAGAAAGGTGAGGTGGGAGCCATCTTGAGGACACCATGCTGCAGTTGCTGCTGAGAAGCTGGGAGATCATAGCAAATACTCCAGGAAGGAGTTTCTATGTGGCCTAGGAAGTACCTGGCAGAATGTAAGTTAAACAGGCACACAGAAATTGTACCCAGGGGGATTCCACTTGGACAAATGAAAGGAAGCCCAACCTGCTTCTCCTTTGAATCTGGCCCTTCACATGACCACTGGAAGCAGGCTGGGATCTGAACAAGCAGGTGAGAATCACTAAGCCTGGGAAAGAAGTGTAAATGGATTGCAGAGTGTGCAAGATTAGCTGCCCTGACCAACAAGTAGAATTCTTGGGAGGCTCCTGAGATCCAGACTCCCCATTGAGATTAGCAACTGCCAGGTCTAGGGATCTAATTTATTCAGAGAAGATACTACTGAGCAAAGCTCCTGGGGCCTGAATAGATCTAAGGTCCACTTCTTGGAACACTCTTGAAAGAATTCTGAAGCAATGCACCTTGGAAGTACACCTATCTAGTCTGTGTAGATAAAACTCCAACTGAAACTATTTCCCCTTCCATCCTACCTCATATGGATGAAAAGGGAAGCTCACCAGTTTTTCAAAAAGGTTTAGTCTTAGGCCACCCCAATTGGCAACTCATAGATCAATACAAAAAGAGGAAGGGGTTAACAATTCCCAGCCCTCCATCTCACTTTCAGTACATATCTCAACAAGAAATGAAAGACAATCACGCACAGACAGATTGTTCATTCTTTTTGATTATTTTGACCTTCTTATTGGAAAGGATTTCCTAATTTTTCATTATAAATCTTTTTCCAAGTGTATTGTGTGTATTTGTGTTTGTGTTCTTGCTGTGTTAATTGGTTCAAGGACATATATATATATATATATATATATATATATATATATATATATATATATATATTTCTCTTATTTTTGGTATTTTTAATATAGTTATTTTTCTTTGGCTTATATTTTGAGTGTTAGGGGTTCTGGTTGTATTTTTTTTCTGTATTGTTTTCATTTTTTTTTCTCGTGTTTCTCTCTTTTTTCTTCTATTGCGAGTAATCAAATTCTGTTGCTCTCCTTTCCTCTACTTTGCTTGTCCTATTTTTTCTCCTACTTCTTTATAAGCATCAACTGATACAACTTTTCTTCATTCTCTCTTTTAACTTCTTGAAATTGTAAACTCCTTTCTACCTTCATAGCAAATTTTATTTTCTCTTAATGAACTTTATTTTTAACATCTTTTGGAACTAGCTGATTTATATAACTTTTGTTCCCATAATTAGCACTGGTGGAATTATTACTGCTGTGAATGGCATTTTTGACACCTGCTATTTGCTTAAAAGCCAGATCTATTGACTCTTGCTGACCCCATAAAACCTATATTCTGTGGTAAAAAACATTGTAGATGTTATAGAGGACACAGGTAATTAGTATAATGTTGCATATTGAATGCAAAGGTTGTTTTGATTGTTCGTTTCTCCCTATTTTGTGATGTAACAAAAACCCAAACTAACATTTAAGCCCCAAGTAGAAATGAATAGAAGTGAGATCCCAGGTCCCACATACAGATATCCGCTGCTACAGCTAAACAGAGAATTATCTGAAAGACTGGTTACCACAGCTATGAGGGGTCTCAATCTGGATCACTCTAGGATACTTAAATAAGTGAAGACTGTGCATTAAAAATGCCCACACATAAGAGCAGAAAATAAATGCATAAAATCCAACATAGGAATATAAGAAATTGGAAAAACAAAGTAACATATCACTTCCTAAAATAACTCACCAGCAACTGATGCTAAAGATATTGAAGTGGATGACATCAAATAAAGATTTCAAAAGAATAATAAAGATAATTAATGAATTCTAGAAGAACATAAAAAGAAACAACAAATTAAGGAAGGCACTATAGGACATAACAAATTCAATAAGGAGATATAAATATTGAAAAAGAATCAAACAATCATGGACATAAAATACATAATAAATAAAGTGTTCACTTGAAAGCCTTTCTAATATAGTAGACTATGATGAAAACATAATCTCAGAGCTAGAAGACAAAGTGACCAGCCTTTAACAATCAGACTGCATTAAGGAAAAGAAAAGAAATTACTATCACCAAAATATACAAGAAATCTTGGACAACATTAAGAACTAAATTTAGAATCACTGGAACTGAGGATGGTTGAGACACAAAGGATAATGAATGAATAAACTTTTCTGGAAATAACAGAAAATTTTCCAAATGTTTAGAATGAGATGGACATCTGGAAAAAAGAAGCATTCAGAACCCTGAAATGATAAGATGAAAAGAACCTCTTCAGGACACATTATAATTAAAATGCCTAACATACAGATCAAGGATAGAATTTTAAAAGCCTCAAGAGGAAAATGTCAGGTCACATTTAGAGGCAAGCTTATTAGAGTCACAAGTTCTCAGTACAAACTTTAAAAGCCAGAAGGGCTTCGAATGATGTATTTCAAGTTCAGTAAGAAAATATCTGTCAAACAAGGCTCCTATATCCACCAAAGCTATCCTTCAAAATTAATGTGAAATAAAATTCTTCTAAGATAAGCAGAAACTAAAACAATTCATGACTTCTAAACTGGCACTACAGAAAAAAAAAAAAAAAACTTAATAATCTATACATAAGGAAAGAAAAACAAAAAACAAAACAAAACAAAACAAAAAAACCCCACCAAACCCTACTACTCACAAATAAATAAATCTCATTTGAAGAGTAGCTAAGCAAATGAGAAACACGACCAAATTAAGCATGGTCAATAAGTCAAAAAGCCAGGAATAAATGTCTCTCTATAGTAATGTGAATATAAATGGTCTGAACTCAAATAAAAAGACATATCCTGGAAGAATGGGTTAAAAATTACCTCAATTATATGTTGTTTACAAGAGATGTACCTTACAAGCAAAGACAGCCACAAGCTGAAAGTGAAAGTATGGAAATTGATATGCCATGCAAATGGAGCCTTAAAACAAGTGAGGGTAGCTATGCTTATATCTGACAAAGCCAACTTCAAACCAACAGTAATCAGAAGACAAAAAGAATATCACTTCATATTGGTAAAAGAATCAATCCTATGATTATATATACCAATAAATATTTATGCCCCAAACATGGGTGCAATTAATTACAAAATAGAGACACTACTCCAATTGAAGTCTCAGAGAGACCCAAATACAACTGGATGAGTTAAACATATGTCCCTCACCATCAGATAGTTCATCCAGATGTAAATTTAATAAAGACTCTTTGGACCTGAAAAATACTGTAAATCAAATGGACAAAACAGACATCTATAGAATGTTTCATTCAACATCAGCTGAATACACATTCGTCTCATCAGCTCATGAAATATTCTCCAAAACAGACCATATTTTAGGCTAGTTAAACTCTTAAGATGAAAGGAATTGTATTTTCTTTATATATGCTTATCAGAGGATAATTGAATGAAATTAAAAATCAACATAACAAAAGCATACAGAAACTGAATAAATGCATGGAGATTAAACAATACACTTTTGAATGATGAATGAGTGATAGAATAAATCATGGAAGAAATCTGAAAATTCTTAGACTCAAATGAAATTATGGATAAAACATAGCACAACCTCTCAGACACTATGAATGCAGTTTCAAGAGGAAAACATAACTATGAGTGCCTACATTAAAAAAAAAAAGAAGGATGTCAAATAAAAATCCTAATGTACTACTCTAAGCTTGGTGCCATCATGGAACAGGCACCTGTCAGGAGTGGACTCAAAGAGCTTCAGCAGTGAGGTGTGCCAACTGGCTCAGGCTCCCAGGCAGATTCCACCAAGAGCACATCTGGATCCACAACGACTCTCCTCTGCCCTCACCTGCCACAGACATCAGAGACTCTTTCCCTGGGACACTTCCCCCTGCTCTACTCTTTTCTGGCCTTTCTTCTGGGCTTCTGGGATACCAGAGATGGTTCTTAATACATTTCTTTTTTCACAAATTGTATAATAAAATTGAGATTCACATTTTTGTTGTTGTTGTTTTGCTTTGTTTTAAAAGGCAGATTTAAAAATAGAAGAGAAAATTTAAAAAGGAACAAATAAAAACAGAGGCCTCAGGGCAAGGGCAGGAGCCCAGCAGCCATCCTGTCCAAGGCCTGGACCACTGGGCTTCCCTCTGATATTCAATGTAGATAGAGACTCATGAGCCTTGAGCCAGTGTAGATGGGGACTAGCTTCTCTTGACCTGGTGTAGACTTGATTTCATATGAGCTGATGGCTTTGGCCAGAAAGAATCCATTTCCCAGTCTTCGGGCCCCTTTCTGAGGTGTGTGCAGAGGGTGGCTGGCAGGTTTTGGAGAAAACAAGTCTGGAAAGGCATTGGAGACTACAGAGTGTTCTGTGTCATCATCTCAATAATCCCACAGGCAGGAAAACAAGAGGTTGTCCAGTGGGCGGGGGAGGGCCTGCCTGTAGCAGTGGCTGCATTCTTCACTGCATGCCCCATAGCCTCTGAAACAAAAATCTCCTCCTGGCAACTGCTAATGGTCATGAAGAGTGAGCAAATGGGCTTTGGGAATTGGAGATCTTAAATCATCTCAGGTATTTACTTACATAAATACCAAGTGACCATGAAGGAAATAATGTTCCTAATATAAAAAGCTCCCATAAAATCTCCAGGTATATCATATCTCTGATTGTATATAAGGTATGTTGAAACCAAATTCACATCTTCATACATGTATTTTGTATAATGATGAGGGTCTCCTTCCACCATCCTAGCTATTCCCCTTCTCCCTCCCTCACCCTCCCACCCCGATTCCCTATCTAGAGGTAATCTTCCTCCCTTGCTCTCCCTACCAAACTCATTTTGAGTTAAGAATTGTAATGCAATAATAATAATAATAATAATAATAATAATAATAATAATAACAGAGCTCATATATAATGGCACAATTTGGAGCGAACATACTTTATATACAGAGTTACAGAAAATGTTGTGAATGAATAATTATGATTGTAATGCATTTCACTATTGTCATGTATGTAAGAAATAAAAAATTAAAAAATAAATAAAAATGCCCCCAAAATGCCAAAATACACTCTACTTTCATGTATATTTAAAAGGAACAAATAATAATAATAAATAAAAAGATAAATAAAAATCTCCAGGTATATATGATATCTCTGGAGAATCCTACCACTCATTTGAAAAAGAATTAATACCAAATTGTATGCAAATATTTTCAGGAAGTAGAAGCACAGGGAACAATTCACAATGTATTTTATGAAGTTGATATTATCCAACGTTCACACCAGAAAAAGACTCTGACTGAATAAAACAGTGAGAGAAACCCCAAATCCACAGACCAAAGTCTGCTGGGAGCCATTAGCCAAGTAGGTATGACAATTTCCTTGCCAGCATACCCCATGTTGCAGTGACATTGAATGTAGGTGACCTTGCTCAAGGACCAAGGCGGATTAGGGCGTTCCCGGTTTAGGTTCCAGGTTTAAGGTTTAAGATTATTCCTGCTGGGAATAGGGCATATCCTGCTGCCTGAGTTCCCCTTGAGTTCTCACGGGATTCAGACAGTATATTTTGGAGATAGAAGCCCAGTGGAGGTGGATTTGGGTAGAGAACGTGGATTTCCCCAGAACGTGTTTGTAGACGGCTGGTGTGAGTTCGGGAATAAAGAGTTGCTGTTTGAATCTACAAGCTGTGTGGTGGCTCGTGATTGTGTGCCCAGCCAGACTGCGGCATTTGTGCCCAGCCAGACTGTGGCATTTGGCGTCCCGTGCGGGGAACTTCTGAAGCTTAGAGGTAAGTGAAATTTCTCGCCCTTGAGGAAGAGCGAAAGAATGGGTGAACATTTAAAAAAACAATGTGTTATTGTTTTGATTTATTTTGTTTTTATTTCAAGTTGCCTGTTCCTAGAACTTTCTCAGGCAAACTGGGGAAAATGGTTGACTCAAGGTTTGAAGTTGTTCGCCTACGAGCAAGAGAAATTGTTAGAGGAAGGAGGCACCCCAGTGAGACCAAGAACAATTAGGGCATATGTTGATACAATACAAAAATGTAGCCCATGGCTTTTTAAAGAAGAGTTATTAAGTATATCAATGGGACCATCATGGTATCCTGTAGAAAGATTTTTCTTCAACAAGAAAGAGATGGCTAGTTCTGTTTACTACATTTGTCTAAGATCTTGGTTTTTACAGACATCTGATTAATTTACAAAGCTAAAGTGTTAAAATATCAACCACTAAATATGAAATCAAGTACTCTTTACTTATTAGGTTCCATAAGGTAATATATTTAAACATTATGTGTGTTTTCATAAATTGGTGAATGGAAAAAAGGTTTAATATTGCTTTGGTCTGTGTCTTTGCTAAAACAAGGTTACTAAGAGTTAAGATTCTATCATGTGTAATTTATATACAAAGAGTAGAAAAATTTTCAGTTGGGTTTCAATTATAGTATCATAGTATCATAAAAAACATGAAAGTCTTTCATCTTATTAAAGTGGAGTAATTTGTCTAAATCAGAAATTTTATAAGAGTTGTTTCAAAATGTGAATTTATAAAAAGGGTTTACGGTTAACAAAGAGATAGAAAAAGATTCGAGATGTGGAAATATATTTTAATATAAAAGGTTAAAGGAAAAAGAAATGTTTCCAGATGACATAATCTCTGTGTGGTAAAGTAAAAAGTTGTAAAATGCCATTTAAAAAATTTTGAGGAAACTAGACTTACTTTAAAAGCTTGAGAAAGGAAGAAATAAGAAAAAGGTATTTGTACATGGCAGATTGAGACAAAGCTTCTCAATGGAGTTAAAAAAAAAAGCCTTTGGTTGAAGGGCAGCCATGTAAACTAACATTGAAGCGATTTAAACAAAATCTAAGCCTCGTTTAAAAGAGTGAAGTTGTAGGTGGTGAAAAAGTACATTTAAAAGTACAGTATAGATCATAATTAAAAGGCTTTAAAAGGTTAAATTGAAGGTGGTCGAGATACCTTCATGGCGGAAAAAAGATTGCTTTATTGCATCATTCGAAGCCTAGTTAATCTTAAAAGCATTACTTAAAAAAAAAAACATGAAAATGGGAAGATAATAGGATAAAAGATACTTAGATAAAGAAGATTAAAAATTTGAAGTGAAAAACTTTAAAGACAGAAGTATAGAAAGTTAAAAACAAAAAAAGATAGAAAAGATGTAGGAAGATAGAAAAGATGTAGGAAGACAATAATTTTAAACCCAGAAAATAGGAAACAAAGGAAAACTAGGAGGAAAAAAGCAACTAAGGGTGAATGTACAAACCTTAGAAGATAGAAACAAGATAAAAAATGGTTGAAAATGTCAAGTAAGGTATTACAGATAGAAAATGCAAAAAGCTAAGACAACTATTAGATACAGACATATACTTATTAAAGCAAAAAGAGGGAATTGGAAGGGAGTATATATCCCCCAAAGATAAACTTGAAATAACCCTTTTTACTCTAAACTTTTTAAATTTGGATTCATCAGGACTTAGTGCTGCGGAAAGGCATATGTATCCAAAAAATGTACATAAGCCTAAAGTACTTTGGAAAGATATTCTAACAGGACAATGGAAAGGTCCTGACCCAGTGATTGTCTGGAGTCGGGGGTCTGTTTGTGTTTTTCCACAGGGAGAACAGCTTCCGATTTGGATTCCAGAGAGATTAACTAAAACAATTTCTACAGATCGAAAAGAAGATGATTTGACTCAAATCCATAACAGCCGATATCCAGAACTCCAGCTTGGCCATTCTTACATCTGCGACAGTGATTAACCAGTGATGCAATTTTTATTTCCTTGCCAGCGCACCCCATGTTAATTGTGGTAGTGCTGACATATCTTTGCTGATGGTGTCACCAGTGATGCAATTTTTCCCAAGGAGCCGTCAATTGGCTTGGTGTCGTGGCATTTCTGTATCCTCCTCCCTTCTGCTGGTGATGGTCTAAAATTTGGGGGCCAACAGAGGTGAGGCAAAGAACCTCACCCCCCCCACACTGGTGCATAGACCTATCCACAAGTATGGCTGTATGCTGGACCGGTAGTCAGTGACGGGTATGATTCAATTGCAGTGGTATCAACCTAAGACAGGAGGCTGATGACTAAAGGTCAGTTTTCCGATGACGGGTAAGAACCATATGTTGAATTGGACAACCTACCAGGCACGGTCCTTAAGCCACATTAACCTCACTCCCCCACTGGCACCAAGGCCAAATTTGGGGGCCAACAGAGGTGAGGCAAAGAACCTCACCCCCCCACTGGTGCATAGACCTATCCACAAGTATGGCTGTATGCTGGACCGGTAGTCAGTGACGGGTATGATTCAATTGCAGTGGTATCAACCTAAGACAGGAGGCTGACGCCTAAAGGTCAGTTTTCCGATGACGGGTAAGAACCATATGTTGAATTGGACAACCTACCAGGCACGGTCCTTAAGCCACATTGCTTGTTGTTTAATTAATCAGAAGGGGGGGGATGCTGGGAGCCATTAGCCAAGTAGGTACGACAATTTCCTTGCCAGCATACCCCATGTTGCAGTGACATTGAATGTAGGTGACCTTGCTCAAGGACCAAGGCGGATTAGGGCGTTCCCGGTTTAGGTTCCAGGTTTAAGGTTTAAGATTATTCCTGCTGGGAATAGGGCGTATCCTGCTGCCTGAGTTCCCCTTGAGTTCTCACGGGATTCAGACAGTATATTTTGGAGATAGAAGCCCAGTGGAGGTGGATTTGGGCAGAGAACGTGGATTTCCCCAGAACGTGTTTGTAGACGGCTGGTGTGAGTTAGGGAATAAAGAGTTGCTGTTTGAATCTACAAGCTGTGTGGTGGCTCGTGATTGTGTGCCCAGCCAGACTGTGGCAAAAGTCCATGATACTATAGACACAAATATCACTATAAAATCCACTTTATTGAAAAGCCAGGAAAGACATATATTGGTATAAATTCATGTAGCATAATTACAGGGAAAAATTCAACATCTAATGAGAAAAACTCTAAACATGGTAGTACGTGATTGTGTTATGGATCAAAGGAATACCACTGTGATAGGGCACTGTGGCAGTTTCACTAGTGTTGAGAATGCTGCGGCTGTGCCTCTGCATCCCCATCCCCTTAGTCAGTGATATCACAATGTTACATGTGTACACATTGTGCTCAATACCATAGAATAAATTTGGGGTTTTCTGCTATGTCCTCATGTTTGTGTGTGTGTGTGTGTGTGTACACTCCCAAAGTCAACCTCATGGTAAGTGAGGGAGAATTGAAAGCATTTCTTTTTAAACCTGGGAAAAGGCAAGCATGTCCACTTTTACCAATCTTATTTAATATAGTGCTAGAAATTCTAGGCAGAGCAATGAGAAAAGAGAAGAAAATGAAAGAGATAAAACAGGAAAGGAAGAATTCAATTCAGAAAGCACTGTTTGGAGATAATCTGATGCTATACCTAGAAGATCCAAAAGGTTTTACACAAATACTACAGAATTAATATATAATTTGGGAAAGTAGATTATAAAATCAGTATACAAAAATCAGTAGCTTTCTTATATATCAACAATGAATCTGCTGAAGAAGAAATCAGGAAAACTATTCTGTTCACAACAGCCTCAAAACAAACAAACGAACAAACAAACAAACAAACAATATATATATATATATATATATATATATATACCTAAGAATAAGTCTAACCAAGATGGTGAAAGACCTCTACAATGAAAACTTCAATATTCTATATATTGAAGAATGAATTTGAAGAATTTCATCTCAAAAGATGGAATAGCCCCCCTGTTCATGGATAGGCAGAATTGATATTGTTAAAATGACCATACTATGAAAAACAATATACAGAGTCAATGCAATGCCCACAAAATACCAATGACATTCTTTACAGAACTTTAAAAAAACAGTCCTAAATAGTTTGGAAGAATAAAAGTCCCAGAATAATCAAAGCAATTTTAAACCAAAAAAGTTATTCTGGAAACATCCTGACTTCAAATTATACTGTAAAATGATAGTAACAAATACTGCTTGATATGGCATAAAAACAGACACATAGAACAGTGGTACAGAATAGAAGACACAGAGACACTCTCATACCTCTACAATCATTTTTGTTGTTGTTGTTGAAAAATATGCCAAAAACATATATTGGAGAAAAGACAGGCTTCTTTTTAAACAAAGAGTGTTAGGAAAACTGGTTATCCATACGAGAAAGACAAAAACTCGATCCTTATCTCTCACCCTGCACAAAAATCAACTCAACAGGGATCTAAACCTAGGAATAATAAAAGAACTCTTTGAAGAAAACATAGGGTCAATAGACTAGCATATATGCATAGACAATGATTTTCTCAATAGAATCCCTAGTGCTGAGGAAATAATGTCAAGAGTTAATAAATGGGATGGCATCAAATTAAAAAGCTTCTGTTTAGTAAATGAAACAATTAGAAATATGAAGAGAGGTCCTACAGAATGGGAAAAATATTTAATAGTTACTTTTCTGACAGGGTATTAATATCTAGAATATATAAAGAACTCAAGAAACTTTAAAACAAAAAACCAAATAACTGAATCATTAAATTGGCAATTGAATTAAACACACTTGTCAAAAGAAATACAAATGGACAACAAATATATGAAAACTTGTTCAACATCATTAACAATTAAGGAATAAGAATCAAAACTACACTGAGATTTCATCTCACACTAGTCAGAATGGCAGTCATCAAGAATAAAATTGCAATAAATGCTGGAGAGGATGTGGAGGAAAAGGAACATTGTTATGTTATTGGTGGGATGGTACTTCATAACAATCACTATGGAAATCAGTATGGAGGTTCTTCAAAAGACTAGGCAAGGAACCACCATATGACTCAGTTATACCACTCCTGGGCATTTATTTTAAAGCATTAATGTCATCATACTACACTGATATATGCATACCCATGTTTATAACAGCATAATCACAATGGTCAAAGTATGGATCCAGTCTTAGTGTCCAATAGTGAATAAAAGGAAAAAGAAAATGTGGTATATATACCCAATAGAGTTTTATTCACACATGAATAAAAATGAAATTTTGTCACTTGCAGGAAAATGGATGGAACTGGAAATGATTACATTAAGTGAAATAAGTCAAACTCAGAATGACACAACTGGTATGTTTTCTATAATATGTGGAAGATAGAGAGGAATAAGAAAAAGAAAGTTAGGGGCAGATCTCATGAAAATCAAGAAGAGATCAGTAGAGCAAAGGGCCCAAGGGATAGGAGGTACGGAGGGCGGGGGGAATACATGCTGGGCTATGGTATTGGCTAAATTATATTGTTATATTACATGCATGTATGAATACAAAACAACAAACCTCATCCATATAATGCATCAATAATAAGTATGGAGGGAAAAGAAGACTTACTAGAAGTGCTATATTTAAAGAGTGTACAATAGATGTAAGATAATAAAACCTAAGACAAAATGAAAAATCCAGAAATAAACTCCCCAAACAGCATTTTTGGAGAAAATACCCAAGCAATTAAATAGAAAACTGAAAGTCTTTTCCACAAATTGTGTTGGTATTGCAGATAAGTGTACAAAAGTCAATACATGCACACATTCCTGAAACTAATTTTAAGTGGAGTTATGCTTTTGGCAAATTTGAAAATAGGATCCAGAAAGAGAGACTCATGAATATTAGAGCTATTATCTAATGTCAAGTGTGTAAATGAAGAGCAGTAAAAAGAATGATCTTTCCAGTAAATGGTGTTAGAGCAGTTGGAAATCCAGCAACCCAAATCAATGAAAAATTGACCCCAACTTACACTTTATGCAAAAATTAAATCAAGGTGATTTATAAAACTAAATCTGAGAGAAAATCAACAATGATGTTAGAAGATATTACATGATACGTGTATATCATAGATGATTATGTATATTATCATCTCCATGATCTTAGAGAAGAAAAAAAACTTTACATTCATGATACAAAAGTCCAAAATAGAGATGAAAGAACTGATAACTTCAGGTGTATCAAAATGATGAGATTCTATTCATCAAAAGACAAGCAGTTTTGAATTTCAAAAACTCTTGGCAAGAGGGATGAGGAGAAATGTTCTGGACAGATGGTCTTGATTTAAGACAATAAGACAAAATGAAGAATCCAGAAATAAAGTGTAAATGCCCCTCTGTAGGATTTCCCTGATGAATCTGAAAAAAAGGCCAAAAGGCTGGCTGAGATAGACTTAGGAGAGTAAGAGAAACAGAAAATAAGGTCCGACAATTAACAGGGCTAGCCTAAGAAACAATTTCGAGCAAATTTATCAGAATTTTGAGATTTTACCATTGGAGCTCCCTGTGGTTCACTGAAACTTCAGAGATGTTGTGGCAAAGTGAGTGGCATGTGGCTATGCAAGCTTGGGAAAGGTAGGTAAGGAGGAGCAGCAGTGCTGAGAATTCCCAGTGGGAAGTTTAGAGAGGAGAGAAAGAGAGTGGATATTGATGACTCATCTGACAGGAAAGTCATGGGCCTAGATCGAGAGAGAGAGAGAGAGAGTGTGTGTGTGTGTGTGTGTGTGTGTGTGTGTGTTTGATGAGAGATATAACAGCAAGGCCAGTCAACATAGTGGCATTTTTCTATTCACTTTTATCTGAATAGAAAAAAATATATATATATATATATATATATATATATATATATATATATATATATAGAGAGAGAGAGAGAGAGAGAGAGAGAGAGAGAGAGAGAGAGAGAGAGAGAGAGAGAGAGAGAGAGAGAAGAGAAAATAAACAGATTTCATGGGCATTTTTAAAAAGGTATTTAAAATGAACTATGTAAAGTGCACAGTGTTTATGGTATATATTTTAAACATGAGAACACAAAGCCTTGAGACTTTGAAAAAGTGGAGTGGCCCATTGGATCATGGGTTCTGGTGGGGTGGAAGAAGTTTTGGAGTGGAGGTAGTGGATGGTGTGAAGTAGAAATTTAGCAAGTGGTGGTTGTGAAGGTTGAAATTCTCACAGTCATTAGGAATGACAACATTTTGATGACAGCATGTGCATTATGTATAAGATATTTATTACAATATATGTTAAGACAAGATCATTGCAAAAGAAGAAATTTTTTTTTCTTCTAATATTGCATGCCTGAGTTGTGTGTGAGTACAGATGCTTCTTGACTTAGATGGACTTATGTCCTGGAAAGTCCACAACATAAAAATATCATAAGTTGAAAATGCAGTTACTATAGCTATGATACTACAGAATCATATTTTAGCAATGTGGCATGCAGTAAATGTCCATTGTTCACCCAGTGACAGTACAGCTGATGCTACCCAGTATCACTAGAGAGCATTGTAACAGGTAGCACTCACCTAGGGAGAGGGTCAAAGCTAAAAATTTGAAGTTTCTTGGATATATCGCTTTTGAACCATAAAGTATAAAATTGGTATTCAAATCATGATGTCCAGAACCATCTATGTATCAAATTCTTTAATCCTGGCAATAGATGTAGTGTTGAGTTTAAAACAGAGTGAGAAGTGAAAATCTTCAAGTAATACAGGGGAGTGACCTGGGGCTTCAAAGATTGTTCCAAAAGTCTGGAAAGAGCCAGGTACAGTGGCACACACCTGTGATCTCAGCAGCTCAACAGGCTCAAAGCCAGCCTCAGCAACTTAACAAATTCCTAAGCAACTCAGTGAGGCCCTGTATATAAATGAAATACAAAAACATTTTTAAAAAGGCTGGGCTTGTGGTACAGTGGTTAAGTGCCCTTGAGTTCAATCCCTGGTAAGAGAATGAGTTATAATTTAGGGGATTATCAGTAATATTTTATCAGAAATAGCATATTATTATTTTGGAGAAGTCCTGGAAAATAAAAAATCAGACATAAGTTTTTGACAAAAGTATTAGATTAGAAAGTAAAATACCAATATTAATTAAGAGATAGTGCACATTTATATAAATTAAAGTGCAGTAAGAATTCAGTAAATTTAGGCTTCACAAAAGCTTGGAGCTTACTTAGAAAACTTGGAATGGAACCACTATTTGACCCAGTTATCCCACTCTGCAATACATACCCAAAGGGCTTAAAATCAGAATACTATAGTGTTGCAACAACATCAATGTTTATAGCAGCTCAATTCACAATAGATAAGTTATGGAAACAACCTAGGTGCCTTTCAACAGACGAATTGATAAAGAAAATGTATTATATACACACAATGGAATATTATTTAGCCATAAATAAGAATGGAATTATGACATTTGCTGATAAATGGATAGAACTGGAGACTATCATGCTAAGTGAAATAAGCCAATCTCAAAACAACAAAGGCCAAACGTTCTTTCTGATAAGTGGCTACTAACTCACAGTAAGAAAGAGTAAAATAGAAGTACACTGGACTAGACAAAGGGAAATGAAGGGATGGGAGAGGGGATGGAAATAGGAAAGACAGTAGAATGAGCATCGGTTTCTTATGCTCTTATATGAATATACAACTAATATAATTGCATATCATGTACAACCACAAAAATAAATGGAAAGTTATACTCCATGTTTGTATAATATATCAAAATACATTCTATGGCCATGTATTACTAAAAAGAACAATAATTTTTTTTTTCTTTTAAAAAGAGAGTAGGTTGTTCTAAAGCGGATTTGCCCCTTGAATTTTGACACATTGCATGTGCCACTTGCCCTTTCCTTTTTTCACCATTCTGCAAGCAGCACAATTCCCTCCCAGATGCCAGACAGATGACAGCACCATGCTCTTGGACTTCCCAGATTTCAGTTACTGTTGAGTCCCCATAAAACTCTTCTCTTTTTTTAAAAAAACATAGGCTTCCCTAAGCATAGTGCAAAACACAATGCCGTGATAACTAAATCAGTAACTATAGAGCAAAGAGCTATTTTGTGATACAGTTAGAGATAAATTTAGAAAAAAATTTAATTCTACATAACAGTCCTTAGGGATGTTCAGTTAACACTGCTAATGGTAAGACTTCCATCTTTATTATTTTGATCCATTCAATGTGTCCATTTTATGATACTATGCCTTCTTTCATATACACTCTGCCTTTCACAGTATTCAACACTCTCCAATTCTTTATCAGAAGTACAGCTTCACAGATAAAATTAAAAAGTTGAGAATAGCTTCTATTTACTATCTCTATTAAATGTGAACTAAACCATAAAGGAGTAGTAAAACAAATGGCAGTTTCACATAGACTATGTTTTGAATCTAAATAAGGTTGTGTATAAGACTCATGGAATTTGTTTAGATGGATAAAAGTGATTGAAGTTAATGCCCACTGTATAGATTATGAACTCTGTCTCAAGATCTATGGTTGAGTATTCTGTAATCTAATGATTCAGTCAGATCCTACATTTCAGTTCAGATAATGGAGGGGTAACAATAAACCTTGTGGAACAGAATTGTTCTATTGATCTCTCCTTAATCTAATCTCCTCTGTAGTATACACTGAACACTAGATGTCTGTCTATCCCTGTAAGACTTACCCTAAAGCAATCCAGCTGGGGTTGTTATCCTATCACCCATGCTTTCCAGCTCTCTCATTAAAGCCCTATCATCCATTGTTAGAATACAGCCATCAATGACATGACAGCAAGCATTTCTCATGAGTTTGAACCATTCTATAAGAATAACGTAACCGCGTACAGACTCACACATACTCAACAAAACACACACATTCCCTAGTCTGAGTCTATTGACAAAAAAGATTCGGTGCCAAGTCAGGTAAGGAAAGAAAAAAAAACCACTTAATTTCTCCTCTCTGTCAATCAAATTAGAATTGTAGGAGTCAGAACTTAGAAATGCAGGTGTCTTCTTACTTTCTATTCAGAAAATAGCTGTATTCAAGACACTGATTATCATTTTTAAAGGGAAGTGGAAGCTCATTTCAGTGACAGTAAGATCTTCAATAATGACCAAACTCCTGCTGACTATAAAATGTCTTTTATGATTCAATGGGATCTATTCTTTCTTTGGCTAAAATTTAAAAATGCTTTAGTAAGGTCAGGTGTCTAGCAGAAAGATAGATTCGGGGAAGAAAGATCCGAGGAGGAATAATGCTTCTAGGTGGTAATTTTGAGGAATAAAAGTTGAGGGATTTATTTGTATATTTCATCAGTGTGAGGATATAATTTCTATTTTTTTAAATAAAAGGAGCTAATAATTCATATTAGAAGTAAAGCTGTTAATTATGTATAGTGTATAATGAATTTGGATAAATATTAATAATGTGACATATTCTCCATTAAAGATTACCTAATATTTTAATGAAACTTGGAAAAATCTTTTATTTTGATTGCAGGTCTACACTGTAATATAAAAATCCTAAAGATGATATTAATATTACTGAAATCTATGCAAAATTCAAAGCCCTTGAAACATTTCCTTACCTCTTTTGTGTTTAGTTATAATAGGTGTAATAAAATATGTTGAATAGGGGTTAATGACATCAGGCATTTAACACCTTCATTTTAAAGACTTTTATGAACTACAATTAGATAATTATTGCTAATTGGTATGTGAGGATATCAGAATTATCAGAGTGTAGGAGAGAGTGTTCATTGAATGTATGGCATTCATCCAGGGATCACTGGGGCTGATGGTCTCTTTGCTCCTTTTTTGTTAACATGAAAGAAAAAGCCACTCTTAGCCTTTATTAGTGCCAAGTGCAATTTTGCTTACAAATTTCACTAGTTTATATTATACACTATTCATGTTTGTTTCCTTGATGTGTTGCTGCCTTCTATAGCCCAAGGGAATTTAATTATTCTCTGAGAACCAAAACCTAAAGTTGTATTTGCAAACTGCCCTACAAAGACATTTTACATTTTGAAAGTACTTATTTTTTTTTAACCCTTAAAAATGGAATCTATTTGGAATAAGTTCTTATAACAAAATCATGCTTAAAAATCACAAACCGTTTCTAAAGATATGACCATCGCATCAATGCCATCATTATCTTAAATGTAAAAGCAGGCTGATTTATGTATAAAAAGAGGTTCAAAATAAATAGGCGTATCCAAATAGCGATGAACAAAAAGTCAAAAATGATGAAAAACAAACATGAACAATATTAAATTTTCAAAAGAGAAATTAAAATCTCAAGTAGTCTGACTCTTATATATTCTTTTTAACATATTATTTCTACTTTGATCGTTTAAAAGAAGGATTTAAATTATACAAATGAATAAATTCCTGTTGTCCCTGATTTATAGTTACAGGGCAAGAAAATCGCTTTAAGAATAGGAAAATATATGAACATGTCTATTGTAAGATATTCAGATATACAGTACTCACTTTCTCACAGACAAACCAAATGAAGCAAGCTAGTCCCTGAAGGCAGCATTAAGCACTGATAGATATTATCTACCGTCTGAGGTACAATATTAGATATTATAATTTCTCTGGTAAAGTTCGCTTCATTTAATCCTAGTTCCCTCTGCACAACATAAATACACACACACACACACACATACACACAAACACCACTTTTGTGAACGAATAGACTAGGATTCTGATGCATAATTTTGCATGGAGCTCAGTACATACCCAAGAGCAGTTCTTCACTGTCAGTGTTAAAAGAGTCATTTAGACCAATATTAACAATGCAACTTTCTGCCTTAAAATGTTCTTCTTTAGAATCATCTTAATAAATCTTTTTTTGCTAATTCTTCATAGTTACTAAAACCAATAGAAACACGATGTCTAAAAGTATAGCAACAAGCCTTAAAGAAATATCACTTTTAGATCTATTTCTTTATTCTTTTGTCTATTCATATCATTCATTCATTCAATGAGTGATGCACATCTTTATGATTCATTTCACTATAGATCTTTAAGGCAACTCTAAGAAAAAAAAATGTGACTTTCCACACTAATTAAAATCTACCTCATAACAATTGAATTATTCCTTCTTTTTGCATCTGTGTCATTTGTTTAGATGAACAATGGTGTTTGTCCCTCTCCTGCCATGTATGGTCTTGGGGAAGATTTTTAAAAACTTTTTATGAGAGTTTTAAAAACCTATGTAACAGAATAAACAACAGCATGGACTGGGGCCTAAATTTTTTAATTTTTTTTTTAATTCCACATGTATTTTTCTTCCCTTTTAATCCAAAATGTTTATTTTATTCTTGTTAAAATTGTAGTTTTCTTTTCCTTAAAAATATAGAAAATAAGGTGAAGGGGAAAAAATACTAAATACACCACCAGAATTGCCTCCAGTCTCAGCTACACAGATTATAGTTCTTGGTAAGATGCTATGCATCTTTCTATCAGTCTATACATATGGACATATATGTATGTATGTATACATACATATACACATGAGTATGCACACATAAAGCATGCATATAAAACCATCATATACATGTAAATACATGTACTATATACACTATTATGGTTTAAATATGAGGTGTCCCCCAAAAGCTAATGTGTGAGAATTCAAGAAGGTTTAGAGGTGAGATGAATTAATCCTCTGGTAGGGATTTACTGACTGTTAAGGGAAGGCATAAAAGGTGTGGCTGGAGGGGGTAGGTAATTGGGGGCGTGCATTTGGGTTATATATTTCATCTCTTGTGAGTGGATTCTCTCTCCAATGTTTCCTGGTGCCATACTCCCAGCTGCTTTCCTCCATCATATACTTCCTGTATTATGTTCTGCTCATCTAAGGCTCCAAGGAATAGAGTCGGGCATCTATGGACTGAGATCTCTGAAACCATGAGGCCCAAAATTAATTTTCCTCCTCTAATTGTTCTTGTCAGGTCTTTTGATCACAGCAGTGTGTGATGTGTTAAAATGTACACACACACACACACACACACACACACATATATATATATATATATATATATATATATATAGAGAGAGAGAGAGAGAGAGAGAGAGAGAGAGAGGATTTAAGGGCTGGGGATGTGGCTCAAGCGGTAGTGTGCTCGCCTGGCATGCGCGCGGTGCTGGGTTCAATCCTCAGCACCACATACAAATAAAGATGTTGTGTCTGCCGAAAACTAAAAAATAGATATCAAATTCTCTCTCTCTCTCTCTTTAAAAAAAAGAGGCTTTAAGGCTTTAAATAATCAATATAAGTCTATTAGTCATATATTGGTTCTACTTCTTTTCAATATGTTTATATCTTTTTATCTTCCTTTGTCTTCCCTTGAGAATATAAATGTTTAGGCCTTCTACAACACAGTAATTAAATTGATAAATAATAAGCTTGCCATCTGCTAAATACAATTCTGCATCCTTCCCCTCACAACTAGTTCCTTAAAAAACAAGTGCAAACCATTCTCATTGCAGTATGACCTAATCACACTACTCCACAAGAAATTGTTCTTCAAAGAAATACTGATGGCTGCTTCCTGGACAAATAAAACAAATATTTTTATATTGGTATACATTTTAGTTATATTGGGTAATAAATGACCTGCTGTATCAACTATTCATTTTTGGCTTCTTCATTTTCCCTGACATCATTTATTCACTACTACATATTATATTTTTATTAGTGCATTTTAGTTATACACAATATTGGGTTCATTCTGAAAAAAAAATGTGCTTAGGAATATGATTTGCTCCAACTCAGTCTCTAGTACTTTTCCTTTCACTACTGTCCTCCCTCTCCCTGTTTCCTTTCTTCTAACTCTAGTGATCTTTCTTCTACTTATTTATATATTTGTAAAGTTAATGCACTATGGGTATACATATAGGTGAGATTCACTGTCATAGTAGTCGTAAATGTACATAGGAAAGTTTGTTCAGATTCATTCCATCGTTTTTCCCTTTTCCTACTCCTCAATTCATTACCTCTATTCCACTGATCTATTTAATGGGATTTGTAACCTAAGTTCTGGCTTTTTCTCCTTTTTTTTTTTTTTTTTTTGCTTTAACTTAGATCACTTAGCATGGTGCTGTCAAGTTCTATCCATGTACCAGCAAATGTCATATTTTCATTCTTCTTTGTGGTTGAGTAGAACTCCAATGTGTATATGGACCATGTATTCTCAATCATAACTAGAGTTTCTCATTACATTCCCATAAGTTTCAGTGTCTTCCATAATTTTTAAAGGCTTTTCTATGTCTACTCACTTTGAGAGATCTTATTACCTCCTCACATTTTAAATATTTTCATACTAATTGGACTCTAACTTTTTTAAAAGGTGGCTTATTTGGGAAGTACAAATTATGCATTCAACTTCCCACTACTGTGGTGTTCTGTGTTTCCACAAGTCTGTTCTGTCTCATCGTGAGGTCATCATCTCTTTCAGTGTCCCAGCTCCACTCTCCTCAATGTTGAGATTATCCTTTGTTTCCATACAGACATTAATGACATTTGATTAAATTACTTAGCAATATGAAAGTCATCCAGACTCTTGTCTTTTTCAATCAATTCCTAATTTCTGGCAATTTTACTTTTTAAATATTTTTTTCTAAATATTTGATCTACTTTGCAGTCATATCAATTAACCATGCATCTTCTCTTGCCTTGCTTATTGCAATATGATCACAGTGGTCAGCTTGACTTGCCTATGCTTACATTGCTTTATATTTAGCAATCAGTTTATTTAAAAATTTAGATACTGATGTATCTAAAATTTAGATGCTTATGTGCACATATATTAAATTTTATAGAAATATTTACTTATTGCATAAAGAGTGAATCTTCTCAAACTAATTAACAAGGCTTGGAAGTTTTGTTACTTAAACATCATACTTTTCACTCTCTCTCAAGACATTCCAATTTGCATGTCACTATTTGTAGTTACTCACATACCATGCTGTGTTTTATTTCATGCATTTCTTCTTTATATCGTTTTTCTGAATTTTCTTCACATATTCAATCCCTTCCCATCCTTCAGTTTACAGTTTAATTTTGAAACTATTATAAAATCCCATTTTCCATAGTTATCTACCTACTATTCACTTGGTTCTTACATGATTTTGAAATTATGCTTTTTGTGTCTATTCCTGTGAAGAGAAAGACAAAAGCCCAATATCACACTTTGAATCTTATTTATATTTATACTTTAAAAGTTTGGAGATATGTTTTTCTAGTAGGAAAAAAAATCTGTGAAACTCCAAATAAAATTGACATTTGAATATATTGCAATATGATTTAAAATATAGAACTTTCTGAATTATAACACAGTATAGAAATAATTACATTAAAATAATATAAATGCCAATTTAACACAATTGGTCTATATTGCTTTCCAATCAGCTTCTGTGACCTACTGTATCACCTTCCTTTTTTCCTCTCCCTCTTTCTCTCTTTCTCTTTAGTTGCCTCCTTTTTGTTTTGATCACAAATGGAGCAGTCATAAACACACTAGTTAACTATGAATTGGGCTTGCAACTATAAGCACAGTTCGCCTGCTCATTAAGCTCTAGTAGAGAAGAGTAATGTGGAACAGAGTCTCTATGGCCAGATTGCCTTTGTTCAAAGCTAAACAATATGACAGCAAACTGTTGCATATTGCTCATCTTTCATCTGCTTCACTAACTAACTTACGAATTAAGGATGATAATACATTGATTGTGTTGAATGAAAAAGTAGTACTTTAAAGAAGGTTAATAATGAAGAGAGTAGAGAAAATATTTGTTAAGATATGTGCCTGATCTCAGGGACATTTTTATGTTGTGTGTGTATGTGTGTGTGTGTGTGTGTGTGTGTATACAGAAGATGATATAAATAAGATTGGGATAGAATGGCCACAAACTAAGTGTACATTCAAAACAAATTTTGAATTTTCAAAAAAAAAATAAGAGTTCGCTTCTAATTATATCTAACTCTGTAGAAGGTAGCATTTGAGTCAGATCATAAAATCCAGTATTTGTGGGAGAAATAAATGTAAAGACAGTATTGAAAGGTTGAGGGGTCCAGTTTGTAAGCAGAATAGGTGTGGAGATGTGAAAATTACAAGCTACATAATTATGCAGTTTGAGGTCAGACAGAATGTCAAGCCTCGGAATTCAAATTTTATATTAGGATCTGGTAGTTACTGAAGCATTATTAGCAGATGAGTGACTGGGTTAAAGCTGTATTTTAGTACTTAATCTGCTAGCATTGTTTGGATTGAATGCAAAAAAAAAATCTGGAGGTTGAAAAATAAAGTAGGAGACATTTCAATAGAAAATCTGAGATCACTAAGGCATGAATTCAGTGCCATAGAAATAAAAAGGAAGGTACTACATTGAAGGACTTGGCTATGCTTCCCCTAATGTAAACTGAAAGAAACTTTTGCAAGAATACAGTGCCAAATTCTTATTATTAATTGCTTAGACATTTTTTTCATTACATAGAATTATTTTGAAATAGGTAGAGATTAAGTAAAAGTAGTAATTTATATCTTCTAAAAACATTGATTTATTCTTCCTATACTTATCCAACAAAGCCACATGAAAGAAAATTTAGAAATTTAGAAATTTAAGTTGCATTAAAAAAACAATCAGAGTGTGTACCCTTGCAAACTCACCTAGCATGGACAATGAAGAAGCTGATTTCCACCAACTTTGTTGGACACTACAAGTGTGCAAATGCTTCAGTTTCTTTCTTGTTAATTCTGTTTAATAAAATTGTTATTTCACTTGCTACACCTGCTATGTTCTGACAGTAAATAGTGTTATCTACTTAGTAAAATCAGTGACATTAGAAAGCTTAGCAGATGTTTTAGGGCATAGACACAAACCTCATCATGAGTGAATAGAGGAATGAATTTTAACACCAAATTGTCATTTAATTTTTTTTCTTCTTGATCTGTCTTGTAATTAAAGGGCCAGAGTGCAACGGTTTGAATATGGAGAGGTTTCTAAAATATGACACTTTGGTAAGGGCATTTTGTAGACTGTCTGATTCACAGTCACCCTTTCTTGTACTTCAGCATTAGGAAATTTGTAATTCAAAAAGCCTCAGGAAAGAGCTCTTGGTCTAATATATTTTTAAACAGATTATCTTCATGAAAATGTCTCCAAATTAGATTTTGAAGCTTCCAGAGTAATAATTAAAAAGCACTTTGCATTTTGGTAGCCATTGATGGATTCCTTCATCACCCCTTAGAGCAGGAAGGCTAGAATTTGTGTTTCTCTGAGACAGACAAGTCTTAAGTGTGAACTACTCTCCTATTGCATCCTTAATCATCAATGCATGACCACTATGGACATCCAGAACTGATCATTTAAACTATATTCAAAAATGGAAAAATAAGTGTTATGATGCCTTTAAATATTACATGAAATATCTGGGAGGAAGAATGTAGAGCTCTAAATTAGAAGATCATAACTGAATCTAGGTTCTTCAATTTAATAGTTCGCAAGTGGCCTAAGAATTCTGAATTGTATTTTCTTCATGTATACAAAATTCGCAGAATATTGTGGGAGTTAAATGAGTAGTGGATACCAGACAACCTGGCTTACTCTTTCCAACACAGGTGGTTAAACAGTTTAGCACTTTGAAAATAATTTATCACATCCATTTAATATTTTAGGACAATCTTGAGAAATTTAATAAGCAAAAGTGTGAGTGTATGTATGTGTGTATGTGTTTGATTTAACAAATATTTTACTTTATGTCACACATCCTCTGCATTAAGATAAAGCAGTGAGTAAAATAAATTTTCAGCTCTTATACAGCTTCTGTCCTGGGAAATGTAGACCAACAGTAAGATAATAAACTAATAAAATGCAACATTTTAGGTGATAATATATTTTATGAAGCAAAGTTTAGGTGAAAAGGGTGAAATAAAATACAAGTAGATATTATTTTCTGGTGAGTTAGTGAGGAAAGAAACAGAATTTTAAGCAAAGGTGCAGGCAAAGGCATCCTTATAAAAATTGGACCTTGTAAATATTTTTCTCTGACAGAGGAAATTAGAAAAGAAATAGATCTCTAGTAGGAAAGGCCCACCAAATTTCTATTAGGCACTATATTACATTCTCCAAGAGTTCTTAAAGGCAGTAAATAAAAATCTAGCATAGTAAAATCAGAAAACCTTTAAGGATGTAATTTTGTAAAAAAATTTCTAGGTAAGTCATAGGTCAAAAAGCCCATACACATCTCACAAACAGGATATTTAAGTTCATGGATGAATAAAAGTTCATTTGGCTATACTTAAGAATTTAAATGAAGAAACACTGGATAATCTTAGAAATTATGTTGAAGGCATTAATGGCACAGAAAGTACAATTAATTCAATTATGGTAAATGAATTTAAAATCAATCTTAAAGTTGGATTTTTTCAACTTTTCAAAGACAACTAGTATATTCACCTTTATTTCAGGTTTCTTTTTATTTTAGTTATTACTAAACAGTAATAACTAAAATGTTTGTTTTGTTTTAAGTGGTGGGACTATGATGACATAAAATATTAAATTAAAAAAATGTGTGTGTATAATTTGTTAGACAGATGTAAAGCCATTTCTTCTCGGAATGCAAAATTTTAAAGGCTCTTATTTTAATCCTTACATTAAAAAATTCGCTTTATGAAAGATATTATTTCTGATCACATCTTGCTTTAATTTGTGAATTTGGATGTGATATATCTAATCTACTGGAATTAGGCACTGATCACTAATATATAGCTCTGTGCATAGCACTCTCCCTTTATTTAACATTACATTTTATTTTGCTATTTTTCTTTCAGATATAAGATTTCTATCTGGTTTTGAAAGCATATAAAGCATGTTTTGACTCTCTAGAAATTAGTATGATGGAAATAGGACCTGTATTTTCTTTTCCCAAAACCTATATAGCATTCTGTGTGCTTTCCAAATTCTGTTTTATGGTAGATCTCATAGTATATTCCAGGGAGAGACAGTAAGATTTATGAAAGAAGACCAGTCTTAAAGTCAAGAACTTGAGTTGAATTCTTATTTTTGTTGCTAACTAACTTAGTTTGGGCAAGTCATATCTTTCTGGGCTTCATCTTTCGCATGTAGGATCTCAGGTGATTGGTTTCTAGAGTGTTTCTATATCTATGTGTTTTTGTAATATTAAAAGTGTTCATAGTTACTAAATGCTGTATGGAATTCTATTTCCTTAACCATTATATATTTCAGATGCTTTCAGAAATCCAAATATAATACTGAACATCATTTATAGTTCGACATTCTCAAGTTTATATGAAGAGTAAGCTAGGTGCAATGGCGCATGCCTGTAATCCCAGCAGCTGGATAGGCTGAGGCAGAAGGATGGCAAGTTCAAAGCCAGCCTCCACAACTTCAAAGCACTAAGCAACTAAGTGAGACCCTGTCTAAATAAAATAAAAAAAATTAGGGCGGGGGATGTGGCTCAGTGGTCCAGTGACCCTGTGTTCAATGCCTGGTACCCACTCCAAGAAAAGGTTTATATGAAGAGCAGACTATCAAAGTGTGAATATTTTGAATTCCTCTAAATCACCTACTCACAAGGAGGTAAATGCCCAACTCCCATGCTTTAAGATGTATTTTATTAGCTTGATTTTTTTAGCCCTCATTGTTATATTGTTTTATACTTTTCCTTTATCATCCTTACTAGATTGTAAACTTTATGATGATAAGAACTATATATTTTTATTATATCTTGTGATTTTTAGTACAATGTGCAAAACTGTCCATATAAATAAAGGCATCGCCAGATGCTTCCTTAACCACAGACAATGAATAACAGAAATGATTCTTAAAATGGCCTACTAAGATGTTGATTTATTATTGTCATTCAGTAAAAGGAGCATATACAGAAATCCAGCCACAAAATCCAGTGATAAATTTCCTTAGACATCTTACATTCAAACTTAATTTGTGTCCTGTTAAATTAATAAGAGGTAATGTCATGTCTTTTAAATACCTGGTCTCTCCTTATTTCCATAGCAACTAGATTTAATGTAAATATCATTGTGAAATGAAGCCAGATTAAATAAAAAATGGGATAGGAGAGAACAAAGGACTCTCTCAAACTGCTATTCTGTTTGTTTCTTCTTTTGTATTTTCTCCAGAACGAAAGTACCATTTGAATGGAGATACAGCATAAGAATTCAAGTCCTTTGCTAGCATAAGAGTAAATTTACTCATCATATATTTTTCCAATACATTCCATTTAGACTGTAGAGTAAACAAAGTTCTTTTTATTTTTAATGTATGATTTAAATTTTGTGCAAAAAGCAGGAAACTGAATTTGTATAAATCTTAATATGTTTCCATTGAAAAATTTTAATAAATAATATTTCAAGAGTTATTGAAACTAATAAAGATATAACTTTGCTCACTCTGTAACATTTTGGCAGTTGAAACCTATTTTAAATGTAATCATGTCCCAGGTTGCTATTTTGGTTAAGATACATATGCATAATAATAAATATAGGAATAATGATTCTGTAGTTTTGTTTTTATGATTTATAAAAATAATATCACATTTAGCAAGTGATATAATAATTCTATTGAATTATAGGTCTGCATATTCCTAATTGATAGTGGGATGACTACCTGACGGGCTCCATGGTAGTGATATGAAGAGTACACAGTAGCATGTCATGTTGTATGACAGTTTGAGCATAAGTCTCCTGTGGTGTATAGATCAGTAAAAGTGAAAAGCCTCCTAGAGCTTTCAGTGCCAGCTTATCATAAAGAAAAAACAGTGCATCCTTATTCTGCAGTAAATGCTAAAATTACGGTGCTATGCCACTCCATGAAGACTCCATTTGCAGTGTGATTTTGAGATTTTTAGAACACATTAACAAAACCATTCTAAATGATTTTCTTAATAGAATTGAAATAGACAATTATTTTCAAACACAAAATAGTAGTAGCTTTATAGAGAAAGATATATTCTTTTGCATTTAAGTGTCAATATTTTAATGTTCTTATCATTTTGAGAATTTGTAGTTGACATGAAGAGCCTTATGATAGCTTTCTTCATATTTTTCAGACATGTATATGAAATTCAATCAAGGTATTACTCTTTATCAAATAATTTCTTTTCTCTCAGACAGTACCATGGCAGATTCCATCTCTTATTTCCTACCTATGGTGTTACCTATGTCTCGACTCTTTTTAAGTGGTTTTCAACTATTTTATCCTCAGGACATTCAAAGGGCAGATCATATTCCACTGAAGCAATGGCTTACAATGAATGTGACTTTGGATCTCAGGAGTCAAGGTAAGGAACCGATTATCTAGCCTGAGAGAAGTGCAGGTATGATTCTTGGTTTTGAAGTTCTCCCATTTCCACTAAAGCATGCTTAATTATCTTAGACCAAGAATCACACTTTCTAAAAGTTGATTGATTTATTAATTTTATTTATGATCCAAAGTTAATCTGTTCAAAATACTATTATCTTATAAATATTTTGAAAAGTGTTCTGATATTTCCATTCTGGAATGTTTAAAACAACCAATTTATTTTACCATAGAATATTCTTTTAAGCACTGGAGCAATGTAGTAGTAGTTATTTCAATATTTTTAGTTTTAAATATACTGTGATTACATCAATTCCTGTCATCCCTTAATTTTTTCATCCATTTTTATTCGATTTGCTAGTAAACATTTCAGAAACCTAGAAAGTCAAAAATTTACTATAACAGTCTCCTCATTGATTCTACAACTAACAGTGTTTTACTATATCTGTTTTATCTCTTTCAAAACAATTTGGTTTGCAGTAGTATTTTAAAGTAAATAGTATATATTATGACAATTTACTCTAAAACATCTCACTGTGCATCTCCTAATAACCACAATATCAATAACATACCTAAAAATCAAATATTCTGTAATATCATTTAAATCCTACTTCATAGTCATAATGTCTCTATTTTCCAATGATATATTGTGTAATGTGCTAACTTTTAAAATCAGGATTGAATTAAGTGTCTGACACAAATTAGATTTTTTTTTTTGTGTGTGTGTGTGTGTCCAATCTGTTTTATTTTAAAGAGTTCTCCTACCTTACTGTTTGGAGTGACTTTTGACGAGTTGTGGATCGAGTATTTTGTAGATTGGTACTTCTAAAATTTTAGAGTGCATGTGAATTATCTAAGAATTACTTAAAAAGCAGATTCTGCTTAGTCAGTCTGGCTTGGGTTCTCAAATAGTGCATTCTAACAGGTTTCCTGGTGGTACTTTCAATCTGCAGACCATGCATAATGTTGTAGAAGGTCCTTCATCCTCAGTGTGTTTCTCCATTTCTGTTTTCTCATGGTAAATATAATCTTTCAAAGATCTCTATCTTAACTGCTACTGTAAACTGGAAAATAATTTCTAATATAATTCATAGTAAGCAATTTTTCCCATAATCAATAACAAGAAATTTTGTGTACTCCATATTGTATCACTTGAGAAGACACAAGTCTTGATGTTTCACTATATTAATTGACTGAGATTATCATCAGATTTCTCCACTGTCAATGTACATTTTCCCCCTGTTATTTATTTGGAGATATTTTATCGTAATGCAGATATCTTTCTTTTCCCCAATAATCTTCCCAATGGAACATGTTTTAATGTGAATGCTACCTTTCATTTTCATTGCAGTTTTAATTTTTTCTAAAATGCTATACATAAGCAAAAACACTAACAATGATATTAATAAATCTGCTACATTATAAACTTATATGTAATTTATTGAGTAATAGGTGTAACCACAAATAATTCATTTAGGGCTTTGGATCTGCATTTTTTTAAAATGAAATTTTAAAAAGTTGTAAGTGATCAAACCTCATTGTCACAGAGTAAGGTTTAAAGAGCTATTAAAAACAAATAGCTTGTTATTTGTTAATCCTCTCTCCTATGAATGGGATGCTAGAATGCAGGCAGAACCCCTGGAGTGAACAGGGACATCCCTACGGTGGCTGTCATGAAGTAGGAGCTTTCCTGAAGTAGAAGCTCTCAATTTTCCCTCTTCATCCTCTGAGCAGAACAGTGGCCATGGAACCTTCCATCAGTTTCTGTAGGTCTCCCAAATAGGCACTTCTTCACTTTGAAACTGACATTAGTGGTTTAAACCATCAAAACTTTCTGCTCACTTCAGTTGCATGTGATGAACAGCCAGGAGATGAAAAGGCAGGCCTGAGGCTACTCCTTGAGTTCAATGCCTCAGGTGTAGATGAGCCTGTGGGGCCATATCTGCAAAGAGGTTGAGCACACATGGAACCAGGATGGCAGCTGTAGGGCTGCACAAGGACCTGAGATCCATGACACCACCCTGGAACCGGGACCTGGAATTCTGGTAGTGGCAGAGATGGATGTAGTCCATGACCCTTTCTTCTGATAGTCTTAAAACCCCAGTACACTCCAGCAGTAGTTTGGCACAGGAGGTTCTTTTCCCATGCTCTACAGAGTCCCAGAAAAAGAGGTCAAGTTTGCTTTGTCTGTCATTCAACCAATGGCTCTTCCTTAGCTAAGCCCACTAGGGAATTTCTGCCAGTTAGCCTCAGACTTGTCATAAAACCTGAACTCTGAAGCTTGAACCCTTTCTGGATGAGCAAGTCTACCAAAGACCTCAAAGATCTGCATGGACTGATCTGGCATCACGCCTGGGGGATCACTACAATTGTGAAGAAGTCTTGACCCACTGCACAAGGGAAGGAGAAAGAAACTATAAATAGAAGGTGAACTACCTCTTGGGGGGGGTAACTTTTCAAGTAAATCAGAGCCATCAATCTCATTATGTGTCCCATCAATTCATTGTCTCCTTCCTTTGTGATTTGCTTTTCCAAAGACATCTTGATATTCTCTCATCATTGAAAATTTGAAATTCTTACTTTTGAAAAAACATTTATATCCAGTCATCTTGTTTCAGATCATTCCAGACCACTGATATTCTCTGCATCATCACTAACATTTTTAAGATTTTAATGTTTCTGATTTTGTTTGCCACTATCCAATAATCCCTCTCCAAACGTTCCCCTGCCTGTCTGACCTCTGTATTTGGTTGTACATGTTTCAAAAGCCCCCACTCAGGGCTCTTTAATTTGTTCTTTTCACTCAAACTGTTGATACTCCAAGATTCCGGTTAGCATTTCTTGATCCTGATTTCAGTTTACCTTTCCCAAACAATTCTTCCATCTCTTCAAGTGGGATTTTGGTTTTCCTGCCAAGATCTCTTTCAGAGTATAAGTTTGGAGGATTCCACTGCATTATTTTCACCAGAAGACTGACACCTTCTAAATGATCTTATGGTTGGTGTACAGTCTCATTGAGGATCCAGAGTGTATAGGCTCCTGTTGAGGAAGGGGGAAACTAGGATGTAAGATGACGGAAGACAGCCTATCCCTAAACAACATGGACAGAAGTTGCTTTCTCATGAGGACACTGGTCTACTACTAGAATTATACTCTGCAACTCCAATAGTTTATCCATGGGACTTCGGATGGGTTGAGTATAAAAAAAGAGTAATTCTTGTTTTGCAAAAAATATACATGAATTTCAATACCTTCCATTGCTCCTGAAAAACCTCAAGTCCTGTTAACTTCTTTTTGTATAGGCAGGATCTTTTTTTTTCTTTCATTTTGGATTTTGTCTTCCATTCATCTAGTTGGATTCTTCCTTTACCAGGCATTCTGAGTGTTTCTTATTCTGGTGAACTCTTTTATCACTTCCAGGAAAAACCCAACAGGTTAGTTTGCAGAACCTAAGGACCTCTTCATGGGAATTATTGACTAGCCACCACTGGTCACCAGGATAGTCTTTGTAATGGAGTAGAAGTTTGGAGTGCTAAATGGCTTGCTGACTGCCCATTGGTTTTATTTTTTATTTTTATTTTTTTTAATTTTTTATTGTTGGTTGTTCAAAACATTACATAGTTCTTGATATATCATATTTCACACTTTGATTCAAGTGGGTTATGAACTCCCATTTTTACCCCATATACAGATTGCAGAATCACATCAGTTACACATCCATTGATTTACATATTGCCATACTAGTGTCTGTTGTGTTCTGCTGCCTTTCCTATCCTCTACTATCCCCCCTCCCCTCCCCTCCCCTCCCCTCTTCTCTCTCTGCCCCCTCTACTGACATTCATTTGTCCCCCTTGTATTATTTTTCCCTTTCCCCTCACTTCCTCTTGTGTGTACTTTTGTATAACTCTGAGGGTCTCTTTCCATTTCCATGCAATTTCCCTTCTCTCTCCCTTTCCCTCCCACCTCTCATCCCTGTTTAATGTTAATCTTCTTCTCATGCTCTTCGACCCTACTCTGTTCTTAGTTACTCTCCTTATATCAAAGAAGACATTTGGCATTTGTTTTTTAGGGATTGGTGCTGGGAAAACTGGAAATCCATATGCAACAAAATGAAACTGAATCCCTTTCTCTCACCATGCACAAAAGTTAATTCAAAATGGATCAAGGAGCTTGATATCAAATCAGAGACATGCCGTCTGATAGAAGAAAAAGTTGGCTATGATCTACATACTGTGGGGTCGGGCTCCAAATTCCTCAATAGGACACCCATAGCACAAAAGTTAATAACTAGAATCAACAAATGGGACTTACTCAAACTAAAAAGTTTTTTCTCAGCAAAAGAAACAATAAGAGAGGTAAATAGGGAGCCTACATCCTGGGAACAAATCTTTACTCCTCACACTTCAGATAGAGCCCTAATATCCAGAGTATACAAAGAACTCCAAAAATTAGACAATAAGAGAACAAACAACCCAATCAACAAATGGGCCAAGGACCTGAACAGACACTTCTCAGAGGAGGACATACAATCAATCAACAAGTACATGAAAAAATGCTCACCATCTCTAGCAGTCAGAGAAATGCAAATCAAAACCACCCTAAGATACCATCTCACTCCAGTAAGATTGAAAGCCATTATGAAGTCAAACAACAACAAGTGCTGGCGAGGATGTGGGGAAAAGGGTACACTTGCACATTGCTGGTGGGACTGCAAATTGGTGCAGCCAATTTGGAAAGCAGTATGGAGATTTCTTGGAAAGCTGGGAATGGAGCCACCATTTGACCCAGCTATTCCCCTTCTCGGTCTATTCCCTAAAGACCTAAAAAGAGCATGCTACAGGGACACTGCTACATCGATGTTCATAGCAGCACAATTCACAATAGCAAGACTGTGGAACCAACCTAGATGCCCTTCAATAGATTAATGGATAAAAAAAATGTGGCATTTATACACAATGGAGTATTACTCTGCATTAAAAAATGACAAAATCATAGAATTTACAGGGAAATGGATGGCATTAGAGCAGATTATGCTAAGTGAAGCTTGCCCATTGTTTTTAAACTCTCTGCTCTCATTTTTGCTTTGGTCTCTCTGAGAGGCTCCATCTCTCCATGCCACTGATGCTTCCATTGGTCTACTTATATCATGGAAACTGAACTATAGTAATCCTCAGTCCAATAGGCGACATGGAGTAGGAGAAGGTATGCTAGGTAGAACTGCTACTTCTGGTGCTCAACCAAGAGCATCCATGGCTGCTGGAAGGCTCTTTGGCTCACTCTAACATAGGCTCTGAGCTGACTGTCCAAGTCTCTCAGGCTAGAGATGTAATGCCTGTATCTAATGGTGTCAGCATCTATTGGTGAATTCCTAATGAATCAATTATTAAATTTGGATGTTGCAAAATTATATTTTTTAACAAGTAGCTGCCATTCTTCCAGAAAGAAGGAATATTCTATTATTATTATTATTATTATTATTATTATTATTATTATTAATTATTTTAGTTTGGTGGGTATTTCTATGAGCCCCTTTTATCATGTAATATTTTAATGAAATATGCTATTGCCATAAATTTAACCAGATGGAGACCCCTTAGCCTGGCTTTTATATCCTTTGATGTAACCCCACTAAGTTATTTTTATTTTTGTTCTCCCTTGCTTTCTGGAACCACTATAGCTAATCACTTAATTTCATTTTCCCTGGCCCAGAACTGTTATCAGCCATATTCCTAAGGAGCTTGGGGAATAGTATCTCAAAAACAAGACTTGCTGAGTTTGGTGCTAGTGAGGTGTCACTGCTTCTGTTTTTTTTTTTTTTTTTTTTTTTCGGGGGGGGGTTCATTCATATTGATTATAACTTACTTTTTCATGAGTTATATGTTTGGCTGTGTTATTACTTCAAATAAAATTTTTGAAAAAGGCCACATAAATAACACATTATTCAGTCTGTGACAATGGCATGAGTCAAAAAGAGTACAATAGTAAGCCTTTGAAAGTGGCTTTCTGTTGCTTCAACAAATGACTAATGTCATGAAGTGTAGAATCCAAGCACCTCATATTTTGTAATTCAGTGCTGTAGATGGTTTTATGGTGCTCTGATTTTATATTTGAAGAGAAGTCTGAAGTTTACCCTGTGTGGTGATTGGCTGATTGTTGTTGAATTCATGAAAAATATTCAAATTTTAATAATAATATTATTTTAATAATAATGTGATTTATAACTTCTGATTATTCTATTTAGAAACTTGGAGAAACATATATGATTTTACTATAGCACTTCAACTGGATATGTGTATTTAAAGTTGGGTTAGGGAAGAATATGAGGTCTTAGGCAGCCTTAGTGTGGAAGTTCTTCTTTGGGACTTCTGCCTCACCTTCTTAAGCATGGATACATCTAGTCATCGTTGAGCAATAGCCCTTATATTTCCTCTCACTGCTTTCATGGGAGATAGGCTCCTTTTATAATATGTTAAATAAGATGGACTCCCCTGAAGCATATTGATATATTTATTTTGTACCTTGCCAGATGTAATTATGTGCTACCTAATGACATTATGGTCAGTGACCACACAAAAATGACCAAAGATGGTTCCATAAAGATAGTATCACCTAGTATCATTAGAATCATAAATGAACTGTAAGTCCACTCTACAGTGTTGACACAATAATAAGATCAACTAACATCACATTTCTCAGAATGTATCCCCATCCCCTTCATTAAGGTATCAAGACTGTTTTCTTCACACCATTGCTGCTGTTGCATAATTAGTTTCTGCAAATTTAGTTTCTTTTCAGATTTCATCTTTCTCAATTTAGATATCTATAATTTAGGCACAGTGTAGGCATAGAGGGAACAATTTAGCTGGGCATTTTCTTTAAATATTTCCCCAAGACAGTATCTGTTCTGTCCTGGTGAAGAAAAGGTCCCTAAGTATTAGACAGCTTTCAATCTGCTCCCTGCTAAGCTAAGGGATGTTTTACAAGCTTCCTTTAGACTTCTCTCTGGATTTACCCACAATTCTACCCTCTGATTATTTGCAGCAAAATGTGTGTGTGTTGCAGGTTAACTCAAGTATTTTTCCACATATTTCCATATATTTTTATCTGTTCAAAATTCTTTTAACTTTATATTTTATCTCACTATAGTTTGATTCATTCTCCACTTTGTGTGTAGAAAGTTTTCTGTTGTTTTGTTTTTAAATGAGGTTTATTTTAGAATATCACAAGGAAGAGAGAGATTCTAAATGTGTCCTTGTGTTACCACTCTCTTCAAGGCCAAAGAAACTTAAAATTACTGACGGTTTTCTACCTCTAGAAATCAGAATCACTTCAGGAGTATGCTCAGGCATGTTCTTCTTTATCTGTTAAATACTTTAAAATCAAATAAAAGAGCACTTGGAATGTAAAGGAAAGCTGTACCTGCCTTTATTGTCTTTCTACTTAGAAATGGAAATATGAAGTAGAACTTAAGAGATACTATTTATATGTAGAGAAATCTAGACAGGTACTAGGGAGTCAGAAGGTTGCTTTTCCAACAAATTATCATTTATAAGCACAAAGTGTAAGCAAATCTAACTGTATTTAGGATGAACAACATAAATCAGATGTCAGGAAATACAATGTGTATTTCACATTGTGGAACAAAATTATCAGTCCAGAATTTACAGACTGAGAGGTTCCTCTTGTTAGCAACACACAGGCCTAGTCAAATGATACAGTACAGCTCTGCCCTAGAACTTCATTTAACAAGAATCATATGATTTGTCCTTTCTTTGTGTCTGGAATTTTTTCATTCAGTATAATGATTTTAGATTTGTCCTTGTTATTTTTTTCAGTAGCCTGTTCCTTTTTATTGATGAGTTAGAACTCCATTGCATGAATATGTCACCATTGATCCAATCTCCTATTGATGGGCATAAGAGATGTTTCAGTGTTTTGTCATTATGAATAAAGTAGCTATGAACAGTCTCACATAGCTTCTTATATGTCTTCATTTCCATTAGATAAACTCTAGGAAATGGTATTTTAAATTTCCAAGTTAGTTGTGTGTACATTTTTATAATAAATTGACTGTTTCTAAAGGAATTTAGCATTTTGCATTCAAATAAGAATATATAAGTGCTCTATTACTATATTCTAATCTCTGATGTTATGATTGGATATGAGATGCCCCCAAAAGCTCCTGTTAATGCAAGAGTATTCAGAGGGAAAATGATTGGATTATGAGAACTGTAACCTGATCAGCTCATCCTATTTTGAATAGAATAACTGGGTAATAACTGTAGCAGATGTGGTGTGGCTAGAGGAGATGGATCATTGGGGGCATGCCCTGGAAGGGTGCATCTTTCCTGTTTCCCTGCAATCCCATTTGTTGACCTCACCATGAGATGAGCAGCTTTTTCTGCTCAGCTTTTCCCCCATGATGTGTTATCTCACCTTGGGACCAGAGCAATACAGTTGTATCTATGGGATGAGATCTCTGAAACTGTGAGCCCGAACTAAACTTTCCCTTCTCCAAGTTATTCCTGTTGGGTATTTTGATCACAGCAATGCAAAAGCTAACTAAAACTGTCTGATAGTGTCATGTTGTTTCATTTGTAGCTATCCTGATGGCTGTTTGATTCAAATTATATTGCATAAAACTGATGGTCGAATATCAAATCAGAAGGACTTTCTATTATGCTGCTTAGTTACAAAACTTTAGTTATTTATGTATTAAAATATAATTAATGCTTGTTAAAGGATAATTTCTAACATAAGACACCATTACCTATATGTAAATATAAAATAAACATTTAAAAGTTTTCCTTGGCTAATGAAATGATGTTAGTTGACATAACAAGTTTACAGGATCTTTTTTAATGAAGACATTTATATAAGAATGGGATTTTCAAATAGATACAAAACTGTGTTTTTCCATGGGGTAAGGTGAATCCAGGCTTTCTCCACTGGATAGAATTGATTTCTGTGACATGACCAGGAATTATGTGACATGACCAGAAATTATGTGACATGACCAGGAATTATGAGTATGTGTCAATACTCTTTATAAACTACAAGGTTGTAAATGGCCTGAAAACAATGATATAATGGTAAAAGTACATAAAAATAAATAAATTTAAAGCAAGCAATCTAAGCAATGCATATTTTCTTCCTTGCATACATTATTTATTTATTTCGGTTACATTTCAAAACCTTCCACAATCTTCCCCTACATGCTACACTTGGTATTAAAATCATATACCTTCAATAAATCACCCCCTTTTTTTTGGAGTCCTGGGAATTGATCCCAGGGGTGCTTTACCTGGATCTTTTATTTATTTGTTTATTTTGTTTTTGAGACAAGTTTTCACTAAGTTGCTGGGGCTAGACCCAATCTCTCAAATCCTCATATTTCAGCTTCCCAAGGCATGTGCCACCATGCCGCCTAAAAAATATTTCTTAATTGCCAATTATGTGTGTGTGAGCACACGTGATATCAGAAAACATCCTCTGTGCTTTCTGACTTGAAAGCACGCCAATTCCTTTCAAAGTTAGGTAATAAATCAGGTAGTACATGGGTACTTTTTCTGACATTTTTCTAAGAAAAAATGCTTAGAAAGAAAATTATATACCATACACATGAAATCATTCACATTCCCTTAACGGAAGTAGGACTACTATTGTGGAATTTTAACAAAATATAATGACTATAATTTGACCTATTCAGAAAAGTGTTTGCTTCCATAGGCAATTCTCATTCATCCTCCTCTGAGTTCATATGTAGTGGTTAAATCAATCAGTTTGATGTTAGAAGGTATTTTTTATTTTAAACATAGCTTGTCGTTGTAGAGTCTATAGCCGTATTCCCTGAGGTGCCCTTATAGATTTGTGCTCTAAGTAAACATGAGATGATGAGAACCTTTTAAATGTGTACCACCTGTATAAAAAAGAGGAGCTATAATAAAGCAACTAATGATCACATCAAGCAACCAAACATGGGTCAGAATAGGGAGGAAGGGGACATGCTATTCAACTAGATAATTATCTTTTGTTTTACTCCTAATGAATTCATCAATGTAATAATTTACTGCTGCTTGTACTATTAGATTGACAACCTATAATTTATTCTTCATTCCATATAATTTCACTGTGATTCTACTAAACGCTAGCCATAGTTCTAGATAGTTGGGCTATAGAAATAGTGTTCCTGAAAACAACCTGTCAGAGAAGATGGGCAGGTAGAAACTTAATTGATAAAAAGTAATATGCAGTATAATAGAAATTATTATCCTAAATAATGGTGTTTATTTTTAAATGAAGTATAAATAATGTGTTAATTTCTTTTAAAAAAGCAGAGAGTTTAACCGTTTGAAAGAAAACACTAATTCTAAATTTAAGTAAATTAATCTAGTTAAGAAATACACTATTTTGGAATACTGAGACTGATGGAATTTTTCTTTAATTTTTTTAATTAAAAATTTTATTCATGCATTTTTCATTATTGTGGAAGCAGATGCACCCTAAGAATCATACAGAGAGATTCCATATATTTATTACCCAATTTCTTTTAATGATAACATTTTGAAAGCCATAATACAATGTCCCCATCAGAGTGACAATGCGATAGTCAAACTACTGAAGAACACATCATCACCCTATATTTCCCATTGTCCTCCAAAGCCATACTTACCTATCACGTCCTCTGTCCCTGACTACTGGCAACAACCAACATTCTTCTTTTCTATCACTGTATAATTTCAAGATTGTTTTATGAACAGAATTATACAAAATGTATATATTTGGAATTGACTTATTGACTCCACATTATTTCTTCACTATCCAATTAGCTGTTTTTATCAATCATACATTCATTTTCATTGCTAACTACTATTCAGTGGTATGTATTATTCAATCATTCACCTATTGAAAGACATATGGGTTGGTTGCAGTTTTTTATTATAATGAACAAAGCCATGACAAATCTTTATGTTTTGAGGTAAAAACACATTTTTATTCCTTTGAAACATTGCACAAGAGTGCATTTTGCTGGATTGTATGGTAGTTGCATGTATATTTTATAAGAAAATTCTGATTATTTCTAGAACAGCCTTCCCATTTTATGTACCTACCAGCAATGCATGAATAATTCAGTTTCTGCACATCTTGTAGCAGTTGGGGTTTTATTTTTTTTAACCATTTTGATAGTAATAATAGCTCACTTTTTAAAATGTTCATTTCTCTAATAGCTATATCATTATACTTAATAGAAATATCATTTTATTGAAAATCTTTTCACATTTTAATATACCATCTGTATATCTTCCTGGGGGTGAGATATCTATTCATGATTTTGCCCATTATAGCTTTGGATATTTTTAAACCATTGAGTTTTAAGAGTTCTTTATACATTCTTTATCTGAGTTTTTTGTCAGATAAAGTGGCTTGAAAATATTTTCTCTGAGTTTGTAGTTTATATTTTATATTTCAGTAAGGTGTTTCTCAGAGTAATGAAATTTGTTTATGTAGATCCATTTTTCAATATTTTCTTACCTGGATTATATTTTTGAATTCAAGTACTGTATCACTGAGCTATATCCCCAACCATACATCCAAGTTTTTGTTCTTATTAATGTAAGCCAAAAAGTTAATTTATATCAAATTTAATATCCTTCAGAGTAGGTAAATCTATTAAAATTTCAATTGTATTGGATAGCATATCTATACACTAAATAGTTTTATTGTAAGAATTGTTTCCTGCTTTCAATGGGAATGGATCTAATGTTTAATCATTAAGCATTATGCTGACCTATGATATGAGACATATTTGTATAATATTAATAGTGTAATTATGTAACTTAAAACTGAAGAATAGATAAAGAATTTCACCAAATACCTTTGTCATATGTAAAGCTATTTTCCTCATATATGATTTCTTATACTACATTGCCTAAAACCAGGATGACTTTGTAATCCTAGAAGTAATCCTCTTTGACATGTGTTGTAATTATTTTAATACCATGCTTCAGATGATTTGCTGATATTTAGTTCATGATTGTTAATTCCATAAGTAAAATGCAACAATGTTTTAAAGTTACATTTTTTTCTGTGTAATTCTTTTATAATTTCTGCTTCAGTTTTATCGTATCTTCATAAAATAATTCAAAATATTCTTATTTTAGATTTTGGAAATATTTAAGTAGGATGAATTTTTTGTTGTAGTGTTTTATTTTATTGATTTAGCTTATTAAACCCAGAATTAATTTGCTCATGAAACTATTCTTGAGATCTACTATCTTGAGATAATTACTTCAAAAATTTTAAATTTTTATTTATGATTACTGATTTATTTACATATAAACAAATATTAAATTTTGCATTTTACATTGTGAATTTAAATATCATAACACAAACTTTATGTTTTATGCATTATTTTAATTCTAAGTTTAATTTTATAATCATAGTAGGCATTATAATTTTTAAGTGGATGTTTAACATATCATACAATGGTTTATCCTTCATAGAAAATTGTCAGTACATTTTCCAATACAATGAGATTTTAATTTGTCCAGTGCCTGATTTAGCTTAATATATTTTTTCATTTTCTATGATAAATGAATTACCTTCATCATAATGCCAAAATTTAATGATTTTAATTAATTGAGTTAGTTTGATTATTAAATAGACTTCTAGGTTTTATTAACTGACAATCTTGTTAATATGTATCCTTTAAATAACCATTTTTTTCTACTGTTTTTTTGTAGATTGCAGAATTGGTTTTTATATTTTAACTTTAATCAGATTTTTAATATTGATTAATAAGCTAATAATTATTATATTCAAAAGTATTTTCCTCTGTAGTGTTACATGGGCAACATGGCAGACATTCTTGGTTGCTTATTAATTTCTACATATCCATTCTACCATCTAAGGAATGAAAAGTTTTAGCAGGGATATATATTTGGTATTTTGTCCATTCTACTTCCTGTCTGAGTTATTGATGTGATATCAGAAGGGCTGCTCACAGCCTCAAAGACTGCAATAGTTTATGCGGGTCATAAACCTGGGGTCCTATCTTAACTAGGTTTCTATATTCCCAATACATCTTGAATTGTACTCAGGAATTCTGCTGGGATTGGTTTCTCATCTGAGCGTTCAACTGAGGGGAGATATATCTTCAAGCTTACTCATAAGTTTCTATTTCCAAGAAGCAATCCATTCCTTAATGACTTACTCCTCAGAGTAAGCAAGAGGAGATTTCCAGATAAAGCCAGTCTTTGTGTAATCTCTTCTCAGAATTGATATCACATCATCTCAGTAGCTTGATTAACCAAGAAGTAAACACCAGGAAGCCATTTTGGAAGATGAAAACTACAAGAAATGATGCCTCAGACTTAGAATGGCAAAGTATCATTCTTTAAGTTGTGAGAGAAAACAGCTAAAATTACTTTTTCATTAGGTTTTCTCATAACCACCATCTGGAAGTTTATAGAATCACAGTGCACAAATGATTAAATAGCTTTATCTTCATCTTTTTGGACATTGAAGAATGTTTTAGGGATTATTATCTTAGTCCTTTGATGGTATCACTGATCAACTGCACTAGTCCTGCTATTCTACTTCTAGAATAACTGTCATGTGACTCCTGTTCCTATACCACAACCAATAAAAGGGGAAATAAACAATTAATAGATTGCCTAGCTTAAAATAATGCAAGTGATATGTTCACTAAATTTTATGCCTGGGGGCATGATAATTACCCTAGATATGATTCTCATTTTTTCTCTTCCCTTTTCTTCTTTTTCTCTATTACTTTCTCCATTTTAAACAATTGTTGTTTGTTTTTCAATTTTTCTTAAAGTGTATAGGAATGTCTTAAGCAGATATTTTAGTACCTTGGTTTAGTTTGCTACAGAGTCAAAATTGCTATTTAATAATTATGCAAACACTTTGAGTATATATGTGTTTCTATATCATGAACTGCCTTTTAAAGTATTCATCTAAGATTATTAAATTTTCATGGGTGCCATGAATCCTCAAATTTTGTAAAAACTAAAATTTTATTGTCCTTTATTTTCAGGTTTTGGTATTTTCTCTTTCAAAGTATTCAAGTTCTCTTGGTGGGGCGGGGGGAAATAACACATAAGATGTATTAATTTCTTGGCTCTTATAAGATAGAGAGCCATATTTGTTAGTATCAGATGACAAAATTGATTCTCCTAGATAGTCTAGGTTTCAGTTCCGGAAAGTAAAGGTATTGGTGCATGTCCAGAAGTTTTACTGCTCTCCTGCCAGTGTATCCAGAGTTCTTAGACATCTGTTAGTATCATGTGGCTGTCTGTGTTAATTAGCTTTTCATTGTTGTGAGCAAATGTCCAAGAAAAACAACTTAGAGGTGGAAAGGTTTATTTTGGATCACACATTTAGAGATTTTAGCTCCATTGCTCCTAGGTTTGTAGTGGGGCAGAAGCATCTAGGTAGAAGGGTGTGTTAGAGGAATGCTGTTTATCTCATGGTACCCAAAAAGGAGAGAGGGGGGCAGAAAAGGCCAGGGATAAGATGTAATTTCCAAGGGCACACCTCAGAAGACTTGCTGCCTTTAACTGGGTCCTCCGTCCTACAGTTTTTAAGTCTGCTAGTAGTACATACAGGTTATGAAATTATGAAGACCACAAAGGATTAATTCACTGCTGATATCAGAGGCCTCATGACCAAATAATTTTATAAAATCTCCACCTCTGAATGTGCTTAATATTAGCAAATCATATTCAACAACGTTGAGATGATTGTACATCACAATTTCTTTCAGAGGTATAAGGATGGTTTAATATACACAAATCAATAAATGTATTTCACCACATAAATGCAATTAAGGACAAAAATCTCTTAGTCATATCAATAGATGTAAGGAAGTCCTTCAACAAAATTCAGCACCTATTCATGATAAAAGCACTGAAGAAAGTAGGTATAAAAGAAACAAACTACCATGTCATAAATATATACATATATACGTATACACAAACACACACACACACACACCATACACTGAGATCTGTGCCACAGCTGGCAGTGATACAGACTGAAATATAAGTCCATCTCACCAGGGTACAGGTCACTGCCTGGTGCTAAGGCAGGTCTAGAAGTCAGGGCAAGTCTTGCTCCATCCTCTATTGCCTGATGTTAGAAGGATGTTGGTGAAGGCAGTCTCCAAAATCGTAGTGAATGGTAGATTCATGACATTTGACTTAGGTCTAGGTTTTACTGTGGTTAAGCTAGTTGGAGTTTCAAGGCTAAGAACTGGATTTCACTCCCTTTTCCTCCTTCAAGTGGGAAAGACCCATCTCCAAACTCAAACTACTGGGACTGGGCGTGTAGTAGTAAAGTACACAACTTTTCCTTTCTGCTCTCTTCAATGCTCCTTTTCTTTTCATTATGCTAAGGGTAGGCCCTGTGGTCTGTCACTTGTTTCCCTTAGTTCCTGAAAAACTAGTTTGGTGTGTGAATAAGCTGTTCTACCTTGTGAGTCTGTGGAGAGATATTACCTGAAGGTCTTCTTCAGCCATCATCTTCCTCCACCTCCTGTATTTTATCCAAGATGTTCTTTAATGAAATTTCTCCCTGTAGGAAACATTATAGGAGAGTGATTATAAATAAGCTTAGTTTCTTGAGTCACATGGGCTGGATTGAAACTCTTGTTCGCAAATTCAACAGTTGTTGGTTTTGCTTCCTTTACACCCTGTATATTTCATTTTCTTTATATGTTGACTAAATTTGATGCATTCCAAGACAATGAGTTTGATTTAATAGACAGCACATAGTTAGTGCATAATTGTCTTAGTTTTTTCTTCTTTCAGTAAAAATTTCCATGTGCTGTACTCTCTATACACATATGCAATAAAGTAATCATATGTTAGCTTGAAACATTGCCCAATGTCTGGCCTATGCAATTTTAAACAATAGTGCTATGGTTTGGATGTGAGGTATCCCCCAAAACCTCATGTTTGAGACAACGCAAGAAGGCTTAAAGGAGAAATGATTGGATTATGAGAGCTGTAACACAATCAGTGGATTATTCACCTGATGGGATTGAGTAAATTTGGAGGTGGGTAGTGTGTGGCTGGAGGAAGTGTGGCACTGGGGACATAACTTTGGGGTATATATTTGTATCTGGCATGTGGAGTCTCTCTCTCTCTGCTGTCTGATCATCATATGAGATGCTTTCCTTCACCACACTTTCCATTATAATCTTCAACCTCACATCAAGCCCTGGAGGAATGGTGCCAGCCATCTATAGACTGAGACTTCTGAAAACTTTTCATCCTTTAAAATTGTTCTGGTCAAGTCTTTTAGTCATAGCAGTGAAAAATCTGACTAAAACAAATAGCATACTGTGCTATCATCCATCCAACCATCAAATTTATACTAAGGTTAGTCCACTTTATTTTTCAGACTGTGTTCTTCAAGTGTAAAATATAAATTTCAAGGGTTTTATTTTGAAAGATGAATTACAATGCTTAAGAAAATAAGTAAAATAAAACATAAACTCTATGAGGAGTAAAAAATCAAAATGATGGAATGACTATAAATATGTGGAATAGGTTACTTGAAGAAAAACATAAAAAGAATGAAATTGGTGCAAATAGGAGGACTTTTAGGCCAATATTGATCAAGTAACTATTATTTATGGGCTGCTTTCACATATAGTATTTTATATAAATACAGTGATAATCTTATGGATTAGCAAGTATAGTTTTTCCATTATAGAAATGAGGAACCAGAAGTGACACCTACTGTGCAAATAACCAAGGAAGGATTATGATTCAAGCACAGATCTCTGTGAAACCCAAATACATGCTGGCAATTAAAGTGGAAAGTGTTGACGTGAACAAGAGAATACTAGAGTTCAAAGTTTGGGGCTCCTAGAAGGTTGAAGTTTCCTCAGAGTAGGTGGGATTTGGGGATTAAAAACATAAACTAACTTGTGTTGTAATTACTGAATATTTCTACCCGTAACATTGGAGAGTTTGTGAGCAGGAAGTCTGGAGTATTTAAGGGATTCTGAAGAGCGAAGAAAAAGTTAATGAATATTATGCATTTATATTTGAAAAGAAGAATGGAAATCTCAGAGACAAGTTACAGGAACATTCTCAGCCAAAGGAATAACATGTCAAAATCATACAGTAGTGGAATGACAGAAAATATTCTTATTAATATAAGAATATCAGTAGTACCACAGTAGAAAAGTGTGAGAGAAGCCACTATAAATTTGGAAGTGGAGGGACTAGACAGTTGATAAATGAGGGAGGTCCTTGAATAAGCTTAATTCTAGAATAAACTTTCCTAAAATTTTGAAGTGATCATTACACACTAGTATTGATTATATACTTGTAAATATATTGTTAATTTCAATAGATCATGGTGATTACAAGAGTTTTATTTTAAACAGCATTATTGGATTGGTTTTTATGTTGAATATGTAAAGAAATAATGTTTAAAGAGAGTTTGGACTGGAGGGGAGGGTCATCTGTTGGATAGTTTCAAAAGTTATACAGTGATATAAAAATTAACTGACCTGTAGTTTACGCATTTTATTAATTTCTTCTTGTACTATTAGTAAGCTACAGATATTTCAGTACACAAATCAGAGTTCTGAATGACTGAGATTTTATTTAATTTTGTAGTAAAAGTGCACAGATCATAGAGGAAATGTCACTAATTATTTTGATTTTTTTTTTTAGTTCTCCACATGCATTCAATTTTCCTCTGAAAACCATGGCCAAGATTACCCTAGGTCTTTCCTTTAGTGTTCTTGTTATACTGAGTTTATCCCTAATCCTGAAAACATGCAAGATTAGATGTGAGTACATAGGCTTGGAAAAGTCAGAGTCAAACTATCATAAATGGTCATATAAAAGCAAGCAAAGCCAATTGGATGCTTAGAGAGGTTTCTGTGACTTCTGAGAAACAAACTTTCACTCTCTTGAGATTAGAATGAAACCTGAGAGAATATTATGTATGGTGTTACCAAAGCCACCTGTTATCATCAAGAGAGTTTGTGCAAAATGAAATTCTATCTGGAGGAAATGAAGATTGGATACAGAGAGAAAGGATTCCAGTAACATTTTTAAATATCTTGTTCCTGACTGTGCCTAAAGCCTGCTCTATTTCTGAACTTCTTAATTACGTGTTTTATTTTATTTTATTTTTGGTAAGACTAGTTGGGTTTTCTGCCAATTAGAGTTATAATTTATATTAAGGGAGGCAATGCAATTGTGTTTTAGTCAATTGTTAGATAAGTGCAAAGATAATTCACTCTGAAGGCTGGGAAGCTCTATCTTTAAATAATTGAGCTCTAGGATACAAACATTTCACCTAGTGTCCATATATCTGTATACACTTCTCCTGGTCTGCCACATAATTCCCCTTCAATTACACATTTAAAAAAATCTGTGGAAAGATAGGGTGAGGGCTAGCATTCTCTTCACATTTTTAAATAAGTCTATGACCTGAAACTATGAAAGGAAAATAACATACAGAGATCATTAAAAGATAAAGTATCAGCATTTGAGTGACAAGACATTTATTTATATCTAAGGAAATACTGAAAAAATGATCTCAGAAATTATTTAACTGGTATGCTAAAAGGTATATTAATAAAAACTCTCCCATTTTTATGCTAAATTCAAAGACCTTTTAAAATATATTGATTTTTATTTTGATATAAAATATATTCTGATTTAACTGAGTTGAGATCATTACAAAATCAACTGTCCCCTTTAATGGAGATAGCACTGGAACTTCTAGTTGTAGTGATACATTTACCATCAGTTTTTGACAGAGATATAAACACTTTTAAAAATAGCAACAAATTGGAGATTATATTTATAAGTTTGTTATACAGTAGTTTTTTCAGGAGAAAAATATAAGTTTTGTAAATATTTAACATATGTTTTTTATGATTATTGTGACTGTCATCATTTTACCTAAATAATTTATGCCTTAGTAATTTCTATGTATCATATATGTTAAATTTTATTTTAATATTTTGTTTTTATAGATTTCCTTTGTACATGGATTTTAGTTACTAGAAAAACCTGGTTTTGTTTAATACAAATTGCTATGAGAATGTTTTCATTGTGACTTTTTCCCTCATTTCTATTTCACAATATTTATGTTCAGCTGCAGGAAAAAGAATTTTTAACCAAAGAATTCAGACATATATAATAATGGAGAAATACAATTTAAATTGGAAAAGCAAAAATAACTTTCTGTAACTAGTTTGAACATGGGTTCAAAACACATTGTATTACAAATTCATCCAAATTCATATAACACATCACAAGGTGATTGCTTTTTTTAAATATAGTTTTTTAGAGTTTATTTTTTAGAGAATAGAATTAAACATATAATATAGTATTTTTAATGTGATAGAAAAAGAAACTCTCCAAAGTTGATTTTATTGGGTAAATAGTATAGATTGTAGGTTTTCTATCCTCTTCCTTCATTTATAACAATTTGATATAACTAATAAATGAAAATAACCAGAAAGACTTTAGAGTATGTTGATTAAATTCTTTATTAGAATCATGGATACATTCTGGGGGTTGATGATAGGTTTTGGTGAATCATTTAAACCAAATAGAGGAATTTTTCCTATATCATAGAAGAAAACAGACGATTCTAAGTGAACCATAAGGAGTAATTAATTCAATAGTTTTATGTAGGAAAACTTGACTTTTGGAAAATTTTGGGTTCAGTGTGGTTCTGCACATCAGAAATCTCCTCTCAGAGGGGCCAGGATAAGGTGTGGTGACAAATTCTTTGGATCTCATTATGATTCTAATATGGGACTTAACTTGGGAATCTACCATTCTGGCCATAGTGTAATAGGCCAAGAAAGATTACACAGTAAGTAAAGTCAATCATAAATGTGCACATCAAGAGCGATGCTATTAATTTACTGCCCATTCAGAGTATCTTTCAGGAGTTTACACTAGATAAATAGAAGTAATAAGATGACAGTTGAAACTAAAGAAACATACAGAAACTTTATGAGACCTGAGTTGTGTGCAAGGCAGTTTACTAAAGATGAAGTCAGATTATTTAAGTTATTTAGGGTCAATGAAATAAGTTACATGTTAGAGCTCAGTCCATTTTCCTCAATTATGTCCAACTTCCATATGCACAATCATAAGGTTCGATGATATCTATCCTTCCACTTATGAAATAGGCACTACATCACCAATTACATAGCTATTTTAATTGTCTTCAGCCCATGACATTCAATAAACACAAAGAATGTGCATTGCAACCTTTTATGATTTTGTAATATTGACAACGGAGAATTCCAGAAAGCTATGGTCTCCTTGAGAGAATGCACACTGTATCCTAGTTCAATATTTTATAACATAGTAGGTGCTCAATACATATTTGTAAAATCAATGTAGAAAATAATTGTGTGTAGGATAATAAAGTTTAAAAAAGGAAGGTAAAGAAACAGATACTTTGTCATAGTAAACAGAATCTAACATCAAGTCATCTTTGAATAACAAACATAAATGGATATATTTAAAAATCAACATTTGTAGATCTGTGGTTTCATTGAATAATGAAAGAACATTTAATGTTGAATTGGAAATATGGTTTAAAGACTCTGTAAGAATTGTATATTGAATATCCCAGAATAAAAGAAAGGAATATCAAAATTAATATACCCCTATTTCATTATTTTTTTTGTACTAGGGGTACTTAACAACTGAGCCAAATCTCAGCCTCCCTTTTTCTTTAGAAAAAAATTGATTTTTTAGACAGGGTCTTGCTAACTTGCTGGGGCCTTACCGAGTTGCTGAGGCTGGCTTTGAACTTGCAATCCTCCAGCCTCACACTCCTAAACCTCTGGGATTACAGGAATGCACCACCATGCTTAGCTTCCATTGATAGATTTTTAAAGTTGCTTTCTTGTTGCTTAAGAGTAATGAAGTGGGCTGGGGCTATGGCTCAGTGATAGAGCATTTGCCTCACACTTGTGAGGCACTGCGTTTTATCCTCAGTACCACATACAAATAAATAAATAAATATATTAAAAATATATATTATTAAAAAAAAGAGTAGATGGAGTTAGATTTATTTATAATCCTGTATTTCTTTGTGAGTACCTTACTAATAAGTACTCTTGTAGACAGAAACTTTGTGGACCCTAACATTTATATGCTAACAATAATCCCCAATAGGACGGTCCTTGTAGATGAGGCCTTTGGTATGTAAATGGATCATGCTAGTAGAGCTATTAGGATAGGTATAACATATTTATAAGAAGAGACTCACTCTATCTTTTTAATAATCATATTGACATGAAATTATAAAATATAGAAACTGGTAGGAAAGTTAGGAAATATGAACATTTTATTTAAGAAAAAAGCACCAATATTATTCCAGATGTTCTTAATATAACATAAAGCACATGTAAAAAGAAGATATTTATTCATAAACTCTGAGTATTATTTTAAAATGTAAATCTATTTTTTGCCATCAAGTCTGGATGTGTGTACCATGCTTTTGAAAGCTATTTATTTTTCATCATTATTTTTGGTAATATTAGACAGCCTTACAACCACCCCCAGCACTTATATTTTAAACTACCAATAATGTTGATAGAATTTGCTCTTGTGAGTGGGCTCAGAATTTATCTTAAGCCAAAAGATGATATTCCTAGAACCTTAATTATTATTATTTTTCTTTCTCTTTGAGACTTCAGGCATAAAAATCTGTTTTAGAATTAATTCCACTTTATGTATTTGGTTTATAATTGTTATATGTATGCAAATTGCTTGCTGTTAAAATCCATTATTCTATTTCCTTTAATTTGTGAAACTAAATTAAATGTTCTTCCTTATTGAATGCATAGATCTTAGACTTGGATGATGCAAATGACCTCTAAAGTTTGTAAGTGAATTGCATGGCTTCAAGCAACTACCATGTCCTCACGTTGCTTTGTCAATTTAATTCTTGAAAATAATTGTTATGCATATATATTTAAACATTGTGAAGTCATTGTTCATTCTTTTTCATAAATATAAGTGTAATAAATTAGAAATATAACTGGCATTTGATCCATATTGTGCCATGTATTACACAACTTCTATGTTTGATGCCTCAGGTATTAAGATCAGTCTTTCTAAATCTAATTGTCTGATTCTAAAAAAAAAAAAAAGATAAAAATTTGGAAAAGAAGAAGAATTTTAGATAGTGTTGATATGTTGAGAAATACATAATATAGTTTACTTTGATTTAAATTACATATGTAATACAATTCTAGTTTATGATAACAGTTGGAGAACAGTTGTTTTCTGTCCTCCCATCCTACCCCACCTCTCAAGGCCTTATTAATATAATTATAAATTGTAAGGAGATCCAACATGGCGGCCGGTGAGGAAGCAGCACTTTCAGTATCTCCACATTAATGGGATCAGAAAGACCCATTAAAACAGCTACATTCTACCTACTGAGGAACTTCTAGCAAACTTCCACTGAAAGGAGACCTGCCGGGAATTAGTAAGTTTATTAGAGGTGACAGTTTGTCCCAGACAAGTGAATCTTGGCCAGCCACGCGGGCGCAGAGGTCCAATCCCACGGCCACCGCCCGCCTGGCTCTGCAAGAGGCCCCCGGCGGCCCAGCGCGGGGAGAAGGGTCCCCGCCCGGCCCGGCAGATGGCCCCCGCCATCCCGGCTCTCCTGGAGGCCCTGCTCGCTCTACGAACGGCCACCCCGCCCGCCCGGCTCTTAGCCACGCGGCTGCCGTCTACCCGGCTCTACAAGCTGCCCCCGGTGGTCCGGCGCAGCGAGAAGGGTCCCCGCCTGGCCCAGCAGACTGCCCTCGCCCTCCCGGCTCTGCGAACGGCCCCGCTCACCCAGCAAACGGCTCCCCCCCCGCCCCCAGACGACGTGAAGGGAATCTAACCAAGCCTTTATGAAATAGCGAACTGGGAACGAAAATCAGAGATTGTGTCAGACCAGAGACAAGCCAGTTCCACCCCTCCCTTCGGACACTCCGGCCAGGAGCCAGGGGCCCGCCATAGCAGAGAGGGGAAGTCACCAAAGTTCGGCCAAAGAGATTCCTTCCCAGCGGAATCTACTTTAGCAGGTGTGTGACTCCCACCCACATCAGATACAAACAACCGGGAAACTTCAAAATCTCTCAGTGGGCGTGACCGTAAGGGCCAAAGGACTCTCGACCCCCAACTCCCCCTACTGCCAGTGACGTGGGCGTGACTGTAGGGGCAGAGGGAAGCAGAGAAGACTCCCCACCCCCAACTTCCCCAACCGCTAACTGAGAGGGCGTGACGGTAGGGGCCGAGGGAAACAGAGGACACTCCAGACCCCTAACTCCTCCTACCGCCAGTGGAGTGGTCGTGATTGTAGGGGCTGAGGGAAGCAGAGGAGATCCTGGACCCCCAACTCCCATTACCACCAGCAGCCACACCAATGTTCTTAGCCGCCAGATTCCGAAGGTGTCCCCACCAAAGGGGTCCGGAAAAATTAAACTATTGACTCCCAGACCACAGCTCCACTGCACTGGGGCTTAGATGAATGACAGAGAGAGTGCTCAGTCGTTAGGGAAATAGAGCATTCGGTGGGGCTAAAAGTGTAACCAAATCCTTGGGGAACCGCCTCCGGTGAGCAGGAAATGGCTGGCTGGCAGGAGGAAGAGGAGGAGGGGCCGTAGAAGTGAAACGGCTCTGGACCAACAGGATTGAGAGACTCCCAGGAGCCGCCTTACAGGGATTGCTGTTGACACATTGAGGGCAAAACTCAGCCCAGAGGGCACAGCTTTGCCTACGGGAAGAGAAGAAAATAGACCTCTAAGACCTAATTTTATTTCTTATTTTATTTTATTTTTTCTCTCCCTTTTTCCCTCTTTCTCTCCCCTTCCAAGTTTTATTGTTCTTTCCATTCTCCTCTATGCTATATATCTCCCTCTCCTTCTTTCTTTTCAAGAGCACCTTCCTTCCCCTTCCCCCCAACTTTCATCCCAAGCATTACGTCCTCCATTTCGTGTAACTGTCTAAATGCAAATCGGTGAATGTTTTGAGGCCGTCTATAGTGCTCCTAAATACCTAGCTACTACCAACACCCTGATCCAATCGACGGTTAGTATCCCCCTTCAGTAGAGCAATCTTCTAAAGTAGCCAAGACATACTAACCCTTATACCTTCATAGCACCTAACCTAAAGTTCTAAGAACAAAAAACAAATCACTATATGCATACAAAATCTGGAAGCCCTTTATAAATTGAATGAATCAGCTCTAAAGTACAATAATGCCCAACATCTATAGGCATAATCTCCCACCACAAAGGAGAGACAACAGAGATAAACAAAGCCAAAACAAATGTATAGGAGAAAGCAGTTACAAAGCAGTCAAACAGAGCTGGAAAGTAACGTGAACAACATGAAAAAACAAGGGGAAAAAGGATTACAGATAATGCAGGAAAACTTAAATCTCCAGGAGGACCTAGCAGCATCAGAAACATGGACAGGGAAAGAAATCAAGGCATACCTAACTCAGACGGAACGGAATTTTAGAGAAGACATGAGACAGCAAGTCCAAGAATTGAAAGTATATTTTGAAAATGAACTAAACAAACAAATTCAAACTGCAAAGAACGAGCTTTACCAGGAGATAGAGATCTTAAAAAAAAACCAAATAATAATTTTAGAAATGCAAGAAACCATAAACCAGATTAAAAACGCTAACGAGAATATTACAAATAGACTAGATCAAGTAGAAGTCAGAACATCAGATAATGAAGACAAAGTTTATCAACTTGAAAAGAATATAGTCAACACTGAAAAGATGCTTAAATCTCACGAGCAATCTATCCAAGAGATATGGGATCTCATCAAAAAACCAAATTTGAGAGTCATTGGGATAGAAGAAGGCACAGAGGTTCAAACCAAAGGAATGGACAACCTATTAAATGAAATAATCCTAGAAAACTTCCCAGAGATGAAAGATGGAATGGATTGCCAAATCCTGGAAGCCTACAGGACCCCAAACATCCCAAACTGTAATAGACCAACTCCAACACATATAATTATGAAGATAGCCAACATACAGAACAAGGAGAGAATATTAAAAGCTACGAGGGAAAGGAGGCAGATTACATTCAGGGGTAAACCAATTAGGTTAACGGCTGATTTTTCATCACAGACTTTGAAAGCGAGAAGATTCTGGAACAATGTATTTCAAACGCTGAAAAATAATGGATTCCAACCAAGAATACTGTATCCAGCAAAATTAAGCTTCAGATTTGACAATGAAATTAAAATATTTCACGATAAACAAAAGCTAAAAGAATTCGCAGCCAGAAAACCAGCACTGCAAAGCATTTTGAGCAAAATTCTACAAGAAGAGGAATGGAAAAATAATGCCCAAAACCAACAGCGGGAGGTATCTCAGTAAAGGGGGAGGAAAACAACCAAAAAGTAAAAACTAGTCAAACTAAAATAAATAAATAAATAAATAAACATGACTGGAAGTACAAATCATATTTCAATTGTAACCTTAAATGTTAATGGACTAAACTCACCAATCAAGAGACACAGGCTAGTAACCTGGATCAAAAAAACAAATCCAACAATATGCTGCCTTCAGGAGACTCATATGATAGGAAAAGACATACACAGGCTGAAGGTGAAAGGTTGGGAAAAATCATACCACTCACATGGCCCTCGGAAGCAAGCAGGAGTGGCCATACTCATATCGAATAAAATCAACTTCAAACCTAAGTTAATCAAAAGGGATAAAGAAGGACACTATATCCTGTTAAAAGGAACTATCCACCAACAAGACATAACAATTATCAATTTATATGCACCAAATAATGGTGCAGCAACGTTCATAAAACAAACTCTCCTCAAGTTCAAGAGTCAAATTGACCACAACACAATAATTATGGGTGACTTCAACACACCGCTCTCGCCATTAGACAGATCCTCCAGACAAAAGCTGAATAAAGAAACTATAGAACTCAATGACACAATCAATAACCTAGACTTAACCGACATATATAGAATATATCAACCATCATCAAGTGGATACACGTTCTTCTCAGCAGCACATGGATCTTACTCAAAGATAGATCATATATTGTGCCATAGGGCAACTCTTATAAATATAAAGGAGTGGAGATAATACCATGCACCATATCTGATCATAATGGAATGAAACTGGAAATCAATGATAAAAGAAGGAAGGAAAAATCCTGCATCACATGGAAAATAAACAATATGTTACTGAATGATCAATGGGTTACAGAAGACATAAAGAAGGAAATCAAAAAATTCTTAGAGATAAACGACAATTCAGACACAACATACCGGAATCTATGGGACACAATGAAAGCAGTTGTAAGAGGGAAATTCATTTCCTGGAGTTCATTCCTCAAAAAAAGAAAAAACCAACAAATAAACAAACTCACACTACATCTCAAAACCCTAGAAAAGGAAGAGCAAAACAACAGCAAATATAGCAGAAGACAAGAAATAATTAAAATCAGAGCGGAAATCAATTAAATTGAAACAACAACAACAAAAAAAAAAACATTGAAAAAACTGATAAAACTAAAAGTTGGTTCTTTGAAAAAATAAATAAGATCGACAGACCCTTAGCCATGCTAACGAAGAGAAGAAGAGAGAAAACTCAAATTACTAACATACGGGATAAAAAAGGCAATATCACAACAGACACTACAGAAATACAGAAGATAATTAGAAAGTATTTTGAAACCCTATATTCTAATAACATAGAAGACAGTGAAGACATCGATAAATTTCTTAAGTCATATGAGCTGCCCAGATTGAGTCAGGAAGACACACACAATTTAAACAGACCAATAACAAAGGAAGAAATAGAAGAAGCCATCAAAAGACTACCAACCAAGAAAAGCCCTGGACCGGATGGGTATACAGAGGAGTTTTACAAAACCTTCAAAGAAGAATTAATACCAATACTTTTCAAGCTATTTCAAGAAATAGAAAAAGAAGGAGCTCTTCCAAATTCATTCTATGAGGCGAACATCACCCTGATCCCGAAACCAGACAAAGACACTTCAAAGAAAGAAAACTACAGACCAATATCTCTAATGAACATAGATGCAAAAATTCTCAATAAAATCCTGGCGAATCGAATACAAAAGCATATCAAAAAATTGTGCACCATGATCAAGTAGGATTCATCCCTGGGATGCAAGGTTGGTTCAATATACGGAAATCAATAAATATTATTCACCACATCAATAGACTTAAAAATAAGAACCATATGATCGTCTCGATAGATGCAGAAAAAGCATTCGAAAAAGTACAGCATCCTTTTATGTTCAAAACACTAGAAAAACTGGGGATAACAGGAACTTACCTCAACATTGTAAAAGCTATATATGGTAAGCCTCAGGCTAGCATCATTCTAAATGGAGAAAAACTGAAGGCATTCCTGCTAAAATCTGAAACAAGACAGGGATGCCCTCTCTCACCACTTCTATTTAATTTAGTCCTTGAAATAATAGCCAGAGCAATTAGACAGACAAAATAAATTAAAGGCATAAAAATAGGAAAAGAAGAACTTAAAATATCACTATTTGCAGGCGATATGATCCTATACCTAGAAGACCCAAAAGGGTCTACAAAGAAACTACTAGAACTAATAAATGAATTCAGCAAAGTGGCAGGATATAAAAACAACACACATAAATCAAAGGCATTCCTATATATCAGCAACAAAACTTCTGAAATGGAAATGAGGAAAACCACCCCATTCAAAATATCCTAAAAAAATAAAATAAAATACTTGGGAATCAACCTAACGAAAGAGGTGAAAGATTTATACAATGAAAACTACAGAACCCTAAAGATAGAGATAGAAGAAGATCTTAGAAGATGGAAAAATGTACCCTGTTCATGGATAGGCAGAACCAACATCATCAAAATGGCGATATTACCCAAAGTTCTCTACAGGTTCAACGCAATGCCAATCAAAATCCCAATGGCATTTCTGGTAGAAATAGATAAAGCTATCATGAAATTCATATGGAAAAACAAAAGACCCAGAATAGCAAAAGCAATTCTAAGCAGGAAGTGTGAATCGGGAGGTATAGCGATACCAGATTTCAAACTGTACTACAGAGCAATAGTAACAAAAACAGCATGGTACTGGTACCAAAACAGGCAGGTAGACCAATGGTACAGAATAGAGGACACAGAGACCAATCCACAAAATTACAACTTTCTTATATTTGATAAAGGCGCTAAAAGCATGCAATGGAGAAAGGATAGCATCTTCAACAAATGGTGCTGGGAAAACTGTAAATCCATATGCAACAAAATGAAGCTGAACCCCTTTCTCTCGCCATGCACAAAAGTTAATTCAAAATGGATCAAGGAGCTAGATATCAAATCAGAGACTCTGCGTCTGATAGAAGAAAACGTTGGCTCCGATCTACATATTGTGGAGTCGGGCTCCAAATTCCTTAATAGGACGCCCATAGCCCAAGAGTTAAATACAAGAATAAACAAATGGGACTTACTTAAACTAAAAAGTTTTTTCTCAGCAAGAAAAACAATAAGAGAGGTAAATAGGGAACCTACATCCTGCGAACAAATTTTTACTCCTCACACTTCAGATAGAGCCCTAATATCCAGAATATACAAAGAACTCAAACAATTAAACAATAAGATAACAAACAACCCTATCAACAAATGGGCCAAGGACCTGAACAGACACTTCTCAGAGGAGGACATACAATCAATCAATAAGTACATGAAAAAATGCTCACCATCTCTAGCAGTCAGAGAAATGCAAATCAAAACCACCCTAAGATACCATCTCACTCCAGTAAAATTGGCAGCCATTATGAAGTCAAGCAACAATAAGTGCTGGCGAGGATGTGGGGAAAAGGGTACACTTGCACATTGCTGGTGGAACTGCAAATTGGTGCGGCCAATATGGAAAGCAGTATGGAGATTCCTAGGAAAGCTGGGAATGGAACCACCATTTGACCCAGCTATCGCCCTTCTCGGTCTATTCCCTGAGGACCTTAAAAGAGCATACTATAGGGATACTGCCACATCAATGATAGGAAAGGTAGCAGAAAGAACAGTCATTAATATGGTATTATGTAAAAATGTGGATGTGTAACTGATGTGATTCTGCAACTTGTATTTGGGGTAAAAAATGGGAGTTCATAACCCACTTGAATCAAATGTATGGAAGATGATATGTCATGAGTTTTGTAATGTTTTGAACAACCAATAAAAAAAAATATAAATTGTATTTAAATGAGACAACTATTCTTGAAAAAAAAAAAACAGAAAGGATGTGATCATCAGATCAAATCTTTGGATGATTTTCTTTTTAATACAAAGTTAACAAAATTAAATGAACTGGGCCCTGAGAACACCAACAAAGCTTCAGCCAAAAGACTACTTGGTTTTCCCAGGAAGCTCTGAAGAACTGGCTTATAGCAAGTGAATATGCATAGGAAGGAGTCATCAGAACATCCTTACTGCATTTAGTTTTTGTTGGCAACATATTTCTGTTCCCATTCTAAAGCATTAAACTACTTACTCTAAAAGAAGTATATCTTCAAGCTGTTTGCACTCTCAATGGAATCTGATAGACAATCTGAGCACATTTGGAGGTTCTCCTGAAAAGGCAGCATTACTTAAGATGGAACTATATTAAACAACTCAAGTCCTAAATTGAAGCTCTCTGTATCTTGGGCATTACAAGGGTGACCAGACAGTTCACCGATTCCTGTCTTTATCCTCCACAGTAAACACTGGCAGTACCATCATTATTAGAAAATGGGTCTACTGACTAGGGAGAAAAAGATGAACTAGCTTTACTTACTAATCGACTTAGACTATCATTAAAAACTATTGTGTAAATGATAAGCAATTATTAGTAGAAAAATATCTAGTTGAGCTAACAGAAGTCTTCATGCAGGAGATATGACTAATTCAATAAAGAAGAGAATATTTAAAACTCTATTATTTTTATTTAAGGAGCTATTTTAATCCAAAGTAAGAAAGTTCTGAAAAGCAAATGGTACAGAATGTTATTAGAAATACAAAAAAAATTGCTAAATATAATTATATACAGGGGTCAAGAATATAGTCACCTGAAAGCCTAGAGAATAAAATCAAAGTCAAAGGAATTCTGAGTAAAGACTAAAAAAAATTGTGTGTGTGTTTGTGTGTGTGTTTAAAAGTTCCAACATCCTAATCGTATTAATTTCAGGGTAGAAAAATCAATAAGAAAGAGAGAAATAATAATTACTTTTAAATATGTAGTGGTGAAATTCTTGACATATTATGATACAAGTAATACTTTCAGAGAATGTTAACATAAAAAAAGGTTTCTTATTCAAAGCAACTTCTCAAAGGCAATACTACTAGAAGTTATGAAACTAGATATTATATTAATATCTCATTGGTTAAGTGTGGAAGTAAATAAATGTTTAGACAATTGTGTAATCAGGTCATTTATGAATGCCCCATTTCTACCTCTTGAAATATGACACAAGCCTATTTGATAAAGAACAGAATTTAAAAAGCTAGGAAGTGGAAGACTTGAAGTGTTGAAAATTGGATTGATTAAAAAGCTACAAAAAAGCTAAGAGGAAACTAGTGCTCAGCAAGTTAGCTTTGATGTCAGTTTTATGGCCCCATCCCAACCAGTATGGCCTGAGTATCTGGATACTGAAATCTGTGAGTGTCAAAGTCCCTTATACCCCATAAAAGGGCATCAGAGTATTTTCATGTAACTGACATGAAAGCATCTCTAGTGTGATATAAATACAAAAAAAATAGTTGTTATGTTTGATTTTTAGGAGATGACTTAGAAAACATTTTACATTAAATATAATTACATTACATATGATTTAAGGTTATGAATATTATTAATTATGATATCAATAATAAGTATTTGAAAGGACTGGTTCAATGATTTATGTCTTCTGTTTACCAAATATGTTTGATACTGATTTATTGAATATCTAACTCAGATTAGGCACCATACCATGTGCTAAGTGGTGACCATATAATTCCCTAAATTTATAATAATAGCATGGTGAATAGGAATGTGAACATTAACATCAAACTACTTTAATGTTTCTTTCTACTCCAATAATTACTCATTGTATGATCCCAGAGCTCATGAATCTCTTTGTTTCTCAGTTTCTTTCACTAGAACAGATTAATGGTGGCAACTTCATCCTTAGGGCTGTTGGATTACATTAGTTAATGTACATAAAGCATTTAGAAGAGTTCTTGTCTCATGGAAATTGCTATATAAGGCAAACTAGTATCTATATCATTAAAATCTAATGGTAAGAGCATACAATTCTACGAATCTATACAATAGAATGCAATGAACCTATTACTTTGATATATGATTTGTCTAATAGGAACATATGTCTTTATTTTTAAAATCTCATTTCTAAGAAAGAAATAATAGCTGCTCTTTTAAAACTGAAACACTTAGGTGAAGAAGAATGCTGTAGAACTATACTTATCCTGAAGGCCCAGAAGCCTTGACTCCAGGCACCAAGCATACTCTACGCAATGCAATCATTTGTATGAACCACCTGCAATCTGGCATCTGCATTCCAGATTTATGACTTAGTGCCTTAGATGCTTTTTAAAGAGCTCTAAACCTTAAGTTTTTTTTTTTTTTTTTCTAGTAAAGACTTTTTAATTTTAGGGTGTTATTTTTTGAAATTTAATTTTATATTCCTCTTTTAGATTTTTTCTAATATTTTTTAATGGCATTATTATTTTTTAAGAGAGAGTGTGTGTGAGAGAGAGAAAGAGAATTTTTAATATTAATTTTTTTTTAGTTTTTCGGAGGACACGACATCTTTGTTTTGTGTGGGTTGCTGAGGATCGAACCCAGGCCGTAAGGATGCCAGGCGAGTGCGCTATCACTTGAGCCACATCCCCAACCCCAGCATGATTATTTTTTAAGATTGACTTTTGTATAGTCTCACAAACTTTAAGGTTCATAGTGAATGTTTTCTAATTTATATTTTGAGAACTCAATAGAGTGGGTCTTCTTATGGTGATTTTTGTTTTAACTTAAGTCCTGGAAATAGATGCTTTTTTTTTTTTTCAAATTCCTGGTTTTTTTTTTTTTTTTAATTTCCATATTTAAGGTTAGCTTGAACCAGATGAGATCTTCATGAAATCATGGCATTCGGATTTCAGGATTCTGTTTGCAGTTAAAGTGTGTGGAGAAAAAGCATACTAAAAAGGGATTTAGAAATCTAAAGAATAGCCAAGTTCATGGTTTTAAGTAGAAAATCAAATGTAAATTATTAAATGAGAATAAAACCCAAATAATAAACATTATGGCCAGCAAATGTAAATGAGAAACTACATAAAAGTGGATGCAAGAAACATTCCAAAGAATAGAATTCAAGTCTAAAACAGTGAGTCTGCATGTAGGACTAATGATGCCCATTTTATTCAAGTACTTTCTTAGCTTTCTCTTTGAATCCCTTGGTTTCAATCTCTTTCTGTCCAGGTCTTCTCAGTCCTGCCACATTAACATTCATTAAAAATTACTTCCATTAAGGAAAATTGTGTTATCTCAACATGAATCCCCTAGTACTTTACTCCTTAGTTTGCTTATACTCAATATATACAATTCATTCAGTTATTTGTCAATATCATTTCATTTTATTTAAAACAGAAGTCTAGTAACTTTCTTGTCTCCTTCATTGTGTTATGTATTTATGAACATTTGCCTTGTAATTTTTTAATTTGTTCTTTGTATGTATACATGACATTAGAATATATTAGGATATATTACACATGCATCAAATATAACTCATTCTAATTAGAATCCCATTCTTATGGTTATACATGATGTGGAGTTTCACTGTGGTGAATTCCTATGTGAACATAGGAAAGTTGTGTCTGATTCATTCTACTATCTTTCCTTTTCCCATTTCTCCTCCCTTCCCTTCATTTCCCTTTGTCTAATCCAATGAACATTTACTTTTGCACATAGCCTTTGCTAAAATTCCCTCCATTAGGCTTGTCATGTCACCTTCTACATCTCTCTCTTAGCTCTTTAGCATTCTATGAAAATCTCTCCACATCCTCTGAACTGTATTTCATAATCATTCTCTACTTGATTCGTGTATAAGATTATATTTCCCAACTAATTTGTTCCTTCACTGACACCAAGTACTTTTCTCTCATGAATTTCCTCATAATTTTTCATCTCAGAGTAAATAGTATATACTTGTGAGTTAGCAATTAATTCTTTGAGGATATGGTGTCAGTTTTAAGCTACAGATCTGTTTAGAAAATATTCTTGCTCTTTATTCTGTAGGAAATGAGATGCCACTGAAGCTTTTAATTTTCCAACAGATAATGGCCAGAGAGATGTTGTGCATATAGAAAATATACTTTAATATAAGTTGTAGTCATGAGCATTGTCTGGGTTGAATTTGGAAATGATAAAGTGATAGTACAAAGAACACCTGACTGGAGTTGGAGTCTTCTTGGAAGTCAAATAAGATTAGTTCTGCCACAACCCTTCATAACTAGGATCTAAAGATGGCCTCAGTGTACCTAAAATTCACATAAAATGGAAAATAATATCTCTGTCCTCTGGAAGTGCATAAATATAATCTAATTTCATTTTTTTTGTTTTGTTTTGTTTGTACTATTTCATGGTCTTTGTTTCTATGACTAAGCAAAACTTTTTAAATAGTTAATACTTTCTTTCATCCTTTATAATGGCTACCACTTTACCATATGATTGACCAGTAAGAGTCATGGTGGACATTTTTTTCTTTTCACTATAATGGGAATATCTCTCATAGTTATCCTTAATATAAGACTTCTTTTTGTATAATCTTTTATATACCTACTCATAGTATTTATATACCAAAACCGTCTTTGAACTGAAGAATCACTGTAGAAAAAGATGAGAGTTGGGATTCTCTAATACAGAGAAAAGAATTTAAATTTAATTTAATAGAATAGAATGAATTAATAGAATTTAATACCAGAATCAGGAGATTAAGTGAGAGTTTACATCTATGTTTTGGTCCTCATCTTCTTCTGCTTTGGGCATATAAAGTGTTGGTAGCAAGACTTATACTTTTCAGGTAAGAGAGCAGAAAATTTTCTCAGAGGAATATGAATAGCACAAGAATAAATACCTAAAATTATTTGGCATTTCCCCAATAACAGCCAGGTCACCCATGGGAAATCCCCATATTCAACATAATTTCCAGATATTTTCAGAATTTCCAGATATTTTCAGATATTTCAAATATACTTTTCAATGTCTCTTTCTTCAGTATAAATATACAATAATGGATTAAACTATTCCTGGAGAAATTTTCTAGTACAAAAAATACCAAAACTAATAAACAAGAAAGACAACTTGGAAGTATCAGAAAATTTAGATATACTCAAATAATTGATGTGATATATTTTGAGAGAATTTGCAGCATTCTTGAATAAGAATGATGGTATTTTTAAAAAATTCAAAAATATACTGGAGCTCTAAAAAATGGAATTCAAGTGTTAGCAATAAAAAACTTTAAAAAATCAAGAATAAATTAAGGAAATCTCTCAGAGGAAAGAATATGTGAAATAGTAAGTAAAAGATATTATATTTAGTTCTGTATTAATGACCAAATAATTGGAGTTTCAGAAAAGGACAAATTATTATTGACAAATTAAGAGAATTCCCTAGGTATATATTTGTCTACAAATTGAAAGATTCCTTTGAGCTACTAGCAGAACAAATGAATTAATGAGGAACCTGGATAAAGCATATTGCCATGAAATTTCAGAACTCTGAGAGAAAGAAAGATCTAGCAAACTTCCACGGAATTCAATAAAAACACTTCAGAGACAAACAGTTAATAATCAACTGCTCTAACCATCAGCACAAATTGGAAGAGTGCTTTGAGGTTATGGAAGGAAAGTATTACAATACATATATCCCATATCTATTGATTAAACAGACACGTGATATGATAATATTTTCAGTTATGCAAGGTATCAAACTTATCTCTTACACCTCTTTGCACTAGTAATTAGTAGAGGTACCACCCAAACAAAGGAATCAAATAAGAGAGAAACAAGCATGGAAAGCAGAAAACAAAGGACCCAGAAAAAAGGGGAAGGGAGATCTCAGGATGGTAGAGAGGAGAGACCACAGCATGGCCATTATACAGTAGATGGTGGGGAGTGGGCAAAGGACACTGATGATGAAGACTCACAGACGGAGAAATGTCTGTTAGAAGATGCAATTGTTAGAATACCTGAAGTGATAAGAGTAATGACAAGATATTTAGCAATTGAGCAAGAACAAATTTGATGGATTGAAAGATTTTAAATATATATATATATATATATATATATATATATATATATATATATATATATATATATAAAATATATTTGTTGATGGACCTTTATTTTATTTATTTGTTTATATGTGGTACTGAGGATTGAACCCAGTACCTCACACATGCTAAGCAAATGCTCTACCATTGAGCCACAACCCCAGCCCAAGTTTTGTGACTATGTTTGCTGGGGGAAGAGATGGAGAGTTATACCTTAATTCTTATGTAGGAAATTCCGAAGACAATGAGAAACAACATTCAGAGATAGAGAGAAAAATTCCAACTGAAAATTTTTACAAAACTTAAATTATTTTTGTTTTTAGGAAATAACTATAAAAAGCAAAAGAAACACATTTTTTCATAGCAAACTTTCTAAAAACATCTATTTGACTGTAAGCAGTTTTTATTGATTAAAAATGTGTAGAACACAAAATGCAGAGATGTTTTATATAAGTATCACTGAAATGTCAAATGGTAACTTGGTATGTGTGGATTCAATGAGAGATACATGAAAATTAGAAAGAGGGGGTCTTTTTCTGAGCAGAGATTATATTTAATTTCAGATAAAGCACAATTTTGGTATTCCAGCAAATATATTTTCCAAAATTTTAATATAGCCAGAAAAATGGTAGCCATAATGGTATATAATGCTAAAATATACTAAATGTCAACCAGGGCACTGTGCCAATTATTCATATATATTTTTCATATGTATTTTATATGTATTTTTCATTGCATCAGTTTTTCATATGTATTTCATTCAATATTTATGACAAATTTTCAATGTATGTCTAATCACTATATGCATTTTTACAGATATGAATATGTAGAAACTGAAAGAATAGGAAAATACTCAAGATTACAAGTTCCTCTGTAGTAGGTGCATGACTTAGGACATTTTCTGCCTAATTCTTAAATCAAGTTCTAAATCTCTAAAACATACAATAGAGCAAAACAGTGATGTGGGAAACATACTTGGGATAGAATGCACATTCTAATATTCTAGTATATTGAAGCAAGGCTCATGTTTGATCTGTTTTTATGTGTAAGACAAGATTCCTCAAAAGTCAGAACTATTTTGGAATAATAGTTACACTTACTCCTTTCCATTTATAATACTATAATGCTAAAACCACTTAGTTGGTTTAGTAAGAGTCATCAAGGCAATTTCTAGACTTTCCTGCAGCTTAGCCTTCACATTGGTCTAGATTTTATAATACATAAAATAATTTAAAGTTACTGATTTAATTTCCAGGTTCTTATTTTCTTTTATGTGATCTTAAACTATGCATGTTAGATTAAGTAAGAAGTTTATCTAAAGTGAATGACACGTGTCTCACTTTAATATTTAATATATGCACAATGTATATTCATGTAGGTAGACTTATAAAATTAAAAAAAAGTCCACATTCATGTGTTTATTTTTTTCAATATCAGTAAAGGCTTACATGTTGATCAAAATTCGTAGGAATTCTGCATTTTTGTTTCACTAAATACAATATATGTTTATCTCTTGAATATTGCCAGAATTTGAATTTTTAAAATGTTTGCTCCATCTTTATTTTTTATTCATTTTTCAGAATTCTAGTTTATAGGAAAATATAGCTTCCCAAATGTAAAGTTCTTAGTGAACTGCACTGATTCCTTATAGCTGCAGTCTCCCTACCCCAACTCCTCAGGAGTAAAGGATTTATTCTTTTATTAAGATGTTATACAAAAACCACATCTGAAGCATGAATATTTCCCTGCTTAGTATTTTATATATTCCTTTTTAAAGGACTTATCAAATGAAAATTGAATAAGACTAGATTATTCTCTCTCTAAAGAGCATTAGTAAGTGAAACATGTTCCTCATTCAAATTTTAACTCTCCTCAATTCTGAGGTCTCTGAGAACAATTAGTCTTATAGTTCATACTCTTAAAATTATACTTGTATCCTTTATAATATCCACAGTCTACTGTACTCATTTTTTCTCATGATGATATCATATTTGAATCATACATTAGTGACTATTAATATGTAAGTATCTTTAATTTTATGCTACTGTAGTAAAAACTCACATCTCGTTCTGGATCAAGATACATGTGCTAACAAATATTGAGAATGGTAATGCAGTTTTTCAAACCTCTCTATATAGATTTTTTTACTCTAAAAAATTTACTCACGGTTGTATTGACAAATATATCAACACGAATTTGTTTTCACTGGTTATGAGTGTTTGAAATGCATTAATATTTTAGCAAGAAAAATTTGACTGAAAAATATTTTCTTATACAATAGTAACCAAGTGTGTCTCCATATCATGTTATATCATGTAATATTTTATTCTGAATTTTCCCATTGTGTCCAGCACTGAACAATGAACGTACTTTTATTCTCGTTTTATATGAGGATACTAAAACCCATGTTTTTTTTAATGAATTGCAAAAAGTCACCCAATTAGGACCACATCCAATATAATACAAGAAAGATCAATTTGTCATCCCAAAATGTAGTCAAGGTCCACTGCTAGAAAAAATATATTCTCTTCTCTCATTATGTCAATCCTTAACTGGTAAGTTGTAGATCTTCTCATCTATATTTAAAGGTGAGCAGATAGTGAAGAAAATCATGCAGACCTTAACACTCACTAATAAGTGATACAAACTCAATGATCACTTAATTTTATAGAAGAGCCCATAAAGAGCACAGTTGTTGTTTAATGGTAGTTGAATTTTAACAGGATTAGACAACCTGGTTTTACTTTTTATTAATTTTGCATTTTGTTCTGTTTTTTGCATGCAGTTTCTGAAATAAACTCTCAGTGCTATAAAAAGATTAGAAAAACTTGCCCCTATTACTTTAAAACGTCACAATTGTTGGTGGGAGGAAAAGAGCAAGCACAAATATTTCCTTGGTACGTCTTTTCTATCATGCAGTTACCATGAGCATTCATGTATTTTCCTTAACCATATCTCATTATTAGTATTTTCTTTTAAAATTAGAAAGATAACAACATTGTTTAATATATTTTAATTGTTTATTAATACAAAAACTACTATATTTGTTATTGGGGCAATGCAAGACATGAAATCTTTAAAGAAAAATTCACAAAAAACATTTTTGGTCTCTGACTTTTAAATCTTAATAATTACTAAATAGAGTAGTGCTGGGAAATCTACAGTTAAAATTAAATAGTCTTTCTACCCAGAACCTCAGTAAAATGCAAAATATTTCTCACTGATGTGCAAGAACATTTTGAATGCCAGCCATTAATCTAAGCAAATCAGTGTCATTTTGATTAGTGCAATGTGAAGTTGGAATAAATTTCTAGGCAAGTAAATTTATTACATTATCAAAGGCCAACCAATATGCACGCCTGAGTAAGTCTAACTGAAGTAACCCAACAGTTGAAAATAAAAACACAGTATGATACAGCTAATACAAAAAATATAATGATGAAAAATTTTTGCGACGGACATTATAAAACTAGTCGTAGTAATTCCTCAGGGTATAATGTTAAACACTTTATTAAAAAAGTCAAAACCACTAATGAAATAATTTTTGTGCTTGTGTTTTATTTTCTAACATAGGTTATCTGTATCTTTCCATTCAATTGACTACCTATTACCTATCTCTCAAGATAAACTGAATTAGAGAAAAAAAAATACCTATATGTTTTTTCAGGCAAAACTCTGAATTGTAAATTAAATTTTTCAATTCATTATCTTATATTCTTATAAAATATCAAATTTTTATTTTAGTAATAAATGACAAAAAATGATGTTTAGCAGAGAAAATCAGAAAGAAAACATCTGTGGTGGTTGAATAATGTTTTTAGATTCCTTACAAAATGGGAGGTGACCATTATGGACAGATTTGAGGTTTTTCACTAAGAATTTTCCAGGGATTGGGCTGTTGCCTGATTCTGGGCAAGATTTAAGGAAGTAGGGTTTTGCTTTTTATTGAATGGCAAGGATGGTTCTGTGATTGAGTATCTGGTTTTGTCGGTAGTAGGAACTGAGCAAAGCTAAAATTGCAGTTGTTAAAGAAATCACTGCCATTCATTTTAGTCCATATAGGAAGTTGTTGGACATCCTTGTCATTTAAAAAAGGCATTGTTTATATGTGTTGAGATGGTTAGAGAGTGGTCTTGATTTTTCTCTTCCTCCGTCTTGGTTAGAGAATAGACTTGGCCAGTGGTGATTTGTGAAGCATTTATATTCAACAAGACTACATCTTGACCTAGTTATGTGTGCCAGGCCAGTTCATAGCACAAATGCAGCTTAGATATTTGTCAAGAGTCTGGATTTAAGGGACTGCTTTTCTCTTTTCCACTGATTTTCTCAAATTTTATGAAATTCTTATTTCACTTCCCAGAACTTCATACAGTGAAAGGCATCAAATAACTGATACAAAATTTATATACATATGGGTCACTACTATGAGATGTATAACTCCACTGGTAAGACTGTGACACTTCAGCATCTGAAAAGTAAAATAAGTTGAAAATATAATAATGATGAATCTGTCTTGTTTTAAACCATTAAGTTTGTGGTGAGTTGTTATGGCAACAAAAATAATTAATGTGATGGGCTTTGTATAGTAATATGGAACTGATTCACATTTTCATGTGATAGATGTGGTATTTGTTTGTGGTTAAGGGGAAAAATTGCGCTATAAAATGGAGTGGATACCTCTTTTAAATTTTTGTTTGTTTTCCAGAGAAAAAAACATATGGTACATATAACCTAATGGTACGTATAACCTAATGATATACTCAACTTGGGAGAAACTCAATTTTTGTTTTATTTTTTTTTTATTGTTGGTTGTTCAAAACATTACATAGTTCTTGATATATCATATTTCACACTTTGCTTCAAGGGGGTTATGAACTCCCATTTTTAGCCCATATACAGATTGCAGAATCACATCAATTACACATCCATTGATTTACATATTGTCATAATAGTGTCTGTTGTGTTCTGCTACCTTTCCTATCCTCTACTATCCCCCCTCCCCTCCCCTCCCCTCCCCTCTTCTCTCTCTACCCCCTCTACTGTCATTCATTTGTACCCCTTGTATTATTTTTCCCTTTCCCCTCATTTCCTCTTGTATGTTCTTTTGTATAACCCTGAGGGTCTCCTTCCATTTCCATGAAATTTCCCTTTTCTCTCCCTTTCCCTCCCACCTCTCATCTCTGTTTAATGTTAATCTTCTTCTCCTGCTCTTCATCCCTACTCTGTTCTTAGTTACTCTCCTTATATCAAAGAAGACATTTGGCATTTGTTTTTTAGGGATTGGCTAGCTTCACTTAGCATAATCTGCTCTAATGCCATCCATTTCCCTGCAAATTCTATGATTTTGTCATTTTTTAATGCAGAGCAATACTCCATTGTGTATAAATGCCACATTCTTTTAATCCATTCGTTTATTGAAGGGCATCTGGGTTGGTTCCACAGTCTTGCTATTGTGAATTGAGCTGCTATGAACATCAATGTAGCAGTGTCCCTGTAGCATGCTCTTTTTAGGTCTTTAGGGAATAGACCAAGAAGGGGAATAGCTGGGTCAAATGGTGGCTCCATTCCCAGCTTTCCAAGAAATCTCCATACTGCTTTCCAAATTGGCTGCACCAACTTGCAGTCCCACCAGCAATGTACAAGTGTACCCTTTCCCCACATCCTCGCCAGCACTTGTTGTTGTTTGACTTCATAATGGCTTTCAATCTTACTGGAGTGAGATGGTATCTTAGGGTGGTTTTGATTTGCATTTCTCTGACTGCTAGAGATGGTGAGCATTTTTTCATGTACTTGTTGATTGATTGTATGTCCTCCTCTGAGAAGTGTCTGTTCAGGTCCTTGGCCCATTTGTTGATTGGGTTGTTTGTTCTCTTATTGTCTAATTTTTTGAGTTCTTTGTATATTCTGGATATTAGGGCTCTATCTGAAGTGTGAGGAGTAAAGATTTGTTCCCAGGATGTAGGCTCCCTATTTACCTCTCTGATTGTTTCTTTAGCTGAGAAAAAACTTTTTAGTTTGAGTAAGTCCCATTTGTTGATTCTAGTTATTAACTTTTGTGCTATGGGTTTCCTATTGAGGAATTTGGAGCCCGACCCCACAGTATGTAGATCGTAGCCAACTTTTTCTTCTATCAGACGGCGTGTCTCTGATTTGATATCAAGCTCCTTGATCCATTTTGAATTAACTTTTGTGCATGGCGAGAGAAAGGGATTCAGTTTCATTTTGTTGCATATGGATTTCTAGTTTTCCCAGCACCATTTGTTGAAGATGCTATCCTTCCTCCATTGCATGCTTTTAACCCCTTTATCAAATATAAGATAGTTGTAGTTTTGTGGATTGGTTTCTGTGTCCTCTATTCTGTACCATTGGTCCACCCGCCTGTTTTGGTACCAGTACCATGCTGTTTTTGTTACTATTGCTCTGTAGTATAGTTTGAAGTCTGGTATTGCTATACCACCTGATTCACACTTCCTGCTTAGCATTGTTTTTGCTATTCTGGGTCTTTTATTTTTCCATATGAATTTCATGATTGCTTTCTCTATTTCTACAAGAAATGCCATTGGGATTTTGATTGGCATTGCATTAAACCTATAGAGAACTTTTGGTAATATCGCCATTTTGATGATGTTAGTTCTGCCTATCCATGAACAGGGTATATTTTTCCATCTTCTAAGATCTTCTTCTATTTCTCTCTTTAGGGTTCTGTAGTTTTCATTGTATAAGTCTTTCACCTCTTTTGTTAGGTTGATTCCCAAGTATTTTATTTTTTTTGAAGATATTGTGAATGGAGTGGTTGTCCTCATTTCCATTTCAGAGGATTTGTCGCTGATATACAGGAATGCCTTTGATTTATGCGTGTTGATTTTATATCCTGCCACTTTGCTGAATTCATTTATTAGCTCTAATAGTTTCTTTGTAGACCCTTTTGGGTCTGCTAGGTATAGAATCATGTCATCTGCAAATAGTGATAATTTAAGTTCTTCTTTTCCTATTTTTATGCCTTTAATTTCTTTCGTCTGTCTAATTGCTATTTCTTTCGTCTGTCTAATTGCTATCAATTTTTTATTAATTGATTAAATACAGTCAGAAGTTTGGTTATTTGACATAACCTATGTCTACTATCTTTAAGACAACATGAAAGAAAAAGAGATTTGGGGCTAGGGATGAAGTTTAATAGCAGAGTGCTTGGTTGGCATACAGGAGGCTCAAAAAGAGAAAGATTTCAGTGTCATACTTAGTGAACAGTAATATTGGTTTGAAGCATGTCTCTTCTAATTCCTGACTGGATCAATATTAAACCAGACAAAATTAATGTCACAATTTTAGTGATACTTATGCATGTATTATTAATTGCAATGTTGAAAGTTGTTTTCCTAATTTTAGAATAATTAACTAGCTCTAAGTTCAAGTATTGAATACTTGTGTTTAGGAATGAGTACAGTGAAAATAAAATTCTGAAATTCATAATAAATATCTTATCTAATTGTTGAGATGAAGAATCCAGTATCATTAATGGTAAATCTTTTAAGATGAGTACAACATCACAATGTGCTGAAAATAAAAAGAAACTGTGTAGGCAATGCTTTTTTGAACCATATTTCAAAGGAAATTAGAGCCAAACATAAGAGAATAAGCAATAAAAGCATTTATTTTGCAAAATTCCAGATGGTCTGACAATTAAAAAACAATGTATACTGGTTTCAAGACACTTCTGTCTTACATTCTTTTGTATTCCTCTCAAATGTGGAGTTATATGTTGCTAAGGATTACAGGTAGTAACTATGCCTTGATTCTAACAACAGGTGTTGGTTAATAAAATTGAAATTCAGCTAAAGAAGTTACATTTTGAAATTTTATCTTTGTTCTATGTTAACATGACTGAAATATGGTATTTTAGAAACAGTTTGAGTCCATAAAGTATATGCTAATTTCATTGTTCTTCCTAACTCAAGGAGCCTGACTAACCACTATTTAGATTAATTTACTTATGAAACTTCCAGTTGGTATAATTATCTCATTCTTCAAATTTGTGTAAGGACAGTCTCTAAAGGTCATGAAGAACTGGCAAAGGAGGTGTTTCAATGTCATTTTTTTCCAAAGGTAATTCCTCTATTACAGAGAAATGTACCTGGTGAAGGTGTAACCTTGCCTTGTCCTTTCGTCAAGGATAAATGTAAGACAATTTTTACAAATGTATTAGCATTTGAAGTATTATCAATTATTGTAAAATATTATACAATTTATAATTATGTTTTTCTAAAATGATTAAATAGGATGAAAAAGAATGATTTTGACAGAATTAATTATATTTAAGGGTAGCTAGATTTTTTTCAACAAGTGAAAAAATAAATATAACACTTATTTCAATAACACTTTGGTTGACACCAGCTAAGTATATTCTAAGTAGATTGTTATCTCTCAATTTTATTGAGAAATATCCTAGGAATGACCCTACTTAATAGTAGAACTTGGGCTTCAACTTATCTTGAGATAAAGACACTGTGAAAAACCTGTGGTTCTGAGATGATTGGCAGAAAGTTATCTCTTGGTACTTTCTGAACCAATATATCTGTAGTTTTTGTTATATCTACCTTAAGTAGTTATTTACTTTTCTATCGAATGTCAAACCCTATTTATCTTTTACATGAAAAGGAATAAACTTGAGAAGGAACACTTCCACCAGTCAGACTTGGGCTTAGAAATCAGATCTACATAATTAGCTGTAACTTAAAAAAATGCCTTGTAAGTTATACTTTGCTAGTTAGTAAACTTGAGGAAATATCCAAGTCATTGGCCTGGTAAATATAAAATGAGAAATATTTATTAAGTGTTTAGCAAAATGTATCTTCTCTAGTAAGCACTTATTCAATTAAAAGGGCTATAGTGATTATTACTATGCTAGAATCATTTCCTGGTTCACTGTAGAGGTGATATGGGATACTTAAATCAATCCTTCTAAAATGATATTATCCTGCCTCTCAGCTCATTAACAGTACTTTGAGAAATTGTTCATGTCACCTGTCTGTCACTTATTGATTGCCTTCTCTATGCCAGGCTGATATAAAAGAATGAATAAAAAAGGTTTTCATGTAAAATTAAGAAAGATGCATTTGGCAGTATATGTATTTGTAATCAATATTCTAATATACATTTATAAAATGACAAGATTGCAATTCAATAACTAAAATGATAGCCCCCCTGATATTCCTTCCTTCCTTCCAGTTATTCCTTTTGTCTGTCTGTTACCTACTTAACTTTGACAACTTTCCCTGTACAAGAAGATCCTTGCTATTTGGTCCCAAACATAAAAAGTGTACCAGAATCTACCACCAACTTGTTGAAGTTATTAAAATCTATCACAAAATAAATTAATTTTGTTTTATTTGTTAAGTCTGAGAGTATTTCTTATAGTTTATTTTAACTTTAAAAATATCTCTATTATTGATAGCTTGAGACCAACATATCATATGATTAAACTATGTGAACCAAAGAATTTTAGTATGTTCACTGTTATGCCTGCGTCACCACAATCAAAGATCAATTTCATTATCCTAAATGGAAGTTATGCACCTCTTAGGTCTCATATCTACCGCTTGAGCCACATCCCCAGACCAGGTCTCATATCTTAATCACACCTCCCACCATCCCCAACAGCTCCAGGCAATCTCTAATCTACTATTTACTTCTATAATATCTGCCTACCCTAAACCTTTCACAAAAGGGAATCATGCAGTATGTGGTCCTCTGTGACTGTTTTTTTTTTTTTTTTTTCTTTTTTTTTTCCTCCATGTTACGGCCTGTAGGGACACTTCCTTTTGTTTTATTGCTGAATAACATTGCTTTGTTTGCCCATCTCACGTATCCACTTTTCAGTTGCTACATTGAATTGTTTTCCACCTTTTTGCTGTTAAGAATAACGATTCTGTGAAAATTAGTGGTCATACTTTTTATATTTACTTTTGTATGGACATTTATTTTTCTTATGTATATAGCAAGAACTGGAATTGATGATAACAATGTTTAATTTCTTAAGGAACTTCCACAAGATTTTCTAAATCAGCTGACCCCTTTTCTACTAGAAAGGGCAGGGTAGGAGGACTCCATTATCCTTGTCCTCACCAACTCTTACCATGTTTCTTTTTTATTATAGCTACCCTAACAAGTGTGAGTTGTATTTCCTTTTATTTTTGATGGTGTTTCCCTAATGGCTAATCATGTGCATACTTTCTTATGCTTATCTGTATACCTTTTTTGGATAAATGTCTATTCAAATTTTTGATTAATTTTTTAAAATCAGAGTTATTTGACTTTTTGAGTTCTAATAATTCTTCATATTATACACATTTCATATTTGAGATTTGCAAAAATGTTCACCAATTCTCTGTGTTGTGTTTTAACTTTCTTTATGGTGTGTCTTCTACCCCATAAAAATTAGTTTTTACTATGTTTATTCATTTTTTGTTGTTGTTGTTTGTCATCCTTTTGTGTCTTGGTATAATTCACTTTTTAATAAAATAGTAATATCTAATCTTGTTGGAATACTTGGGAATAGCAAAATTTAAAGTAAAAGGGTAAATTACTATTTAATGCTTTCTTCATTTCTTCCATTCAATTTTATATATTTTCTATTATCAAATGCCCTTTTTGTGGATTTTTCAATTAATATTATATTCAGAGCTTTTTCTAGTCTGAATTCTCTTTTAAACAATGCCCTTCATAATGTTCTATTGAATGTAAGGATCACAGTTTACTCTAATCATCAAATTAAGGACATATTGAACCCTTAGATATTTTCCATTTTTATTATTTTTATATTTTATATTATTTTATTAATTAACATATTCCAAAATGGAATTTTTGTATGAAGAGTTATGAACGTGTTTAACATAAATCATCAACTTGCTTTCCAGTAAAGGGATACCAATTTACAGCTCACTGCTAATGATTGTGCTTTCTCTGTTCTTCCTCTTTACATTTACTAGTTCTGCCTTAGGATTTGGCATTTAACATGTGAACTTAATTTTATTTCATCTTACAGATTTATATTAAAATAAATACATTGTTTCATAAAATTAAATGAATGTGCTTTCAGAAGTTGAATCTGTAAGGAATTAAGTCTGTACACATCTCCTCTATACATTTGATATTAAACTCTACCTGTTAATTTATTAAAGGAAGTATTTTTTTGTCTGCAAGGTTTTGCTTTTCCTAACAGTGGGTCTTAGTAAAGGGTATTACTTTCTTGATATGCAGAAAAAACTATTTTTATCTTCTATAATAGTTTTAATGCCCTCATTAACACTTTGCACAAAACACTAATGACTTAGTAAATTAAGTGGAGAAAAATTCAGTGGAATATATTATGGAAGCATACTATAAAAGAAGTTGAATGAATGACCTGGAGTTTTGAAATATGAGATCTAACATTAAGAGACAAAATGACAAGAATGAAAGGCAAGATGCTGTAGATAGTATGCTATCAAAATTACTCCCAGAACTAGCTTCATTTAATTTCTTTATAACCTACTGACAAGGATGATGAATTGCTTATTATTTTAAAAGATTTTTCAATAAGCCAGAAAAGTAATGACCAGCTCTTTTGACCCTAGACTCAGAAATAATTATGATTATCTGCACTATTTAGCTTGAAAAGAATTGGACGCTGCTCACTGTCTATTACTTCAACTATGATATTTGATAACCTATACATACAAATCTTTGAAGGTCATTCAACCTTAGAATGCCTCAAATGAATGTAGTATGCCTTCAGTGAATAGTCAAGTACCTGTGCTACTCTTCTATTACTCACCTGTCTTAAACCTACCTAAGTTTAAAGTACTTGAAGATATAACACAATGATTTTATCTACCATAGGTAAAACTTGAAATAATTCAGTTATTTTGTGCTTATTAATATATTTCAATGGACAAAATGCTAGAAGATATGTAAATATTACACACTATAGATAATGGCTGTATAGTGAAGCTACACACATATTTTATACTTAAGTATTATTGGTCCTATTTATTTTTTGACAATTTTCCATGACTATAAAAATAAAAACATTTTTCCTGTGGTTCCCACAGTGTTAATAACAATGCTAAAACACATTATTTTGAAACATATAAGCATACATACACATATAAATATTATAAACATATAAACTTGCAAAAGCTACATTATACAACATTTTAAAGAAATCCCTAAAATAGCAATAGTTTTGGTTATCTAGGTCACGCTTATCTTTAGTCCTGTGGAGTTTATTTTTCTGTTACTTTGTATAATTCATTTAGTTATCTAGTTTCCTCACTGTTAGCATAAGCAGGTATCTTTAGATTTTGAAACTAGTATAGGATTTTGCTTTATGTTTAGTTCATTATAGTAAAATAGACCTTTGTTTTTTTAGTTCTGATAGAAGCAGGAACCATGGAAAATTTCCACTTGCAGATGTCTTTTAATTGGTATTGTTATAAAGTGAAAATTGGGAGAGTAGTAAACTCATTTTTTGTTCCTCACACTAACCAAACAACTTGGTGATCTACCCATTATCCATAAATCAAGTTTTTAGATAACAGTGTGTTACAATATTTTCTGAATTAGCAGAAGAAGGCAAATTCAAACCTAAGTATCATTAAAAAATTCAAACCTAAGTATCGTCATTCTTTTTTTTTCTAGAAGGAACTATACAGTAAACTCTAATTGGATTCAATTACAGGTCAATGAGGAGATTTTACCATTGTTTTGGACCATGTGCACTGCCTAAGCCCTAATGCGCATTGATGTGGCAGATTAGCCAGCTGAATAGTTTTTACTAGATCACTTCCTGTTCATGCTCCTATGGAATGCTAGTTATGATCAGACAATAGCAAGAGTTTTATAAAGAGTGAACTTGGCAGTCAGATTGCCAAATGCGAATTCTTGTTTTACCACTTAACGTCTCTGGGAGCTTAGGCTAGTTATTTAATCAGTGGGTCATGTAGCTTCTTCATTTTTAAAATGGGAATAACTATAAAAGTATTATTATTTTTATCTTACAGGCATATTGTGAGAATTAGATTAGATATACATGTAAAATACAACAGCATTTGCCAAATAATAAGCTCTCACATATGTTAGTCATTATTCAAATATGAGTTATTTGTAGGTTTACTATTTTCATGACTTATCATGAGAGGGTAAGATATGATACAATTTGAGGTAAGTTTATTAATAATGGTGACAATTTTTCTTAAAAAGAGGTAAGGATAAACAGAGAATAATTTTGTGTAAGTTAAGGGACTTTTAAAATTGAAAATATTTTGACATGTTCTAGATTCATAGAGCTATTTAAGGTAAGGTTTTCCATGAACTCCTAACTTACTAGTATTATTTTTGCAATTTTTCAAGAAAAATAAATAATATTGTATGTGCTAATTTTAAGGCCAGACAGACAGTAGGAAGACAGAAATTGTGATATGTAATATTTCAGTGAAGACAAATCATGGTTCATAGAGGATGCTTACATGGATACAACCATTCAAGACAAAGTGAGTATAGAAAAGTGTCAGCTTCGAAACCAGATGGTAAGACTGCCTTAATAAAAACTTCAGGTTAATCTGAACTTGGGAACCAAACAAAAATTCATATTCTTATGGTTTGAGAAAATAGATAACATGGCAAGTGGCACTGAAAATTAAATTATAAAAATGTAAGAACATAGAAGAAAATACTCTCTCTCTTTTAGCTTCATTCTTTTTAACTTGAGATATATTAAAAATTCCATACACCCTGAGCAAAAAAAAAAAAGCTAATGTATTCATTTGAATTAAAGATATAAGGAGGCTATTTTATGTAGTTAAATCAAAATAAATCGATAAACAATTATTTTTATACAATCCTATCCTCCTTTGAATACCACTATTAATCTTGAATTAATTTTCTCATGCAATTGTTAGAACAAGTAACAACATTATTGGTTTTTATATCCAAAATCCAATTTTTAAAAAATATAAAGGGCAGTAAAAATATATTCTCTACAAATCAATATTAAGGAAACAGATTAAAGCCATATTTCATTTATACAACCAAATAACAAGGATGACTATTCTGTGCTAGAGTGGAAACAAATCTTCTATAAAGAGTAACACAAAAATAGTAAATTTTGATTCTCTGCCTTCGCATGTCCATAACTCCTTTCATTATATGTTTAATTACTAACACTCATTACTAAAAATTGCATGTTCATACTATGAAGTCCAATGCAAAGAAGTTATTTATCCTCCAGTGTTTTCTGGTCAATAAATGCATTTTCCTAATACTTCACTGCTACATAATATTCACCCTTCTCTCAAATCCTAAACAAACAATACATCACAGACTAGATGATTTTTTTTTTTTAATGAGTTTGCTGCTTGATTTCAAATATGAGCTTCAGGTTTTATATTCACACCAGTGAGAGAGCTGTAATTCACCTCTTTAGAAAGTCTTATTGTACACTGTAGCTGCATCTTTTCCAGAAGTGTAACTTCCACACTTGATCAAGATCACCCTAAATTTAAACTCCCCACTACCTACACAGTACATGATGTTTCTCAAAAGTTTCCTAGTGCTGTAGAAAGATTTTTAAAACTTGCTTTTGAAAAATCAAGATTTTTACTTTAGCTTTAGGATCTTTTATTTTTCTATTCTGTTTTATATCTTGCTTCTTATCATTTACTCAGTGATACACATTTTTATGAGAACTGAGCTACAGTCAACAGATGAAAGTAGAAAAGAAACAATGGTGTAACTTCCATAAATAGTTTGTGCAGTTTACGAGGCCAAAATGTTTAATAATAGGAGTCAGAAGAAAACATAGTTCTAAAGATAGAAAAAGAGATTTATGGGACAGATACAAATTCATGGGGAAAAGTAAATGCAGGAGATGAAGAAATAAGATGGGAAATTCCAAACAGAACTAAAACATCAAGTGGTATAAGTTCAAGGGATAGAGCTATCAGGTTTGAAAATCACTTATTAGGCAATTGGGAAAGATATAGAAAGGCTGAAGATGGAATTGAAAAGTTTGGTAAGAGAAGTCCAGGGCAGGAAAACTGGGAGAATAAAATGAAGGAAAAAAAAATTTATAACTCTTGTAGGAACAGTCTCTCATCTAGTGATTATTGAAAGATTTGAGAGACATAGGTAGGAAGACATATGACATACAACTGACAAATATTAATAAATTAGCATATGGAATGATTATTGCGAATCTGAGTACAGGTTGAAGTTTATACAATGTAAATCAAGTGCAAAACACTTAGTAAAATGAGTATATAAATAAATAACCAACTTAACAAATTAAGAGTAAAACTAAAATTGACGAGTTGTGGTTCCTGTTTTTCAAATTACTATTTTTTTTGTCAGAAACAGGTACCAAATTCACATACTTTCAGACACAATTAAAACTGGAAGTTTGAAGGAGATATAAGGTACTTTTTTATGTTTAATGCCTAAATGCCATAGCACCAAATACTACAGTGAGTCCTATCCATCCTGTTGTCTATACTTTGAATAAGATTTAATATTCAAAAGTATTAAATTCTATATAAGCAAACATGTATACTAAATGTTACCATATTTTCATTTTACAAAATAACTTCAACTTATAAATTCTATGAGCACAATTTTTACCTCATCAATTATTATTTGAAAACTAGTTTCCACAAACTAGTATTAGGGATATTAGTTATTATGAAAAATATTCTGATTCATTAAATTTTGTAGTGTGGACTTTTATTACCACGAAATCCCAGCTGATAAAAACTTCAGTACCTGATAATATCTAGATAGCAATCATTCTGTTATCTTCAGTCTATAAAGAGAACTGGACAAATTCATCACAAAAAAAGGATTTTATTATGGTCCTTTTTGAATAAGGGAAAAAAGTAAGATCAAGTAATTATTTTGGCTCTTTTCCCCAGGCTCATGTGTTTATTATAGTTCCTAGCATCTTACCACTCTACCATATTAAGGTGAAAACTTCCAAAATATCTTCCTTACTCACCAAGGCATGGACCAAATTCCATTAATGTTGTGGGGACACTATACTACTTATTTCATTTAGATCTGTTTCTAATCCTATTAATATGCACAAGGATGTTAGGAGGGGGTTCTACCTGAGAGAGACAGGGTTCTACCTGAGGCAGACGGCCTCCAGGCCAATCTCATGAGTTGGTCTGTATGAAAGGAAAGAAAGAACACTATGCACCACAAGGGAAAATGTTCCAAACGGGCTAGGATAATTGAGCTGTTCTATTTATAATACCCTTAACTTTGCCACTAAAAGCTACCTCCTCTAGCATGGAAACCCACTTATTTATTTGGCATTGACCCATATCAGTGTACCTCCAGCTTTGAAGTCCTATAAAATATGAATTTGAACAAAATAAATTGATCTAGAGCTCCCCACAGAGGTTAGACCATGTAACACATACTGCAAGACAATGAGAAGAAATCATTCTGGATGACTGAAGGCTAGATAACTCTTACCTGTGTCTGTTGTTTTAATTATGTGAAAATCATTGAAAGTGGTTTAATGACATTAGTTGTTTCATATCATTTGCATGCAGATGGTTTAATATCTTTAGGCATCCAGAAATAAATTTTGACCTACTTTACATTTTTTCTATACTTAAATAAATTGCTTGACATATTTTCCTCTAGAAATTGAACTTCTTTTGTCTTTTAATTTCCCTTCATTTTTTTTGTTGTTGAACATAATTAGACATTGCCCAATCCTATCGGTATCAAATTAATAATCAGTAGTTCTCATTGAACTTATAATTTCCTTTTTTCAAAACCTAACCTGTATTATTGGTGTACTAATATTCAACTCTCAATAATCACCTTTATGTTTTGGATACTCTTCTGAAGTTGGAGGCAATGTATAATTGACCTTGTTAGAAAAAAGTATGGCAAATGAAAAATACAAGAGAGTAATTAAGACAAACTTTCATTTTATTGTCATTGTCAGGTAAATGTGACAATTCCACTGAACACTTCATATCAATCCATTCCCAAGAAAGTAAGATTGACATTTGTAAATAGTGTTAAGATAGTAGGGATTTCACAATTTGAAGAATGATAAAATAGCAGCAAATCTCATCTTAATGATCCCTGGTGCTCTCCTTATTATCTAGGTGGCATCATTCCTAACCCTGATGGATAAAGGTCAGTTAAGTCCACATCATGCAATAAAAGATTTAATGATACAGTTCCTGTTTTTCTCCATGGTCTTCAGACTCTTTGTATTCTTACTGTCTTCTAAGTATCTGAGAATGAAAGCAGAATCAACCATTATAAGTAGTTACCAATATTCATAGAATAGAGGGATATGGTGGACTGTCACTTGCCAGTCTTCCATACATACCTTCTGTTTTAGAATAATAAGTTGGATTTTTTTCCTTATGTTTCCATACAGAGCCACAATTTAAAGCTCCAAACCTATTTTGTTGTTGTTGTTTTCTTGGCCAGTGGACTGGCAAGAAAAGAAAAGGCAGAGATAAAAGAGAGAGGGCCAGAATTTGTAATAAACAATAGCAAGGAGCCTGAACAAAAAGCTCTGGAGAATTTGCCATAAGAAATAGTACTTTGAAGGGACTATTTAAATCATTTAAATGAATTAGTTTATAGATTGATTGATTCAATAAATGTAAATTGGAGTCCATTGTGACAGGTATTATTTAGGTTCTTAAGGGTTAGTAATAAAGTCTACCTACATGAAATCTATAATGTACCCTGAAACAACAGCCAAACAAGAAACTAAAAAATACATAATTCATATATTTTTAGATACTTACAAGGCCTTGATATATAGAGTCAGAAATTTGGATATGGCAATAATAGTATGGTAGTCCCTCTAAAGGAGATAAGGTAATACTACTGTACATAGCTGAATGGTGGGACCAGTAATTCTAAAAACAGGGGAGTATATATGTGTGTGTAGGACACACTTCATCAAGAACATGAGCATATATGTAGTCCCCATTTCAGAACTATTCAGAGTAGATGGAGGGTTGGGGTGTAGGTCTTACCAGGAGTAAAATGTCCCTCTATTCTTTAATTCCATGCAGCACAGCTTTGAGTCTGAGAAACAGCATATTTTCAAGGAACACAAATTAACTCTGTGCCTCTCCCCCTACCCCCACTTCTCCAAACATACACTATAAATCATCTCATGGCAGCATCTATCCTTGTAGAGAGGCACCCTCTCAGAAGCACAGTGGGAAGCAAGTGGTTATTAGGCAGAGGGAGAAGTCAAACTGCCACAGATTTGAGAATGTCTTATCCAAGGCCTCATTGGATTCTGGAACGCAGCATGCCTTTCTCATTTATCTTGCAGTGGGCCAAAATGAGTGGACATTTTTGCTCCATGGTGAAGAATGATACCTTTGATTACCTGTGGAGATAAACTCTGAAGTTGAGAGTTGGGCAACAAGCTCATACTTGTAGAGGAATCTATGTGTTGCTGCTTCTTGATAGAAAAATCATAAAGTTGCTTTGCCTTAATGAATTAGAATAGCAGCCTTCTAAAGTTTTCTCTTCAATACTTAAAATTAAATGTGAAATTTCTAAAATATCCAATACAGAAAATTAAACTAGTATGATTTTGTTTAAAGATTAGATTACTGTAGAATTATTAATGGATATTTTTTTCTTAAATGCATAACCTTTTTTATTTACTTTGCATTGTTTTGTTACAGATTTTATTAGTCTTTGTTTTATATTGAAAAGTGAAGGTTGTGCCTCAATTACAAATGAAAATGCCCTTATTAGGAAAATTTGGAAAACCCAATAATGTATAAAGGAGAAAATTCAATTTGCTCCTAATTCATCAACTAGACTTTAAGTGATCTTTTTATATCAATGTGTTTTCATGTGATATTTATTTAAGGAGGAAATATTCATTATGTTAATGTAAGATGCTAGTTTATATACAGTTCTCTTTTGCCTTTTCTTTATTTACTGAATACAATTTTATTTGTATTTTCTTAGGTCATATACCTACTATAATGAAAACCCTGAGATGGCAAGCAAGTTTTATTTTTTTTTTGTATTTTCATTGATGAACTCCATGCAAGAATAATGCCTAGTACACAGCACCCATTTTAAACATATTTGTCAAGTAATAATACACTTAAGTTTTTTGAAAACATAATTCTAGTGGCCATTATTTTTTAAAAAAATGTGTCAGACCTTTACTCCCTGAAAGAGTCATGTTCTCTTACATGAGAATATTTTATATAGGAAAGCTTTGTAGAAGCCCTATGAAATAGTCCAGTCCTTCCCACCAAAGAACAAGAGAAGCTTAATATTTTCAAGGGGATATTTAAGTTTATCAATCCCTGAACCATTAATTTTCTGTCCTAGTGATAATAGTTTTCTGTTGCTTGCAATCCAACTAGTTGGTAGTATAAATTATGTTAGCAATTTAAAATGCCACTTTCAATTCTACCCCTCAATTCCTAAACTTGTGAAATAATGGGATGTGAAAAAGAGCACTATATGTTACTTTCCAGTTACAAATATTTTATGTCATGTGCAGCTTTCAATAGATCAAAGTTTCCTTTCTCTAAATCTGCAGTTGATAATTTTACCATTCTCCAGAGCTGCTGTTTTCTGAGTGATACTTTTAAAAACAGAAAATTTAATGGAAATCAGTCCTATTGTCAGCTTTGAAGTGATTTTTTTCTACTTTAGGAATGTTCTTTGAAAAGCCAAAAGTAAAAGTCATTCTTTGTCCATTCAACAAAGCCTATTCATAAGTCTTGCTCTTGTTTTTTCCCAAATCCCTGACCACTGGAGACTATGAGCTTCTCCTTGAAAATCAGTGTTGACCTTCATATAAGACCATCTCTCTTTCTAGACTGAGTGAATAAAGGTCCTGCTCAGATTTGTGCACTTAAAGGATCTCCCCCTTCTTCTCTCCTCCAGGATCAAACCTGAGATGGATAATGATGTTAAAAGCCTCCACTAAGATTGTCCCACACTACAAAACACCATCTGAAATCAGGCCTGAATTTTCTATCTTCTGTCAAATGATAAAGTGGAGCTCTCCTTCAGTCCATACTATGAGTTGAAGCATGACTGGCAATTTGATAAAAGAAGGCACATAGATAGTGAGAAATAATTACTCTGGAAACAAAGCTATACCTTCAAGATCTGGTCAGGCCAAGAAAAAAAATTCAATACTCACACTAGAGGTTCGGCCATTGGGGGGAAAAAGTGATGTAATTAAGTGGGTGAAATAAACCAGTACTGTAGGTAAAATTCAAGGTGTGCTTTACATGTGTAGCCTGTTAATTGTCAATTATTTTTCACAAGAACCTATTGTCAAAGTGATAACAGTTTCTCTAAGGGATAAAGGTTATTTGCTATGCTGATATTCTTCAAGTTCTACATAAAAAGTACCAACACCTATCATCCCATTCTACTGAAAATTGCCTCCATATTGTACTTACATTTGCTGCAGAGACATCAAATTTCATTTTGTTTTTCTGGTTATAACAGCCACTATCATAATCCCTTGTACCATGTACTAAACCAGTTGGAAAACCTTCTTTTTTATCTCCTAATCAAATATAGTAGCTTTAGAGGTTTATAGTAGCTTTGGAAAAAGAGAAAAAAATAGCATATTTAAGTACAGAAAGTGAGTTTCAAATTCAAACATGTCCACCATACAAATCTCCTTTTTAATGACAGAGAATGCAGTGTACAGCAAGGTATGGATTATTTCCAGGACATATTCAGACTCCTAGAATAGTTCATATCTTGGTAAATATCATTTTCTCCCATCCTATCATGTGTCTTTTATTTTTATTAAGTAAAAGAAAGGTAATTGTTACTCTCTTCTCTCCAGTTCTTTTTGGGAGAATGTCATCAAAATTTTAAACTGCCTATGATGTCCTTTGTAAAAACAAGGTGATCAAAGTCTCTATGGCATGGAGAGAGTTGACATATTCCCAAAAAGTGATGGCAAGAGTATTGGTGCTTCACTGGGCAAAAACAAAGGTTTCTAGAAGTCCTTGTATCAGGTACTAGAAAAGTGTAATTATAAATTGCCTCAAGCAAAAAAACTAAAACTGGAAAAGAATGTCTTTATCACATTTTCCAAATAATTAAATTTAACTAAGCATTTTTAATATCAAAAAGTCCTTGGTATTTGTTACGATGGGAAATTTGGAACGTAATACACTTGCATATGGTAAGTTTTTGATGCTAGCATTAATCTGTAATTTCTCCACAAAAGTACTGCATTTCATTTTATAATTTGGTAGTAATTGAGATTTTGAGCATTTTAAAAGTATTCATTCCTTAAGTATGGAATTAAATAGGATTAAGGAAAGATAGTATTCCATGAAACTAAGGGAAACTAATGAACTTTCTGTTCTGTTTCTTGTAAAATAATTCACTTTCAACAAATTCTCTCTCTGTACATATCAGTTTTAATTTTCAAATTACCAAGGTAGATAATCCAATTGATCCATGTTTGGTCAGTTTTATCTATGTTGATTTACCTGTTACCAAGGGGCAAGAGGAATAGGAATGAGAAATGTCATGTAAGTGTCATTGTCAATCTGGGAGCAACCATATTTAAATTTCAAATTGTAATTAATTCACTACACTAATGAAAAGAAAATTTGTTTTTGACCCTCTATGAGCATTTTAACTATAAATATGTAAATTTTCTTCTGAAATATAGCGTTTTGTATATATAAATGGTAAAGTGGTTAATACAGATAATACAATTATCTTCCATAATATATTAGCCAAAAGTGTAGGCTTTGTAGCAGAGTATTCAGTAATTTGAACTCAAGACCTATATCAACAACATAAAAGTGTTCCTTTTTGTTTCTTCACATTCTCTCTAGCATTTATTATTCTTTTTGTGTTATTGATTAGTGACTTATATGAGATGAAATCTCAGTGTAGATTTGATTTGCATTTCCCTATTGCTAATGATGTCAAACATTTTTATGTATTTATTTATTGGATATTTGTATTTCTTCTTTTGAGAAAGTTCTGTTTAAGTCTTTTGCCAACATATTAATTGAATTATTTGATTTTTGGAGTAAAGTTTTTTTTAGCATTTTACATATTCAAAATAATAATCCTCTGTCAGAAGAGGAGGTAGCAGATTTTCTCCCATTCTGTACGACATTCATTTATATTCCTAATTGTTTCCTTTGCTGTGCAGAAACTTTTTAATTTGATGCCATTCCATTGATCAACCCTGCATTATTTTCTGAGCTTTAGGATTCTTATCAAAAAAGTCATTGCCTGTGCCTCAATCCTGGAGTGTTGACTCTATGTTTTTTCCTAGGAGTTGCATTATTATGTTCAAATTCCTAGGTCTTTGAATTATTTTGAATAAATTTTTGTGCAGGATGAGAGATAAAGGTCTAGTTTTCTTCTACACAAATGGAGAATCAGTTTTCCTAGCATCATTTATAAGAAGATTTTCATTTCTTCAATGTATGTTTTTGGCCTTTTTGTCAACAATCAGATGATTGTAGATGTGTGACTTTGTCTCTGTTTTCTATTCTTTACTATTGGTCTAGGTGTCTGTTTTATGACAGTATCATGTAGCTTTTGTTAATTTAGCTCTATAGTGTAACTTGAAATCAGGTATTGAGGTGCCTCCCACATTGCTTTTTTGGCTTAGAATTGCTTTGACTATTCTGGGTCTTTTAGTCATTCAAATTAATTTTAGGTATAGTTTTTCTAGTTGTGTGAAGAATGTCATTGATATTTTGAAGGGGGTTGCATTTAATCTATAATCTATATATTTCTTTTGATAGTACGGCTATTTTAACGATATCAATTCTTTCTATCCATGAACATGGAAGGTCTTTTCATTTTCTAAGTTTTACTTCAATTTCTTTCTTCAATGTTTTATAGATTTAATTGTTTCATTGCAGAGGTCTTTCCCGTCCTTGCTTAGATTTATTCTTAAGTATTTTTTTTATTTTGGGGGCTATTGTGAATGGAATAGTTTTCCTGATTTCTTTCTCAGCAGATTCATTGTTAGTCTGTAAGAAAACTATTGATTTCTATATATTGATTCTATAACTTGCTACTTAGCCAAATTTGTTGATTAGCTCTAGAAATTTTTGGTGGAGTTCTTTGATCTTCTATATGTAGGATCACATAGGCAAACGGTGATAATTTGATGTCTTCTTTTCCTATTTCTATTCCTCTTCTTTTCTTTTTTCTTTTGTTGCTCTGGTTGGAATTTCTAGCACTATATTAAATAGGAGTAGTGAGAGTAAACATCCTTGTCTTTCCCCAGATTTTAAAGGAAATGCCTTTATATTTTCCCCATTTAATATGAGGTTGGCTTTGGGTTTTTCATAGATAGCCTTTATGATGTTTAGGTATGTTGCTTCCCCTCCTAGTTTCTTCATTTTTTTTTTTTTTTTATCATGAATGGGTGGCTGAATTTTGTCATTGGCCTTCTCTGCATGTATTGAGATGACTAGGTAATTTTTGTCCTTAATTCTATATATGAAATTAATTACATTTTTAATTTGCAAATATTAAACCATTCTTGCATCTCTGGAAGAAAATTAACTTGATCATAGTGTACATTCATCTTAATATGTTGTTGAACATAATTTGCTAATATTTTATTAAGTATTTTTGCATCTTAGTTCATCAGGGATATTGGCCTATAGTTTTCTTTTTTGAAGTGTCCTTGTCTGGTTTTGGTATGGGTGTGATACTAACTTCATAGAATAAATTTGTAAGTATTCCATCATTTCTATTTCATGGAAAACTTTGAGGAACATTGGCATTAGTTCTTCTTTAATGATAGGGGAGAATTCATTAGTTTTGACACACCATATTTGTCTAGAAATGTATCAATTTCTTCCAGGTTTTCTACCTTATTAGAATATAAATTTTCAAAATGGTCCCCATTGATCCACTGGATTCCTGAGATGTCTGGGGTAATTTCTCCTTTTTTATCTCTAATTGAGTAATTTGATTTTTCTTTCTTTTTATTTTGATAAGTTTGGCTAAGGGATTACCAGTATTATTTATTTTTTCAAAGAACCAACTCTTTGTCTTATAGATACTCTTTTTTTTGCTGTTGTTATTTTCAAGTTTATTGATTACAGTGCTAATATTAATTATTTCCTTCCTTCTACTGGAACTAGTTTGTTCTTCTTCTTCAAGGGCCTTGAGATGCATCATTAGTTGTTTATTTGGTATCTTTCTGATTTTCTTATATAGGCACTCATAGTTATAAACTTTCCCCTTAGAACCGCATTTGTAATGTATAGCAATACAATATAACTTTTTATATTTTATTACTATATTTTATTGCTATATTCACTTGTGTCTAAGAAATTTTTAATTTCACCCCTGATTTCTTCTATCACCTATACATCATTCAAAAGAGTATTGATCAATCTTCATAAGTTTATATCATTTCTACAGGGTTCTGTCATGTTGATTTCTAATTTCATTCCATTATGCTCTGATAAGATACAAGGAATTATATTAAAATTTTTTTTGTATTCGCTAAAAGTTGTTTTGTTGCCTAAAATATAGTCTATTTTGGAAAAGATTTTATTTCAGTCCTTATTCCTCTCTCTCCTTTCTCTTTTTTCCTCTAGCCCCACATTTGTTTTCTTGTTGAATTCTTCTGAGTAAAATCTTCTCTGTGTCTATCCCAGTCACATTCTTCTAGGTACACCCTAGGCTGCATGATAGCCCCTTGCTGGGATAGTACAACAGCCTTTTCTATGACTTTCCAGCTGCCTCAAAATGACTCCCATCTCTGGGCCCCAAGGCCTGTTGAGAAACAGAAATTTTTAAACACCACTGCACAGAGCAGCCTCTGGATCAGCTAACTTCAGGCTGCTTTTCTCCACTTACCTTCTAAGTCTGTTCATTGTATTTCTTTCTTGTTCTCATCCCTCTGTGCTGAACCAATTCCACAATTGTTGCTGCTGTTGACACTACCACCATTGCTACTGTCACAACTGACTTGGCTCCAATATACTCTTTCTTCTTTAATGTACCCAAGTTCCTAAGTCTTAAAGACATTCTGACTGCCCAATATTAAGTTTTAGTGAATTTCCCCTTTTACCCATCTCACTAGAAGCAGTATTTCCACTGCTTGAATCCTGAGCCATGGAGCAACTAGGAATGCAGATTCTCTCTAGCCCACCCTCTTGAACTCTCTCCCTTTAGTATAACTTCTGCTATATTGTATTCAGAGTGCATAGATATTTTCCTACTCTTTCTCATATACTTAGCAGGTACCTCTGATTTTTCTCAGATCAGCAAATATGGCTGCTTATAGAGAAAAACTTTTAAAATCCTATTATTGTCACACAATGAAATGGTGATATTTATTATTTAATCTCTATTTGTTTGACCACTTTGTTGATATCTTAATTGGCCTGAGAAGAAACCAGGCAAGGGAATATTATTTATTCTTAATATAGGGAAAGAAGGCAAAAATCTTCCCTTCACAACAATATATACAATTAAAAAAAAAAGACCCTCTGCCTGTGTTCACACAATGCAACACACATTCTTGAGACTTTTGCCCTTGAGCAAGTAGTCCTTGGAAAGGGCAGTGACATGGACATGGTGATGACTAGTCAGCACATTATGTATGCAATGACACTGCAAGTGGTCACTGCTTGTCGTGAGGCAGTTTTGATGAGGTTTTCCACCTAGTATATCCCACTTCATGTGTCTTTTTCTGGAATTCTCACTTCAGTGTTGCCCACATTTTCTTTTTTTTTTTTCTTTTTTTCACTCTCTCTTTGTAAAAATGCTAAGATTTATACAATTCCATGCTAACACAGTCTCAACTCCAGTGATTTGTGAAGAAATAATATACATTTTAAAAACATAAATACAGTGCATGTAAGACAGTACAATAGAGAGTATTCACCTATTAGTAATTATTTGTGAAATTTCAATTAAAGCAGTTAATCACAGAGTACAAAAGAAATTCAAAAATTAGTGAGAATTTTGACCTAATTATATCTGTACTGAAATTAATCTAAAGAAAACAATAAAACTAGATAAGTAAATTCAATAAATTTACTCCTAAGCCAAATTTATATCTATATATTTTAATGCGTTTAGTCATAGAAATTACCTACCTGCTGGAAATTACTACAAATGCACCTAGAAGCTCTTTGTTTATAACCAATTAGCTGGAAAAATTATAACTAGAAATACATAAGGAGAATATCACTTTATATTGTTTATATTGTTTGACTAAATTCAGGGTTAGCTTTTTGACAACTGAGAAAAATGTGATCTAGTATCAGGGATTATATGGCTATGTTCAATGTCACCTTCAGTATGTGTAAATAAGTACCTTATAATATATCTCAAACCTATTATTTTCACTTCTTTGTACTTTATTAGTTTTCTATCACCCTCAAATAATGCAACAGAATATTAGGAAAAGGTATTTCCAAACTTGTAATAAATTTTTTAGAAGAAATTGAAATGATCTCTTGTTTAATTCATAACTATGAAATATGAGGGGGAATTTCAAAGGCAGTGGAAAACTTAATATAAAACAAAAAATGCTACAAGTTTGACTTTGAAATTATTCAGGCAATGCACAATATAAAATGACTCACACATAGTACCACTACAAGTAGTGAGTTTGATTGTACCACACATCATGTAAGGCTGCTTGGGCCATGCTATATTTACTGGAAAATATTTAATTCTAAATTGAAGCATAGCATTTGCAACAGACAAATTGAAGATTGAAGTTACAGTCAGCATAAAATTCTTAAAGCATTGGATAATAAATGAACATGTATTAAAATAAACAAAACACATAATTTGTGTGTATATATATATATATATATATATATATATATGAATATGTAACATTAATGTGTGAGAAAAGTGAAAATTTTAATCAGAAATAAAGGAGCATATTGCATCTAGAAGTGAGAGAAATAAACAAGTGAGGAAGAAAGGGAAAATAATCTTAGGCAGTTTTTGATTATATTAACTTTAGTTTGGTAGAACAAATAATTTCCTGTTTCTAACATACTTAATTGGATATGCAGAAGACAAGTAATACTTCATTTATACTTATCCCTTGGTTATATCTTTCATGGATAAAATTCATTCGTGCTCATATGCACCCTGGGGCAAGTTGGATTCTGCACAATTGTGGTTAACTGGTTTGAAAGCCAGCCTTTTTAATTGCCAAGCCATGACTCCCAGCCCAGGACTGTGTTAATGCGAGGAGATCTTTCTAGAATCACCACCAGTTGTTCCATGGGTCAACAGTGACGCTGATGTACTTTCCATTCAGCAGACAAGCAGTTCGGGTATTGGCCATTGTGTCATTATAAAGGGTAGAATAGATGTCCAACTCACTAACACCTCCCTGTCAATTCATCAGTCAAGAAGACAATTTATGGGCTGGGGATATGGCTCAAGCGGTAACACTCTCACCTGGCATGCACGGGGCACTGGGTTTGCTCCTCAGCACCACATAAAAATAAAGATGTTGTGTCCACCGAAAACTGACAAATATTAAAAAATTCTCTCTCTCTCTCTCTCTCTCTCTCTCTCTCTCTAAAAAAAAAAAAAGAAGGTAATTTATGAGGAAATGAATTGTATACATGTAAAAGTATTACTGTGCAGATAAAAATTGTTGATACTTTAATAGATTCAAACATGTCATAGTTATGTCCTTGGTATCACAAATGACTCATGTAATGTAGACTGCAACTAAGGATCCCCAGAACCTGTTTGCATCCTTGTGTCTACAGAATATGCAAACTAAGATTCTGGGTTAATATCAGATAAAGCAGTTTGCTGTCCAGCATAATTTTGTGCAATGAAAGTCAAACCTGACTCAGGTATATCAAAAATATCAATTCTCCAAGTCCCCTCTTTTGAGTTTCATATACTTTTCAGTATAATACCATGTTTCTCCATATGGGAGAAAGAGGAAAGTGGCCCTTCGCTTTGAACACCTCTAATTCTGTCTTAAAATAGCTGCTACTACATATCTCTAGCTAAGACTGCTGTCTCCGAGCATTTATCTTGTTTTCCCTCAGCTGCAACTTCTAAATTTCTATAGCCTTCTCTCCCAAGACCTCTGCAGAATGCTGGCCTCGGGTCCAAGGTCAAATTCTCGAAAGGCCTTTCCTGGCTATATTTTCAAAAATTCTACTCTTGTGAAACTCTCTACCCATTGCCCCTGCTTATTTTGCATCTTATCACATATTTCCTGATATATAAAATTGTGTAAATTTTTTTTTGTCCATCTCCTACTAGATTTGTTCTTTACTGAATAGGGAGGCCTGGAAGGATTTCTGGTGGGAGATACACTAAATATTTATTGTATTGATAAATGAATGAATAAATCCTGAAGTCTCAACATGTGATGATCTTCAGAATTCATCCATTAACACTACTACTAAGATAAACTAAATTCATCCAGATAATTTAGTGCTCCACACCAAACCACAAATAAATATATAGACAGACTGTGCTTATTTGTATAGCCTTGTTGAAATTTGTATTATTAAGGTAGAAGTATGGAGGCATATTTAACAAAACTATTTTAATTCAATTATCTCAGAAGAAAATGAAAAAGAAATAGCTGGACATTTGGAAGCATCCTGCTTTTTGAGTTAGCAACTCATCTTGAGTAGCTTATATGGTCTTTAAAAAAATAAATAAATAACAGCAATATGTTAAAATGACATTGATCATAACTTTTAATTTAATGCTTAAAACCATTAGTTATTTTGATACCAGTTTTTTTTAATCACTGAATTATTTTCTGTCATGTTCACCACATTTTAAGTAGGCTTCCTTATGATGTGTAAGAGGTTGTTTACAGATATCCTGCCCTGTGAAGTTGAATGCTTTGGGGTAAATATTAATCACATACTCAGCTGCTTGTTGCTGTATACAGTAATAGAGTTGTATGTCACAAAGTAAGTAGAGTTTAATATTATGAGTATCACTAATTACATATTTCTTAAGAAGCAGAGGGAGATAAATGTTTGTAAATTTTCATATTATCATAGGGAAATGCAGGAAGATACGTTCCATTGACCTCTTTAGACATTTTCAGAAGGAGGAGCAATGTTTATTAATATTATACACCTCAAATTGCTGAACTTATTACTAACACTATTATCTGTCTTGAAAACAATTTGTCTCCTGAGCTGGAAGACAGAATTCTTTTAAATGAATGCTGCTTGGATAAATTTAGGGAAATAATTCTAAATTTTGCAGTGAAGTAAACAAAGTTTTGTGTGAATATTTTCAGAGTAAAGAAATCCTTGATGTTTCAGCCATGCTCGACATTATTTGATATATAACTAAAACCATAGAAAACACAATAGAATATTGTGTTATTTTTTTTAGATTAAAAAGAACTTCAGAATTTAGGCCATTTTAATGAGTCCCGTTATTTGGTGTATAACAAAGCTGAATGTATATCATGTGTAAGTAGAAATTTCAGATGTTTTCAGCCAAAAGGACATTATATCTGCATCTTATAATAATCAATAGTTCTCTATCTGTATGTCTAGACTTCTAATTATATATGTGCCTTTATTTATGTATCAACAAATGCTATGATTTATGTTTTTAACATCATTTGAGGTTAAAAGTAGTCAAATTATCAAAACATAAACATAATTTTCTCTCTATAGCCACCATAGCCATTGACTCACAGTGTGGTGCTGCCATTCACTCAAGATAATGACATTGATCTAATGGATTTTTTGCCTAAAAAACATTTGCATCCTTAATTTGGGAGTTCCAGTATGTTAGGTTGGATTGTTATTTCTTCCCAGTTATGAATAGCTTATCACATGTGACTTGCATTTTAGAAATTTCTTAATGCATATATTCATGTGTAACTCTAAATAAAAGTTTTCAGACAAAAACTAGTAAGCTTCCTTAACTCAACCTGATGCAAGAGTGAAGATCTAGGAGGTTCAACACAACTGAAGCTATCAGTCATGTGCTCTTTGGGGCTGGTGCAGCTCACAAATGTAATTGTGAAGGATAGGCAATAGGAGCTAGCCACTAGGAATCCATGTTCTGCTCTGTGATTTCTCAAGCTGAAATTATATGATCTTTAAGAGTGGGCAAGCTAGAAAAAAATTGCCCATATATTCTTGGTGAAATTAATCAATACCTAATTATTTAGAAGCTGTAAATGCTATCTTTCGTTGACATGCTCACAAAATGTGTTTTCTTCTGTCAATAAAGGCCACCAAATCAGAAATCCAGCACAAGGAAGGTTATTACAGAGCACAAAAGACTCACCTCATTTTTGCACTCAACTATTTCATCAATTTAATGGTATTTATGCCCCTTAAGTAAGAAAAGAAAAAAAAAATAGAGCTTGAGCCTTACAATTATAATTGAAAAATAGTAATAACTGAAACCATAGAAAACACAATAGAATATCATGTTATCTTTTTTTTTAGATTAAAAAGAACTTCAGAATTTAGGCCATTTTAATGAATCCCATTATGAGGTATAGAAAAGAAAACCTATGTCACTTGCTACCCTTAGGGGTGCATTTAAAGTGTTCTGCATTGGTCTGTTTTCATATTTACATTTTTTAGTTAGAAAACTAGGTTTTATTACTTGTATTGATTACTGATAAGTCTCTATCATGTCCAAGGTGTAGTCCCTTATGGTATGCTGAACAAGTACCTTAGAACTGAATATATCTAAGAAAAGCACATTCCTTCAAAGTTGGCTCAACCCTGGAATAGACACCTTCTCCTCTTTACCATTGCTGAAGAGGCAACTCTGAAGAGCAATCTTGACTCTAGAACTCACTATGGGATCACTTGCTGTGGAATCTTTTTTTTGTGACTGCATCAAAGATTCACAAATTAACTCCTCTCTGCAAGCAATCTTACTGTTTTCATTTCTCTACAGGTTTTGGTTATAGGGTACTCACCAATTAACCTCTTGCATGGAGATCTTCTTCTTAACATTTGTTTCCCATGGCACCAGATCTAAGATATTGACCAAGCATAAAGTATGTACTCAGGTTCTTTAAGTAAATCATACAAACATTTTTTTTAAAAAAATAATGGCATTACATGATAGAATTGAACCCTATTCTATCTACATTCATTAATATTTTCTTTAGTGATGTCTTAAATCACACAACTATATAGTTCTGAAACTAAAAAACGTCCTTAAATTTATATTTTATTCATAACAGTAAAGAACAAACTGTTCTTAATTAGCCTGTAATAAATATTTCTTGCTTCTAAGGTCACTGGGGTTGTATATTTTTTAAGCTTTACTGGGACTTAATCTTTAGAAATAGTTGAATTCAGCTTATACTTGGAAAGTATCATTTGTAAATACAGGTGCATACTTCAGTTATTGCTCAATCAATTCATCCATCTATATTTATCTCTATCCTTACACTTCTTTAAATATTTAAATAAATATTTGCATGGAATTATTTTCACAGTAAACCCATGACGGTGAATTCATAATTATACCACATCCTTCCTCAAATACTTCTTTTTTATTCCCCATAGAATTTTCCAGAGTAGACTAGCTTTTATACTTCAAACAAACAAAAATTATATTTATACCACTAGAAATTATATCAAAGCCTATACTTGAAAATGAATATCAATATATAAATTTATATATCATAGGGTGAACACAATTCTTTAAATTCGCTAGTTAAAATGGCTGAGAACTCATGATTCACCAGAATAAAATAGTAAATTATAACTTTATCTTTAAAACTCTTATGACAAATATAATGCACGAACTGAGAAACACATGAAACAGATTATACACTCCATCAAACAACTATAAACACCTGTGAAATCTATTACATAAGTCAAGGACATTGCGAATAGCAGAAATACCACTTGGTGCTGCATCCTGATATCTTTCCCTTCACTCCAAACCAGAAGGGACCACTCTCCTTTCTTTTCTGAATATTTCACCACTACAAAAAAATGTAAGATGTAATGATCTGGAGATGGATTTGTTCCATATTTAATTTAATCATCTTGAAGACCTACTCAAGTGTTCATGTGAACATCCAAATTTTGATGCCCTTAGGAACCTAAAATTCAATATGCTCAAAATAAACCTATTAAACTCTACTCAGTTCAGATTTTCTTCTTATATTTAGTTGACACAGTTTATATTTTCATTGATAGCATTAATTCCCACTCTTCCAATTCTCAAACTTGAAATGATGTTTATTTCTTAAGTTTTTTGGTAAAAGAGATTGAACCCAGGGGCACTCTACCACTGTGCTACATTGGAGCTCCTTTTTTGTTTTTGCTTTTTATTTTGAAATGGGTTCCTGATAAGTTATTGAAGCTCTACTTGAGCTTGAGATCTTCCTGTTTAGGATTTCACGCATGCGCAAACATGTTGAAATAAATGATCTTTTATTTCTCCCGCTCCCCTGTACTTTGTCATATGCTAACTTGTTTTAATTTTTTTTTTCAAATTAATTCAGTAGTCTCTTTTTTATAGTAGCATTCCCTGATTCAGCCCTTCTGGGATGGTCAGTGGACTATTGCACTGGTTACTACTTCCACTCCCTGAACAGGTCAGACACTTTAGTCTGTATCATACCCTGAGTCAGTGTACCATTGTGAATCACATATCCCTGGGAAAATGGTAGGGTTGATGACAATACTTATCCTTGTCACATCTCCACATTCCCTTCCCACACACTACATTTTTAGAAACTTCTATTTCTCATTCACCAGAAAACACCATCTCCTCCTAGGAGAGTGTTTTCCTGGAAGAGTCAGTGTTCTCCTCTTCATTCTTGCATACATACTTCTATTTTTGCATATATCACAATGTCATAACATATTGCATTTCATTGCAGTGACATGTTTGTTATTCCTATCAGCTGTGAACTTGAAATTAATACTGTTATGCATCTTGATATACTCAGAGGTAACATAGTTCCTGGTATACACAAGATAGGTTCCAATACTCCTACAATTGTATCCTTCCTTAAACTCTGCTTCTTTGTCATGTTAATTCACATTTACAGGGATAGTTCAGGAGTATTTTGCTGAGATTCACTTTTGCATTCCTTCATTTTTTTCTTGAAAATTGTAATGCTGATTCCAGGAAAATTTTCAAGGTCACAGATGCCCTCACCTATCTGGTCAAGCAATCAATGCATACCTGTAGTCTAAGCATATACTTTTGCATGACTGGGGGGAATTTAGGCCTATATTTATGCACATACTTTATCTTCATATTGTCTGTTATACTGTAAACTATTATGGAAGCAATGTTTTTTAATCGCCTTTAAAATGTGCCTAGAGGATATTTAACCAATGGCTTCTTCCACAAAGTAAATGTAGATATTATAGACAGATGATTAACATTTATAAAATTGAGATGGCAAAGTCATATTTTCTTTGAAACTTTTATGCTTTCATCTAATTTATCTTCACAAGTGACTCTTGGGAATTAGTTACTGTAAATAGAACATTCAAGACACTATGTGTTTTGTATCTTAATTCTGCCCTTTTTCCTTCCTTATGGGAAAGAAAACAAAACCCCTTATTTCACTACGTGATAAAGAAAGAGAAGGAGTATCATTCATTTGGGTTTTGGCACCAAATTTCTCTGACATAGAGATCTTTTCTAGGTGAGTATGTTCCTTATTTATAAACTGTCATGCATACCACTGCTTTCCCCTAAACTCCTTTCATTAAATTTGATTGTATAAAACTGTTATTTTATTGTGAACATTATGATCAAGTGCTGCTAATTTGTAAACTGTTTTTACTAGTTTGTATAATTATGAAAATTATAAAACCTCATAGGACGAGAATAAAATAGACTTTCAAAATCTTTCCTTGGCATTCATTTCTCCCTTTTAAGATGCAGCATTAATATTTTATGGCAGTAACTGTGACATCCCAGGGTTGGTTTACTGCTGCAGAACTGGTAAATATCCAAGAACTGCATGTTCAATAGTGTTAAAAGTTTACAATTTGTAGCTGAAGATTTGGTTATATTTAATAATGATCTGTGTTGCTAAGGGAAGAGATACAGAGTAATAAATAGACTCTTTGCCACATTTTGTGAATTCATATTCAACTATGGGGAAAATTTAAGCAAAAGTGTAAGGCAAACAGAAATACCTTTAGTAGAACTTAAGGCAGTTCATGAAGGTTCTGGGAGCTGATTAGGTGGAAGAAAAGTAGGCCTGTGTTACCCTTTTATTTCTTTATCATTTTATATAGTATCCTGTATATTTTAGATTGTAGTGTCAGATTAGATGCAGCTGTTTATTTCTGGTGGTAATATTATATCATTGGTTGTCTGACTACCTTCCATTCTTACTTTTTTTTCCTTTACATCCCTCTTTCCCTCCAGCTCCCCCTTATTTATTTTTTCTAGCAAAATATAGCTAAAAATACCTATAAACTTGGACTTAGGTGAATAACTTGAGGTGTGAACAACTTATAGAGATTGAAATGTCTACAAAGATGGATAGCAATCACGTTATTTCTTTTTGAATGTATGTGTATAAACATATGACTACTAATAAATAATGAATTATGGAATACTCAGTTACTAAAAAGGTAACTTTTCTTTGGGATATTTTTTTTACAAAGCTATCAGATTATTTTTTCAAATGCACAATTCCAGTCACATTTTATGAATGCAAGTATGTCTTTTTTGACTATTTTAATGATTCTTGAAATAGGTAGGCTGAATATACCCATCAAAGATGGACTCTTCCAAATCCCTGGAATATGTGAATATGTTCATTTACATGACAAAATGAATATGTCAGGTATGATTAAAGATATTGAAACAGGAATATTATTTCCAGGTAAGTTTACATTAACCATAGGGAGCCTTTTAAAAGGTAGGTAAAATGTCAGAGAGGAGAAAGGATGCCATCCTCTTTATTGGGAAGATTGAAGTTGGGGCCATGAGCCAAGGGATGTAGGTGACCCATAGAAAGAACAAATGGCAAGGAAATGGAGAACTGTTAAAGTGTCTGGGGGTGAAGGCGATCTCTACGAACCAAATCTAGACTTACGCCTGTTAACACAATAACCTAAAAATTCATTTTGTCTTAGGTCATTATATTTTGACAATTTATTTTTATCAGTAATAGAAAACTAATACTATTCTCCTGAGTGGGGAATAGCTAGATTGCCAATATGTTAGAGTCTGTAAACAAGTCAAAATAACACCTGGCATTTTGCCAGGGGAATGTTAGAGTTCGTAAACAAGTCTGGATGGTGCCTGGCAAAATGCCAGAGGGAGTGGTTTGAGAAGTAACAAAAGCAAGCCATTAAGTATGGAGATTCCTGATTGGTTGACTGATGTATCTAGTTTATGTTAATTAGATAAGCTGTGTGGAATGTATAAATACTGCTCTTGTCCTGCAATAAAGGGCTTCCACTCCTGCTGTATCAATCTACACAAGTTATTCGTCACCCCCCGGTTATTTTGCCCAGCCAGCCAGGCTCCGGCACCAATACACTTACTTTTAACTTCAAAAACTGTTGGGTAGACTTGGATTATTGGAAGGGTAGCAGTATACAACAGACGCTAGTATGGCTATATGTTTAAACGTGGCTGTATAACCAATGTGATACTGCAATCTGTACACGTGGAAAAATTTGAATCAAATGTATGATATGTCAAGATCATTGTAATGTTTTGAGCAACTAATAAAAAAAAATTAAAAAAAATAAAATGTTATGCTTTTTTATAACTTGTTTTCTCATAGGGAATTAGTCACCTGGCATTTTAAACAGAAGAAAGATAAACCTGGCATTTAAAAAATTTTATTGAGGAAAGTACTTCCTAGAAACCTACATAATGACAGCAAAAGATTCTAGTGCAGTGAGCTGAAGCAGGTGAAATTCTCAGTTTGGACCTTATTTGTTAGTAAGAGCACAAATACAGTCTTTCATACGTTTATGTTGTTGTGGTTGCTTTCACTTTTTTTTCAATCCTATACTTTTGTATCTATACTTTTAAATCCAGATCCTTAAAACATAAGTTGCTATATTAAAATTTTGATGACCAAATAAGTAAAAATAATGAATGCAAAATTAGAAAAACATGATTCATAAAGCATACCTCTTCAGTACTTATTTCTTTAGGAAAGCTTATTTATACATTTCTCTGAATCTTAAAAAATGATTGAAAAATTAATAGTTATTTAAATTGATATGCACAATTTACAACAAAATAATAAACTCTTTAAAAATTATTTTTCTAGGATAATGTGATTATGATTGGTAAGAATGGTGTCAGTGATACTTTTGTTATAATATCCTTTAGAACTATGATAGTGTTTATATATAGCTAGGTGTCACACATCCAAATATTTTCCACATCTTTTCCTTTGACAAAACTTCAAAGCAAATCTAGAATAAACTTTAAAGATTCCCTAGTGGCACAATTAGCACTTCCAGAACTTCTTCTAATTAATAACTGGGGATGTTTGATTAATGTGAACTTAATGCCTAATTCAAAAAGTTTTCTTTAAACTATGGCACAACTTTAGTTCTCTAAATAGCCACTTGTTAGATGAACATAGTTCAGTACTACTGAAATTGTCTTTGAAGATAAGATTCATGTGAAGATTTTATCAGTATAATTTCAGGATTTGTTGCAACTGTTGCAGCTACACCAGCATCTTGTTGCATCAGAGACATCTAAAAACTACAGTTAAAATTAGTATTAATCATAAATTTTCCAAAAATTTAAAATAATGTATTAACATTTGATTATTTTTTTTAGAAATATTATAGGGAATTATATAAAATTAGACCATATTTCACCAAAGGGATGGTGACACTAAAATGCATGTTAAAATATTAGTGTTAATTTAATTCTAAATTGGTTTACAATGTTATATAAAAACAACAGCTTGGAAATATAATTGAAATAATTACAAAATATGATTTAATTTTTACTTTATAGTATTAGACCAATATTTTTACCCTGCAACCTTTATATCATTTTTAAGCTATCTAAGGCCTCTGATTATGTTTGAACTTTTATTTCAATTTTATTTCCTCTCTCAAGTATAATGAAATCTTGGTATATAAGAACAAATAATCAGCAGGAGCAGGCATATATTCGCAGCAAATCATAAATTCATCTACTCCACAAATATTTAGGAAGCACTTACTATACGACAGACACTCTTCTAAGAATTTGGAAAACAACTGTAATAAAAACTAGGCCTCCTGTTTTTTAATAGTTCTTCTCCTGTTGTGACTATGAGTTGTCTAGAGGAATCTGTCAATGAGAGATTTGAAGAGAGTTGTTGATCTCTGGTTTTTCATGAACAGGCAACTTTTGCTCAAACAATGCATTATAAATGAATTACAAATGAATAGTAATTAATAGTATTAACTTATATTTCAAAATGAGTTGGAAGATAATTTGTATAAAATAAAATAACATATATAATCACCTGTGTAAAATACTTTAAGAACAGCATAATAAAACAATGTAATTACAGTGAATTAGAATATAACTACTGTAGTACTTAACCATCACTGCAAACATAAAAACCAATAAAAAGACTGTTAGTTATGGTTGGAATCTGAATTGTTCAGTGAACCTTATATATTACATTATTTTTTCAGAGATTTAGTGCTAGTTATCAGAATTATATCTACTTTGTAGAAAAAGGGTAAAATCAGATATTTCACACTGGCTATATCAGATGAAAATCAACAACAAACATATTTATTTAACTCTTTTTTCACCTATAACCCTATGTTATAAGGAGCACTGTATGTAGAGAGCTGGAACATAGTCTTCAGAAGCAAGTAGCCACTTACTTGTTTTGTTACCTTGAACATATTAATTTTTGTTCTCTAATTTGGAAGTATTTATAAATTAAATAAGGCTCGCTTCATTTTGTTTTGAAGAAAAAATACAATACAATAACATCCATAAGAGAACATACCACTTGTGGCCTGATATGTATTCAATAAATAGAGCTTCTTTTCTTTTTAGGAAGGTGCTATTATTATTAATATTATAATTATGATGGTTATTACTATTTGGGGGAGTAACAGGGATTGAACTCAGGGGCACTCTACTACTAAGGTACATCCCCATACCAATTTAGAGACAAGGCCTCACTGGGTTACTTTTTGGTTACAATTTTGCTGAGGCTAGCTTTGAACTCCTGATCCCCCTGCCCCATCTTCCCAAGCCACTGGAATCACAGGCATGCACCACTGTGCCCTGCAGAAAGGTGTTATTATTATAGATAAAGTATTCTTGTTAGCAAAATATATTTATTTAACCTTATATTTAAATAGCTTATTAATATTAAGTAAAATAAATGCAAAAACAATTGTTACCATTCCATTGATATTATATTTCTAAATTTTATTTATATTTCTAAGCTTTATTTTGACAATAACATATATTGGCAAAGATAAATTTTAAATGTCACTTTAGGATTCCAATTTATTCAACCAAAGCACTTTGCCACACGTTGTCGTAAAAAAAGTTAGTAAATGGGTTACCACCATAAATAAAATGCTTGATAAATCTTAGATCATATTATGAAGAAATAATTAAAATAATTATGGTTAGCATTTTATCTTAGTTGGCTTTCCTACAGTGACTCAACTATGAACATTCTGTCCTTATTTCCTAGGAAAGAATTTTGAGCACACGGGAAGTCTATATTATGAGAATTATTAAGGCATAAAGAATTGCCTGATTTTAGAAGAAGAATGAAATATAAGATAATATAAAGAGAGGCTGACAGGTATGATGAGGCAACAAATACCTCTAAGACCTTGTTGTACATAATTCAATGAGCATCCAGAGACTGTCCAACCATCATTGTAGCTAATATCACATCCTGAGACACATGGGTGTCAAGCCAATGAACACAAACCATATAGAACACTTTTGGAGAGCATCACACTAGCATTTGCTAAAGTATTACTTGAGCTTGTTGCTTTTCTTCTAAGGTCCATGTTTCCAAGAGCATGGAGCACATTTGTCTTTTGTTCACTCAACAGAAGTGACATTCCTGCACATCTCGAGAGTTTGCTGTATCCAGATTCAAAGTACCCCAGATGGACACTTCATTTCTGCTCAACTGCCATTAACACTTCTTAAATCTCAAGATACTAGCAAGTATCTAACATAAAGAGTAGACTTATGTGCCTAGAACAATGTTGATGGCAGGAAAGGAATATCTCGCAAATCTACCTACATGTGGAGCTAAAGACAACCACCTGAACATCATCCTTGCTCCCACCCACTATACCACAACAGTAATAAAATACTTTTATTTTAGACTCATGTTCAAAATTAATTAAAACGATGTTTTTATGAATCTACTATTGTTTTAATCTAATTCCACAAAGTAATCTGGGGAAATTCCTGTATTATCAGATATCCTCTTATGTTCTACCATTCCTCAAATAAAGATGTTCACTGTAAGATGATATGAGCATTGGAAAAGATACTAATCTCAATTTGATTCTAATTAGATGTGTGACATGGGTAAGTGAGTCTGAGCATTTCCTTTTTCAGTAATATGGAAATTGATCACTTCTCAGTATGTTAGAATTGAATGAGAAAAATGTGCACCCACAATTTTGTGTATATCAAGATAATTTAAAACACGAAATAATTACTCTAATGCATATGCACATTATAAAACATAATGACATGCCACCTGTGAACTCATTATTTAATTTAATAGCTATGTCATTAACACTTAAAGTTCCATATTGCAATATCTCTCCTGAATTTTGTATGTATCTTTCCTGTTTTTTCTATTTTGTTTTTAAAACAATTCATTTTATCAAATGTCTTCATGAAAATATGTAGCTTTACTTATTTTAAAATTTGAAAGTAGTAGATTTTAGTTATAATATTCTTCACTTTTTTATATAACATTTGGTCCTAAGATCCAGTTACATATTGAGAAACTCTAATTCGTTTACTTGTATTCTGTGCAATATTCCAATATATAAATCTTCAGTTTATTTATTGATTATGCTATCTATAGACATATTGCTCTTTTGGTCTTTTATTATTACAAAGTTCAAAATTTACTATAAATTTTATTTTGTATGTTTTGTGCAGCATACATGTGAATTTTTTCTTATATATACTAAAGAAAACATTGCTAGGTCAAAAGATTACCTAATGCTCATATTACAAATGATGTCAAACAATTTTCCAAAGTAATAGCATTTATTAGACTACCACAATCATTGTATCGGTGGCCATGGCTCCTCATTGTACCAACAATTTTTTCTGGTTAGACAATTTTTATATTGTCTGATGACATGAAATGAGTCTTTCTGTGCTTGTGATTTGCTTTTTTTTTTTTTTTTGAGAATCATTTTATTTTAATTATTCATATTTCTATTTTTGTTGGAATGCTTGTATATTCTTTTGCCCATTTTTTCTGATTGAATTGTTTTTCTTTTATTATTTTTAAGAATTTTTAGATGTTCTGGATACTAATTATTATATTATTGAAAATATATTTTACAGCTTATTGATTATCTTTTTATTTTATGTCTTGTGATAAAAAGTTTTTAATTTTTCATGCTTAATACATCATTCTTTAATTTTACAGTCTGTGTCTTTGGGACTGCCCTATAAAATTGTTTACATAGATATCATAAAGATATCTTTTTATCTTCTATTTTATTCTGTTTTTATACATGCACACACTAATTCTTATTATTACCATTTTAGCAATTGATTTTGGGTATCTCTGTGTTATTTTGTTTGATTTGTTTTGTTTTGTTGTAGCTGTGTGCCCTCTTTTTTTAAGTTGATCCCTGGCATACTTCTCATCAAGTTTAAGATTTCATTGTACATTTTACTAAAATTTTGTATGAAACAGTGGATCACGTAATCATCAGTTCACGAAATCTTTAGCATTTGAGTTAATTTTTGTTTGTTTTTCCTACAAAACACCCAAATTAAATAAAAGCAAAACCAAACAAAACACAGAGTTAACAATATTAGCAATAAGGTCCAAAGTTAACAGCTGTAATTTGCCTGATAACCTATAGATGTCGCTCTGTTTTCCTTGAAGTTTACGTTCTGTGGCCCCGTTCTTGTACAGCCTAAGGTACAGAGCTTGGCAATTTCAGTTTTGAACACCATAACTTGAATGGGAGTGATAACAGGAGCAAAATTTAATTCTCCCTTTTTAAAAGCAAGTATTTATTGGTGGCTGGAGAGCACATTTGCCCTCATGAAGCAATCTCTTCACCCTATGCCATAACTTTCTCTGCAATGACCTTGGTTTGAGATATTTGTTAATATGTTCAACAGATAAGAATATAGTAATCATGACATAAATCATGGTTTGTTTGCTTGTTTTAACTACTGATGTTTAGAAGGAAAATGAAAATACTTTGAAAAGTTAATAGTTTTAAACCATGTGCAGTGGCACTTGCCTGTAATCTCAGTGTCACTGGAGGCTGAGACAGGAGGATCACAAGTTCAAAGCCAGCCTCAGCCTCTGTAAGGCACTAGCAACTCAGTGAGAACCTGTCTCTAAATAAAATATGAAATGGGCATGTGGATCAGTGGCTGAGCACCCCTGAGTTCAATCCCTGGTACCCCTCCCAAGAAAAAAAAAGTTAATAGTTTTAGCATAATTAGCAGAAAATAATGAACTGGTCTGAAGGGTCCCTTAATTTTGTGTCACCATAAATAGTGCCTTCAATCTGTCTATAGAACCCTTCCCTTTATTTAACTTCCCTGCCAAAGATTTAATTTATTTGGCCTCCTGAGGAACACATTTGGCATTGTAATATGTTTGCTTCCAGGTTCTATCCCCAAGGATAATTTGATGAAATCACACAAAATTTATTTTCAAGTCACACTATTTCCCTTTTAGGGAACTATCTGTTCATTTCACAGAGGTGGAGAGTAGTGAGATAACCATTTGTAGCTGTTCAGTAAGTGAGGTCCACATAGATCTTATATGTATGAACATTTCATCTATAAGTCTGTTAATAATTATACCTATCTATACAAAAGAAACATGAAGAACCTTAATCAGGAAATGAATTTTGAAAATTCATATGAAGGAAACATTTAAAAATCCTACCCATCATTAAATATCTGTAAGACTAATCATTGTAAAGTATAAAAGGCACAAAATATGAGAATATTTTAAAATAGAAAGAGATTTCTTCCGAATTTTTTTTTCTGACTCCTAAAACAGGCAACTTACTTTGGTAGCTGTGTGACTTTTATTTCTTATTAAAATACACAGAAATAGGGGCTGGGGATGTGGCTCAAGCGGTAGTGTGCTCACCTGGCATGCCCGGGTCCGGCCCGGGTTCGATCCTCAGCACCAACATACAAACAAAGATATTGTGTCCGCCAATAACTAAAAAATAAATATTAAAAAATTCTCTCTCTCTCTCTTAAAAAAATACACAGAAATAATTAAGCAGATTTATAAAGTCAAATGATAAAATTATATTGGGATGCACAGGGACACAATGTGACCTTATCAAGTGAGGTGAGCCATTCATTAATTCAAATAATAGAACTTATTATCATAATCATTTGCTTATGCTATTATTGAGCCTAACCACTTCTTCATATTTGCATATGTATATTGAGATAATATCATTTCATTAATTTTTGTACTGAACCTTAATCCTCCTTAGAGTATTTCTGAAAAGTTTGGATTGCATATATTTTAGCCATATGTTTTTATTCTATCTACAGATATGTATGATTAATTTACCAGGAATGGGAACTTCCAATTATAATGTAATCCTGCAGCAAATAAACTAATATACCAATACATCCATTAACCATATTTCATAATTTATGTAAATGTATAGCACAGTTCTTAGTAAGTAGAAGGTATCATCATGCAAAGAAGGTAAGGGAAAAAAATCAAGCCTTTCCTGATCTGGCTCTGTCTATTCTTCCAATTTAATATTCTTCCTGACCACTGGCTCCTTGTTGGCTCTTTCCTGATTTCACTTGCCTTTTCATAATTTAAGAAAGTTTCCCTTTGATAAAGGTTCTTTGTTCATAGTTTGCAATTGCCTACATTGTTCTTTCAGCCATATGAGTCCATCATCACTTCATGCACATCTGCTAAAGTGTCTTCTTGTCTAAGGCAGCTTCAGTCACTAACTGATCTGAAAGAGCTGCACATAACCTATTCTTCTCCTTCTCTCACTGAAACTTAAGTTATGCATTTACATATATTTTACAAGATTTTTTTCTTTATTCTTTTTTTGCCCCCACCATTTTTGTGATAACCCATGACAACACTCAAGAAAATATGTTTTAAATGACTGGGAAAAATATTTATATTATATAATTTTCCACATATTTGTTACTAAAACAACCATTGAATTATTAGATTTTTAAATCTATAAAATAATATTGTTAAAAGTTATTTTGGGGGCTGGGAATATGGCTCAATTGAAGAGTGCATGCTTAGTGTGTGTGTGTGTGTGACATTAAATTCAAATCCCAGCACAGGAAAAAAAGAAAGTAACTTACAAAACAGTATTCTTTCTAGAAATATGGTAAAATATATACACAAAAGTTTCTTGACATTTATTTTTGGAAGAGTGAAATTATCATAAAGAGAAATTAATGTAACATTTTGATCAATGTCATAATATCCACCTTTAGTATAATGTTAATATGTATCCATTCAAAATAGTTTGATGTGGTTCATTTTTTATATTTTTTAGTTATAATAGGACACAATATCTTTATTTTGTTGTATGTGGTGCTGAGAAATGAACCCAGTGCCTCACACATGCTAGGCAAACACTCTACCTCTGAGCCACAACCCCAGGCCTCAGTTCATTTATTTTTAATTTTCCTACAAAAATATCTTCAATGAAAAGTTTTGCTTAGTAAATTTGAAAGTGTCAGGCCAGGCTAGTGGCACACTCCTGCAATCCCAGAGGTTCCAGGGCTGAGGCAGGAAGATTGAGAGTTCAAAGCCAGCTTCAGCAATTCAGCAAGGCCCTAAGCAACTCAGGAAGACCCTATTTCTAAATAAAATATTTTTAAAAAAAAGGTCTTGGGATGTGGCTCAGTGTTTATCCTGAGTTCAATTTCCCTGGTGCCAAAAAGTAAAAATAAAAAAAATAATTTGAAAGAAAAAATATCTGAAAGTGTTGAAACTGTCATCTAACTCTATAGATCTTAAAGCTTTTAACTGAGAAAATAATTTATAGAGAATGAGATATTCTGCAAGCTTGGAAAATTTTCTGCTAACTAAATGTTATTTTCAACCATATTCTCTTTTATTTTTAATATATAAACATTTCAGCCCAAACATTTTTGAAGCTGCTGTGCTTTTTGCCTCCAATTAGGATTTTTTTGACAAATATCTTAAAAGATAAAACTTGTCTTATAAGTTATTTAAAATTCTGAAGACTACTTCAGTAACCTTCGATGCTCTCAAATCTATGCAACTTCATACTTATTCCATTCTGGTTCAGAATATAAGTTTATCCAGGTAAAACTGGAGTTCCTTTAGAATTTCCTTCCCATAGATTGAGATGTTCTAATAAAACTTTATAAAATTTCAGAATAAAATCTTATATTCCACTTGCGTTCTCATTGTTTGTGTTCAATTTTTCTTTTGCATTTATGTCAATATATCTTAGTACCTTCCTGCTCACCAAATTTTTAAATACCTTGTTTTTTAGATTATTAAATTCCAAAGGTAAATTTTGTGTAGTACATGAACATTGTATCTTGGATAAAAATAATTAATTACCTTGTATTTGAGTAGTGTTCAGGAACACATGTAAGAATTGAAGGAACTACCAATAAATGGTAATGTAGTTTGGAAGGAGGTTCCCATTGAGCATACCCAGTAAACATTTCAGGCTGCTAAGAGTGAAAGTGAACACAGGATGGGAACATTAACAACTATTGTGTGACACCACATTCAGAAAGTAAGACCAGTACACACATGAGCAATATAAAAACTTAATTTGATACAATTTATAACATGTGCAGCATGGATCTGCTCACACTCTACTATTATATACAAACCTCACTTTCAAATTCTTCCTGAGAAATAAGAACATTCAATCTTTAAATGTTATTGCTAGTTGCAATATGCTTAAAAAATCAACACCCCGAAAATTTTAAATGGAGTTTAAAACACATGAAGCTACATCTAGCTACCTTCAGCTGTGTACGAGTGTGTGTGTGTGTGGGGGGGGGTATCAGGCTGTGTCAATATCAGGCTCAAGGAAATCATTTTTATAAACTGAGTAGCCCCTCAAAATTAGCAAAGTCTAAGATGGAATGGGAAGCACAAGTTTTAAAGGTGAATAACTGGAAATAATAATAAGCAGCAGTTTTTGGATCGGTATAAACCATGTACTAGAAGGCAATATTCTGGGATTTTTGTCTTGTGGCAGAATCACATGAAATAGTCTATCGAGATATCAGGCATTTTATAAGCCTTCAGATGGTGGTGTTACTGGATGAAATATGCACAAAAGATGGAAAACCTGTTTCCAGAATGTGCATTTGTTCTGGAAAACATCAATTCCTGTCATTTCCATGGTAAAGGGGTTTTATTTCATTAACCAGTCACCAGATGCAATCTGGATTATATAATAAGTGGTACCACCTAGAGGATTCTGCAATGAACTCTACTTCTGTTAAACAGAGCATTCATTAGTGATAGCAACTACTTTGAGTAGCAATTCATCTTATTAGACCTATGCATAGCCTTTATTGCTTCTAACTCAACACTCTGATGATGGTCCCACAGTACACCTATTGCCATCATCATACTGTGGGAGGCCATCCTCTCCCTTGATTTGAGTTATCTCACCGGCTAGGTGAGAGGCCCCTAGACACAGCTGTGTCAGAGCTTTCCCCACCCTTTTCCAGGTCTGAGGGCTTGTCCATACAGAGGCGTGTCTGGCCACTGCCCCGAAGACCCAATCTTCGCCCCTGACCTTGGGATGCTGCCCCCCTTAATCTTCATTGGATGGGATTTTCCCCGGAATTTTTTGTTCCCCAATAAAAGTCCACTCCCTGCCCCGTCTTTCTCTCTCTCTCTCTCTCTCTCTCTCTCTCTCTCTCTCTCTCTCTCTCGCTGTAAACCTCCCTACCACATTAGGTGGCTGGAGGCTGGAGCTAATAGAAGCCGTCCTGGAGCTGGTTTTAAAGATAATTAGAGTCTTGTCTCTTTAATTTAAAACTCCCTAGCGTTTTACTCATGAATCAAACCTTCTTTAATGAAGCCAGCGCTGGTCGCTTGGCAGATCATCCTATCTATCTGTGTTGAAGATATAAAATTGATTCTATCTGGTGGAGATTAACATTAGTTACACGCATCTGCATGGTTTGTGCCCATTGAAGTAGAGACACTCATGTGCTTCTTCCCCAGACCTTCTTAGCTTTGATTTTTTTTTTTTTTTTTTTAATTTGAGGACTCTGTTCAATGCATCAAGCCACTGTTACAGTCTTGCCAACTGCTATGGTTTAAATGTAGTTTGTCTTCCAAAAGCTCATATGTTGGAATTTTGGTTCTCTCTGTAGTGATACTGAGAAACAATGGTCCCAGTAATAAGTGGGATCTGGTGGCAATTCAAAGGGGTATTCCTTTCAAAAGAAATTCCTGTAGTTCTTGCAGAACCACACTGTATAATGAGAGTAAGATATTATAAAAAGATGGAGCCCAGCTCCTCGCTTTCTCTTGCACTTTTGCTTGCCCATGTGCCCCTGCTGCACATGACTGCTTCTCTGCCACACTATAATTTAGCCAAGGAGGCACTCACATGAATGCTGGCACCATACTATTTGGATTCTGCGGCCATCAGAATCCTCAGCTCTTTCTGTGTTACCTACACTCAAATATTTTGCTATAGCAACAGAGAGACAAAAACTCATTATCTATTTCTGGTAGTAAATGAGTTAATTCTGAACAGATCTGCTCATTGCAAAGATTTTCTTTGCTGTTGACCCCAGGGCAAACCCTGAGAGGAATTAAGTGTAGCAGTGATCCTTTTTGAGGTTGCACCAACAGTTTGAGCTGTCTCATCTGTTAATGAGATTAATTTATTTTGGGGTATATGAGGAGCTTTCTATAACATATTTCATCACCTTTATCATACTATAATGTTGGCTTGTTTATAATATTTTTTCATTTATGGTATAATATAAATTCCATGAGGGATACTATTTTATATATTTGTATTAACTGATAGCCCTCATTTGCCTCTCCCCTGAAAAAACCTGTCATATAGTCTATATTCAATAAATATTTGTTAAAAGAATGATGGATGGTAACCCGAAATGAGGGAGGTTGAGGGCGGGAACAATAGAAATCCATTAGACTAGAAAAAGGGAAACAAAGGGAAGGGAGAGGGGAGAGGAGGAGAATATAAAAGACAGTAGAATTAATTGGTCATAACTTTCCTAGCTTTGTATTTGTATACAACCAGGGTAACTCCACATCATATATAACCACAACAGTGGGAACCTAAATAGAATAAGTAATATATGTATGTATATTCTGCCAAAATACATTCCACTATCATGTGTAACTAAAAATAAAAAAGAAAAAAAATTAAAAAATAGAATAAAATGCAAGAATAAATTAACTCTATCTTTTCTTTTACCTTTTTCATTTTTTTTTTCATAGTACTTAATACTGTATAATGCTATGTATTTAAATTTTTATTCTCTGTCATCCACTTTTTTGGTCAACTTTTTATAACTGTGGCCAAAATACCTGATATAAGTAACTTAAAGAAGGAAAAGTTGATTTGGGCTCATAGTTTTAGAGATTTGAGTTCTTGGTCAGTTGGCTCCACAGCTTGGCCCTGAGGTAAGACAGAATATAATCAAGGTGGAATGGTATGGCAGAGAAAAACTGATCATATTTGGATATCCAGAAAGTAAAAAGAAAGAGGCCAGGGGAGCAAATAGAGTCTCTACAATCATGCCCCCAAGGATGCACTCCCTCTAACTAGGTTACACCTCCTAGTTTCTACCACTTCCAAATAATCCATTCAGCTTTGAATCCTTCAATAGATAAAATCAGTGAGAGCTCCCACAATCCGAACACTTCCCTAAAACCCTACCTCCTGATATTGCCAAATTGGAGGACAAGGCTTAAAAATGTTTGCCTTTGGGGAACATTCCAGATCCAAACCATAACACTTCCCTTTCTCCACTAATGCACAAAAGTTGTTGACTTCATCCCCAGCACCTAAAGAAAAGCATGGTTTGGCAAATAGTAATTGAACTAGCCAACTGAACTTGCTTTTATTTTTCCTCATGTCACTAAATTGAAACTAGCACAGAATATGAATGAATGCAGATATTCTAAGTAGAATCTGGCCCAGAGATGCCCTCTGTCAGTGCTATTCTGATTTTTTGGTAGGTAGAATTGAGCTGAATCTAAAATGATAACTTTCTTAAATTTCTCAGTGTATTGCAAAGTAAGATTCTAATCAATTATCCAGCTGTAAAAGGCTCATTTTCTTTATCTACACACAACTTCTATCTCTACTCCTGTCAGTTTATGGTTTGGAAATTTCAGGATTTTTATCACCTTATTTCCTTGGGGAAAAAAAAAGATAAAAACTATCTTATAAATTGACATGGGAAATCATGAGCTTCTCAGTTAAATTTACCTTTCCTAATAGTTAGAACAAGTTAAAATTTTCTCCTCCTTTCTGCTCCTCCTCTTCTTTCTTAAAGATTATTTACATACAATGTACCACTGACCTACATCCCGAACCCTTTTTATTTTTAATTTTAACACAAGTTGCTTTGACTTCCTAAATTGCGGAGACTATCCTCACTTTTAAACTACCACAATCTGTGCAAAAGTTAAATTCTTAAAGGACACATTTTCTTTTTCTTTCTTTTTTTTTTTTTTTTTAACACTGATGTACGTTACTATATGCAAATCTCAATTTAAAAATCTAGCAAAACAATGGCCATAGATAATCTTCCTTAATACTACTTGGAAGATGAATAAGGAGTTAATTTTCCTTTTTGACACATTATATTGAGGTTTTGAATCCAATCTCTGCAAGATGGGTTTGGAAGGAATCTAATATTGTGGTATCATTTGGGGACAGCTCTATGAATATTTGTGACAAATGAATCTTTATTTGCCTTGAAAATTATGATTCAATTTGATGAAATGAAAAAAAAAAAGATGGATAATGTTTAATCACTGCTGTCTCATAGAGCTAAGCTCTCTCGGCAGGATGCCATGACACCTAGAGTTAGTCACTTCCAGCCAAGAGGTTCCTCACAGCTTCTAATAGCTTTGAAAGCTGCGGCTTGACATTCTGGCTCATTTAATAGATTCACTCATTGTTTTACATGTTCTATAAGGAATTCTATACTTAAAACCAGTTTAAATATTTTTGAATATTTATTGTTAATGACTTTGTATATCTACTTAAAAATACAGAAACGTCTTTGACAAAATTTTAAAAGCTTTATTAATTAACATGAACTTAATTTTGACCATAAAGCTAATGAGATACTTTTTGAATTAATCATCATGCCATTGTTACACAGATGTTATATTTCTTGTCTGGTGCTGGCAATGGAGGACTTGTCTGTAATGTCTTCTTACCTTGAGGAATTCCCTGTCCAAATGGGGAGAGAAAACACTCAGGAAAAAAAAATTTGTTCCATTAAAAATATAGTATATGAAATATATTTGTTTGTGAATATAAGTGGCAGGACTATGGGTTATAGTACTACTTTAAGTATAATAGTTAAATAAAGATATTTTATTTTTCCCTTTATTTTCTGGGAAATTGCATATATTTTTCACTTTATTTTTTCGAGTTGTAGTCCCATTATTTTCTAGTTTTTTAGAGCGATCCAGACATTAATTCAATAGGCTGTGGCTTAATTCAATTCAATGTGAATTTTTAGCCTTTTTCTACACAATATTTTTAAACATTTTATGGAAAAGTTAGTCAATATGCCTAATATATTTGTATATAGTGACTTTTACATTCAAAGTATAAAATCATAAAAAGGACTGGCAGTTTTCAGAAATTCAAATAACAAATTTACATTTAAAAGGTGTAAAAATAATTTTTTAATTGGTTACAAATACTAGCTTCACAGAAAGGTGAATTTTTCTTTTAACAATAGCATTATGAAAAAGAATTCAACCTTATTGCCTGTTTGTTATATGCATTCTGAGACTTTATATGTAACTGAGAAAAGATATGTATGTTATAAAAATAGAAACTGGGGATTTAGAATAATGAGTAAGAAAACTGCTATACTGTAGAGAAGATGAATATCTTATGTCTGAATGCTTATGTTTGGATAAAGACACTTTATGTACACTACACAAAGATGTAGGATTGTTTACATACAATAAAAAATATTTGTCAGAGAATGCATAGTTGAAGGAAATGTAGGTGTGCATCACAGAAAAGAACTTTGGAGCTGAAACACTGAATTAGGATTTCCCATCAGTACAAGAAAAACTTATCAAGAGCAAGACATATGCAAAGGATGAGTTGACAATAAAAAGATAAGTTAAAAGGAGTGATTCCCAGGAGTTTTCAAGAGTGGGTTAGCCTGCCAAATATCACATTTGTTGTAGGAGAAAGTTAAGCAATGGTTTTATCCAATGGATTGAAATAAACCTCCTTAATATATTTCCCAATCATGATATTGCATACTTCTGTCAGATTTTTAATGTATGTTACTTTCACTATTCCCAACTATATAACAAACTTGCCAATTTTCACATCAAAACTGAAATCCCCTTTTCATCTTTGATTGTTATTATTTTTGCATAACTTCAAACTGTGTTTTTCAACACTGTTGTTTTATGATAGAGCATGAATATACTCCTCCACTCCAAAACCTTCTTTATTATTTACTATATGCAGTTTATTTTCTTTGTAATGCAAGAAGGGCCTTTGAAATATAATTTACTCTTCAATTATTTACATTAAAACCTGAGTTATGTTAGACTTTTTATTCACTAGCCTTCAAACTCACAGTTTACATTTTTGTGCTTCAGCCTATTTTTTCTTCCCCAGCCCTCTGACTCCTTATTCAAACATCCTTAAAGATGTATATCATGTTGATGTAGGACAGATGATGAGGCTGGACATCCTAGAAATTTGCAGGAAACAGGTTTATTTAGGCTGCACTGATCCACAGGGACTAATGCCTTAAAATCTCTAGACCTCAAGTCTGGAAATTCCTTTAGATTTATACTCAGTTGGATGGCTACATTGCAATGAGTGGAAAGAGTTGTTCTTTGTCCCATATTCTTAAGCTACACAGAAGTTCCACATATTTTGTCTATAAACCTGGCATTTATGAGAAAGAGGAAGGTACAACCACAATGCTTCTGCAGAAATTTTTGCTGATATCTTATTGGCACCCTTTGGAAAAATCTTTCTGACAAGAAAAGAAGCTTAATTATGGCAAGGATCTTTTGGATGGGAATACCTGGCCTGCTTCAGTGTTACATAATTTCCAGAAACTTTTGTGGATAATGACACTAAATGATATTTTCCTCATTTTCAATTCTCTGTAGTGCTTACTGATACTTCTGTACTTCATATTTACTTTCAAGAGAAAAAAAAATATAAACCTGTTCATGAACTTGATGTCCAGAGACCTGGACCCTAGTAATAACTCTGCTCCCATTAAGCTGTGTGGCCTTTACACAGTATTGAAACTGTCTTTCTGACAGCATCCTTACCTATACAATAAAGAAATATTCCAATCATAAGGAATATTGTGTTGTTTTCTCCTGGTTTATGATCATTGTAGCATTGTTCACTTGTGTGATTTTTATAATATAAATTCCTCATGAAAATTACAGATCTTACATTTCCTAGTTTTACAAATAATAATTAGAAGTTAACTATTCACAAAATTTCTATTTGTTTTCTGTCAATATATACAAGGTCAAAATCAAAAATTACTAAGTGGTTTATGGTTTCATTTACATTTTGTATTTGATGACATTTTGATATATCTCCTTGTCAAAATAATTTTAATATCTTGACATTTAAATATTCCTTTCAGAATATTGATGTCTTTTATCTGTTTACAGACTTTTTGTGTAAAAAATTCTTTATTATATCACTATGTTAAAATTATCATTACAGTAGAAGCAATGGTTTATTTCCACAAGGTTACCCGTATGACCATGCTGGACCCATTGGAGACACTCAATATATTGTTCTACTCATTAATTAAATGGATAGTGTGTAATCCTCTAGTTTTGAAATCCTAGCCTCATTTTCTACTCAGAAATTATGCTGCTTTGAAGGAAGTAATATATCAACCTTTAATAAAAGATTCCTTCTGAATAGGTACTACTGACACATGTCAAAGTGAAAATACACTGGCACCTGTTGCTGCTGGAGGCTTCTGGGGACCTGGTCCATTCTATTTCTCTCACTTGGATCCTGTCATCTAGACATAAATTTGAGTCTTAGTGAAAAAGCATCAAGTTACTCCTCACCTGCAAGTGTGGGAATTGGTGTTTTACTTCATACTGAAAGGCAACTTCTCATGTTTGCACTTACAAAACGATGAATGAAGATTACCATAGGGATGCCACTTGTATTATTCCTAAAGAAAAAAAGAAGTCAGTACTACCATGAGTGACCCTTTTTATTCCCCCAAACCTAGCCATGTGAAGGGAACAATAAAAATGTGTCTGGACTAGAATGTCCATATACATATTATCTTGAAAAACACTGGCTCTCTGTCATGAATGTTGAAAATTAGGGCAACTTGGTGTTATCTATAGCAAGCTACTCTTGCATACAGCTGCTCCTTGGGATGCCCGTCCTACAAGAGACAAAGCAACATAAGCAGATTAAGTTGGGCCAGGTACTGCACACCTGTAACTGTAACAACTTGGAAGGCTGATGCAGGAGGATTGCAAGTTCAAGGCCAGCCTGGGCAACATAGTGAAAAGCCTGTCTCAAAATTTAAAACAAGGGCTGAAAATGTAGCTCAGTGGTAAAGCATCCCTAGGTTCAAATACTACTACCAAAAAAATAATAATAATGATAATAAAATAAAATAAAGGAAAATTAGGATGCATTGCTTCTGAAGCATAATGTATAAAGCTGTCTCTTCCTCCAAATGCTGGAACAGAAAATAACACAAAGGAGAGAGAAAAGCTTATACTGACAGCTCACCCTGGACAAAGCCTCATTACAGGCAAGTGGGCACCCCTTTCTGGTGAACTCCTGGAGATCCTCCATGCAGCAGAGGTACACCTGTTCAGTTCATTGCCAGTGGACTTTCCCTGTAAGCACAATTTTCAAAAACTCTGTCTACAAAAACTCTGTCACATCTCCAAGTGCTTTGCTTGGTTTCTTGGAAACCTACCCATCTGCCCTAGCATAAAAGGGCTGTGGGCCTGAATACCATTACTTAAGAACCTTTGATAAATTTGAAGTATTTTTTTCAGGCAGTAGTGCTTGTAGATTCACTTTCCAAAAAGATGATATAATGTCATTTGGTATCATCCAAGATATCTTCTCTGTCTCTCCTTTCTGCAGAATATTTTCAGTTTATAGGAAGGAACAAATTGAAGTTAGATCTCTTCAGCTATGGTTGCCTAATGCTGTTAGATTTCTAATGTTATTGAAGGCTTTTTTTCCCACCCAGACATGAATATACACTTCAGAGCCTTAAGTTTTGCCAGAAACAATGACCAGACTTTACTGGCATTCACAGTGATTACCATTCTCATGAGAATTTAATTTTTGCTTACTTTTCATTCGCTTGTGGTCAACTGGTAAATCTTGCACTTGACTGGACCACTCTACTGCAAAGTGTGTGTAACCTGAACTTGTGCAAGGAGAGTTGACTTCACCTAAGTTCATTATGCCTGAAGCTTGGTTTAACATTATCTCTATGTGAAAGGCTCAAGACTTGTAGGTTGGGCCACATGAGCCTTTTACATAGATATAACGTTAAACCAAGATGAAGCTGTTTAGCTTGGAAGGTTGGTTAAGTTCTTTCTCAGCTTCCTGTATATTGGCTAATTTGAATAATTTCTCAGTTTTCCAACATAGAGGCAGCTATCACTATTTGTCCAATACCTGGCTCTGGGGCAATTAGGGCAACAGAATTGTGACTCACAATGAAAAACCCATAGAGAAAAGGGGTTGGGATGTGGACTTAGCTGTCCAAGAGCTGGGGATGTAGATAAAGATCAGTGGCAGAGTACTTGCCTAGTATACAGGAAGTTCTGAATGCTAGCACCACCAAAAATAAAAAAAAAAAGAAAGGGTGAATTGCTGAGTCCCTAGATAGAGCCTTGAGTCTCAGGAAAGCAGACATCAAGTAAAAATAATCCTTTAAATATTGAACCCAATTAAGTCTTGAAGTACGTTTGGAGCTTGATTTTTGGGACATCTGAGTAACCAAATAGTAGAGGAGATTTTTCTAGAATAGAGTATAAATTTCCTTAAATAGCACAGAGAACATTTTATGAGAGTTGAAGGAGACCTATAAGTGGAATAACAAAGATTCCCATAGTTTGGCATTGCCAAAAGAACAGACCTGGAATTTCTGAAATCTTGAACATTATCTTCCTGGATTGAAAGTGTTTTAGCAATGAGCTATATGTTTTCATGATAATAGCTTGTTTTGCCTTGAAGCCAAGGTGGCAAGTCTAGTGGTTTCATTTTGGAAGGTACAAACTGACAGTTCAGTGAGGTATTTTTAAAGGTTAATAATAGGTATTTCCAGCCCAGTGGAAGAGGTGGTTGTGGTTATGCTTAGAGATGCAGAGTAGGAGATTGTGGTGGGAAGATAGAAGGCAGGAGAAGTAGGAGGTACTAGGAAGTAGAAGGTCCTCTTCCAGGGGGTCAAGCAGTGGACCAATATGGGGCAGGTGCTTCATGGGGAAAGCAAGAATCTTCATTAGTTTTTAGGATGGCAGAGAGGGTAGAAACTTCTATGAGATTTTTGGCAAGGCATAGGTGTGCAGGAGACTATGTTTTAGCCGACAGCCAGGAGTATACATGAAGGATAGAGATATCTAAGTTCAAAATCAGAAAAGAGCATAGGAAGGATGCTTTAAAAGTTAGTGTTACAGGTATCAGAACTTGAATTAAAAAAAAAAAAGAAATAAGAAATTCTGGCACAAGACACAGTCCCATTTATTAATCCATTTGTCATTTACTGAAACAGGAATTCTTTTATGAGCCTATTTAGGCCTCTCAATTAAACCTACTGCCTGGGACCTATGTTGAAAATAAAAGTTCCATTACATTTCTTTTTTCCAAGAATATAGTACTGTTTATTCTGACATGTTAACTGTGCATTTGGTTATTATCAATAATGTTTAACAGTCCAAAGGGAATACATGCTATACTAAGATTTTGGATTGGAACCTTATAGAGAAAGACATATAGCTGATTTTTGAGGGATACCTGTGAAGTCAAGTATTCTCAGAGCTTTTAGTCAATGGCAAAATGTTTGCAAAAAATATGTGATTGAGGTCATTTGCTGATGAGAGCATCCAGGATTAAAATGACTGCCTGAATTTTGGCCAAATGAACTTACATTTCTATTCTTTGAAATGTCCTAGGTAAGGAAAGAAAAGTAGCAATGTTCTCCTGACTCACTATGGTAATGACTATGGCCAAAAATGCCCATTTCTGGGCTCCCAGTTAGTCACAAGGGGCTTGAGGGAGGGGTAACCTTCTCCATCACCATGGCACCTAGAAAAAGACTGAGGACAGTGAGGACATCTTATTCAGCAAGAGGAATATGCCAGAGGTTGGAAATTTGGCTTTATCTATATTAAGGAGTCTTTTTTTTTATGAAGCACTGCTTCTATGAGTCAGAATAATTTGCATAGAGGGTCACAGTCTTTGGGTTCATTATATCCCCTAAATCCCAGTATGTGACCAGCAATTTCCTCTCTAATGATGTATATGGAAAGCAGAATTGACTAATTAGAATAATTTTATTGGTTCAAGGGCATAAGAGCAGTCCCTCATTGTCTGATAGCTTGTCCTGGGGTCATTTAGGCAGGTGCATAGTGGTCCTAAGTGTGAAGAGACAATAAACAAAGCTGTTAATCCGGTGCTCAAAGAGTGGAAGTGACTAGCCTCTACTCCAAGCTTCAAAACTGTGTTAACACAGGATTTCAAACAAGCAAACAAACAAACAAAAAGCTATATTGCATAGGGCAAGAGCACAAAATTGGCACCACTAAATCATTTTGCTAAGCAAGGTGTCACAGCTTCTGAGATTCTTTGTTACCTAGTTTATTATGATCTAGGCTGAATGTTTGGGGTTAGTAGACTAGGGAAAATTCACCAAATAGTTATTTAGTGACTACTAGGTAAGAAGAACTAAAGAACACTGAGCTAAAAATGATCACTCTATCATAATGAAGTCTTTCTTGTTTTGCATAGTTCTTTTGAAATTATTTTATTGCTAAATCTTGTATACTGTATCAACTGTATAATAGGTTTTTAGTCTGCACAAGTCTATTTAAAAGTGATACATTGAAATGAGATCTCAATTGGGAGAAGCAATATGCTTCCAAAACCTATTTAGACTAGATACTTTTGTAGGATTTTTTCCCCATTTGTCAATCTTTAATCACCACATACAGTTCTTCATTCCTCATGGTTATAATTCTAGTATGCTTGGAATTAAATATTCATTTTCCTTAAATTTTATAAAATTCTAAAATGTGGGTGATTTTTTTAAACCACTTATTTGCCTCAGCTATTTTATATAAACTTATTTTTGCAACAATAAGTGAGCTATCACAAGGTTTTTGCTATCCTTTCAACATTATAAAATAATATTTTTATTTATTATTTTATTATTTATTTTTTTTCTAACTAGATTACATGAAAATTCTAGGATTTTATTCACTTAGCATCAGTTGAATATCTACCTATATTATTTGTATTATTATTTGTTCATTCTTAATTTTGTTATATATGACAGCAGAATGAAAACAATTCATATTACACATATAGAGCACAAATTTTAATATCTCTGTACACAAAGTACAGTGACACCATTTGTGTCTTCATATATGTATTTAGGGTAATAATGTTCATCTCATTCCACCGTCGTCTTTTCTACCCTCATGCTCCCTTTCTTCCCCTCCCTTCCCTGTGCTCTATCTAGAGTCCCTCTAATCCACTCATGTTCCCTCCCAACCCCATTATGAATCAGCATCCTTATATCAGAAAAAACATTTGGCATTTGGTTTTTTGGGACTGGCTAACTTCACTTAGTATTATATTCTCCAAATCTATCCATTTACCAGCAAATGCCATGATTTTATTCTCTTTTATTGATGAGTATTCCATTATGTGTATGTATGTATACATGTACACACCCACACACCCACACACACACACACCCACACACACACACACACACACACACACACCACATTTTCTTTACCCATTCATCTACTGAATGGCATCTAGTTTGGTTCAACAGTTTAGCTTTGTGCTGCTATAAACATTGATGTGGCTGTGTCCCTGTAGTATCTTGTTTTTAAGTCCTTTGGGTATAAACCGAGGAGTGGGATAGCTGAGTCAAATGATGGTTCCATTCTCAGTTTTCCAAGGAATCTCCATACTGCTTTCCATATTGGCTACACCAATTTGCAGTCCCACTGCAAATTCTATCAGTGTGCCTTTCTCCCCCACATCCTTGCCAATACTTATTGTTGTTTGTATTCTTAAAAACTGCCATTCTGACTGGAATGAGATGAAATCTTAGAATAGTTTTGATTTGCATTTCTTTAATTGACAGAGATGTTGAACATTTTTTTCATATATTTGTCAATTGATTGCACATCTTCTTCTGAAAAATGTCTGTTTAGTATCTTAGCCCATTTATTGATCGGGTTATTTATATTTATTTATTTATTGGTGTTAAGATTTTTGAGTTCTTTATATATCCTAGAGATGAGTGCTCCATCTGATGTGTGTGTGGTAATAGTTTGTTCCCAATTACTAGGCTCTCTACTCACCTGATTGTTTCTTTTCATGAGAAGAAGCTTTTTAGTTTGAATCCAGTCCATTTATTGATTCTTGATTTTAATTCTTATGCTATAAGAGTCTTATTTAGGAAGTAGGGTCCATCACAATGCACCTGCTGAATTTCACAAACATATTGGGTCAGCTTTCTCTATTGAATAGACAAAGCCAGTCTACAAGGACCTTTGAAGTTTTGGTCTTACACAGAATATCCCCGTGGGCAATATTCCATAGCTTCCTACCCTTTTTAATTTTTTTTTTAGGTTTTGTCTGGCCTGTATCTCAGCATTACTTTTTCGTCAACCAGATACTGCTTCCTGATTTGTCTCCTTCCGTATGATGAAGATGTGTAATGCTGCTCATATTCAGATATGATGGGCATGAACATTAATATGATTTTTGTGTATATCCTGCTTCTGTCTCCAGAAAGCACAACTGGTGGCAGATATTGAGTAGGGGAATTTTAGAGTCTAATTTCAGTACCTCATTAGTACCTAAAAAGACTCTTCTGGTAAAGGGCTTTCAATATTGGTTGATGGTAGAAATTGGTTCAATTATAAAAAGATAAAAGACAAAAATAGAGAACAAATGTGAATTCAGAAAATTTGAGCAAAAATTCTATTATAGTTTAGATAATGACATGTATTTATCTGACTGAAGACACTCATGAACTCAAGAATTCTACCTGTATAAAAAGGAACAGACTACACATGTCAATAATTACCTACTTTACTTTCAAAACAATCCATCTTTATTAGAATGGAAAGATTATAGGAGCATAAAGAAATTTTAACAAAAAAAATCTTCAAAAATTACAAAGCATTATACATCATAAACTTTAATGACCTAAAAGGTAATGTTCAGGGAAAGCAAAAGACAGATGACCTAGAAACAAAATTTCCATGAATTTGTAGGTGTCCTTGCTGGCTCAAACTCCTCTTTTTTTTTTCCTTCTTCTTCTTCTTCTTTTATTTTTTTGCCATGAGCAAAATCTGGAGGTTCTATTTTTTGTTCTTTCTATCAAAACGAGACTGATTTTCTATGGAATAATTCCCATTGCCTTACAATTTTATTACTTGAGCTATAGTAGATAAGCAATTCTGTTAATTATAGCATAAAATTCGCTAGTTACAATAGGTTAGGGAATACATTAATCACTCACTGACATTTTCATATTTAAATGTCTCATGCAGCACATAAAAATCCTTAAAAGATAAAAAGAGTGTTTTTGACAACATTTTGACTGAGTTATTTTAAATCAGGTGATTTGAATAGCAGTATCTGTCAAGGTCAAGCATCAAAACATTGATGGCAAAATATATATATATATATATATATATATATATATATATATATATATATATATTACTAGATTATTATTACTAGATTATTATTACTAGATTATTCTTCACAGTTACATTTAAATGTAATAGAAAACCTGAGTCAATAATTTTTATCTAAATAGTGAGGAAAGTTATTGAGCATTATACATGCTTGAGTATATGTGTATTTGTTGTATTTCATTGCTTTAATTTTTCTTTAAAATCAATGGACAACTCTGAACTTTCAGATTCATTGATGTTATCGAATACTCCATTATCTACTTCATTTCTGTGTGTAATCCATTTGACTGTGAATGTATAAGTGTGTTTTATTTGACAGTTTTCTTTTACATATACACATATATATTCTGGCAAGGTCACAAATAACACCACTGTTTGTCCCAGGCTTTAATGTGGAACCTAGAAAAGTCCCATGAAAATATACTTGTATGTGGTGAGGTTGTTGAAAGACATGGGAATCTTATAAAAACTTATGATTGTGTAGGAAAAGAAATAATGCATTTCCAAACAGTTTGATTTACATAAATAATCTTAATGAAAATGACTTTTGTGAATTCAGAATATTGAAATATATAAGCATGGATTTACATTATTGACTGAATTCCTATGTTGTTATTACTATTCTTATTGTATCAGCCAACTGTTCTTGATTGAGAGCTTAGCATATCACAATCACTATGCTAAGTTCTTTTCCAGTATTATCTAATAAATCATCATTTATGCATCAATGAAATACTTATTATCTCGTATTCACATAAAAAATAAATCTGATTAAAACTTTATCTTAAATTATTCATTATGGCAATCAGCATCCAATCAAATAGACTGATTTGGCCCAGGCATTCTGATCAAGAGAAACTGTTGATTCGATGAAACTTACTATGTTGGGTAAAAATAATCGTAATGCTTAGAAAAATAAGGGTTATTAGCAGATAATTCTGAGAGAAAATATGTTCATAAAAAAACAAATACAAAAAAAAAAAAAAAAACTACAAGCAGGGTACAGTGGCACACGCCATTAATCTCAGTGGCTTGGGAGGCTGAGAAAGGAGGATTGAGAGTTCAAAGCCAGTCTCAGCAACTTCGTGAGGCCCTAAGCAAATTAGTGAGACTTTGTCTCAAAAAAAAAGTAAAAAAGATTTGGAGATATGGCTCAGGGGTTAAATGCCTCCAGTTCTATCCCTGGTATCAAAAAAAAAAAAAAAAAAGATTTGTGCGTGTGTGTATATTTCACAGGCATCCTAAAAGTTACGTACATAAAGGAAAGTGGACTCCCGGAGTAAGTGCTAAAAAATGTCCCAAACCAGTGAAGTGACTGCAGAAAAGGCAACACAAGTCTATCTTTGCCACCACCTAATGGAGGCTTGTGTTTGCCACCTTGGATTTTATTTACTCACATTACTTCTAAAATTGACATCATTTCTCTCCATGTATAAGGAGGTGGACCTTGTAACTGAACTCAAAAGCCAGATGTTTCTGCCAACAAATGCATGCATACCACAGAACCTGCTTCCTCATTTTGAAATATTAAATAATACTAATTGGTCTACACCTAAATTTCCACGGGAAAAATGTCACAAAAGAGACATTTTAAAATAAATTTCTAGGTGTGGTATGTAATGTTTCTGGTTAGAATGCACCAAGAAGTATTTTAATTATTAAGAAAGATTAATAAACATAAGTCAAACAAATTTAATTTTTCATTTCTTTATCCCTATAGTCAAGAATCAAATTATGATTTTACTTGCATAAGAGCATAGGTACTTCACCAACTTTTAAGTGTCTGTATTTCTTATTATTCACAGCTATTTTACCATAAAGCAGTCATATGAGGTAGACTGTCTTCAGATTACAATGGTTTTTAAGCTAAGCATATTCTACAAAACAAATTGTTCCTCATGCACAATTTTTTTAGGGCACAGCAATAGATATTCAGGATCTGCTCCTACCAGGGTCAAAACATTTTCATCAAGCTTTACTAGAAACAAATTCAAACAACCATGTATTAAATTCAGGAGGAGTTCAAGTTCATTTAGGATCTCTTTAGAATGGTACAATGGAGGACTCTGAAAATTGAGAAGTTAAGAGCCTTTACTGAGTTAATAGATATATACAGTGGAAAAGAAAGCCAAGTGGAATTTCCTGGTTCACAAAGTACTTTCTTCCTGTCTCAGTGGCCAACAGGGTGACAGTCCAAACAATGTTCATATCTAATATACAACTTTCTGTGTGCAATTGTACTTGAATTTTAAAATGTAGTATATTGCCACATTAAATTCTTTAAATATTTCAAAAATGAAATTGAGTCAGGCAAATTAAAATAGGATGGAAATTATAATCTAAAGCTTATACACCCTTCATATATATGAGTATTTGAATATATATGAGTATATATATATATATATATATATATATATATATATATATTTAAATGTTCTAAATATTTACCTGTTGTTTTCTCAAAAGAATAGAATCATAAAGACATAAATTTATTTCAAAAGTTATCAAAGTTGGTATATATTTTGCTCAATTTAAATTTTCATAGGTGTTCCACACCCAGGAATAAGGGACTTAATGAGTTATCTATTGATGTTTACAGAAAAGAAAGACTGGGGCATTGAAGGCACACAGCTCTTTTGAATTATCTATGTCTTTAAGGAAAATCCTAGAAAAATCATAATAATTTGTCCATTGATTCAAATTTTAGCTACCTATTATCACTTGAAATGTGGCTTACTGATAGCCTCTAGATAATCATTATCTGAGAATGAACCATAGGATTGAAGATTTCAATGAAAGTGAGGATTTTCACTCCATGTTTTACCTAAGGGGAAAATGGAATAATTGTTCCTATATCTTCATTGATAATTCAGGTGTGAAAGAATCACATAAGTCATGATTCCTGTCAACCACCTACATAAATCATCAACAAAATATTTGCCTCAGGGAGATTATTTTTTCACCATATCTCTTGTAATAAACTTGGAACCAATTTGGTTAAAAGACCCCTATGATGGGCAGTCCAGTACCTTCAGTGTGGTGCTTGGTAAGAAGAACATTATTTCTCTTGTTATTGTGGAACAGTGTTCTGTGTTGCCAGGTTCCAGAGTGCTGAACAAAGTTTTTGTCTCCTGTGCCCTGTCTGTTGATCTTCATAGTGAGTTCCAATATTTTGGGTCTTACCAAGATAAGCCTGCTTAAAAAATATTAGAAGGCAGTATAATGTGTTCTTTCGCCTTGTTTTCCTAGCACATCAGTCATTTACTCTGGCTCTCCTGAGAAATGACTGTCAGAACGTCAGGACACCAAATATCCCCAGAAAACCGGTTTTACATTTTCAATGGTGCATAATAAGCCTGGGGCTACCACAGGCCTCATTAATAAAAACCTAATGGTAAAACAGTAACAAGGAGAAAATGCCAATGAAGCACAAATTGGTTGAGACTAAATTATGCCTCATCCAGCAGGCTTGTTGCATTTGACATTTTATGAAATCAGCCAAAGTGGAAGAAAAAAAACATTTCCTGGAAGGCGCTTTGACTTCAGTCTTTAGGGAGTCTCCAGGGACAGCTGAGAGTTCCGGAAAGGCCTGGAGAGTGTGAATTAGGATAGCAGTTATTGCCATCAGTCTTCATGATGAACTTCTCTCTCTCTCCATTGATGTATTCCACAGTCATGCGGCACAGGCTTACCCTGACAGCAGCAAGAGTGGCATGGGCAAGTAGAAGGGAAAAGGATCATCAGATGTTGTAGAGTGCCCAGTATTTTTATATGTCTCTCAGTGCCATATGTTTGCTTTTACTTTGGCTAAGCACAACAATATGCTTGGAAAAAGTCTGTAAGAAAAAATAAAGGTGACTTTGCCAATATTGTGTTTCCCTTTGACAAGTCCTGAGATTTCTGAGGGGAATCCACTATAAATGGGATCAGGTCATTCTTTAATGTTGTGTGAAAATATAATTTAAAGATACAACCTCTACAGAGAGCATGCTTTCCTAAAGGTATGCATTTGAAAGAGTAAGGATAAAACATTCTTCAAGATCAACTAATCAAGAAAAGTGTTCTGAAATGCCCATGTTGCATATTTTAGGTGTATGGATTAAATTTACATTTAATGGATATATTCTGGAGAGTACAACCTGTAACTTATGGATGGACAAATCCCACAAGAGCACTATCAAGAGCTTTGGCTAAGAATTCATATATATATATATATATATATATATATACACACACACACACACACACACACACACACACACACATACAGTGATAGCACTAAAGAAGTTCTGCTTGGTTCTGGCATGCAAAATTATAGAATATTTCCAAGTCTTAATTAGAGTGAGAGCTAAACTACAATTTCTCAGCTATAGTTTGGATAATTCTAAATTTCAGATGGTCATTATCTAATTGGCTTTTGTATACAGTTTTTTTCTTAGCATTTTAAATGTAATTTTATGTGTGTGAATTTAATTAATTAGTGGTGTCTATCAATTTAAAAAGTCTAGTTTCCTAAATTTTATTCCATAAAGGTAATGTAGTCAGCAAACATATACACACATATTCTTATACGTGGTTTCCCAGTAAAATGCCTTTATCTTTTTTAAATTTAATTTTATTTTTTTTAGTTGTAGATGGACAGAATGCCTTTGTTTTATTTGTTTACTTTTAGGTGGTACTGAGGATCTAACCTAGCGCCTCACAAGTGCTAGGGAAGCACTATGCCACTGAGCTACAGCCTCAGCACTGCCTTCATCTTAATAGATCTATGTTTGCAGTATTTTTCAGAATGCTGAGAGTTTTAACTCATAGTTACTTTATAATAAAAGAGTTAAGAATGCAGTATTAATTTTATAATGGGGTCACTTTTTATATATAGGGACCTTCATTTGAAGAATTAATGTCGACCCCTTGACAATGTACTTGAGTTCCATGACTATAATTACTATATTTATATTAAAAAATTGTATTTTATGCTCAATTTCTATGCTGGTTATATGGTAACTATGACATATATTATAAATTTTTTAGCAAGATATATAAGAATTGTCACATATATAGAGATGAAACGTAAATTCATAAAAAATGATGCTGGATGATATAGTATTTTTGATTGAAATGTCACTGGGTTAACAGTGGGCAAGATTTCCAGTTTCTAATCTACCCTCGCGAATCCTATAATTGTGTGTAAGTCACTTAAACTATGTCAGTCTCCTTATGTAAAATAGAAAATCAACTTTTCTTTTTAAACAAGTCTGAGTAAATATGGGAGTTTTAAAAATTGTTAGAGCACTATTTATGTGTAACAGACACGGTTATGATCATAGGACAAAATAAAAACAAAAAAGAATACATCTCGTTGTATGCCTTTTGGCAGGATATATAAAATACCTTAAGAATGGCTATCTTCCTTTTTATGATATTTGGAGAATTATACTTGAAAGTCAGATTTTACTTAGATGTATAGACCACAAAAAAATTGTGTTTGAGGATCTACACAGGCTATTAAAATTATAATTCAGTTTTTTCTTTAGATGTTGCATGTTAGATTTAGTGTCTGAAATCAGTAGGAAAGAATATTAACACAAACAGGGAAAAACAGTAGAACTAACTCTTTTCCAATACCCATGCACAAGTAGAATTCCTAGACACCCTGCAGCCACAAATCAACAGTACAGGTAGGGAAGAGTACTCCCAAGTAAGAGGGTTATGTTTCAGAATTTTAATCACAAGAAGGAAACTATAGCCAAGTCTTCACTCTATAGTAAGATTAAAGAGCCTTCTTTAAATTGTGGCAGATTTGTTAAGATTTAAAAACCCACCTAAATCTTCCCTTTCCTCTTGTAAACAGTTTGTCAAATAGCAATGTAATGTAATGGTATATGAAATGAGAATCATCACCCTTCATTATTTTATCAAAGCCCATGAACAAAATTTTCAAGAATAAGCATAATAAAAACACACAAACATCTAAGAACCAGGGAACATGTTACATGTTTTTCATCCACAAACTGGTAAACTTGCACTATTTTCTCTTTTGGACTTATAAGAGAACTAAGGTAGCATTATTTTGTTTTGTTTTGTTTTATTAATGCAATGCAGTTAATATATAGTGGATTCAAAAAGTTAGCCCCCACATTATTTTATTTCATTCTCTATGTAATATCTTATGTTAAAGTTTATAATATCTAGAACTTAGACATAGAGATAAATTTGTCCCGGCTAACCTTGAACCTGTGATCCTCCTATTTCAACCTCCCTAGTAACTGGGATTACAAGCATGTATTACTGAATATAACTTGTATTTGTCTTTCTGTGCTTGATCTGTCTAAAAAGATGGTCTCTACATGATCCATCAAAAATTCTGTATATGTATTCATCCTAAAGAAATAAAATTAATATAAATAGAATGCTATTAACATATGAAAAAGCCTGCAACTTTCGTGGCAACATGAGTGAATCTAGAGGCATGTATCTTGACTTTCAAAATTACACCATTTCCCTTTGTTAAGAGTCTGATTCACATTCATTTATTTATTGCCAACAGCATAGGAATTTCAAGTTTGCAATTCTGTGACTTCAAGTTCCTGCAATTTATGTATGCACTATAGTGTTTGTTAATTTCAGACTAAACTTCCTTTTAATTCACAATAACCACTTGCTTCCAGGTTACAGCTTTCATATCAAGTTACTTTACATTTTAGTAGAAAAGTTTTCTATAAGTCTGAGTAGATATCAGAGAAAGTAGCACATTCTTAAAATTGTACCATGCTTTCATGTCACCAGCATCCCTTTTACACTCCTTGTGAGGCTGGATCAGAATATATACAGTTCAGAATTTAAAGTAAATTGTTACAAGAGATGAAAGCTTCAACTAAAAGCTGATATTTTATCAACTGAAATGTAGAATAATTGAAGCGTCTCCCAGGCATCCCTGTTATTTATCTGTCTCCTTTTCCCTACTTGTCCACTTTGAAAGTACTTTGGGTTGGTGACTAGAATTGTCATGCCAAAGAGCTTGTCAACATAAAGATGCCTTTCTTTGTAAACATTTCTTTTTTCCTTGGGACTACATTTAAAATCAAAGGAAGTAACATAGCCTGTCAAATCAAACTTAGAAGGCTACCTGTGAAATATATTATCTGATGATAACCCAAGAAAAGGTGAAGAGAATAAACAAATAAATAATCAAGAAGTGAAACTGTCACTAGAGTGGTGAGAATTCATCCTATCTAAAGAGTATGACTATAAAAGAATGATCATCATGAAAAGCCACCTGATCCAAAAATACCACTGAGTGAAGTCTCTGTCACAGGAGATGTGGTTGAAGCACAAAGCTAGAAGGAATTGATTTATTTCTATGGAAATTTTACTTCTTTTAGATGTTGTCCTTGAGCATCCTGATTTTTCACTTGTATATCTCTTTTTTAATACTGCTACAGAATTAGATAACAGTGGCATTTTATTTTGTCTGTGCTATACTATATCATATTACTTTTATAGTCTCCTTACCTTCAAATCTGAACTAAATTTTCATATGAAAATTTATTCACTTATTCCTACCCTAATGAAGTCATTATTACATAAGATTTATTCTATCTCCCTTTTATAAAGTAAATTACATGGTCTGTTATATTTCCTAAATGTAAAGGCATTGTTACATTATTAGCATCTGTTACTAAATAGTATCACTGTGCTCTATTCATTTTAAAAGGATGATTTTTATTGTTTTATAAAAATTTTATTACTGAAACATAAAGTCATTGATTTTTTCCTCAGTAAATTCTTCATATTAATAATTATAATTACATTGTTGAACACTTTTTCAAAGTCACTGTCTTTTATTTATTCTAGTGACTTCAGTATGTGTATACATAAGGATAAGTCCTAATTTACTTTAGAATATAATATTATTACACACAATCCATAGTCTTAGAACATTTCAGATGAATTGAGTATCTAATGTTTAAAACTTTTTAAAGGAAGTGGATTCAAGGGATTAATCAAATTGATATGATCTAGTAATTAAATCTTAGAAGAAGAAATTACTGTAAAATCACACACATTCATATAGGACAAAAACAGTGGTTCTTTATTAAAGATATAAAAAATCAATTGGCTATAAATGCATGCATTTATTTCCTCAGTTCTTTTCCAACATCTATTTCTATTTTTTTATTTTTTTTTATTCTAATTTGTCATATATGACAGCAGAATGCATCACAATTCATATTACACATATAGAGCACAATTTTCATATGTCTGGCTGTATACAAAGTATATTCACATTATTTGTGTCTTCATACATGTACTATTTTTAAGCCAGTGTCCTGCTTTGCTTACTATAACTTTGGAGTTCATGTTGAAGTCAGGTAATTTGGTGCTTACAACTCTGTTCTTTTTACTCAAGATTAAGTATGTGGGGTCTTATGTGATTTCATAGGAAATTTAATTTTTTTTGTTTTTATTTCTGTGATAAATGACAATGCTATTTTGATAGGAATTGCATGGAATCTGTGTGTTTCTTTGACTAGTATAGACTTTTTAACAATATTTTTTCTTCTAATGCATAAGCATTGGATATTTTTCTATTTATTTGTATCTTTTTTAACATTTCAGAGATTTTTCAGCCTGTGGTTAAATTTATTCCTAATTATTTTATTTTTTTCTAACATTTGTCATTGCAATATTTCTTGGTTTCTTTTTCAAATAGATTGCTTCCAGGTGCAGAGATGTTATTGCAATTTGTATGTCAATTTTGCAAATCTTTCTGAATTTCTGGTGAAGTCTTTTGTTGTTTTCTATACTTATCACGCTATCTGCAAATAGGAATTTCCTTTCCAATTTGAATGAATTTATTTTTCTTTTGCCTAATTGCTCCAGACAAGACTTCCAGAACTATGATGAATAGAAGTAGTGGAAATGGCCCTCCTTGCTTTGTCTTAGATCTTAGAGGTACAGCTTTCAGCTTTTCCCTATTCAGTATCATGTTAACTGTGAGCTTCTTTTATATGGTTTCTATTTTATTGAGGTATATTCCTTCTATACCAAATTTGTTGAAAACTTTCATAATAGAGAATTGCTAAATTTTATTAAATATTCTTTATGCATCTATTCTTTATGCATCATATTTTTGTCCTTCCTTCTGTTGTTGATATCATCACATGTATTTATTTGCATATGTTGAAATTTCACTTGATGGTGGATGATTTTTTAATGTTATATTTAATTTTGTTTGCTAATATGGTGGGTGTTGAAGAGAGAAGTGGTAGGTTCTGACTTTCCCTTTAAAAGACTATCCCTAGTAGATTCAGAAAGGTGTAGATAAAAGACTAGATTCTGGATATGATACAAATGTAGAATCTAAAGAATATGCTGGTCAATTGGATATGAGATAGGAAAAAAGAAAAGCAAAAAATAACTGTAGTGTTTTTACTTTGAGTGACTTGAAGAATATTATTTCCATTTAGTTTGGAATAAGTGGGTATATATTAGGATGGATCAAGTTATTAGTGTTGTACATATTCAGTTTTAAAATGCATATCAGACAGCAAAAGAAAGATGTTGAAAATTTGGATACAGAGGAGACATCTTGTCTTTAGGCCAAACTTTGAGAGATTTCAGTGTATAGCTGGATAAACAAGACCAAGCAAAAGTAAAATACATGTTACAAATAACACAGAGTAGACAAAAATGTTCAAGGTCTGTTTCAGGTTTCCTTTTCAGATCTTGTGTTGGTAGTACAAAGAAATGCTACCCCAAGGACAAAATTTACCACTTGTTTGTAAATAAAGTTTTTTTTTAATTAGTTATACATGAGAGTAGAATGCACTTTGACACATCATACATAAATAGAATATAACTTCCCATTCTTCTGGTTGTACATGATGTAGAATCACACCAGTTTTGTAGTCACAAACGCACATAAGGTAATAATATCTGATTTATTCTACCATCTTTCCTACCTCCACATGCACTCCTCTCCCTTTACTCCCCTCTACCTTACTAAAGTAACTATATCCTTCCCTACCTCCCCCATTGTGAATTAGCATCCACATAACAGAGAAAATATTCTGTCTTTGGTTTTCAGGAATGGGCTTATTTTTCTTAGTATGATAATTTCAGCTTCTTCCATTTAACAGCAAATGCCATAATTTCATTCTTCTTTAAGGTTGAGAAATATTGCATTGTATATATAAACAACACAAATATTTGCGACTGGAAATTGTGGCTCAGAGGTGGAGCGTTCACCTAGCATGTGTGGGACACTGGGTTTGATCCTCAGCACCACATAAAAATGAAAATAAAGATATTGTGTCCATCTAAAACTAAAAAATAAATATTTAATTAGCTTTCATATTATAGATAGCTAATTTCAGATTACAATTGCAGATTTGAATTGTTCCAACAGAGAATTATGTTCCATTAAATATAATTCTTTATTGTCTGCCGCTTTTACATTTATCATCTGCTTCTAGTCTAGGAGAAAGCAGTTGGTAGACTAAGTTTTATTAGTTGTTACCAGCTTTCCCAAGAAAACTCTGATTTATCCCTATTTTCTTACTCAGAAATAATAAAAAACAGATCTCTATAACTTTCAAGAGTTGTTTGGGAAATACATTGTATCACCCAAACTCAGATTAAAATAAGAAAAGTCACACCTAGAACCCATTAAGTAACATGGCCTTAACATATTTTGTCTTAGTTAAATGGCCTAAAAGTATGAAAACTTATTTTTTAAATTGCTGATTATGTGGTATTGGCACTGCAAAAATAACACAACGATGAAAAGTAACAAATCTAAGAGATTTTTTACCCTTGAATATAGCAATAGAAAATAAAATCAAAGTGATTGTGAATCCAATAGATAGATCAAAAATATTATTGAGTAATTTGAGTAATATATATATTAGCATTTATTTCAATAAACTAAAAATTAAATTTCAAATCTTCCTAATTGTCTTAGGATAAGCAGAGAATTTAATAAAATCTCTGGATTTTATTCATGATTTTCCCTCTAAATCATTACTCCAGACAATAATTTCTACTTCCAATTTGAATATATTTCTATTGATTTTGTAACACATTTAAGACAGAAATGTGTTAATAAAAAATGTTAAGTTATAAAATATACAATTATTCTTCTTGAGTCACTTATTCTTTAAAAATTTGATAAAGGTTGAAAGGAAAAATATGTTACAATTGCCATGTGGTCAGTTATATCTAATAGTTCTAAACAAGAAAAAAATCAGTTTATTTTTTTAAGGAAATTATAAAAAATTTTCAAAATGTCATGAGTGAAATAATACAAAATTTCAGTCTACTGAAGGAACTGAAATTAATCTCCAATTATGATTTCAAAAAGATATTTACTAACGAAATGATAATATAAAAGGCTATAAACAAGGATAAGATATTACTTTTCAAGCAATAATGAGGCTTTTTTATCCAAATGGAGTTTTATAAATGAAGCAAACAAAATCAATACTCTGGCCTCTTTATATACCACATTGTCTAGAGGCCCTGTGGGGTGGGAACTCTGGAGGAGATTTAGAGGATAAATTGCTTAATTTTACAAAATTACAAGTGTATATTACTCAAATTACTTTGAAAGAAGAAGAAAGAGAAAAAGGAGAGTGTTGATCTGAGAAGACAAACCAAACAATGAGTATGTAGAAAAAGGAAAGTGATGTTCATGGATTGTTCTGAGTTATTTTTAGTAATTTTAAAATAATTGAATATCACAAAAATTATCAAAGTACAATTGTTTTTCTGTCATATAATTTCTATATAAAGTAATTTACATTTACATTAAAATAAAACACAATAAGCCCTTTGAAAACATTAAGATTTACCTTTAACATTTATATGTATCAGCAATTGAACTCTATTATACTTTTGCACTTTATATTGAATTTGTTGACATCCATAGTAAACCTAAGTGCACATGTGATTACAGTGTCTTTTCTATTGAAAAATATTTCCTGTCCTAATGAAGGTAAAGCAGTGCTTTATAAATAAAGTTCACAGTACATTTTTACTTTGGTTCTCTTTTGTTTCCACAAAGTGCTTTTGAGTTATAGCCAGTGTCTAATTTTCACATACTGTTCTCTACCTTGACACATAAATTAATTCTCAGATTTGGCAATGGCTTTCCTTCTTGATAAAAAAGTGAACTGCAAATGGATGTCTGAATTGATCAAGAATCTAGAAGTATACTTAATATGTAAACAATCACACTTACATGTAATCTAAATAAGCATATGGAACACAAAATAGGAAATTATCATATTTTAAAGTTGCTTAAAGAGTCATGAAGCATGATACAAAAATAAATGCATAAATTATATCACTCGTCTTAAAATTATTTTGATATCCAAAGTATTTATTGAAGTAAATGGTTGTATAGCAGTGCCTTGTATCTAACTACCTAGAACCTTCCTGAGAGGTTAATTTTCAGAAGTTTGGAAATTTTGTTTGATAAAGAGTGTATGAAATATGATATGTCAAGAACTTTGTAATGTTTTGAACAACCAATAAAAAAAACATAAAAAAATAAAGTAAAAAATCATCAAAAAAAAAAAAAAGAGTGATGAAGGAAAGAGAGAACATGGTGAGGTAGAGGGAAGATATGCTTCCCAGCAGTTTCTTAGCTCAATATTTGATAGGTAGGAAGGTTATTCCTCAATGAGACAGGTAACTAAGAGAGCTCACTGAAATTCAACATTGAAGAGTAAAAAAAAATTATAGGTATGTGAACATTGAAAACTTCAAACACAATATAATAAATAATACATCAGAGAAGCACAGCTTAGACGGAGGCCGTGGTGGTGATAATGGTAGCTGCTGAGGAAAGGGGAAACACAGGCAGAGAGGGAAAAGTGGGGCAAAATAAATGGCTTGGGGGAACCTGTGGGATAGAGGGAGGCTGATCTTAATGAACCCAGAGACAGTGGGGAAAGCTTTTGAGGAAAAAGCAACCAAATTCCTGTGTCCCATGAGAGCAAGTCAATGATGGCAGGAACCATTGATATGCTCTGGGCAGCAGCCACCCGAGGTAGGAAAAGGAGAGCTCATAAAGGAAAGGCAGCAGCCTGATTCAGCAGTGGCAGAATGTGGGTCCCAGAGTGTCCTAAACAAAGTGTATCTGAAACAGGTACAGAGAAAATTGTGCCTAGGGAATTCCAGGCTCTGGATACAGAGGAGTAAGAACTCCCTTTGCTGCTTTGTCCCGTAAAAGCTATTGGAAAAATGCCAGTACCAGCCAGACAGGAGATTCTGCCCTATAGGTGTGATCCTGGGTAATTCACATCCAATGCAGTGAATGTGAAATGTGGAGATTTACACTCCAATTGGAATTTATGGAAGGTTCCCAAGACCTAGATGTCCAGTACATATCAGCATTTGCCTAAGAACAAAGGATGTAGATGAAACATTAACTACCCACTGACAGTGTTCCAAAGGTCCATCAAGACGTAATCTAAACTAACATAACTTCCAATATAGGACTTTACTCCAGCCCCACCATAGAAGTACACCATTGTTAGCACTTTACAATTTATCATATCCTATGCTGGGAGATGGAAAGCTGAGAGCTACTACAACCAGCTTTGGATCCTGGCCACAATGACTGGAAGCTTGATGAACACAAAGACATTGGACATAACATTTGCCAGCCTTAAATCCATCCATGCCAGCAGTTTTGACCATCTCAGTGGAAAACATTTTTGTTTCCTCATTAAGTATTGTTATCCTTATTTTCCCCAAACATCCCCCCATTTGAATTTTTTAAAATTTTTGCTTCTAATTTATTTAAATTTTTATTTCATTTAATTTTAAATTTTATTTTTCCTATTCAGCATGAATGCATGTGTGCTTTTTCACTGTATGAACAGGTTTATAAATAAATATGATTTTACTTTCATTTCTATTATTTTATTCTTCACCCATTTATTGTTTGGTCTTAGTTTGATTTTGGTGAGGTAAAATTATATGTGGTTTTATATTATTTTGTTCTTACATTTGTTATTATATTAGTTTTTGTTTCTCTTATTATTCCACTAATACCTACTAAATGTTTTAAACTTTCTCTTGCCTTCTTATTTCTCTTCACTTAAGAAAGTGTAATTCCACTATCTGTAAAAAGTATATAGTTTATGTAATGGCTACCTCAGTCACAGTGTTGTAGAAGATATTGTGGACACTTGTTGTTTGTTGTCAGATCTAGTTTATTGTTGCTTATTTTTTGGTGTTGATGTGAAATGCTGACTCCATCATTCCACTACAGGTAGTAATTAGTACTATAGATGTCAAAGTAGACACTGGATATTTCTTTTCATGCTGCACATCCATTGGTAACATTGCTACTTCTGGCTCTTCCTTTCTCTAAGAAAGAATAGAAAGTGATTTGCACCCTTCATGTTCACAGAGGAGAGACTCAGCTGCCAAACAATACTCAGAATTCAGCCAAGTAACAGCAAACCTCACTCCAAACATAAACTAGCTTAATTCGAGCCTCAACAATACCTCAACATATTATATATGGGAGACAAAAGCTCAAACCAACAACTGGGCTCCAAGTAGAAAAAACTGACCCCAGGACTTACTTCTGGACATTTACTCATATGTAGTAAGAGAGAATTCATAAGAACAACAACAAAAATATACAATTACATACACAATGGCACACATATAAAAGAGGAAGAGTAACCCATAACAATTGAGGTGCAAGTACAAAATATCTGAAATGATGAAGAATCAGACAAATCTCTCCCCAATATTACTGACCACCCAACAAAGGAAACTATAGACATGGAAGTTAATGAAATTCCAGAAAAGACTATAAAAAAGAACTCTGCAAAGGAAAGACAAATTATATCAAATTAAAAATTAACCCGAAAGTATCATCAACAGATTATATTGTGTAGAAAATACAGCATCAGACCTTGAAAACAGAACTCCAGGACTGGAAGACAGGGTACATGAATGTGAATATTCATTATGCAATAAAGCAGGGTAAAGATTAGTAGACAATATAATAACTCTGAGACAACATCCAGAGACCAACCTGACTAGTCATTAGGATAGAAAAGAACATAGAGACACAGGTTAAAGGCATTAAAAACATCTTAACTGAGATAATAACAGAAAACTTGACACACTTTAGAAAAAAAATAAAAATCCGCATATAGGAGCACATAGAATCCCAGAGAAAAGATTTTTGCCAAGTCAAATCACAACCAAGTGCTTCACATGGAAAATTAGGGATGAAAAAGGAAATATCAATATCACCACAGAAAATTTTGAAATTCAAAGGATCATAAGAAATTGTTTTTGAAAGCTTATACTTCAATAAACTGGTAAATCTAAAAGACACTGACAAATTTCTAGACATAGATTACCTGTTCAAATGGAACCAGGAAGATAAAAGTTAAGCTAACCAATATCAAGCAATGAAATTAAAACAGCAATTAAAAGCCTTCCAAAATAAAAAAAGCTCAGAATAAATATATATATATATATATATATATATATATATATATATATATATATATATATATATATATATATGCCTTTTCCAGCCTTTAGAGGCTACCTACAAAGTGAGATGTGAGATGAAATCTATATACTTCTTTCAGGTAGTGGAATTACAATTCTTAACTGAAGAGAAATAAGTAAGAAGGCAAGAGAAAGTTTAAAACATTTAGTGAGTATTAGTGGAATAATACACACACACACACACATACACACACCACACATACATAAAAATCTTGAGTTTATTCTAGATAATAATGTACATATACAACATACCAGCATGAAAAGTGGTGTATTCCTATATGAATAGGACAGGTGTGTGTGGTGTGAATGAAATAATATTGTACAAAAATACTAATTGGCATATGTCTACAGTCACAAATATCTGGGTAGGTGACACTTCTTGGAATGATTTGAGTGTAATAGCTTGCCTACAGAGTAGGGGTCATTTGATATCTGTCACAGAGAAAGCTACCTGTTATGGCCATACTTTTCTGTAATTATTATGGAATGATTTGCTAATTTGTCCGAGTCACTTGCCATTAACTTGCAAAACACATTTATATCTACCCTGAGTTCTCACATGAACTAAAGTCTCCTCAGAGCTGTTATCATTGTTTAGGGAAAAAGGTTGCTTAAGCAAAAACATTTCATGGCCTGTTTGGATGGTTAAGTGTGATTAGATTTTGTTGGATTCATGAGTTCAACTGAGTTGGTAGGCTGAGTAATGGCTCCACAAAGATGTGCACATGCTAATCTCCAGAACCTATGGTGGCAGGGAAAGGAAAATTAACATTGCAGATAGAATTAAGATGGTAAATCAGGTGACCTTAAAATAAGAAGACTCACTTGTATTAAGCTGGTGGGACCAGTATGACCACAGTGTTAAATCGTGAAAAAGAGCTGAAGAGTCAGAAACAAAGAGAGCACCTAGAGAGAGATTTGATTGAGTATTGATGGATTTTAAAATAGACTGGGACCAAGAACCAAGAAATGTAGGTAGCCTCTAAAGGCTGGGAAAGGCAAGAACCCTGAAAAAATAAGAGTCATTTTCCATAAAGAAATGCTATCCTTCTTAACTTCAACTTAGTTGTTTATACTTCTGACTTGCATAAGCATAAGATATTAAATTTGTGTTATAAGTCACAAGTTTGTGATTACTTGGTATGTTAGAAGTGAGAAATTAATATACTGAGTTATGATGTCACTGTAAAACCAAATTATTTTTAAAATGGGTGTTTTTCTTTATTTATCCTCTTCTTTGATGATCTTAGAAATCATATGATAAAGGTCTTGTACATGAGCCATTCATTTGAACAACTACTTGGACTTTTTATAAATGGGAAAAATAAACATTCATTTTTTTTCAAACGTCTAAGTTTATTAATTACCTTAGTGATAAAACCTCCAATAGCATCACAGCTTTTCTAATTTCAGTAGGGAAATAATATAAGAAAAAAAAAAATTAAAACAGAAAATATGCCAGAACAGTGGCCCAGGCCTCTAATCCCACTGATCCTCTGCAAGCTGAGGCAGGGGAATTACAAGTTTGAGGTCCTTAGTGACACCCTCAATAATTTAGAGAGACTTTCTCTCAAATGCAAAAAGTAAGAGATATAGCACAGTGGTAAAGTGACCTTGGGTTCAATCCTTAGTACCAATAAACAAACAAACAATTAGGAAATATTCCAAATATCTATAATGAACAAATGATAATATCTAGATTTTAAGCTTGTGAGGCCAAATCATTTTAACTAAACATACTCTTTCAATTTAAGTCACATGACAGAAAGATAAAGTACTCAGTAAAGTTTGATCTAATAAGAAATAAAAGTATATTTACTTTTTAAATAAAAATAAAATGGGTATAAAATCATATAAAATGATACATACTCACCAAGTACTAATAATATTTACTTTAATTAGATGTTTTGTGAAGACTGGTATTAATTTATTTTCATTTTCTTTCTTATTTTTTTGGGGGGAGGGGGATTACCAGAAATTGAACCCAGGAGCACTTAACCACTGAGCAACATCCCCAGCCCATTTTAGACAGAGTCTCACTCAGTTGCTAAGGGTCCTGCTAAGTTGGAGAAGCTGTCTTTGATCTTGCAATTCTCTTGTCTCAGCCTTCCAAAGTGCTGGGGTTATAGGCATGGACCACTGCACCCAAATAGTTTCTTTACCTGGTTTAAAAATTTTAAATTTATTTTAGTGATACATTTCCTGGAACCTTGCTTTACTGTTAGTACACAGTAGTGCTTTAAACAACAATGTGATTCAAGACAGTATTAAATGATCTCATCTTATTTGTATAAATGTAAACAATACAAATTATATTACATAAATTCGAAATTATTGTATTCAAAATTAGTATGAGATAAATAGGTAGCATAAGTTATCTAGAGAAAGACATTATTTTTAAGTTAATTTTGATGTATAATTTGAATATATCTCATTTCTTATTCACTACTTATAAAATAAATGTCCCCATTTCTTTTCATTTTCAAGTAGAAGAGAACATTTTCACATAACACACGACCAGTACAATGAAAAGTTTTAACTTACCCTATGACACAGAATGGAATTAAACACTAAAATTTTGACTATCACTATACTATTAATAGCTCTCTGAAATAAATAAAACCAAGAAAATACCAGTTCTATTTTTTTTCCTCTGTATTTCCTCATCCATATGCAGTCATTGCCAAAACCAGCTAACAACAATTTTCTCCAGTGCAGTGTACTGGAGAGTCCTTACCTTTTTTGTTTGAAATAGAATACACTGAAGAATACACAGAAGAGATGAATGAGGTCATCCCTGGATGGGTGGGGAAGGATAAAGTAAAATAGAATACGACAGAAGAGGGAAAATGGGGTTGGAAGAGGAATCTCAGAGCCAAGCATCTTGCTTTGGTTTTTCTATTGTAGGACTACTAAATTTATACCAGCATGGAAATGTGTCGTTTGTAGACAACCAACACAGGAAAGCAAAGTCTGCAAAGGGTGCCTTCAGTTTTAAAACTTAAGGCCAACTGCTAGAAAACACCCAAAGCTAACCTGTTTAGAGCAAACAATTTGTGGGGATAAACTAAAAGATCCAATGTTATAGTGAAAAATATTAAAGTTCATTGTGCAGTTTTTCTAATATCACAAAGAGACCAAATATGCCATAGTTCTTTCATCTCTAATCGTTTAATTGTAGAGTAAATTATGTTGTTCTGTTTTCAGCATTTAATTTTTAAATTAGCTCTTGGCTGCAGTGTCCTTGATTACAGAATTTAATTAGCTGAGCCTGTTGAAGGGAATTATGCTATATACAGGATACATGATCACATGGAAAAAGTTAATACAAGCAATCAGAATTATAGTGAAATTGGGTGACTCCAAAAGGTAGAAGAACCATTACAAAACAGGCTGGATTTAGAAGCAGAAGATTAAAAGGAGAAAGGGCAATAATGAAATTGTCTTTTATCTAGGCAAACATTTTGATTAAATGACTGTAAGTACTGAGAGATAAAAGGACAAATTATTATTTTCTTTTCTTGTATTTGTTTACCTGTAGAAAAAAAGTAACTATCACCAAACCATACATAAAAGAAATTCTGATTTTTAAAAATATATTTTATAATCTACCAGTTTTTATTTTTAAATAGGATTTTTCCTACAAGGTGTAAAGGTATTTGTGTTTCCACAAGTCGATAAGATTGTTTTGATATTATACGTTGCAAATAATATAAATACACATAAATTTGTAGTAGTGAATGACAGCTAAGCCAGAAATGGCTTTTTAACAGTGTCCTATGATGATGATAAGTTCATAGAGCTAATTATGTCTAAGGAAAATCATGTTGTTTAACAAGTTATGGAACTGTGTTTTAAATCTCAATTAAATATAAATATTAACATAAAGTTCCAAGAGAATATCAGAAATGTTTAAGTAGTCAAGAAATTATATAATGTTAAATTGTTTTATTTTTATTTTGAACAGCTTATGTAAAATAAACGGCAAGTTACTGCAGGATAACAGTCATGAATGCATAGTTCTTTAATAAAGAGTTTAGAAATAATAACCCAATAGGTCACAGGGATTGATGTTATACTAACTCAGAGGAAGAAAAAGATAATGCTTCCAATAATCATTATATCAGGAGGAGAGAAAATTGTTAGAACTGCACAGAAAATCACGTCTTGAGAGATTATCTTGCCATATGCATTTGACTATTTCCCTCCACCAGGAGAGCAAAGCAAAACAAGTCTGTTACCTGTTTTGTTCTCTCTTGTAAAACCTGCTCCTAGAAAAATGTCTGGCAAGCCATAGGCACTCAACCAGCATTCGTGACTGACTTATCCAAGAGGATATTTTGAGGGAAATATGATTACATTTGGAAATATGTTTTATTGGATAACTGATGATGATTGAATGTAAAACAAGGAAACAAAATATGTCTATAAAGGTTAGCTCAATTGTTTTTTTTAAGTTTTATAAAAATTTCCAAATGGGAGGGAAGACAATAATGATAATAATTACCTCTTAGTGTGGAACAAACCCTGTCAACATTTGTGGCTTTAAACAACAATCTCTGAGATGTGAAAAAGGGTATGAGTGTTTCTCTGGTCAGCATTTCTATAAGATAGTTTACAGATAATGCTTCTTATGTACACAATTACAGAAGCATTAAGATATTTTAGATGAATATATTTATTCTAATAAATAATATTAGAGCATTAAAATCTGTTCAATTAAAATTATAAAGACAATAAAGAATAGCACATATACCTTACGACTACATTTCATATTCCCAAGTAGAACAACATATTAATGAAACATTCTACCACATTGAGAAAGAGAATATTACTAGAATTGTATTAACACTTTCATTATCTCTCCACTTCATTAATGTTTATAACTTTTAATTGCTAGATAAGTTTTATTTTTGAAATTTGTATAAATGTAAAGTAAATCATATAATGTGTTCATCTCAACTATGCATGAGAGAAATACATGTATCATAGGTAGCAATGGTGTATTAATTTCTTTCTATAAAATATTAAGAACTTATGAATCTGTACTTTATCATGAATATTTGATCTGTTGCTATGAACATTTGGTGGGTTTATGTAATTTGGTGCATGTATGCACATTCAAGAATCATAATTCTAATAGTTACATTATTCTATCATTCAAGTATGCATATGTATATTAAATTTAAATTTAGGATCATGATAGACAATATAAATATGTACAAATCTAAAAGAAAATGTCCAAAAATTTCACAAAGTACTTTAGCAATTCATACTTACAGCATCAGTGAATGAGAAGTAGTGTTGCTTCATATTCTAAATTTTTTTGAGGTGGGGAGGGTACCAGGGATTGAACTCAGGGGAACTTGACCATTGAGCCATGTCCCCAGCCCTATTTTGTATTTTATTTAGAGAAAGGGTCTCACTGAGTTGCTTAGCACCTAGCTTTTGCTGAGGCTGGCTTTGAACTTGTGATTCTCCTGCCTCAGCCTCCTGAGCTGCTGCTGGAATTACAGGCAAGGGCCACAGAACCAGGACACTTTTGGTCTTTTAAAAAAATCAGTTTGATGTGCATTTAATAATAATAATAATAATAATTACCTCTTAGTGTGGAACAAACCCTGTCAACATTTGTTGGCTTTAAACAACAATCTTTTTTTTTTTTTTTTTTTTTTTTTGATTTAACTATGAGTTCCATCAACACAGTCTGATTCTGTTCTTTCAAGCTTTTGCAGACATCTCCTGGTTTGGGCAGACTGAGTTAGAATGCCCTCAGCTGGAACAGTATTATCTCAGTTTCATGTGGTCTAGTATTGTCCACAGCACTAGATTTGGTTTTGCATACAATAATTTTATAGTATTTTGAAGATAGTAAAAGCAGAAAAATTCTTTTGAGGTCTGCTGCCATACCAGTGAGATCACACTTCTATGACATCTCTTATGATTCACTTATTGGCTGAAGTGAATAAGGAAACCATCCCAGAGTCAAGTCTGGGGAATTACACTCCAGTTTCTGGTAGAGAACTTTAAAATTACTTCATCAAGGGAAATGAACACAAGCATGGAGGTCATTCTCCTGAGTCATTAAACCACCTTTACAAGGTTTTAAAATCAATTTATTGTGATAATGTAGATTTCGGTTCTATAATTACCATATTTAAAATATATTTTGTATTATGAAAATATCAACAATCATTTTATGTTGCTTTTATGGTTCTATTAACTTTCTGTTTTTCTTATTTATTTTTGAGTATGTGTGATAATATTTCTTTTATTCTTTGTCAAACTAAATAATTTTTAAAATCCTATTCTGCATATTATTACATATGAAAAACTTTTGTGATAAATAATATTTATTTATTTTATAATTTTTTTTTGATAGAGACTACCTAATTATTCCTTGATGACAGAAGATGTATCCTCACGCCTGCAATGAGGCTAGGATATATTCACAATCTAATATCCCCTGCATTCACATGACTTCTGCTTATTATAAAATAAACTCCAGCCACTTATAAGCTAACATTATTTTGCACTTATTCTTACTAATCTAATGTAAAAATTCAGGGGTTCCAACTCAAAATATGGTAGTCTGTTAAGGCCCTGAATCCTCTTTTAGCCTTGAGCTGCAACATATATCCCTTCGATCCTGCAAATTTCTCAAAGCATCTGCCTGGTTTCCCAAACTCTTACCTCAGATATTGGAAAGAATACATGTCCTCAGGCAAAAGCAGACTTCAAAGCTCTGTTTATCTCCCTGAGATTTCTGTCTAGATCTTGGTCCCATAATAATTCATAGCCTTAACAGTTCTCCAATACCTTGGAACTTGTTTGTTTCTGTGTAATTCTATGTCTCCTTGGACATTTCCAGTTGTTCTCTAAGATTGTTGTTCAAACACCTCTCAAAATTCTGCTAAATTATGAAAACTTTTGTTTTGACTTATCTATTAATTCTTATTTAATAATATAATAAATATTTAGAAGGGTACTTGTTGTAGCTTAGTCCTTGAATGTACCCCGCAAAAGCTCTCATATTAAAAGCATGGTCCCCAATGCACCAAGATTCAGAGGGTGCAGCTTTTAGGCAATGTTTGAATCATGAAGGCTATGACTGCAGGAGTGGATTAATCCATCTGATGAATTAGTAACTTATACGATCTTGCTCAGAGGTGGTGAAAATAATAGACAGTTGGAGCTTGACTGATCACCAGGGAAATGGCCTTGGGACTAAATCTGTAGCTGGCTCATTCCTGCCCTTCTCTTTCTGTTTCTCATCTGCTGTGAGCTGGGCAGCTTTCCTCTGCCACATCCTTTCACCTTGACACTCTGCCTTACCTCAAGCCCAGAGCCATGGAGGTGGCTATGAATTAACTACTCTAAAACCATGAGCCAAAATAAACTTTTCCTCCTATAAGTTGTTCATGTTAGGTATTTTGGTCAAAGTGATGAAAAGCACAGTTTTGGAACTTGTTCCACAGATAATAAGAAGCTGGGTAGGATTTGAATCAGAGAATACCATGTTTTAATCCTCACTAAACATTCTGGATTATATTTAAATGTTTTTATTTACTGCATTTGTCATAAAACCAATAACATTAACTTGACCTAAATAGAATGAAAATATAGAATGTTTGCTCTCTACATAGAATTTAGCTGCTGAAAGAGAAAAATATTTTTATAATGAATTCATATCCTCATGACTTTGATTTTTATTTCTTAAGTCTAACTTACTTTATAATTTAAGTTATAATTCTGAGATTAATTTTTCATTTGTTTGTGCCTAAGTTGGCCAAAATTTAAAATAAATGGAAATTTATTTAGAACTTTACTCTTAAGATTTTACCTAGATTCCTAGTGTGTTAACAGAAGCTCATGATTTCACTCTTGTTGGATAACTCCATAATACAAGTTACTGCATAAGTAATATATTCCTAATACCATTAACCAACTTATTATTTTTGTGTGTGTGTTGTACAAAATCTGTATAACACAAGGCCATCACCAAAAGTCTTTTAAGAGAAAACTTTCTTATGATTTGCTATTTTCATCAGATTGTTCTTTGCTGGCTTCCTTCTGAGCATCCTTCAAACACTATGAACACTCTGAGAACCATAAAATATGTGTATATCATGTGCCAGTTCTGATCAGAGGACTTTAGAATCAGGCATAATAATAAAGTGCCTAAACATAGAGCAATTAAATATTGGCAAGCTTGAGTGAACACACCAAGCATTTAAAAGTCAAGTTATAATCAGAGCCCACACACTTTTCATCAACACATGCAAAGCACACCTGTGGTTTGTTAGTTATTTCCTTAGCCAAGAAAATTGAGCACAAAACAATGCTATTTTTACAAATACTTAGCCTGTACATCTTCCTGTGTTTGTTCTGTATATTATAGTTTTCAAAGACAGAGATAGATTTAAAATAGACATTATTTATTTAATTTAAATGTATCTAGAGTTACAATAAAATGTGAATTAAAAATATAATTACTTACAAATATTTTACAATTTTGAATTAGTTTAGTAATCTGAGAAATATCAATGAAAATTATTTTATCAATGGAAACATTTCATTGATTGTCATTTTTGGTGTAACATTCAGAAATATCAGTTCTTAGATCCTTTTAAAAAGTGTTGGTATTTTAACTATGGAAATTGCAATTTTCAAGATTTTTAAAGCATTTAACATGGAGGCAAAGAACTAGTCAAAAATTAAAGTTACATCATTTATAGAAGGTGTATAAACACCTGGTATAATAATGTTTCATGAAAATTTATAAACATATTATGTTGACATTTGGAATTTACTTTTTTCCCCTAGAGTACTCCTAAAATGAAAAGCCCTAACACTCATTTTACTGGATTATGTGCAAACATTTCTATACAGAACAAGTGGAATTAATTGTGTTCCATAAGACAATAAAAATGTCAATAAAAAAGCAAGTAAATATAGATTAAGTAATAATCACATTTAATATTTTACTAGATTCTGTATCACAAATACTAAAGATGTTGGGTGAGGCAGGGAGTTGTTTTAAATTTTAGTTACCCTACTGTGCAAACAAGACATAAAATGTCATGTTTTTAGAAAGGCTTCCATAATTCCAATACCGCTTCCAGCCAGGACAGAACAACCAAGATCAAATCTCACTTCCTGCCTGCCATAAACAACTGTAAAGAAGAATAAAATGTAGAAAATGCTTTCAGTAATTATAAATCACTTGGTTCAGCACTAGATTCCTGAAGAGTTATAACATCTCATTTTCTTTTTTTTTTAATGAAATCATTTATCTTTTTTGTTTTATTTAACATACATAGAAATTTTAAAATTTAGTGTATATGTGTATGTTTAATCATAAATTCTTTACCATACATATAAAATAATAGAAGCATATACATATATCATTATTCTTGTGGCACTTATGATTAGTCCAATGGCAGTATATATTCAATGAGATTTTAGAGGTACATGGAATTGTCTGACTTTTTTTTTTTTAGGGGAAGAAAAATTTATTTGGTGCTCATGGTTTTAGAGGTGTCAGATAATACATGGCCAAATCCATGGCTCTGGGCACCCAGGTGAGGCAGAACATCACAGGGGATGTGCTTAGTGGACATGGCTGCCAGAGAGCTGCTCTCACCTGAATTAAAATTTTTTACCATAAAGTCATCCCACCAGTGATCTACCTTCTCCAGCTACACCCTACCTGCCTACAATTACCACCTACCATTCAAGTGGTTAGGCCAAAGCTCTCATAATCCAATCATTTCATCTCTAAACTTTCTTGTAATTTTTGACACATGATGTTTTGGGGGGAATACCTCCTAACTAAACCATAACAGTTGATACGCTTAAAATATCAACTTCTCATTTTCTGAGGGGATTTTGCAGAGAGTGAAAACACCAACAAAAGCAAGCACTTCCTAGGAGCTAGGTTTAGAGTTTGATGAGGTTGAGATGACTTAAAATTGAGGAACAGAATCTACATAAAAAAGGGGGGGAATCTATGTAGAAAAATAACTCCACAAACTGCCTTAGGAATTCTGTGATACTTGCTGGCTACTATGTTATAGATAAGTAGAAATAAACCCCAAACACCAAGTGAGAAAGGACATGGAAGATGTAAGCAGAAAATTACAGAGAACACTTGCTAGCAAGGGAGTTGTTGAGCTCTGAACAGAAGAAGGGTAGAGAGCACAGCAATTATTCTCTCAGCAGGGACATAGCATAGTGAATTAGAGTGCAGGCCACTCCAGAGGCAGGATTGCAAAGCTCAAACATGGGCATCATGGTGATCAAGGTGATCTGAATTTAACTGAAGGAGGGAACAAACATAACCTATTTTAAAGAAATACAACATATGTCAGATACTCAGCAGAGTAACAAAAAAAATTATTAGGCATGCCAAGAACCTAAAAATAACCTGGTAACTAGCAGATGAAGCAATTAATGGACATAGATCCTGATTATTGAGATGACGAAACTAGAAGAAAAATAAGTAAACAAACTGTTGGAGTCCTTAGATCTTAGTTCAGACATGTAGTGATAGAACTAGTGTCACAGCTACATGTATGAAAAAAGATTGCCAGATTCCATGTTAATGACTTTTTTTTTTTGGAATTGGAGAGTTTGGGGCAATTTACAACTTGAACTATATCCCAAGTCTTGTTTAAATTTTATTTTATTTTTAATTTTGAGATAGGGTATTTTTAAGTTGTGAGGGAATCTCTAAATTGCTGAGACTAATCTCAAACTTGGATCTTCCTGCCAGAGCATTGCAAAGTTACTGGAAACAGAAGCGTGTTCCACCAATTCCAACTAGCTTTTTTCTTATATACCAATTCTTAATTGGTATATAATTACTGTGCATATAATAGCTTGAAGTGTGATAGTGCAATCCATATCTACAATGTATAAAATGAAATCAGGGAAACTGGTATTTCCATATCCTTGAACACTTATTATTTCCTTGTGATTGGAGCCTCTTAGATTCTCTCTTCTACTTCTGTATAAAATGTAAAAGTTGTTTTAAATTTTAGTTACCCTACTGTGCTATAGAGCAATAGATTCATTCCTTCTACCTATTTTAGGACCTATTATCCATTCTCCCTTTAGCCTCCCCACCCCACCCACTACATTTCGTAGATTCTAGTTATCATGACTCTACTCTCTTCTTCTGATAGATAAACTTTTGTAGCTTCTACTTATGAGGGAAAAAAATATGTATTTCTGTATGTATGACCAGCTTATTTCACTTAACATAGTGTCCTTCAATAACATTCATTTTGCTGAAGTAGCAAGATCATATTAATTTTAAGACTGAATAATATTCTATTAATTATTTAAAACCTATTTTAATCCATTCATTACCAATAAATAAGTCAATTGATTCCATGTCTTAGATGTTATTAATAAGGCTGCAAAAACATGGCCATACAATTATCTGCTTGTTATGTCAATTTTATTTCCTTTGGATATGTTCCCAGAAGGGGAATCCTACAGTAGTTTTACATCTAATTTTCTGATGGAACCTCCACTTGGTTTTCCATAATGGCTGCACTGGTTTCCGTTCCAATCACACTGGGTAAGATTAGTTTTCTTAAACTCACCAGAAAACTGAAATTTAAGTCAAATAAAAAATGTACAATGTACAGAAAGATACATGTAAAAAGAAATAAAACTGAAGCATTTATAGATGAGGGTTAAATATTGACTAAAGTCATATAAATCAATAAAATTCAACAAGACATTTTTGATGGTTTATTGAAGGCCAACTCTTGATGAGCAAGGTTGTGAGATCAATTATGCTGTAGATATTTCACTCTTTTTACTTTCTTTTTGAATTTCTTATAGAACTTCTCCAGCTACATATGGAGAATCCTGAAAAAACTTCCCATGGTGCTAGACATGACTGACCTGTTATTCTATGAGTCAGATGTAATAAATGCCCTTCATTTCAGAACCAAAAGTGAATATTATGATTGCTGTTTAAAATCATTGCAAGGGAATGATATGAAGAAGAAGAGTTTCCATTTAAAAGGGACAAAACTATGTGGTAGGCCTAACAATTACCCCTCAAAAAGGGGCATAAAAATTCCTGAAAGTCAATACTGTGAGATTAAAAGAAATGGAATAAAATACTTCATGAAAACAAAATCCAATAAAGAGGAGAAAAGGAAGGTTATTATATAATGATAACTGGGTCAATTCAGAAAGAAAATATAACAATTCAATATATATATATTGGGTGTGTATGTATATATATATATATATATATATATATATACCCAATATTTAAGCACTCAAATACATAAAACAAGAATTAATAGATATAAAGGGAGAAATAGACTCCAGTATGATAACAATAGGAATTTTAATATCCTATTCTGATAAAGGACAGATCATCCAAACTATATATCTTCAAAGAAATGGCAGAGTTAAGATTAGCATTTTAAGCCAGGTGGCCCCCACATACATCTCCATAAAATTCCATCCATCCAGCTGCTGCAGATTATACATTCTTCTCATCCATGCCCTGACATGTACTTCGAGATATACCATATCATTGGCCATGAAACATGTCAAATTATTTTTTTTAAAGAACCTGATATTCAAACTAAACTATTTTTGGACCACAATGCAATACAATTAACAACTAAAAGCAAAATAAAACTTGGAAATATGCAGGTATGTGGAAATAAAACAGATTGCTCTAGAACAACCCCTGGATCAAGGGTGAAATAAAGAAGTACATTTTAGAAATTCTCAAAACAAATGAAAATCAAGACATAGCACATAAAAACCTATGGGATACAGCAGAAGAAACACCTCAAAGGAAGTTTATGGTAACCAATGTCCACATTAAAACAGTAGAAAGGTATCTAAAACAATAACAAAAACTATTGATGCAAGTTAAGTGCTTAAAAAAAATAAGAAAAAAATAAAACTTGCTGTTAGTAAAAAGAAATAACTAGTAAATATCACAGCAGAGATTTAAAAATAGGACTAGGGTTGTGGCTTAGTGGAAGATTGCTTGCCTAGCATGTGTGAGGAACTGGGTTCAATCCTCAGCCCCACATAAAAGTAAATAAATAAAAAAAAGGTATTGTATCCATCTACAATTAAAAAAATTAAAAAAAAATTAAAAATAGATTTATGACTAAAAACAATACAAAAGATCATGAAACAGATTTCTGGTTCTTCAAAAAGGTAAGCACTACAGCAAAACTTTATTTAGACTAAGGAAAAGACAAAGAAGACTCGAATGAATAAAACCAAGTGTGAATAAAAGACCCAGACAAACTATTATTGGAGATTATTACAAACAACTATATATCAACATATTTAATAATATAGAAGAAATAGACAAGTTCCTGGACAAATACTTATTATCAAGTTTGATTCATGAATAAATAAAAATCTTGAGCAGACTTATTATTATAAGTAACACAACAGAATCAGTAATAAAAAAATCTGTCATTAAGGCCCAGAACCACGTCTTCACTGTTGAGTTCTACCAGATTTAAAGAGTGTCAGTTACCAAATCTTCTTGAATTATTTTCAAAAACTGAAGGAGAAAGATTTCCTCCAAATCATTATTTTGAACCAAGCATTACACTGATGTCCAAATTAGACGAGGATGCCACAAAGAAAGAAAATATGACAGGCACACATCCTTGATAAACACAGATGCAGAAACGTCAATGAAATACCAGCAAAGCAAATTCAAAGCACAATGAAAGGATTATTCACTATGATCAAGTAGGACTCCTATAAGAGATGCCAGAGTGGCACAACACATGCAAGTCAATAAATATGAAAAATCATGTTAACACATTGAAGTACAAAAAAGATGTTATTATATCATTACATGAAGAAAAGAATTTGATAAAATTCAACAACTCTTCAGAGAAAAAATTAGGCATAAAAGGAGCATAACTCAACATAATGAAGTCCATTTGTAAGTCCAATAGCTAACATGATAATGATGGCAGAAAACTGAAACTTCTCTTTAAGATTTGGAAGGAGAGGTCAAACCCGGAGGCCTAGATCCACCCACACCAGCAAGTGTGGGAACAAGGCTCACAGAAGGCCCAGGTCCACCCCTCCACCTGCAGGCATCTGCCAGAGCCCAGCCTCCGACACAGGGCCACGTCTTTCAACCAGCAGACTACCCAAAGAAGCCCAGGCCCAGCCCAGATCCACCCACACCAGCCTGGGAGGGACCCAGGCTCACAGTAGGCCTGGGTCCATCCCTACCACCCAAGGGGCCGACAATGGCTGAAGCATAGCCTCTCACTCAGGACTGCCCCTTCGGAATAGCAGACTACTGCAGGAGATCAAGCCCTGCAGCCCAGATCCACCCACATGGACTTGTGCAGGACCCAAGTCCAGGGTAGGTCCGAGTTTGCACCTCCACCTAGGAACATAACCCTAACCCACTTCCATCTTGGGACACTGCAGTCATTACCATAGCCTTCCCCATGTAGTAACCACTAACTTTTTGACAGAACACAGGGCCTAGAAGAAGCTGCATCTCAAAGCAGGCATCCTAAAATGAGTGTGAGGCCCTTTTAAGCCCCATCTCTGTAAGACATTGCTTCCATCTTGGGGCACCTTAACTATTTTCTCAAGTTACCTTGGCTATTGCCGCCACCATCTTTAGATGCAGTAGCATACTTGTAGGGACATCAGCAGGGTCTGGAAACCCAAAATCAAGGTGAGGCACAGACAATCTGCATGGGTCCTATAAGAATATAAGGAAGAAACTGTAATATCTCAGATCCATACTGCAAGAAAGGAAGAGACATAGATAACATGGAAAAACAAGGGAGAAAAGTGCCCCCAATAAAACAGCAAAGTATAATAACAGAACCCATGGACAGCGAAGATGATGAATTCATTATTAAAATGATCTGTGAATTAAACAATGACCTAAGTGAGCAAATACAGGCAAAATTTGATCACTCCAACAAAAACATAAGAGAGCAAATACAGGTAGCAAAAGATTATTTCAAGAGACAGACAGACCCCCCACACACATACACACAAAAAAACCCAGAAATTCTTGAAATGAAGGATACAATAAAACAAAAAACTCAATAGAAAATATAACCAACAGACTTGATCACTTGGAGGAAAGAATGTCAGATAATGAAAACAAAGTATACAAAAATATACAATCTGGAAAATAAAGTTGATCACACAGTGAAGATAGTAAGAAACCATGAATAGAACATCCAAAAATTATGGAACATCATAAAAAAAATCTAAGAGTTATGAGATAGAGAAAGGCACAGAGTTTCAAACGAAGGGAATGCACAATCTTTTCAATGAGATAATTTCAGAAAATTTTCCAAGCATGAAGACCAAATAGGAAAACCAAATACAAGAGTCTTACAGGACACCAAATGTACAAAATTACAACAGCTCTACACCAAGGCACATTATAATAAAAATGCCTAGCATACAGAATAAGGATAGAATTTTAAAAGTCACAAGATCACATATAGAAAATCTTAGCAGATTTTTCAATCCAGACCCTCAAATCCAGGAGACCATGGAACAACAAATACCTACCTCTGAAAGAAAATAATGCCAACCAAGAATCTTATATCCAGCAAAACTAAGCTTTAGAATGGATGATGAAATAAAAATCTTCCATGATAAACAAAAGTCAAAAGAATTTACAACTAGAAAGCCTGCACTATACAACATCCTCAGCAAAATATTCCATGAAGAGGAAATGAAAAACAGTGATGAAAATCAGCAGAGGGAGGTATTACACTAAAGAAAAAATCTAATCAGAGGAGAAACCAAGTCACGTTAAATACCAAAAATAAACAATAATGGCTGGGAGTACAAATCATGTCTCAATAATAACCCTGAATGTTAATGGCCTAAACTCACCAATCAAAACACAATAGACTAGCAGATTGGATAAAAAAAAGACCCAACTATATGCTGCCTCTGAGAGACTTATCTCATAGGAAAAAAAAATCCACAGACTGAAGGTGAAGGGTCAGGAAAAATATTACCACTCACATGGACTGCAAAAGCAAGCAGGACATTTCCATCCTCATATCAAGTAAGGTAGACTTCAAGCTAAAGTCAATCAAAAAGGATAAAGAAGGACACTACATACTGCTCAAGGGAACCATAAACCAACAAGAATTAAAATTATAAATAATATATTTAATTGCATTATATAATCTAAACTATAAATCTTTACATGCAGCAGCAGAATATTTTGTTATTATAAAGTTTGTTTCTTTCCTTCAAATTGATTCATAGAATTTTCTGCATATGCTGATGTTCCATGGTGATATTAATAATTGAAAACAACTATTTAGCATGTACTACACATGACAAACTCTGTTACATCTTTTGTATATAAGTCATTTAATTCTAAAGAAACTTCATGAGATAGACATTATTATTAAATCCAATTGACAAATTCTGACACCAAGGCACAGAGAAGCTGAGTGATTTTTCCAGGATCACTAAGCTAAAAAGAAGTGAATTTCAGGATCAACATCCTGAAGCTCATTCTCTTAAGCATTTACCATACTGTTATTTATTTGTTTTAATTAGTTACACATTTCAGTAGAATGCATTTATGCACTTTGATACATCACACTTAGATGGGATATAATCTCTCATTTTTCTGAGTGTACATGTTGCAGATTCATAGTGGTCATGTAATCACATATATACGTACAGTAATAATGTCTGTTTCATTCTACTATCTTTTCTATCTCCTGATCCCCTCCCTTCCCCTCCCATCACTTCCCTCTACCTAATCTAAGGTAATGCTATTTTTCCCTAGTGCCCCCCCCCACCTTATTGTGAATTAGCATCCATATATTAGAGAAAACATTCAGCCTTTGGTTTTGTGGGAATGGCTTATATTGCTTAGCATGATATGCTCCAACTTCAACCATTTACTGGCAAATGCCATAATTCCACTTTTCTTTAAAACTGAGAAATATTCCATTGAGTGTATATACCACATTTTTTTATCCATATATGTATTGAGGGACACCTAGGTTGGTTCCATAGACTAGCTATTGTGAATTGAGCTGCTATAAACAAACATTGATGTGGCTATGTCACTGTGGTATGCAGATTTTAAGTCCTTTGGGTATAAACTGAGGAGTTGGATAGCTGGGTCAAATGGTGGTTCCATTCCCAATTTTCTGAGGAATCTCCACATTACTTTCCATATTGTCTGCACCAATTTGTAGTCCCACCAGCAATGTCTGAGTGCACTTTTTTCACCACATCCTCGCCAACATTTATTGAAGCCTGTATTCTCAATGATGATTGCCATTCTGACTGGAGTGAGATGAAATCTTAGAGTAGTTTTGATTTGCATTTCTCTAATTGCTAGAGATGTTGAACACTTTTTCATATATTTGTTGATCCATTGTCTTTCTTCTTCTATAAAGTCTGTTCAGTTCCTTAGCCCATTTATTGATTTTTTTTTTTTTTTTTTTTTTGGTGTTAAGTTCTTTGTGTTCTTTATATATCCTAGAGATTAATGCTTTATGGGAGGTGCATGTGGTAAAGATTTTCTCCCAATCTGTAGGCTCTCTCATCACATTATTGTTTCCTTTGCTGAGAAGAAGATTTTTAATTTGAATCCATTCCATTTATTGATTCTTGATTTTGCTTCTTGCACTTTAGGAGTCTTGTTAAGAAATTCAGATCCTAGGCCTACGTGGTAAAGATTTGGGCCTATTTTTGCTTCTATTAGACACAGGATCTCTGTTCTAGTGCTTAAGTCTTTGATCCTCTATGAGTTGATCTTTATGCAGAGTAAGAGATAAAGGTTTAATTTCATTTTTCTGTTTTTCTATATAGATATCCAGTTTTCCCAGCACTATTTGTTGAATAGACTATCTTTTCTCCAGTGAATATTTTTGGCACCCTTGTCTAATATGAGATAACTGTATTTAAGTGGGCTTGTCTCTGTCCTCTATTCTGTACTGTTGGTCTACAGGTCTATTTTGGTGCCAATACTATGTTGTTTTTGTTATTATAGCTCTGTAGTATGTATAGTTTAAAGTCTGGTATTGTGATGTGTTTTTAAAAGATTGTGTTTGATTTTTATTCATGTTTCTGAGTTACCATTTTGTATGCTTATCTCTTCCAAATTAGGCATAGAGTGCAGAGGGTAGAAGAGAGAAAAAGAAAAATGTCATTGTCAAAACTTTTTCACTATTTTAAATTGCATTTCTTAGAATATTCATAATTAAGTTGAAGTTACACACACATATGAACCTGTGCACAGAAATACATGCACACCCTGAGTATTTTTCTTTCCTCTTTCACTATAACTTAAAATTTTCATGTTTATCATCATTTAATACAAATAAAAATGTAAGCTATGATATGTAAAAATACAACATGATGCCAAAACCATTTTATATATTAAGCTACACATATAAGAAGGAGAATATTATGAATGCCACTGAAACAACTTTATGTTATTCATGATTCTCTTCACTGACAATCAAGAGGTAACCAATACTATCATTTTGAGAAAAAAACAAGTAATAGTTATATTTTAAATATATAAGTCACGAAAAAATTCACACAAAATTTGAAAAAATATTAGTGGTTTAATATCATATTAATGTAATATTTTGTGATTTGAACCAAGCACAAATTATGTTATTTTATGTACTATGTAGCATATATTTCAAAGCTCAAATACATTTTATAAGAATGATGCCAAATTGTTTTTCAGATGGTTTATGTCATATTTCTGCTATTAGTGTACAAGGATGAGCTTGTTATATTCTCTTTGCAACATTTACTTTCTTCACATTTCTTAATCATTAACAATATATATGGTGTTGACTTTATTTCCATTCAGTTTAGCCAAATTTTCATGTTTATTGCCTTTTTTTCTCTGTGAAATGTTTATTCAAGACTTTTGGCCATGTTCCTTTGAATTACCTGTTTTAATTTATTTACATTTTCTCTTTATATATTTTGGATTCAATTCCTTTAAATTACACTGGTTGGATGCTGGAATGAGATGGACATCGTTATCCTAGGTACCTGTATGACTGCACAGATGGTGTAACCCTACATTGTGTACAACCAGAGAAATGAAAAGTTGTGCTGCAATTGTGTACAATGAATCAAAATACATTTTGCTATCATATATACCTAATTAGAATAAATTAAATATCTAAGTAATAAATCAAATTTCATTAGTTGGAAAAATTTTTCTCTTTCTCCATGGATATGACTGACACACTACAACTCAACAAAGCAGAAATTTAAGAAAGAAGTATCAAAGTTCCAATTGAACCCTAGTAATTGTTGCTAACATGGCCTTGTAACTAACGCTCACAGTTGATATTGGAAACAAACTAAACATAATGAAGAATCAAACTATTGTGGAATATATAAGCATCTTACTAGGAGATAGCTCCTAAAATTGTTGAGTGAACTTAATGAGGGCAGAGTGTCATGATGAAGGTTAAATTTGATAAAATATGGAAATACTATTCCTTCTAATGGCTGTAGCTGAAATTTTTTTCAAGCATTCTTTTGCTATAGTTCGGCATTATAAAATTTGAAAATTTATTATCTTTATCCAGTTGACTAAAAAAAGTTTCTAATTTTATAAAATGTTTAGTAATTTAGAATGAACAAAGCATATAAATATGATTTAATGTCATAATTATTACCAGTATCATATCAATTTTGCTAACATTTCTGAAAGCATAAATGTCAAATGCATGATTCATCTTGATGAAGATTTAACTTTCACTAAGTGAGGTTATAAGAGATAAGTATCAATCTTAATGGGAGAGATGAGGCATTAATTTTTAGCAATCTTAAACTCAATAAAATAGCCTTGTTATGTACAAGTATTGAAACCATTAGGAGGAAAATTAATAGACTACAAAGGAGAGTAAGGAAACAATTGCAGTCTATTGAAACAGGAAAACTTCTTGTCCATTTTGTTCAAGGACTTTTCTATCATTATCTTTGTATTAGATTTAAAATACTGTTTTTATATTTTCTCTTTTTCTTTAAGTTTTATTTCTGTATATTCAAACATTAAAGAAGATGTATATTTCTTTCCACAACTATATTACTTCTCTTACAATGTAGGATGATAATTATATTTCTATTTCATGAATATTTTGTACCTACTAATAAAACATGAAGTTAGAATTAAGACTATAGTTAAACATAAGGTCCATTAGGGTTTTTAGTACATTGTAAAATAGTAGTTATATCACAATAGATACTCAAATATATGGAGGGAATAGATAAATTAATAAAAAGGATTGTGGTCATAAAATGGCTGGATATCAAAATGCCAGCATGCCAAAATCATATAACCTATTTAATCATGCTACCATCGCTAAGGTCTTTAATAACCTAAACATTGCTCTTTCCACCCAATGTAGTACTGTCTACTGACTGTGTTTTGTTTATTTGTTTTTTCCCTGTCAGTTGCTACAAGTAGAGGGTTTAAGTATCTCAATAAAAATGTTGGTTTCTCTGTATGTCCTGGTTTTATCAATTTAGATATTACATATTAAAAATATCTAAGTTCACTGCATTAAATTTAGGTTGTGATATATTTCTGATGTATTTACATCTGCAGAAGTGTTATGAAATTTTTGTTATATCTATATTCCTGGTTTAAAGTTTTTTTGGACAAAACACATTTTTTTTTCCTAATAAAATTGTCATCTACATTCCCTTAATGTTTGTGTGGCATGTTTATTTCTATGCTTTATTTTTGATCTCTTTAGTCTCTTTACTTTAAAAGTGGGTATTTAAAGGGAATATAGTGATTGATGATTTTCCACCCATTTTGGAACTATTCTTTTCAATGATGTTGTTTCTACTATATAGATTCAGTATAAATATCAGTCTTATTGATCTTTCATCATTCTATTTGTTTCCAATTTGTCTAATTTTTTTATTTGATCCTTTTTTCTAATTCTTCCTTATTTTTAGGGGAATAATTGGTCTACCTCCCATTTTTAATCTGTGCTCTTATTAACTATACCATTTTTAAATTTTTATATATTTTAAGATATTCACACTCCTGTGTCAGTGAGAACCATGCCACCTTATGATTTCCCTCCCTCCTGTCATTGCCACTATTGTTTCACAGATTTTACTTTTATCTATATAATTAGCCTCACAATATATCCTTACATTTTTACCTTAGGACAGTTATTTTTAAAAGAAACAAAAGAATAAGAGTAATATTTTATTTACTTTAATCTGATCGTGTCTGTGCTTCTTCATTGCCTTGCTTAGATTTAGATTACTCTTCATATTGTCTTTTGGTTATTGTACTCCTTTTATTGCTTAGGTCTACTGTCAATGTCTTCTCTCAGTATTGCAAATACTTTTACTTTTTCTTAATTTAAAAAATCTTTTCTAGTTACAGGTTTCTAGGATGACTTTTTTCTTTTTCTTTTTTTTTTTCCCCTAGTACCCCAATAACAGCACAACACCACTCCTTTGTTTGCTGGCTTGTCTAGTTCCTGATAAAAATTTCCCTTATACTTGATCTTTGTTTTGTATCTATGTCTCAACTCTGCTAACACCTCAACAGCCCTGCCTCGCCTGGTTTCCTTGTTGCTTGTTTTATTAATGTTTTCTTTGTTTATCTGTTTTTATTTTCCTTCTGTGTAGTTGAGTTTCTTGGATCTTTACATTGTTATCTTTCCTTAATATTAGACACATTTTCATCATTATCTCTTCCAATATTTTCTTTCTTTTCTTTTTCTCAATCTTCAACTCTGTGTATTTACACCATTATTTTCTGTATGGTTGTACCCTAGGCTTCAGACCCTCTATTCTATTTAGAAAAGATTTTTCACCCTATTTTTTTCTCTATATTTCAACTAAGATAATTTAAATTATTAAATGATGTGTAGGTTCAAGAGATTCAAAGGCTTTACTATGTCGGGTCTGTTGATGCTTATCAAAGTGATTTCTCATGCTTAACATTCTGATGTTAACTTTTATTATTTCATCTGAATTTTTATCTGTTCTCTTTCTCTGTTCATGTGTTGACACATATTACCCATTTTTCTAAATACCCACCTTTTTAAGTAAATTTGTTAAAGTATTATATATATATATATATATATATATATATATATATATATATATATATATATATATATTGTGTGTGTGTGTGTAGTTGTTGTAGTTTGTTTGTTTTGTTTTGTTTTTGTTGCAGTACTGGGAATTAAACTCAGGGCCTCATGCATACTAGGCAAGCGCTACACCTCTGAGCCACGTTCCAACCTTTATAGCACCTATTTTAAAGTACCTAACAATTTCTTTATCTTGACAACTTAAGGTTTTGTTTTTGTTGACAGGTTTATCTCATAAACACCATTTTTATTTTTGATTTTTTGTGGTTTTTAAGTATTTTTATGGTGTTCAAGTCTCTGTGTATAAAATGTAGAAACGAAGGTAAATAGTATTTTCCACATAAATGAGTCTAAAATAAATTTAGGCTCTTACAATGTACTTTTGAGTCAATCTAAATAATAGTTAATATGTGCTTGAGCCTTTGTTGTATTCATAGTTATTTTCAATTTGCCATACATTTCAATTCCTTTACCACCAGGTTGTGGTAATATTGACTTAACTGAAAGTATTAGGTTCCCCCCAAATTTTCTTACTGTTAGTTCTTTAATGAATACTGGCCGACTCTGCACGTGTGTACTGCAGAAAAGATATTGTTCCTTTTCTTCTATATGGTCATTCAGTTAGTGATACATTTTTATTGTTTTTCCTATTCTGTGCTTTCCTTGAAGTATAGAGGAGGTGGACTCCCTGCTATTTCAGCTTCCATCCCAGGAATAACTTTTGTGCCTGAGCTTGAGCATAGGGCCTTTCTAGATTTACAGCCCTGTTTTCATGTACTAAAGAAATGTTGTTTTTTTGTTTTTGTTTTGTTTTGTTCACTTGTTAAATCAAATGTTGATCTTGGGAAGGGGTTTATTTTATCTTCCCCACTATACAATATTTCTGGTTTCTATCATTGCATGTTCATTGTGACAGGATCCTGTCCCTCTTCCAGGACAGATAAGTTTTGCTGGATTCATCCCTTGTTGACAGTTACTTTTGCCAGCGACCGGGGCCAGGAGGTACCTGTGCTCTTTGCAGATGGAGGACCTTCCCCAAAAGGCAATGGATCTTGACTATGCCCTGGGAGACAGGAGAGTTTCCTATCTCTTTGTGAGTGGCTTCATATTTTAGCTACATGATTCAAAAAGCTGTGGGAAATGGTTACTGTTCTTGTTTTCTTTTGTCCAAAGCACATATCTCTCAAGAATACTGCCACGGTCTCATTCTTTCTACTGATGATTGTGGAAAATATCTTGCAAATAAATATGGATTTTCTTTGTGAATTAAGGATGTCAGAGGTTCAAATTTGCCATACTAACCTATGCTTGGATGTTGAAGAAACATTTAGAATTGTAGCTGATTTTTCCTAACTGCCTTTCAGTCATTGCTTCTTTTGCTCACAGGTTGTCAAAAGACAAAAAGTTTATGTGTTCCTCTCTCTCACAGAGTTGGCACCTATTGACACTCTACTCACTTAGTTGTGTAATCTCAACCCTCTGCAACTTTCATAGATTGCCTAGTTATGTTCATTGATACAAAATAAGTGATGTTTTGTGACTTTCTACAAACTACATGGAAGAAAAATCTCTCTTTGTCTATCTCCAAGGTTACCTTTGTCATTCCAGGTTTCCACATATGTATGAATTTGTATTTGGAATCTCTGTTATGATATATTTTTCTATCCTCATCTCATTATTTTATTGTCAGAATTCTGTCTTTACTATTAGACTTGCCATTACATATATATTAGGATGGCTGAAATCTACAACACAAACAACCCTAAATCTTGCTGAAGATATAGACTAACAGAAATTCTCATTTTTTACCCGTAGGCATCAAAATGGTACCACCAGTTTGGAAGAGAGTTTAATAGGTGTTCGCAAGTATAAATATTTAATTGTGCTATTATCTATCAATTGTACTCTTCTATATTTACCCAAATTACTTGAAAACTTATTTTTATACAAATAACAGGGCATGAATATTTATGACAGCTTTATACAAATTTTCCAAATCTCTGGAAATAAAGAACATATCATTCAGTGAATGGATAAACAAATAAACTCTGTACATCATACAATGGAAAATTATTCAATGATAAAAAGAAATAAATAGTCAAGCCCCAAAGAAACATTGTAGAAACTTCAGTGCATATTACTAAGTAAAAGAAGCCAATATGAAAAGACTTCACACAATATGATTCTAATTCTAAGATATTCTGGAAAAGGGAAATCTATGGGTAGCAGTTGACAGAGGCTTTGGGGAGGCAGAAAAAGGTAAGAGGCATGAATAAGTGGAGGGATGAATAAGGGAGTGTTCAGTGTAGTAAGACTGTTCTATAGGTTATTGTAAATGGTAGATGCATATTATTCCACATTGGCCAAAATATATACAATATACAACAAAAAGAATAAACCCTAATGGAAACCAAGAATTTAACAAGAATGGTTTGATATTGGCTCACCAAATGTAATAAACTAGACCAAAGGTAAATGTTAATGATTGGAGAAATTGTGGTGGGGGTGGGGCTGAGGGTAATATAGAAATATTCAGTGTTTTCTGTTAATTTCTCTTTAAATCCCAAACTGTTCTAAAATATACAATAGAGTAATAAAATACCATAGCATGGAATTAAATGTCATCACACTTTTCAGATATGCAAAAAATAATGTTTTCAAAATTTCTATTACTAATTTTTCTCTTTTAATAAATCTTTATTGTATGACATGAGTTGTAAACATGGTTAATTTCTGGATTTTGGTCCTCCTCAGTTTAAACATTTTGTTTTTAAATGCCCAAGTTTCTTTCAGGTAAATCTACAGCTCTTCTGTTTCCCTACTTCTAATCCCCTTGCTTCTCACCCAGCTTATGCCATCTAGGTTTTTGGAAGGGACTGTCGGTAGATTATGTCACAAAGAAGAGATAAAGCAAAGTCATGAGTTTCTGGAATTTTTTTCTATCACCTTTGCTTTTTATTATCCTCTGATTTAGATTTTCCAATAGGATGACACTTAAAATTTGTGAATTAGAACAAATGATCATTTTGTGTGGTAGACAATTGTATACTGAATAGGTCAGGCGCATTGTTCATAAGGCTTACATGCTAATTAGGGATTACTGGGTGTGATATATAAAATTTATTCTTCCATTACTCAAATATGTAATTCTTCCTGAAAACTGCAGTTGCTTTTAAATACTTGTTTTCACAATAAATTTTAAGCCTCTATAGAGGATGATTTTTCACTGATTCACTTATTTAGTCATTAAATTAACATTTATACTTAGCAATGTATGCTGTCAAAGTAGGTTCTTAGCAGATATGTAGTAACTTAAAGGATGCACTTTGAGCTAATTGATGGTAATTGTGTTCAATAATGGAATCTTCATAGGCACCATTTCAATGACCTTCTAAATAAGATATGACAAATAGCCTTCATTTCCTTTTGAATCATTATAATCACTTGTTCCTGCATACTATAACTGCCAGAACAATTCCTGGAATTTGTTCTAAAGCATTTAAACAAGACATCCTCTTATAAAGAATTATCCTTTTATATATTTGTGAGGTTCATTTTATATTTGATAGTAAATTATTCAGTCAACCCTCTATATTGACATTTTTCTTTTGTATTGTCACTAAAGATAGATAGAAGATAGTATAAAATTAAATTTATTTCTTATTGAAAATAAATAGGTTTTTAGAAGGATAGCTGTGCATTAAAGAATGTTTGCTATGTTGTTATGTATTGTCAACCCCAAAGTGGTAAATAATATGTGATACTAAAAATAATTTGAGTGCAAAATTGATTCTTCTAACCACTTTACACTGGAAAAAAATAATTTTCTATAGAACACAGCACAAATTATATGGACCAAGAGTTTTTATTCTTTGTCCATTTGTCAAACAACCTTATAAGAAGAGCAATTGCTCTGAGAAAAACATGCTGTAGTAGAAACTATGAGGATAAACATATGAAGAAATAAGGAATCCAATGATCACTGAGATAAAATACCTTCCAGTGAAAAAACCATTTTGGAGATGGATCTTTGTATGTAGTTACTCTGGTTTATGGCAAGTGAATCACAACTGCTCAAATGAGCTCTTTTTAAGTTCCTGGGATGAAAGTTTATAGATCAGTGGGTTAGAAGTAATTTATTGTGCAATGATAGAGAGATAAAACAGAATATAGAAGTATGATTAGAACACTATTGTGTGGACTGGTGTGGTGGTGCACACTTGTAATTCTAGTGACATTAGAGTCTGAGGCAGGAGGTTAAAAGCCAGTTAAAAGCCAGCTTCACACTAAGTAAGGCCCTAAGCAACTTAGCAAAACTCTGTCTCAAGATAAAAACATAAAAAGGTCTGGGTGTGGGGATTCAGGGGCTAAGCAACCCTAGGTTAAATCCCTGGTACCAAAAACCAAAAAAACCACAAAAACCAAAAACAATACTGTATGAAAATAGATCAGCCTGAGGTGACTGTAAGTTTGAAGAATCTTACAGAGGCAACAAAGGAAACCTTGAAAGACAACAAAAAATTTATTTGTGTCTAGAGGACATAAAATGCGAATTTATGTGATGCCATTCCATAAGATAAGACTTTAACTTGTGGCAAAACAAAAGGTAGATTGCTTCATGATTTCATTAATCTGTGTAAAAGAATACTATGAAAGAATGTTGATGGTACTAATCACCTTCTTCAAGAATTGTCACATAAAGTACAAGACAGAGATGAATTTGAGACATAACTTTTAACTCTTTAAGCAAAATTTAGGAGAAAATATTTAAGGGAAGGATGTATTCAATTTGAAAATAAAAGCCTAGCTAATACCCACTTTCTCCAGGATACCTTTTCAGATTAAGAAATTAACTCCAGATAAAAATCAAACTAGACTTTTGAAATTTGGTTAAAGATGACAGGCCTGTGGTGGTAAGATTTTTATTATGGTTCCAGAAAGATTTAAATTTATTAAATGTATGCCTGGTAATGCTTCCAATTATAATTATCTATATTCATATATAATTTTTATAGAATTATTTATATTCATATATGATGAATATAATAATATTATAGAATATCAAGAATAATATTATAATAGTATATTATATTATTATAATAATATATTATATTATATATTAATAAAATAATATTATATTAACATATAATATTATTATATATAACATTATAATATATAATACAATATAATGAATAGTATATTATATTATTATAATATTATAATATTAATATTATTATACTATTTTGATATAATAATAACATTATAGAATATATTAAGAATATTATAATATATGCATATAAATAATTGTATATCATATTTAATAATACATATTATTTATATATGTATATATTTAATAAATAAATTATATATATATATATATATATATATATATATATATATATATATATATATATATATTACATATTACTGGGGTTTGAACCCAGGAGTGCTATACCATATATTTTCAGGTTTTTTAATTATTTATTTTTAAAACAGTATTTTGCTAAGTTGCTGAAAGTCTCACTCAGTTGCCCAAGTTTATCTTCAAATTGTGATCTTCCTGCCTCAGTCTCCTAAGTCACTGGGATTACAAATGTGAACCATGGTACCAAGGGGGTTTCCAAGTATCTTAATAGCATAATTACTCTATCCTAAATTATAAAGTTTTAAAATTGCCAAGGACATTGTACTTAAGTAGACTTTCACGTAGTTCATTATAGAGAAAAGCAATTTTAGAAAAAAAAATTAAAAACACAAGAAATTATAACAAAAATTAATAAATGGGATGGACTCAAACTAAAAGTTTCTTCTAATATGAGAAAACAATTGATAATGTGGGGAGACCGCAGAATGGGAGACCATGTTTACTACACACATATCAAATAAAGCACTAATTTCCAGGATATATAAAGAACTCAATACTTCACACCAAAAAAATAAATCTTCCAGTCAATAAATGGGCTAAGAAACTGAACAGACACTTCTCAAAAGAAGATATACAATCAATCAACAAATACATAAAAAAATATTCAACTTATCTAATAAACTACTCTAAGATTTCATCTCACTTCAGTCAGAATGGCAATTATCAAGAATAAAAACAATAATAATTGTTGGTGAAGATATGGGAAAAAAGCCATACTCACACATTGCTGGTGGGAATGCAAATTGGTGTGATTACTATGGAAAGTAGTATGGAGATTTCTTAACAAACTGGGAATGAAACCATCATTTGACCCAACTATCCCACTTATTGGTTTATACCCAAAGGACTTAAAATCAACATACCACAGTGACATAGCCACATCAATGTTTATAGCAGCTCAATTCACAATAGCTAAACTGCAGAACCAACCTAGATGCCTTTCAACAGATGAATAGATAAAGAAATTGCTGTATATACACACAATGAAATATTACTAAGCATTAAAAAAGAGTAAAATTATGGCATTTGCAGGCAAATGGATGGAGTTGGATAATATCATGCTAAATGAAGTAAGTCAGTCCCAAAAAACTAAAGGCTAAATGTTCTCTCTAAATGCTGAGCATAGTGAGGGTGGGGGGGTATGGGTAGAATGGAGTAACTTTGGGCAAAGGGGTTGTGGGGAGGGGAGGTCATGGGGGCAAGACAGATGGTGGAGTGAGATGAACATCATTACCCTAGGTACATGTATGACTGCACATATGGTGCGACTCTACATCTTATACAACCAGAGATAAATGCTCCATCTGTGTATAATGAATCAAAATGCATTCCACTGTCATGTATAATTAATTAGAACAAATTAAAAAATGGCAAATTCTTTAAAATTTTTATTTATTTATTTAGTGTTTAAAAGAGTAAATTATTCAATAATCTATTAGAAACTCAAGACATTTTAATAGTTTCATAGCTGGAAAGATTAAAATGTTTTTATAGACATTATAAAACATCCAAAAAGCCTGTGAACTGTCAAATTTCTATAGACATAAATCCTACAGAGAAAGCTACTTAACTGCAAATTATCAGTCATTTCTGAAGAAAATAAAAGAAGGATTTCAGAGTTTATGGTGGAGTAGTCACCAAAATGACCAGTGGTACAAGTTTACCTTGTTAGATAGTTTTCTACAGCATATGACTCAAGAATAGATTCTATATTGCTGCATTGTGGAAAGTTAATTAAAAATTAAGAGTAAATAAAATTTCATGCAGTGTAAAATTATATGAACTTTTAGTGACCACAAATAAAGTTTTATTGAAACCTGACCACCCTATTTGTTTGCATTTACTTATCGTTCCTATAGCCTTCCAATGAAATAATTGGGTAATTATGAGAGAGACCACATTCCTGCAAATCTAAAATCATCTGCTACCTAAAATTTGAGTGGGCCCAGTGATTACTTTATTCATTATAATATAAAAAAGTAATATTACATCAGATTCTAATTTAAGGGGCTTTGGAGTACCCCTTAAAGTGCTATCTTTTGGAAGCCATTTCAATATGTGAAAATTTGCTATTCTAAGACAACCATCTTACAGGTATTGCAAGCAGGGTGAGCACTGAGACCAGTGAACATGAAGCTCTTAATAGACCACCTTGGAAGCAAATGTTCCAACCATGGTCAGCTGGGTATATGTCACATGGTTTGGAGATTGATTCTTCAACCAAGGCCTTCCCAAATTGCTGACCTACAACATCATGAAAGGAACAAAGTATTTAAACTATTATGTTTTGTGTGGATGGTTCTATAATGATAAACAGTGATAGTGTCTATTACTCATGAATTTACTTCTGTTCACAAATTAAATTTGTATTCAAAGACAACCTAAGCAATTTAGTGAGGCCCTGAGAACTCAGTGAGACCCTGTCTCTAATAAAATATAAAAAGGACTGGGGATATGGTTCAGTGGTTTAGTCTCCCTGGGTTCAATCTTTAGTACACAAACAAACAAGTAACAATAACAAAAAAATTTAAAGATGCAAAATTGAATATAAAAATATTTCTGCTTTTATTTTTAGAATAGATCAACTGGAATTTGAAACCAGGTCTGACTGACTTTGAAATTTGTGATTCTCTAATGGTGATTACCTACTAACCAGGTATATATAAAAGCCTGGGAATGACAGAACACACAAGGATACTTTATGATTTTTAATTAGTCAGATTAGGGAAACTATCAGCCTGCTTTTTCCCCATAACTACACTTGTTTTATAAATGAAGAAATGCTAAGCATTTTTGCTGTGGATTTGGTGTTTAGGCTGGGCTGAAATAGTCATAATCTCATCCCTTTAGAATAGTGTAGTAATGGAGGTTGGTCATACTGAAATGAACACAAACATATATAATTAAAACTGAAAAGTGAAATGAAATTCAATCATCAATTACCAAAGAATCTGTTTATTTACCACTTACTATATGCAAACTTTCTCTTCAAAAATTGAGCATAAAACAATGACAAATGAGATGTCATATTTTTCAGTTTACATTTATAAAACGAATACATGTAAAAAATAACCTGATAAAAATCAGCTGAAAGGAATGTATAGGGATGATTTAGTCTGTTAGAATTTTGTTTAGCAACTAATTCCTGAGCAAGTAAATGAAAGATAAGTAAGAATAAACTAGGGTAGGAAAACCCTAAGGTGCCAAGGGCTAAAAAGTTTCCCAGGATGAAACTTTTAGTGCTAAAGCAGGGAAAGTAACAGGAAAACAAGGGCAAACTGTCTACTCAAGAAAGAACTGTATATAAACAGAGAGATCCGTCCCTATAAAGTGTCACATTAAACAGCCTTGAGGTTGAGAGAATAGACAGCCTAGGAAGAGAAAATAGACCATTAAAATCACTTTCTGCAAATAATTGACCAAGGATGTTAGAACTATTTATTTAATAACACTTTGTGCTCCCTGATTTGAAATGTTATCTTTACTGTTAAAAAAAAAAGTTTTTAGTTCTATTTATCTGGTTCTGTTTAGGAATTATTCAGTATTTATTCATATATTCTAACATCAGTATTATATATTTTAAATATTGAAGATATAAGTAAAAATGTATGTTCCAACATATTTTACCCACGTAAAAATGTAAAATTAATTCAATATTATAATATTTATTTCAGAATATTGGTAGGGTTTCCTCACATTGAAGACAGTGGCATTGTTATAATTTGTACAGTTCTTAGATTTTTTTACTTACTTTTAAAAAACTAAATCATAAGATGACTAAACTAATAATTCATAAGCCATTATTTCTGATATATGAATATGGAAACAGGGGCATTTAAAAGGTATTTGTTTCAGCAAAACATGAGTGAAAAGATAAATTACCCAGGGAAGCCTGAAATCATTATAAGGAAGGAATAATATTTTTTTCCAAGAACATTTCGTAATTTGCTATATTCTTTGAATACTAACATTTCTGATGATCCTTCTGAAAAATCCAGGGTTGAAATCAAATTTTAGAGTTTATCATTGATTAATCACAGAAAACATATCTCATATATTGCATATTGCATGTGAGCCTTAGAGATGATTTTTTTCTGAAATTGCATGAATTTTCATTAAGAACAAACAGATTATTCACAGGGTATAAGCAGATTGTTTGTCTGAGGATAGAGAGTTCAGTCTTTCTTGAGACTGCATAGACATTATCTCAATGATGCAGATCAAAAAAGACCTTTTGAGTTATAAATCTTTTCATTACTTTCCTTTCCTATGGTTTTATCCAGGTGTATGCTTCATAACATTGCCTTTTTGACATCTATTTTTTTACCTTTAAGATGCTCTAAAGAAATAAATGTTATTGTGAAATTGTTAAATTTTTCAAGAATGTTTCACATATGAGTTCTGAATATTTTACACAATAGTTTCTCTATTGAAAGGAAAAATAATAAATTTGGTAAAAAAGAGAGGAAATCCAGCAACAATAAACATTCACCCTTCAAATACCTTTTATAATGCTAAATGAAGTTAGCCAGTCCCCAAAAAAACAAATGCCAAATGTTTTCTCTGATATAAGGAGGCTGATTCCTAGTGGGGTAGGGAGGGGGAGCATGAAAGGATTAGATAGGGCAGAGGGGTGGGAGGAAAAGGGAGGGGGCAGGGGGTTAGCAAGGATGGTGGAATGTGATAGACATCATTATCAAAAGTATATGCATGAAGACACGAATTGGTGTCAACATATTTTATATACAACCATAGATATAAAAAATTGTGCTGTACATGTGTAATAAGAATTGTAATGCATTCTGCTGTCATTTATTTTTAAAAAATCAATAAAAGAAAAAAATAAATTAATTGTACCTTCTAGTCATCCTTTAATATGCCTGATACTTGATTTAGCATTAGTTGTGGTTGAAACTTCACATTCTCTTATAAGAATGCACTTTGTTGTGTCACTTAATCTTTCCTTCCTGCCTAGGTCACATTCTTTTCTGATTTGAAGAGGAAAATTCTTAGCTAATTGGGGATCATGAAGCTGATCATTATATCAAGTCAAGACCTTAAGAGCTGCTGGATAAGTGATTCCCTGGTGTTAGGGGATACTTTAGAGCTTTGTCAGAAACAAAGCACTTTGTAATGATTTGTTTAATAATTGTTATTGTTCTGGAGTGTTTGACATTTGACAAATGTTTCTTTCTGAAAAATTACTAAGACATACTTAAAAGGGACAATGTGTGTTTTTGTGTTTGCAACAATTGTATTCTTGGGAAATATTCAGATATTTTATGATTCCTTAAAAAGTCTATTTATTATAAATATCTTATTACTTATATTGAGCTGAATACTGTGTTTTCCCAAATAGTGTATTAAATAAAGCTTTCAATGCATAAAGTCATTATTTTGAGTAATTTTTAGTTCTCTATTAAAATAGTTTTATTTTTAGAGCAGTATGAGGTTCAAGGCAAAGTCAAAGATGCAGCAATTTTCCATATAGCTAATTCTCCCACACATACATATTCTCACCTATTATAAACATTATTCAACAGAATGCTTCATTTCTTACTCCTCCATCACAGTTTTTCATCATGCTGGTTGTCACAAAATGGGCCCAGATCAATGAAGCTGGCCATCTATGGTCTGAGACCTCTGAAACTGTGAGCCCCCAAATAAACTTTTCCTCTTCTAATTGTTCCTGTTAGGTCTCTAGGTGGCAGTTGGCTAAAACAATGACATTCCTAGAAAGGAAAATCTATGGACAGTAAAACTATCTGTGGTTGTCAAAGATTGGCAAGGAAGAGAGGTGAGTAGGCAGAGTACAGATAATATTCAGGACAGTAAAAATACTTTGAATGATGCTATCATGGTGAATGTTGTCATTATACACTTATTCAAACCTACAGAGCATATAATGCAATCTGAGCCTAGGATGTGGCACCAGGAAGTAGAGAGTAACTCCCTTCACCATTGACAAAACATATATCCCCAAGGCATGCCTTCAGCTACCCACTTCTTCCAACCACACCATTTCTGCCCACAATCACTAACCAATTAATCCCTTTCAGAGAATTAATGGGCAAATTAGGTCAAAACTCTTATAAACTTTAAGACCTCTAACCTTTCTTGCATTTTCTCACACTTGAGCTTTTAGGGAGACACCTCATATCTAAACCATAACATCATAGAGTTGGAAACAAATAGTAAATAACCTTTAAGATTGCTTTTGTACAGTTAGTAATGTATATTGAAATTTTCTCCATGTCTTTTCACAGTTTGATATCTCTTTAATGTTAGTGCTGAATAATGCTAATTGTTGTAATACAATTTACATATCCATTCACCTACTGAAGGGTATCTGGGTTGTTCCCAAGTTTTAGGAATCATGAGTGAAGCTGCTGTAAACCTGGATGCAGAGGGATTTTGTAGGTAACTCTTTAAATTTCTTTGGGCAATAACAAGGACTATGATTACTAAATCTTGAAGGTGAAAAACCATGTGATTTCTTAAAAGATGCAGAAAAGAGATTTGACAAAATCCAGTAGTTATAACAAAATTTCATGAAACTATGAAGAGAATGTTCTTAATTTTACATAACAAATCTACCTAAATTTATATTCATACTCAATGCTACAATATGAAAAACTCTTATTAACAGAAGAGTCAGAATGTACATTCTCATCATTTTTACTAAACATGATGCTGTGTATTTTGGCCATTAAAATAGGGCAAGAAAAATAAACAAATATCATATCATTAGAAAAAGGAAAAAAAATAAATTTTATTAGTTCGAATATGTCAAAATGTTAATATAGAATATCTTTAAAAATCAAAAAAGCGAACACTACAAATAACAGACAAATTTTGCAAAGTTTCAGAATCCAATAACAAAATTGAATTTTTAAATATACCAGTGGCAAACAATACAAATGTTAAATTTTAAAATTAATTTAAAATAGCATCTAAATATAGCATAAAAGGAATAAATTAAACAAAAATATGAATAAATTTCTAATGTGGAAATATTAAGTAATCCATTCTCTAATCTTAAAATATGTAGGTTGACCCAGATACTACAACATAACCTTAAGGAATGTTTCACTTGTTCTACCTGGGGCTAGATTTGCCTATTTTATATTTTACTAATTAGAAGTAGAACTGAATTTCAGAAAACATACATAATTTCAAGCTCAATTGGTTTAAATTTAGTAAAATATTCAAAACCAAATATAAAATGATACATTTATTCTATCATTGCAATAGTCTTCAAGCCATGATGACTTGATATGTTGTCATTTTGTAAAATTTAGGAAAGTACTGACGTGGAAGGATTGGAGAAACCTCAAACGTGACATTTGCAGCTGTCAGTTACTAACACTGTGCACTGTGAAGAACTAATTTGTCTCCTTGAAATGCTGTTAAGTCAACAACAGAATTTTCAAAATAAAATCACTGATTTATCAGAAAATATAAAATTAAGCTAAAACATGTTCATGACAATCAGTCTATTCCTCTGCTTTTTTTGAAAATGTTACTTTAATTATAGTGTCAGTAATGAAAAAAATGACAAAAGTTGCAACTGGAAATAAATGATAGTCTGAATTGAATGTGGAAGGAAAAATATCATTTTGACATGTTTATCATAGCATGAAACAGCATTAAAAATACTGCAGATGCTTATATTTGAGACTCAACAATAGAGGCAGATAATTTAATGAAAATTTCCAATGTGATAATTAGATAAAACTAATATATTCAATGCAAAACCAAAATTGCATAACACTAGGTACTAAATAAAAATGTGAATATTTAGACCAAATTGTTGCACATATACCATAGTAGTATTTTTATGGGAGCTTCATTAGTAGGTACAGGTTTTAATTAAATAAATTTTACAGCATTTTTTAGACAACAGATTTATAATTTTCATCTTTGAAACACTCAGCGCCCAGCAGCAATGTATATATTTTACATAATGACAATATATATATATATATATATATATATATATATATATATATATATATATATATATATAAAACTACAGATAGTACTACTTTTTTATAGGCAATATATGGACACATGTACACAGACTTACAAGGTATATGTAGATTTTGGATGTTTTTGAAAATAAAGCAATTGTATTCACTTGAAAATTACTTTATTTTTAGAAAAAGTTGACGTATTCTGTATTCTTTTTAATCTTATCTTTTTTTGGTGGGGTTCTTTTTTTTTTTTTTTTTTTTGTCTTTTTTGGAACTGGGGGTCGAACCTAGGGCTTTGCGAATGCAAGGCAGATGTTTTGCCACTGAGCTACATCCCAGCCCAAGTGACATATTAATAGTAATAATTTCAAGCTCATTTCCTTCATTTGCATCCCTGGACCTTTAAAATATCTTCCTTCAATTAGAAGTATCATATGTGGACTAAAGAGGAAAAGGTTTATCTCTGTAAGTCAGGTGGAGGGAGAGAGGACAGAGTATTGGAAAACATTATTTAACAGATTAAACTACTAAAATTAACCAAGTTAACCAAGTTTCCAGCTTTTGTTAGGCATGGACTAAGCTGGAAAGAGCATTGCTACCACCTTCCCAAAAATAGCAACCCCAGGGACAATCTACACATCCACAAACTTTCCTGAATCTATCAATGAGTCTACAGAGCAGCTAAATAACCTGAAGTCAAAGGCAAACTCAATGCCTTTGCAAAGGATTAAACATGGGCTCTCATTTTCCTAGGCCATATGCAGTCAGAAATCAATAAGAATTCATCTAACATTATTGACACGTTCAAAAAGACTGAGTATGTGTTGTGAGATTTTATGGACTCTCTGTGGTCATGACCATTAAGGGAACTTTATTCCCACACTGAAAGTAGAAAATCTTAGAGTGAATATCTCACCAGGGGAAGTAGCAAAAAGTACATTACAAAGCTTGATTGATTGTTCTGTTGATAGTTTAAAAAGTGATGGATACAATGTTAATGATGCAGACTATATTTAAAAGTTTATTGTATCCAGTAGGTGTTACTTTGAAAATAGTACAAAAGTTTGAGAGAATATAATCACTCATAAAAAATGAAAAATAGATCACTCATGTCATTAATGAAACAGTTATAAGATATCATTTTGCTTCACTATTTACTGACACTTTGGTGTAAACAAATAGGTAAGCAAATTCGTGTACATTCATGAATTTACATTTGTGTACAAATGACACATATGTTAATTACAACCAAGGTTTGCATACTGATAAAAGAGTACAGCAAAATGAAAGCATTCTATGAGACTCAATTGGCTATACGAAATAACAAAGTACATTATATGATTTATCATTAATTATTTGTATGGGCATTTGGTATATCAACAAAATATATAATAAAGTTCTATATAGTACACACACATATATTAATTGGGGGTGCAAATGGGAGTCTTAAACATTTACAAGTAATAGTATTGGATATATACCCTAACTTACCTACCCCTTCAATTGTCGAAAAACATTTGAGTTGTTAAAATTCTTGTGCTAGTTATTCTTCAGAGAGGTGAAAAAAATATTTCACATGTTCCTATTGTTAAACTTCTCTGTACAGATGAAAATAGTAAATATTTCAGTTTTGCCAGACAGCTGTAAAATATACCACAAACTGGATGGATCAAACAACCTAAATTTGTTGTTTCATAGTTATACAGACTAAACGTCTAATTTCAAGGTGTGGGAAAGCTTAGTTCCTTCTGAAGGCTATGAGGGAAACATTTACTTCAGATCTTTCTCCATGGCCTGTAGATGCCTCTGTTCTCCCAGTGTCTCTTCACATTGTCTTCCCTCTTTGTCTGTGTCCAGCACTTCCTTTCTCTAATGATGTCAGTAAATTCAGTCTATTATTCAGCAGAGACTGTAGTGAATGTCAAATGACAGAAATGCATGTTTTTTTTTTTTTTTTAATCAGGGGGAAAACAGAGTTTTGAAACCAAAAATAATTAAATCCATCTAAATTGTTCAAGGAATCATTTTGATATTAATATTATATGAAATTTTTAAGAATGTAATTAATAAATTTGTATATTCATAAACTGAAGTTTTAAATACTATAAATCATGTTTAAAAGCACTTGGTATTTCACTTTTTTCCGTCTTATAGCTAACAATGAAGGCCACACCATTTTTTTCCCCACAAGATTTAAATATATGAGTGTTGTTTCTTTTTTTTAATTTTTTTTTATTATTAGTTGTTCAAAACATTACAAAGCTCTTGACATATCATATTTCATACATTTGATTCAAGCAGATTATGAACTCCCATTTTTACCCCGTACACATATTGCAGATTCACATAGGTTACACATCCACTTTTTTACATACTGCCATACATACTAGTGTCTGTTGTATTCTGCTATCCTTCCTATCCTCTACTATCCGCCCTCCTCTCCCCTTCCCTCCCCGCCCATCTTCTCTCTAGTTCTGAAGACTGGAAGTTTAAGACCAGGATGCCTACAGGGCTGGAGTAATGAAGGCCCTCTTCTGATTGCTGAGTTTTTGTATTCTCACATGGTAGAAAGCAAAAAAAGATAAATTTCTTCATGTCTTTTTTATAGGGAACTAACCTTAGTCATGAATGCTTAACCCTGATGATTTAATTGCATTCCAAAGGCTCACCTCCCAATACCAGCATTTTGGAGATTAGATTTCAATATACAAAGTTGAGGAAGATACATTTCATCCATGACACCACACAGTTGTCATCTATCACATGGGAGAAGAAAGTCTTTATCAAAACCACAGACATTTCCATATTTTGAAGTTTAGTAGTTCATATTATTTTCATCAAATGTTATCTCCCTATGATTTTGATCTCCTTTAAATATAAACATTGAATATTTTAGGGGCCAGATGATTAATTTGTACTTAATTATTATTAATTTATAAAACAAAGGAAGACAATTTATTCAAATACTAGATACTTTGTAGAATAAAGGTTAACCTGAGTTTGGACATGTTTGTGGAAAAATATTTAGAGTAATCTAAAATAGTATGATCCTTCAGTTTAACAAGGCCATAAATAGTAACTAAAATTTCTTCTTTTGTTAATGTTCTTTATACTTTGTAAGTAATGATATTCTATTACAGTACCAATTTATAATCTTATTTATAACAGTTTAACAATATAAATCTGCTGAGAGTAAGCAATGCTACCAAGCATAAGGGTCATTTATGAATGAAAATAATATTGATTGATTGCACTTTGAATAGATTAAAATAGTGGACATAAAGCAAAGACTTTGTGGATGACCAATGGTTCATTATGTCCCATTAGTGGTTTCTTACAGAAGGCTTAAAATATATTTATTTGATTTTGTGAAACAACAGTATTGCCATCTTAGTTATGCATGTTAAGTTTAAGGCTGCATCTGTTATCTTTAAATTCTCACTACTAAATGGAAAGAAGGTGTTAATGCAGATTTAGATTGCCTCCAAATTATTCTTTTTGCTTATGTAATTAACTACTGTCTTAACGTGGGGAAAAAAATCCTCAAAGTAAAGAAAAGTAGAGGGATTTCACAGTCTAATTTTCTTGTAAACCACCTCTAAGTAAATTTTAAAAATAATATTTTTAGGATAAAGAGAAATTACCTATTAGGTACACTTAATAGTACTGTAAAAGGGTAAGAATCACTTGTAGCAAATGAAACCTGAATCTATGGGCCATGGCTTTTTGGAGAATTTTATATAAGCCATCTCAAAGAGTTTATCCAACAAAGTCTGAAGACACTGTATACACTAATAATTCCATAATTAGACTTTTTTTGGGGGATGGGGTGTACCAGGAATTGAACTCAGGGCACTCAACCACTGAGCCACATCCCAAGCCCTGTTTTGTATTTTATTTAGAGACAGGGTCTCACTGAGTTGCTTAACACCTTGCTTTTAGCTGAGACTGGCTTTGAACTTACCATCCTCTTGCCTTAGCCTTCCAAGATGCTAGGATTACAGGCATGAGTCATGGCACCTGGCATCTTAATAGAAGTTTTGAGGGTTAACAAAAAACACCATCATGTTCAATAATTTGCTAGGAAGATTCACAGAACTCCCTGAAAGTTGTTATATGGATTTATTTACTAACAGTGTATTAAAGGAAGAAGAGACAGATTAAAACAAATTAGACGAAGAGACAACAGATGGAAAAGTCCAGAAGAGTTTTAAGAATGAGCATCTACTTGTCTTCTCCTTGTTACTCATGGTCAGTTTTAGCTCCTCTTGATCTTAAAGTGTGACATTTTGCAGAGTTAATCACCTAGGGAGGTTCAATGGAGACTTTAGCTTTCCTAAGTATTATGAAGGTTCACTCAAGTACCCCTATGTGGCTGACCTCCAGACTTTAGTCTTTCCAGAGATCAGGTGATACCTTTAGTCAATTTCTTCAAAAAACAGAAATGATATTGTGTGATTCAGAGTAAACAAAAATCACACGGTTACCACACAGCTTCAATTTTCAAATTTTCAAGCAAACAGGGAACCCTGAGAGATACTCTGGGAATCTAGAGATCTCTTCCCAAGAGGAAAGAGCAAAGAAGGCCAGGCCTGTTTCAGAGTCAGGTTAATTCTTCACTATCTAGCCATATTCCTTTGGAATAATAAAACAAAGATGTATGGAATTCAAAAGTTTTCCATGGTGTATACAAGTACCAGCAGCCCCATTTAAAAACTGGGCTTATTTTGGGCTTGAAGTGCATATCAAATAAGTAAATGAACCTCAATGAATGCTTTCTTTGATTTTTTTGATTGCCTGTATCCTTGAAATCATTAATATGTCTAATGTTGGATAAGAATCTCTAACTCATTTATTTTTGCTTTATGTTTTGAGATGTTTTATGGTAATCTTTATTTCAGATTCTTTTAATTTATTGATTTTTAGTTACATATGATAGTAAAATTCATTTTGACATAATTATGAAAACTTGGAATATATCTAGCTCTAATTCAGTCACTAGTAACTCTCCTTCCTCTCCCCTTTTTCCACCCTCTGTTCCCTTCCCTCTGATGATCTTTCTGCATACTCTGAATTTTATAATTATGCACTCTTTCCAGCTATTCAAAATAAACCTATGAAGAAAGAGGAAAAATATTCTCTGACGTATTAGCATAGGAATTAACAATCAAATTATAAGTATTCTCTTTATGGAATTATATCTATTATGAAAATTATTTGGTCCAATCAGGGAGGGATTGTTAAGACAGCAAGGTCATATAATTTGAGATTGCAAAAAGCAAAAAAATATTTGGTTATTGTAGGGTCACTAGAGATACAATTTTCAAAAAATATTCTTAGTTGATTTTGGTATGCATGACTTAACCCTTACAGAAAATTATTGCCCTCAGCATTCTTTATACCAAGCTTTACAGTCAGTCTCTCCCTCTTCCCCATCTCTCTCTATCTCTCTCTATTTAATCAAATCTACATGAAGTACATACACAAAAGCTTCAAGCTATTCTTACAACTTTTTTGTAAAAAAAAAAAAAAAAAGGAATTTATAATGCCATTGTACCCAGCACCATTCCCAGAATTTTCTAGTTGACCTAAATATTTATAACTCTTAGTATGAAGCAACTTCAGTCCTGTGTTGTATATCTTAGAATTACTGACAGAAGTTTTAAAGATATATATTATATATAGTTCCCTTAAAACATGTTGCTTTATCTAGAATACTTCATGTATATAATGTATATGTTCACATTATATAAGTATCACAAAGTAAATAGAAAACGTTATACTGATACTGATGAGATTTACAAATATTTTTAATTGCAGAGAAACATCTTCATCTAGTATCAGCCTATCTACATTGTATAATGGACTATAGCACTATCTCAGTGATTGGATTTAATTGTTTGATTTTATATCACAGAAACAAATAGAGAAATATATATATATATATATATATATATAATTAATATATATTAATATTATATATATATATATATATATATATATATATATATATATATATATCTCCTGTTTGGTTGATAAATTGAGAATGCATATAGCCAGCAGTTGATATCTGTGGATGAAAGTTAGGTATATATATTTTCATTTTAAGCACCTTTATATAATTTTCAAATTTTCAGAAATAGGTAGATGTTGCTCTTGAAAAAATATATCACCAAAAATAAATTATATTGTTGCAAATTTTTCTTGACTTTTTACTTCAAGTCTATTTTTTGTACTTTTTATAAAACAAACATATCAGAGCTCTTTTCAATGATTTTCAAATGTTTGGACTTTTCTCATTGCATCATTTCCAAATATACAAACTGAAAGGTTTCTTCTAAGTTGTCAGATGTTATAACTCCTTTGCTATATTGCAAAATACTGATAAGAAAACATCAAGAGCAGCTGTCCGTCATTCCACGTAACCTAGAAGGCATAAAATTCAGATGAATAGAGAATATGTGGGTCCATTACCTTATATATTCATTATATCCTTTAAAATTATTCTTTTCTCAATATTGTATTTATTTTTACATTATTCATTTTGGCGGGTGATACAGTTAACTATGGGTAAAGAAAAGAAAGAAAATTATTTTTATTTGCTAGTTACGAAAATAAAATAAGTATTATGAAATCAATATAAACATGATGTTTCTTTAACATTATATAAGGAGTGAACTACAGTAGCTTTAGATTTCAAGTATCTCCTAATTGACTGAAATACATATACATAGATACATCTCTCTCTCTCTCTCTCTCTCTCTCTCTCTCTATATATATATATATATATATATATATATATATATATATATTTGTGTTTGCATATATTACCAAGATATATATTATATATAATATATAAACATATGGTTGTATGTATGTATCCTATTCAGAACTTGAAGAGCTATTTAGAGATATTAGCATTCAGAAAGCAAATTGATGTATCTTTTTAAATCTTTGTCCATTTATTTCCTTCACCCCTCAAAAGAACTAGTATTTGTGGAATCCTTTATTCACATTAGTAAGTGGTTATGTAGAAATTCATGTAGGCAGGTAGGTAGATAGGTAGATGTTCATAAATAGACTACTTCAAACAAATATATAACATTTTTCATATATATACATATAATTTTTGGATATTGACCCACATATTATATTTATAAATTGTTTTATTGGTCCATATCTATACCCTGGAATTTATTTGATAGCATCATTTTGAAATAAATATTAAATAACTAAAATAGTAAAGCACATATTTAAATATTGTTCCTTACTCAGTGAAATGGAGAAAATTATTTTTATGTTTAGCCATATTCATAATTATAGAATCTCATATTTGTGCCTCATTTCCATTTGTTTTTAAGATGTGCTGAATTCTTTCTTGGAAAGTAGCACAGTTAATCTTTCATGATCTCTGATCCAGTCAGTAATCCTTTTCCATAAACTGCCAATACTTAGAACTTAACATTTTTAAACTGTAATCAAGGCACCATCAGAATATTAATCTACATTAACTCATAGCCATAATTTAGTTAAATTTGGTAATTAAACATGAAGAAAACAAAAAACTACATTTCTCTCTTCATAGCTGATTATTTTAACCAGATAATAGGAAAATTAGGTAATTAACCATTATTGTATATATGCCCTGATAGACTTTTGAGGTCATAAGGCCATACAAGGAACTCTGAGAGAATAGGAGAAACACCCTAAAGAAGAGGAGGAAAAGGAGGAAGAGGAGGAGGAAAAAGAAAAACAAATGAAACAGGAATATAGAAGAATTAAAGAGGCGGAAAAGGGAGGAGGAGAAGAAGAGAGGAGGATGAATAGAAGGAGGAGGAGAAAACAGATAGCACAACTATACCTAAGGAACTTAAAAAGGGTGGAATTCAAAACAATTTTCCTTGGTTCATGTGATTAAGCATGTGATGGGTTTCCAATTTTACATAACCTTTCTTTGGGCCCTCCAGTCTCATTGTTCTCCACTTAGCTTTCTAGGAGAGATAGATGTGTATACCAACATAAACAGGTTTGACATTAACTTCCCAATGTGCTCTTCCAATGTAAAACTCCTAAAAAAGATCAGAGAAAGGTATAAAGGAAAGTTTACCATATATATTCCCCTAAAAAAGAATCCTGTGGTATGGCCTAAGGCTTAAACTTTTTATCTTATTATTTAACTCTCATAGTAGTTATGCTTCCTCTTTTTTTTTTTTTTTTGCAGGAACTATGCTGTCCCTATTTTGTTGAGCTTGATGGTAAGAATGTTCAGCATTCAAGAACCTAAGTTACTACCTTATCTTGTTGTTATACTTTAGATATAAGGTGTCCTCCAAAGGATCATGTTTAAGTCAATGGAAGAATTTTCAGAGGTGAAATGATTAGATTACAAAGGGTATAACATAATCAAGGGGTTAATCTAATGATGGATTAATTGGGTAGTAACTGCAGGCAGGTAGGTTGTGACTGGGAGTGTACCTTTAGGTTTATGTTTTGTTGAATACAGCTCTCTCTGGAGGGGCATTTCCTGAGTGGCTTTTCTCAGCCTCTGCCTGCCACCATGATTTTCTGCCCAACCTTGGGCCCAGATGTATGGACTACACCAACCATGAACTGAATATCTTAAACCATGAACCAAAATAAACATTTTCTCCTTTAATTGTTCTCATAGGACCTTTGGTCACAGTTATGGAATGCTGACTAAAACACTGTGGTTCCCCTTCATACACTTTCACATTTGTAAATTGTCACATTATTACACATCTCTTAAATTCTGTTGTGTATGACATGTTTCCTATTTGGACTTATATAATTCTAGGAAATAAACAAAATAAGTATATTCCTGTGCCTGGACTTTGTATGTTTTTTTCCTCAGGAACATCTGTTTGATTCATATTATTTTTTTCTCTATTCTTCAGATTTGACTTTTTGACAGATGGGTAAATGTGATTGTCATTGCATATGTATAGTCAAGCCTTTAGTGATGGGACCTGGCTCAGAAAGTACCAATGGGATAAACAGGATTTTGTCAGTTGTTCTTTTCAACTAGTATTCATCTGTACCTTGGGGCCAGGATCTAAGCAGTTAATAGAAAAATTGTCATATTTTCCAACAGAATATTCTTGGCAGATTTGCTCACGGAGACATGCATGTATATGAAAACATCCAAATCCTTTTTCTGGCATTTGGAGTCAGTCCATGTTTAACTGTCAAATTTCCTGTTATGTTTCTCTATTTTATGTATAATTTGGCTTTATCAAAGAGATTTAATAATTACTCCCTATCTCTACTCTATTATGGGGGTAAAAAGAAAAAAAAATGGTGAGCCATGATTTATAGGCTAGTAGGATTCCTCTATTGGTTATATAGTTGATGCCCCTTTAACTTAGGAAGACTTTCAGCACCAGTTGAATACATGGGAATATCTTCTTATACATTTAAAATAAATAGTAGGATTATGGTCTTTTTTTTTCCCCATTTTAACTACACACCATTAAAAAGTATAGGAGTACTTTTCAATGTCAAAAGCATTTCTATGGAACACTAATTCTGAAAATGTCCATGAGAAATGATAATAAATAAGAAAACCTAAGAGGATCAAGTAATTCCAGGAGATACTGAATGATATAACCAGAGAGATTAACAATATTCTTTCAGGACTCAGAAAAGTACTATTTTAAAGAAACCTGAACATCTATTTTAACCCAGACTTATCTGATATTTTTATGTAAAATCTAACATCTACTTTATTTTTCCAAAGAACATATTTTGAATATAATTGACTTGTACAGGTAATAGTGGTGCTAATTGGTAAAATTTCATAGTCCCTGTTAAAATGTTTTATTCATCTCTCACAATGAGACTTCATTCTAAAGGGCAAGGAGTTTATGATCCTTCTCTGATATCATCCTCTAAATCTTTTATTTAAAAAAATGTCAAGAAAAGATAACAACTAAATTAGTCCCACTGCTAAAACTTCAAAGAAATGTTAAGTTTCCTTTGTAATCAGGACATTCTGGAATCAGAGGAGCAGCAGCTCTGTGATTCCAAGGAATGCTGCACTCCATCTATGTCAAGAGAGGAGGGGATTGATAAGAAAATTAAATAAAATAAAATGACTTACTTAAGATGTTAAAACAATGACCTTAACCTTCCTATTGCACCCCCTTCGTGGAAATGGGTTATATGCAAGCACAATAGTCCTTTACCATTATAGTTTTTCTCAATCAGAGGCCATATCTCCCTATGTGAATCTCTTATAATGTTCCTAAGTATCAAACCAGAGGACAGGAGTGAAAAATGCATGTATTTTGAAAAAGTCACTCCAGTGTAATTCATTCAACATTTCCCTGAATGTATCCATGGAAACTACGATATAGACAGATCAGGAGCCACATTGCTGGCATGCAGCTTCAGCTATTAATTCAGTCAATGTTTTTCTTTCCTCCTGCATAAGCCAAGACAGAGTTGTATGCTAGGAAGTGCTTATCCTCCTCATTATATTCCTGTAACTACCATTATCATTTGCATATCTTTGAAAGAAAGCCTATTTGTTTCCACAAAATTCTGTTAGATAAAAGTCTATATATTATTAGGAAAATTATGCATGCCAACAGTTTTTCTGTAATCCTGTCTCTTCAAGAGAAGCAATGTGTTATTAATTTTTAGACCAGAAAATCCTACAGTTCTCTGATTTCTCTGAATACACTGAGAACTTCCAAAAAAAATCGGTTTACTTCATTCAACATTTGAAATATAATACATATGTCAAAAAGACACATATAATAAGTACATATTGAATATTTTACTAATTGAATACTTTTCTAATCAGAAAATACATTATTAATAAATATTTCAGCACTCTGCATGTTGCATGTCTCTTTAAATACACACTTCCAGATATTCTCCATAAACCACTGACCACTATGCTGACTTCTAAAATTCCAGATTAATTTTTCAAATTTTGTATGCGTGTAATTTTACATCTAATTGGAGGTTTTTAGTGATATATTTCTGAAAGATGTGTATATAGGATTGTGTAATTATAATTTGCTTATTCTCAAAGCTGAGTAGAATTTCACTGCTTGAGTTGGGCACAGTTTACTTATTTAAATTTATTTAATCTTCTATTGATATGGATTAGTATTTTTCAATTTAGGTCCTTTACAAATAATGCTGGAATAATCATAGTCATACATTTATTTTCATGAATATACCAATGTTCTTCTGGGTATATTCCTAGAAATGTAATTACTAGTTTATGGGATATTTCACATTATTGAACACTGTCAGTTGATATCCTTAACAACTTTAGAATTTTCCAATTTTTTTTTTCATTTTACACAGTTTATTGGGTTTACAACAGTATCTTACTTTGATTTTAAGTAGGTATCCTAGTTTAGTTTTAAATTTAAAGCTAATTTTCAACTTCAACTACAAAATTACTTTAAAGTAAATTTAAAGTTAAATTTAAGGAAGGACACAAATGGAATCATTATATATATATATATATTTGGTATATATATATATATATATATATATATATATATATATATATATATATAATCTAAATGTGCACACTTGAGAAGTTACTTTAAATAATATATACCATAATTTTAAATTGGATAGATCTGTTTTCATATTGATATGTAGGCGTTCTTCACATATTCTTGATATGCATATAAGTGTGCAAACATATGTATACACATACACATATATGTGGGTGTATGTATATATATGTATGCCCAGACTTATACATATACACGTAAAACACTCTGTGGATTGCCTTTTTATTCTGTAAATGGTATGCTTTGGTGAATTTTTCCTCTTTCATAGTAATATGATGTTTTCCTGGGTTTCTTCTGAAAACAAAGCGTGTGTGTGTGTGTGTGTGTGTATTTTTACAATCTATCTAGAATTAATTTTTGCACATGACATGAGTTATCTATCTTCTCATTATCTGTTCCAATTGACTTTATCAAATCTTTATTGAAAATATCACTCTCCACACCTTAAAATATCATCTTAACAAAAACGTTATGATACAAAAATGTGGCTATATTGCTGGAGTCCATATGGTATTACCCTTCTACTGCTCTATGCTTTTACTAATACCTGACTTGATTTCTACAGCTTTATAATGGCTTCCCATATCTACCTAGTTCTTCTTCAAAACTTTGCTGACTACTCCATATTTTACTTTTTTGTAGATTTTAGAATCAGTCTGTCAATTTCCATAAAAATTAAAAGAGTTGAATATTTCTTTGAAATTTTCTTGATTTTCTACATTAATTTTAGGAACATTAACTTCTTTATACTATTAATTATCTTAGATTTTAAATATATATTTTTATTTATTAAATAATGTTTTCATTTATATTAATGGATTTTGTGTTTTTCCATAGAATGACACCACACATCTTTTGTTAGATTTATTGTTTGGTATTTCTTGCTCTTCAATGCTATATTAAGTGATATATTTTTATTTTAGTTTCTATTTATTGCTTATATAGACAAATAGAATATTTTTCATAGTGTCTTTATATCAAATGAGTTTGTTAAAAATATTTATTAATTCTGATAATTTTAACATAGATCATTTTGGTATTTCTCATAAAAACTAGTGCTTCTGACTGATTTGTTATGCTTACCTTTCTTATAACTTTTAAATTTTATTTTAATATATTTTATTTCAGTCTTTCCTTGTGGTCTTGTCTAGGTCTCTTTCTATATAATGCTGAACAGAAGCAAGGATAGTAGGCACCTTTGCTTTATCCCAATTGCAGAAGGAAAACTAGCAATATTTTCATTGTCCTATTTTAAGTTTCCATAGTTTCTTGTCTCTGTGTTTTTTTGTTATAGTTAACACATATCATACAAACTGATAAGAATCCCTCTAATATTTCCGTGTATGCATAACCAGTGCATCAATCCTATCTCACATTAATTCCTATCTAGATTTATTTTCCCCTTTGTCCCCTCTATCCTCAGCACCCTACTCAGCTCCTCCTAATCTTTCTTCTTTCTTCTACTTTCAATAGGCTTTTTTAAATTCATTTTTTACACATGACAGAGAACATGCTATTGTATTTCAGTTTCTTGTTTATTTTTCTTAATATGATGTACTTCAGTTCCATTCATTTTCCAGGTTCTTGTTTTTGATATTCAGTGTCAGCAAATGAAGTTCCCTTCTCTTTGTAGCTTTCTATTGGCTCCTTTTCATCATTGGATATAGAATTTTTTTCTAATTTGCTTTTTAACTTACTTAAGTCATCATATTATTTTTTTCTTAATTTGTATGTTTAAATGCTGCAGTGCAGTGGTTGATTTTTGAATGTTAAACAAATCTTGTTTTCTTGGATTTCCATAGTTATGATTTTAAGCCTTTGGGTGATTCCCAGAAATATGTAATGTCCCAGGGAAACACCCAATGAAAATATAAAAATTCCCTTCCAAAATTGTTTTCCTCTCTAGAATTAATATTTATTATTCTTTGTCATTTTCACAAATACTTCTGTTTTTAAAATGTGTTATTTAAAAATATGTACAAATATTTTAGCTGTTCCCAGGGGGAGTTTAAGATTGTTTTGAATGACAAGTTTTAGCCTTTTACAAACTCTCAATCTGACAGAGAAACACAAGTGCCAGTTTATTTATTTTAAACACATACAATGCTTTTTAAACTTTACAGCTCAATAGTTAGGCTTACATGTTTCCTTTATAACTTGGAAATATTATTATCCAGATAATTAATAATAAGGACAATTGCTACCTTTAAAGACATTACATACAACATACACATATATATTCTCTCAACAATCTGACTAGAAATTACATGTTCACTTTTCAAAAAAAAAGAGGGAAATGATGTACATAAAAAATCTGTCTTATACAATGTAAAAAACAGTGAGTAGCAAAAGTGGGATCTGGCTTCCATATCACTTTGTGAAAGCCACAAAAGAATTGTGTAATTGGACATTCTTATGTTTTTTTGTGTTCAAAGGTACACAAGGTAAAATTTTAAATTGTATATCTTTAAATCAATATTATTTTATTAAGATTAGTTTATGTGATGTAATTGATATTAGTATGTGCACAGTAAGTATTCAGATATTCAAACTATAAAATAAATACATGTCCTGTTTTCTATAGGTTCATTGTGCTAAAAAATAATCACTACAAATTATCAAGTAATATAAATAAACATATATTCAATCCCATAATGATTATAACACTTAATGACATTAAATTATAAAAATATATTATCATAAGATAAATAGCAACAATTCTCATATCTATATTTTGTGATAGGTATAGAAATGAATATTACACATTAAATTATAAATAAGTTTTGTCAAGTAATTTTATTTGTTTTTTCCCCATTCTCTAAGTTATGCATTTTTTAAATGCTTTACTGATTTTACAGATGGGAAATGTCAGGTTTACAATGGTGATATAGCATGCTTATATTCAGAGAATTCCCAGTGATATACTGAATTATATCTCTAAAATGACAATTCTCGTTTTCAGTTTGATTGGTCAGAGTTCAGTGTCACTCTTAACGCATTCCATTTACTCATATGTCACATTCAAACTATCAGCAACTCTGACTATACATTCAAAGAAACAGACCAAATCCAGGTAACCTTTAAACCCCCAAGGCTATGCTCTTGAGGCCACCATCTTCTTTTACTTGGAATAAACCGATAGTATCCTAAATGAAATATGTGTGCTAAAATAACCCAACCCTCAAGTCAAACTAATATAGGTCTACAGAGTCAAATAATTCAGAAAGAAAGATTTTTTTTTACATAATATTCTTTAATAGAGCTGGGTGTGGTGGTGCACACCTGTAATACAAGTAACTTGGCAGGCTGATGCAAGAGGTTTGCAAGTTCAAGGCCAGGCTCAGAATACTAGCAAGGCCCTAAACAATTTCGTGAGATCCTCTCTCAAAATAAAAAGGGCTGGGGATGTGGCTGAGTGGTTAAGTGATCCTGGGTTTAATACCTGGTTAAAAAAAAAATCCTCCAATAATTTCCCATCTCATTCAGAGCAACACTCAATGTTCTTTCCCATCTATATTCCCATTTCTTCCCACTCTCTTTCTCCTATTTATTCAGCTCCAGGTGATGTGTCTTTGTCCTCAAAACTTTCTCTTCCTATAACCTGCTTCTTCCATTAGTCTTCTTAAGACATTATCTCATTGCATTCAAATTTCTTAGCACATTCATTTTAACAGATTTCTTTCATAAATATTTTGATTATATGGAAACATGTAGTACCCAGGAAAATTGTTTCCTAATTATTGAGTGAAGGTGCTTATCATTCACTGATATCTCGTATTTATTTGCCCACTAATTTAGTCTACCATTGGAAATTTGAGTTCCATGAGAACAAAAACTCTGATTTATTAATGGCTGTATTAATAGCACCTAGAAGAGTATGTGCCATATAATAGGTTCTCCCTAAATGTGAGATGAATGACTAAAACTTAGAAAGTTAATTTAATGTATGAAGAATTCACTGTGATTCCAAAATGGTTAGATGTTATAAATCTTAATTTCAAATATCTGAAGAGATAACTAATTACAATACAGTATCACATTGGCTGAAAAGAAGCAAAACTCTCTTCTTTTTGGATGGAAAGAAATTCTCATTGTGGGATTATGTTATAGGCAAAACACTTTAACCAAAATTCTTGATTTGCATTATGGGCCTCTTTCAAATATATACATTTCATAAGTGACTGATTTTTAACATTATTTTATATATATATATATATATATATATATATATATATATATATATATATATTTCAGTATGACAATTTCTACACCTTAATTATTGCTCTATTAACATTGAGTTTATTTTTGATGTTAAATTTTGCCAGCTATTATACTCTTTGAGCTATTAAGTTTCTCATCCCATTTTCATTTCTGGCTTCCATTCTTTATGCTGAGATGACACTTGCCGCAGTCTGGCTGGGCAAAATAACCAGGGGGTGACAAGCATCTTGTGAAGATTGAAACAGCGGGAGCTGTTTTATTACGGGACAGCAGAGGTATATATACTTAACTAATTACACACAGCTTAACTTAATTAACATCATCTAGATACAGCAGTCAGTCATTAAGGAATCCTCATCATCTTAATGACTCGCTGGCATTACTTCACAAACCACTCCTCCTGGCAAAGTGCCAGGTGCCATCTTGACTTGATTATGGCCCTCAACAGACACTTATCCAATCTAATCATTGCTCCTCTAAAGTGAAATAAGGCTGATTTCTGGTGGTGTTCTAAGAATTTCCTGATCTATTTCTTGGTAAGTCTAGGTGTTATTATATTTTTTATTTTTATTGCTAATTTTTAAAAGTATAAAATGATCTTTTTCATTTTGATAAAAAAATTTAGTTTTTTTTTTTTTTTCTCTTAACAGACATTTTGTATTCCATTCATTCTTTACTGGGACCCGTTACTCATATGCCAGATATTTTCCCTATAACCCACATGTCTTTTATGTTCTTTTCTTGTCATTATATCTCATTCATGTTTTAGTTTATGTATTGTCATTTTACTCATCATGTACTTTTTCAGTTTTAGAATTGTAATTTAGTTGTTTTGCGATTTGAAAGAACCCTGAGCTGCTTTATCACTGAGTCACATCTGCAGCTCTTTTTATTTTTAATTTTGAGACAGGGTCTTGCTGCATTGCCCATGCTGCCCTTAAATTTGGGATTTCTCTCTTGAGTCACTGGGATTACAGGAATGTGCCACTGTGCCCTGCCAATTTGGTCTTCTTTATAATTTATTTTTCTCTTCTGAAAATTCCAATTTTTAAATTATTGGAAGCACTTTTTTTTTTTTATTTTATCCTTGAGTCAAGCTAAACAATATTTTTTTAAATCTGTGACTTTTAATTATGTCTGGGTCATCTCAGAATTGTTCTGAAATGTTTGACATTTTTCCTCCCCTTCTTTTTCTTAGTTTTAGTAATGTTTGATTGTATGTTAGGTAATTTGAGCAATATTCTGTCTGCAAAGAGTATTTTTGTTTATTTTCATTTTTTGTCATTTATCTTAGCCGAATGAAATCAAACTTATGTTCCTTACAATGCAAGAAAATCTCTGATCTGTTTTTTTTATCCTCACCTGGGTTGCCTGGACTTTAGGTATCACCCACATAGTTCAGGATAAACTAGATATTTACTCTCAATTTAAATGCAGAAGTTGGGGATATGAAAGAGATTTAAGGAGTTTCAATGCAAAGTTTATATTATAAATGTGTTGTTTATTTGTCCTGTCTGGTATTTTCACCTTTGTTTTCAGCTGCTATATTCAACCCAACTTCTGTTATGGTTCTCCATGCTGTGCGCCAGTGTCTACTCAGGATTTTGCTTCTCTACATGGTGGTAATTGTAGCCAGAGCTCAAGCAGGAAGTATTAAAAATGCAAATAGGCCCAGTCTTTTTTTCCCCCAACTCTTGTCTCAAATTCAGCTTCCTTTGGTCACTTAATATTGCCTTCAGGTAGTTACTTATTTTATTTTGTCTAAACTTGGTCAGTTACTTTCTTGGCGAGGTTGATTTGATACAAGTTTTTCTAACATTACATGAAATCTGCAACTGAATTCCCTCTTCAGCTGAGTCCATTCCATTTAGTAGGTTGTTTTTGTTGTTGTTGTTTTGTTTTTTTCTAGTTAATTTATAAGTATCATTAAGAAAAAATTCTCTAAAAATTTTTAAACATTGCCATAGGACCAACTTCCTATGATATTTTTAACACAGTTCTGTTTTACTCCCAGCACACATTATGTTAGGTAATTATTGCAAGTATTATAGCTTTCGTTTTTTATTCACATCTTATTAAATTTTAGACTAAGGTTTGAATTTCTTTGGTTATTATTTTTTCTCTTTTCTTGGCTTTTCTACTTCCAATTGCAGTCATTTTTTCTTCTATCATTTGCAATTCTGTTACAGGGAAATTGAGATTCTAATGCAGATTTTCAAAAACTACTCTGACAATTAAGGGGAATTCAGAAATAAGATTTATAAGGGTTTAGCCTTATTCGTGTTTCTACTCATTCAATAAGCATTAAATGAAACCTGTCATGTGCCAGAAAACTTACTAATGGTGAACTGGATGGACAGAAACACAATGCTTGTTCTGGTGATCAAACATATTATAATTAGTTCAGTGAACACACAACTAAACCTTTAAAATACAATTCATATACTGACCATGTTCCACACTCGTGAGCGAGCAAGGGTTAAATGCTTTGTCCCTCACTCAAATTTTATCTATATATAGTGTACTATTATTTTTAACACTGTAGTGTCAACCATGAATCCTTTACAGTAGTCCTAGTATTTCCCATGGAGGTTTTCTTTCTCTCTTTAAAAGAGTACCTAAAGTTCTCTCTCACTTATTACATTTTTTGCAAAGATTTTGCACATCATGCAACATATACTCCGATTGTCAGCCTTCAACCGATTTTGTTTTTATACTCACAAAATCACCTTGTGCTGTTCACACATAATGCTAAAATGATTGAAGTGTTGGCAGTTCATTTATTATGATTTTAATGCTTTGAAAGAAAGGATTTATAAAAGGTGTTTGAATCTCTACAATGTTTAAACTCAAATCTCACTCTCTCTAGTATGTACACACAGTTTTGCAAGGTCGACTGTAGTACAGTATATCTACTCAGTGAGAAAGGAATCAAAAGTTTTTCCAAAGACATCAAAAAATGCACTTAACAATTCCTGAAGGCCACTACTTAGAACAGAAACAATCATCAACTAATTCTAATAAATTCATTCATTTCTTTCAGCAAAGACAGCAGAGAATATTTCTTATATGTTTGTATGCTCTTAGTGCTTAGCAAAGTTTTGTTTCCAAAGCAGTAATGAGGAAATATTTGTTGTTATAAAAATGATAGCATAGTATTTGTGTCAAAACTGTATTGGCAGTATAGATTTACAAGTATAATATATTATTCTTATCCTAAAGGGATCCATAAAATTGAGAGACGCTTAAAAACAAATCATATGCAATTTATGATCATATACTTATAATCATGTAAACAAAGTAATATGATAAACAAAGTGCTCTATAAAAACAGAGAAGGACAAACCTTAGTCTTTTTGTGTCTTTAACAAATGTGTGTCTTTAATGACAAAGGAGGAAATATCTAACTAGGGGTGAAAGAGGCCCCTAACAATGACAAAAATTACTGTGCAAACACATAGAGGCAAGAATAAGCCGTCAATTTTTAGGAAATTTCAGCAATTATGTATGGTGGTACATTGGATGGTGTCAAGTCAAAATTATTTATTTATTTTATTTTTGGGATGATAGAAAATGATATAGTCTACTTTAGTTTGGGGGCATTCAAAATATATAGTAGATTTCTGTTTACTTATCTATTTCCATTATAATCCTACATCTGCCAGATAAAACTCTTTATTTGTTATATTACCTATTTTTTAAAAACAAATCCATTTTAGTTCAAGAAAATAATTCCATTTTAATATCAGGAGTGAGTCTCAATTTTTCTAAACATCCAGAGCTTCTCAACTTTTATGTTTAATCATCATATGCAGGCAATATAATAAAAATTAAGGAAACCCTAGAGTAGATAACCAAAGCTGTTTTCAGGATGACAAACCAGGTACAATTCCATTGACTTGGTTCTGCTCAGCTTTTCTGAGGATGAAAGACCAGATCTCTGAACACAACTATAAATGCAGTCATAAAACTTCATTTATAGTTCCTCTAAACATGAACCCAAGTAGAAGTCTGTTAACTCAAAATATATCTTCATAGTTTACTAGTTGTCATTCTTTCCAAAGTTGACACAGCCCAAGTTTGCAATATTAGATTGAAAGGATTAATTTTAGGAAAGGTTCATAATCTTTTCTTTTTGGATCAAGGAATTCTATAACTTTTTCTCTATGTGCACAACCATTGCATAATCAAGAAGAGTATGGGATATAGAAAGACATTGATACTTGGAAAGTAGAATGGGGAGCCAGCACTTTGAGGATATTGCAGAGCAGATGAATTAACCACCCAGAAACCTAACTCTATGTAGTACAAAATAGCTTAAAACCAGCCCAGTGCTCAAGTCCAAAAATACATGTACTGAGTTAGCAAAAGATTCTTCACATTTTTCTTCCTATGTTATAATTTTTAAAAACTCTTGTTACATCAAATATGGAGAGGGTTTGAAAATTTTTCAGACCTTGTATCCCTCTTTTTAGAGCAGGTAGATATCTCTACAAGTAATAATCTTATTTTCGAAAATAACTGTAATTCACAGTAGTTGCAAATGAGCTCCACGATACTAACACCTATTTTAGGCAGTGCATGACTTGGGCAGGTCTTCTTCTATAGAAGTGAACTCAGAGTGAGTAGATTGGAACCTCTCTGGGCAGCTTATTCCCAATCAGAGAAGGAATGAGAAAACCCCTGCATACACAAGTTAAATTCTTCCATTTCTAATTCTTCAGTCTGAAAAGTGAATGAGGAGGGAGATAAGAGTATTAATATAATGAGAAAAATTTTCCCCATCAAAGGCAAAATCAAGGTTTAAACAAACTCCCTCCCCAGTAGCAATGTGTTTTGGACTCATCATTCAAATTCATTTGAAATGGACGACATGCTAAAAATATGGGGGGAGTAGAGGGAAGAGGAATCTGCAGACAATGTCCAGGCTCTGAGGAACACTGAGATTTAGGATGCTAATAGAAGCATTTGATTTTGCAAAGAAGAGTAGAGGATTCCAAATGCTTAATAAAGATCCCCTCCAAAAACAAATATAGGCAAAATGAAAATTTGAAAATAAAGAGACACTTAAGTTAAAATCTAAAATGAATATCAATCAAAGGCATAAAGTTTCTCTCAAAAAACACAAGTGGCACTCTGAGATATCATGGAACTAGACTATAATAGTAAATAGCCAATGAGGGAAGATAAACTGTGAAAGAACTTATTGTACTCTAAGTAAAAGAGCTATTTGTTAAAGGTGGTAACAATTTGAGACGTTTTTGTGTACATCAAAGAAAGCACAAATAAATATGGAGAAAGTAAAAATATAGAAGAAGAGAAAGGGAGAGACATATTCTTTGAAGATATAATAGGACATAAAATTGAAGGCAGGTAAAATTAAAAATCTTGCATTGATGAAGCAATATGCAAATGTATCTATGAAGCAGATTAGTGAGCTCAGAGATAGAGTCATAAAAATATAGTCAACTGATCTTTAAAAAAGAAAAAAGGTAACACACTGGAGCAATGACAATCTCATCATTAGTGATATTGAAACAACTATTTATCCACATACAATGTAGATAGATAGCTGATAGAAATAAATAAATACAGATATGAAATACAATTTTCACAAAAACTATGAAAATTTTTGTTACCCTCAATGTAAAATGTGAACTTATAAAACTTCTAGGAGATAACATAAGATAAAACCTAAATGATCATGGGTTTAACAATGATACTTCACAGAAGACATGACCAATGAATGAAAAAAGTCATTAGCTGGACTTCAGTAAAATTGAAATCTCTTAGTGAAACACCTTGTCAAGAGAATAATAGTCAAGCTACAAGCTGGAAGAAGAACTTAAGAAGATCTATACCTGATAAAGAAGTTATGTAAAAATATACAATGGACATTGGGCTGGGGTTGTGGCTCAGTGGTAGAGTGTTCAGCTAGCATGTGCAGGGCCTTGAGTTTGATCCTCAGCACCATATAAAAATAAATAAATAAAATAAAGGTATTGTGTTCAACTACAACTAAAAATATTTTTTAAAAAGAAAATGAACATGATTCAAAGAATAAATTCAATACTTTAAAGCAATTTAACAAGAAAGATGCATAGATAAATATATAGAAGTATGTTTTACATCACATGTCATTAGAAAAATACAAATTAAAATAATGAGCCATAACTGCACACCTATTACAATGGCCAATATCCAGAACACTGACATAACCAAATGCATGTAAGGGTATAGAGTAACAGGAACACTCACCCATTACTACTGGAAAACAAAATGGTACAGCTATTTTGAGAAAGTAAAGTTTTGTTTTGTAAAACTAAACATACTCTTATTCTCAACAAAGTAACCATGCTCCTTGGTATTTACCCAAAGGAAATGAAAACTATTTCTACATAAAACCTACATAGACATTAATAGTAACTCTATTCATAACTTCCCAAACTTCAAAATGACAAAGATCTTTTAGCAAGTGAATAGATAAATAAACTGTGGTATATTCAGACTGTGAAATATTATTCAGTACTAAAAAAAAAGAACTATCAACTCAAAAAATGATAAGTAGGATACTTAAGAAGTTTTTACTAAATTAAAAAAGCCAATTGGAAAGGGCAACATATTTAAGATTCCAACTATGTAACACTTTGGAAAAAACAAAACTATAAAAGCAATACAAAGATCGCTGTTATTAGTATCTAGGAGAAAGGAAAGGAAATATGAACAAAACAGAGAGGACTTTTAGGATAATACCATCTATTCTGTAAGATACTACAATAGCAGGTATATGTCATATATTTGTCAAAAAACTTAGAATGTAAACAACCAAGAATGAACATAAATGTAAGCTGTAGTCCTTAGGTGATAATGATGTGTCATTGTAGATTTATAAATTTTACCTAATATACTTTTATGGGGAATGTTGATGGGGAGGTGGGAAACTATACAAATATTAGGGGGAATGACATATGGAAAATGTTTGTCCCTTCCACTCAGTTTGAATGTAGAACTAAAACTACTTTAAAAGTAGAGTTCATTTAAAAAGCTAAGCAAAATAACCCTGGGAACTCATTAGGGGATCCAGATTTCTTAGACATTAGTTAAGAGAAAATAAATGTAGTTATAAATATGTTTTTAAATGTTATGAGAAATAATATTAAAATTTTGAGTGTAGAAATTATGAGACTTTCTAAGCAGAAAACTTAATTTGATACATGACATGAAGAAAAATGTAAAGAAGCTTTTTAAGAACAATTAAGGCCTGGGACAAGTTTCACAGGGACAAAAAGAAATAGAATTACTATTGTTAGAGTATGGATCCTCTCTCTTACTTATAAGCTTTAATGCAGTGTATTTACTTACTTTACTATTTAGTTGCATAAATTCAAGAGAAGAGGTCTCATGTGTTTGGTTTACTACAAAGTTGGGGACTTGCCAAATATGACCTTCAAATGATAAGAAGAGAATAAGAGTGATGAGAAAGGATCTCATCAAGAATATAACTTTAGAGGGAAAATACATCTCAGAACATCTAGTAGAGTGCTTAATTTTACTAATAGGCAAAGGATCAGACAAAAGTTCTAATACAGACTTTTTAAAAATAACTTGAATGATTTTTGTTTTATATTGGTGCATTATAATTATATATCATAATCAGATTCATTATGTCATGTTTCTACATACATATAACATAATTAACAGTCTCATTCTCCAATACCTTCCCTTTCTTTCTTTTCCCTTTATCTGATTTTCTTGCTCTACTCTACTGACGTCCCTTCTATTATTATAATTATTTTAACTAGTGCATTACAATTACATATTAGTTGGATTCGTTTTGACTTATTTGTACATCGACAGCAAAATTTGGTAGATTTTGGAACTAGAAAATACTAATAATAATAAATACCAATATATTTTCTTTTCGTCCGATGAACAGAAAGAAAATGTAAAAAAAAAAATGTGGTATCTGCATAAAAATATATTTAAATGTGATCCCTCAGAAAAAAATTTGGCACGTTGGCAGCAATTGGCAAAGTTATAAACCTTCAATTTGATCAGTTTTCTTAAAGTGTTTTGAAGAAGCAACCAAAATAGAAGGACGGACTCTCATTAAGTTTTAGGTAATATAGTTTTATTTCTATTCTTGTCACATGTAAAAAAAATGCAAATGAAATATCAGTTTTCTTAGTGCATGCATTGTAGTGAATGACAATTTTAAGTTCCTTTCTAGACTTCTGGCTACTCAAATATTTAAATTAGGTAAATTTATGAAGTTTTCATATTAGTGCATTAAAGTTATACTTAATATTAGGGTTCATTTTGACATAATGATATAAGCATGAAATATAATTTGCTCTACTTTTGTTCCCAGTATTTCCCCTTTCCCTCTTCTCATTCCTCTTTTTAAAGAACATAACCTGGAAAATAGACTTTTGTATTTTATAGACTATGAAGATAAAACATTAAAAAGTGCTGGCAATAAATTCAAACTAAAGGCAGTCATGAGTTTGTTAATTCTATTGGCAGAAAATGGAAATAACTATATGATGCTTCTACATCATGTAGTTGAAATCTTTAAACCCAATTTTTAAAAATTATCAAGAATAAAAATTAAATATAAGGATGATCCTGAACACAATTCAGATAGTAGATGTTTTAATTCTTCTCAATAGTTTTCCTTTTCTCTTCTTTTTTTTAAAATTTATATTTGTCCTCTCTCTGTCTTCAAGTCACAAATCATACATTGTATTCTCAAGTTTATGGTAGCTCTCTTCACTGAGTGGTGGTATTTACATATATGTGTGTGTGTGTATATATATATATATATATATATATATATATATATACACAAATTTTATATATATATATATATATATATATATGTGTGTGTGTGTGTGTGTGTACACACATATATACACATTCACTTATATATGTGCATACATTTATATATTACATATATAAATATATATTTTATCTCAATATATATATTGTTATATATTGAGATAAAATACATGAAACACTGAAACTTTCTAAAAGCATTTTAATACATGTAGCTTTTTATTTAAAAAAGGTACTTCTACGTATTAATTACATAAAACTTGGATATTTGAGTATGAACCTATTAAGAAATAGATAATTTTCATTTTTCCACATTTTGAAAAATACACTTCTATGGTCTGTGAAATATTTCACATTTATATCAAATTTTATTAACTGTCAGGTAAAATAAATGTTTCGCCAAAAGATTTCTTACCTACAGTGATGGACCTTTTTTCAGATTAACACATTTTGCTTTCTTCAACTTACCATTGACTCATTTATCATTAAAGCTTTGTAAGATTTTGACATTATTATACTCACCAATTTATCTTAAATTTATTGTACTCCTTGAGATTCATTCAAAGAACTAGAATCAATCACATCTACCTATATTAAAGAAAACTTTATCTCTATATTTTATTTGCATTCATCATAAGGATTTGTTGCTGATTTATTTCACTGAAATTTGAACTATAACCTGTATGAATTTTGTAGTCTGACACAGTTTACATGAAGTAGACATAAGTCCCTATTACATACAACATTTTGTAATAATTGCTATATGATTTGTGTAGAAGTCATGGAAGCAGCATTAAAAACATTTTTTGAGCTATGTTTCAGAAGAATAAATGAAAGAAAGAGCATTTGTTTTTCTCTCTAAAGTGTTGTTGATGTCCTCTTAAACTGTTTTACATTCAGTAAGTTCTTTCATCTGTATAATACCACACTTATTCTGTGAGCCACTTTTCTCTATATCCTTTTTAATTTCTAATGTTTTATTATTTTTTTTTCTTTTTAAAATCTTCTTTTTTGTTTTGTATTTTTTGTTTTCCGTGATGGGTACCAAACCCAAGGAGTCAAATATTCCAGGCAAGTGTTTTGCCACTGACCTACAACCTCAGTCATTAAATTCCAATATTTTATTTGTAATTCCTTTCTTCCACTATTATAATTTTCTCTTTTGACTATGGAATGAATACTTGATAGAATTGGGTAAACTTGGTAACTGCCTGAAGATAGCACATAAATGCCTAAAAAAGCTACACCACGACAGTTGTTTCCTCCCTCTGCCCAGGAACCTGACAATTGACCTCAGCTACCTTAGCCTTCTATTACTTCTTTATATATTGAATTTTAAAAGTACACCTGCACTCACTCATACACACACACACACACACACACACACATTTTCACACACTGGGCTGCCAAGATACTCTTCAAATTCTGCTTCCTAAATTCCAATTTTAAAATAATCTTACACACCAAGTTTACATGTTTGGAGAATTTGAAAATGCTCAAGACTTTCCCTAAAACTTTATTTGCCAAGGATTTTGATTCATTTGGTAATTAAAATGAGTAAAGGAGGTTAATACTTAAACATTGCCTTTATTAGTGGTAATTCTGATTTTAAGGCATTAGTGTAATTTATACTCCTGGTAAATGACAACCATAACACTAACTCCAGGATTGTGCAGTGAAGGTCCTAGCCTGATGTTCCTCCACTGAGCAGCCCACACAGGGAAAGGAGAGGAGAAGGGGCTGAATGTACAAGGAAAGTTTCTCCCTTCCTTAATTTCTAATCATACAAATGACAGAGGGGAAAGGCCAGATGTGTAAACACACACACACACACACACACACACACACACACACACACAGGAGAGAGAGAAAGAAAAGAATACTTTTACATAGAAAGATATGTAGAAATATAAGAAAGGATAAAACTGAAAATGTTGAATTTTTATCTTCTTTTGAGTGTTTTAGACAACACCATGATGATGGAGATTACTTTCATCAGCTTGTTGATAAATCCCCTCCTTCTGTTTCCAGTATGCCAGGCAACATCTGCTCTACTCTCTGTCACTATAGGTTTTCCATTTCTAGTATCCCAGAGAAATGGAATCATGTAGTGTGTGAACATTTTCTTCTACCTTCTTTGAGAATAGTGCTTTTTAGATTCAATGAAGCTATCCTGTAATTATCTGTCCTTTTCATTGATAAGTATTGTTCTGTGGTATGAGTATTACAACTTTTTATATTTCAAATATAATTTGATGAGCATTGGGTTATATCTACATTTTCTTTACTGTTATTAATAAGTCTAGTATGATTAGTTTGAGTACAAGTATTTATGTTGACACATATTTTTCATGTCAAGTTTTCAAATATCAAGTAGTAGTATTGATGCTTCATGTTGTAAGTTTAACTGTAAGAAATTAAACATAAGGGAGGGGTGGTGAGGGGGCATGGGTGTAGGAAAGATGGTGGAATGAGATGAACATTGTTACCCTAAGTACATGTATGACTGCACATATTGTGTGATGCTACATCGTGTACAACCAGAGAAATAAAAAATTATGCTGCAATTATGTACAATGAATCAAAATGCATTCTGCTGTCATATGTATCTAATTAAAAAAATAAATCAATTAATTGAAAAATTAAACATAAATTAACTGTATCACTGTGCATACTATTAGTGATGGACACAAATCTGACTGGTTCTTCATTGTCAAGACCTTAAAAATATCTAGTCCTCTGTATTTCCCTGTAAATTGCAGTGACTAAAAGTGAAGGTGAGGCCTTTAGAGTCAAGTTGCTGAGTTGACATAACTCTGCCATTTGTCACAGTTTGTTAACAGTAAGCATATTACATAACCTACCCGTGCCTCTGAGTCTGTTTGATAATCTGTGCCTTGATTAGTCCCATAGAGATAATAACGGTATCCAATTTATTCATTAACTTTTGAGAATCAAATGTGTAAATTCACATTAAGCATTGCTATTCCAAACACATAGTGAATATTCTCTTTCAAATAATTTTTAACATCTGTATAGTTATATACAGATGTTAGTCCTCCTCATCATCATGGCACCCTTTCTGTTAATGCTCTTTTACCATTGACTGACACCCCTTTCCTCATGAATGTGCATATATCTTTCATTCATTCCATCCTGCTTTCCATGTGTTGAATTTGTGTATCACTTTAGGGCACATACGTTAGTTAGAAGTGAGTTATTTTATTTAATTTTCCAACATTTGGAAGGCTTCTGTATCTTTTGGATGTTGACTTAAATCATTATGCTTTCCAGGTTTTAAGATGGTTCAGTAAGCACATGCCTGCACTGGGACAAGAATGGTGTCACAGAAAGTTATTTTCCCATTTATTTTCAAATTTTTTTGTTAACAAAAGTTTATATCCTGTCTTAATTTTTCTCTGCATGTAGAGAATTAAAAAGCACAAAGTGTATGTATACATATAAAACTACTGAAAATACAGAACTTTATTACTTTTTTGTCATGGAAAAATATTATCCTAAGCACTTTTTGATATACTCTTATTGGACCTTCACAATAACCTACTGAATCCAGTTTTGTAGGTGGGACACTCTACCTTAAGATGAATAAATTACCTCATATTAGGCAGTAACAAATGAACCCAAGATATCCCTATCTGTATCCTTACCTATTATGCTCTTGCACATAATAAAACTGGGGACTTTATCTTGTTCTCTTTCTCTATTGTATACTATAGGTACTAAATAAATAGCATTTGAATTAGTATATTAGATTAAAAATTTAATTGTTATTAAATTTCCTACCATGAACATACCTCTTGTCTGCCAAATTTCTTTGTTTGATAGAGTTTTGTTAACTTTCTCATTGTAGTGTCAAATTTAATATTTTATCACACTTGATTCTGTTTTGTTACTATAACATGTTGTATTGCATTGAAATCATTTTAGTCTTATTTTTTATTGGCTTCTCTTTTCTTCAGTATTAAGTACACAAATGTTTTCCTGTATACTATTTTGTCTGACATTAAATGAGATGGGTCAGGCTTGTACCTGGAGCTAGGGTCTCCCTTGGGGATTGTCTTGTCTTGGAGGAAAGTCTCTGCACAAAACCACCCTGCTTTTCAACGGGATACCATTCTTAGTGATAATTAGACACGAAATATCACTTCCATAACTTTCATAGTGGAAAAACTGGAGACACAGCTAGGGAAATTTATTACATGGGAAACCTTCAAGTTTTAACCAGGTTTTCCTATTGTTTCACATAAATGAAACTATGAACATGGTTTGCATATGACAGTCTATTAATGTGACTTGTCAAAAATCTTCATGTTTATCATTATCATTCTTTTTATTATTCCTATTTTGTTTCATATATAAAATGTCCTGGTTTTCAGAGACGTATCTGTGTATAGGTATTAAATATCCCCCAATTGAGTAAATCAGTGTATTTTTCCTATTTATGTCAGAGGACTATATATTTTATTATTTTTTTAAGTGAATTTGATGTATGATACTCCAAATCACAAATCATGACTTCCTTTTTTTCCAAAAGTAGACTTCTAAGTTGATTCTCCAGTTTTAATTAGCCATCTCTGATTTTGTGTTTTCACTATTATAAGTATAAATTTGCCTTTTCTGAATTGACAATCAATAAATAATTCAAACAAGCATTTAAGGAGCCTGTCCCCTGAACCCATCAAAGAGCCCAAAATTTTTTTTCTGGTAGAATCTTTTAACCCCACATCACAGAAATCTGGCATGGGTACTAAACAGTGTTATGTCAAATATGTTAACTCACTGAGTATCCATTCATTCACTGCCCTGACTTAAGGTTGTCTCTGGGTTCTCCTGACAAGTATAAATATAGCACAATTTGTGCTATAGATATATTTTATTTTAGCTGTTTACATTATTCTGCCTTCCTCCTTAGAGACTGAGTAAAAAAGTTGTCTATCTTTTCTTTCCTCTTTGAACTAAGGCTGTCAGAACTTCCTTTGCATTTCATACAGTCTGGTTAAATACATGTCCTTTGGGTTATGAAGAACTGTTAAATGACAGAATTTGACATAAATGTATAAATTCATGAACCACTTAAGTATTGGCAACTCCATTTCTCACTCTTCTTTCAGGTGCCTGTCTATTATGTGTTTATGTATGTATATGCATAAACTGCATGCTTGAATTCCTGTACACACATGTATACCCAATACACAAACTTTAAATGCCTCATGAATAAATATGGTAAAATCACCTACTGATATATACCCAATGATGTTTAACTTTGGCTTTACAATTACTCTTTGTTAACTTAAAATAAGTTGCTAAGAAGCAGTTGCTTTGTTAGAATTGTACTTTTAAGTCAGCTTTCCTGACACTCAATTTACCTGATAACTTTTTTCTTGAAATAATTGCCTTTCGAGATTAAACTGAACATTCAATTTCTTTTGATTTCTTTGACTTACCTTGGCACAAAAGATTTGATGTAAATATATTTTGTCTTTCCTTTGATCATTGTAATCTAAGCTGCTGGTAATATATTTCTTATTTTAGGTTGCCATGGACTGAATCCATAACCAATAGCTTTAAACACACTGTACATAAAATATAATTCTTAAATATAATCCTAATTTGAAAAATAAATAAAACCTAGTAAGAGTGGATATTAAAGTAATTAGAGTGTTTAATATAAAGAGTTCCCAGAAGTTAATATTAAATATTTTGGTGTGCCTGATTGTCAAAAACATAAATTTTATATTTTAAGCAGAAGCAACAGTACATTTCTTAAACACAAATTTTATGAAAATTACCTCTTTAGTTTTAATCTGTAAACATATTACTTAAAATTAATTTATTTTTGAAGTCATTACTTAATTATTCATAATCTATTTGTTGCTTATCTAGCTCTGAACACCAAAAATGAATTTAAAGAGAATGCTATAATTTTATGAGTTTCAACCTTGAATTCGGTGAAGTAAATGAGTAACACAAACAACTGGACTATAAGAAAGGTAATAAAATTCTACTCAAAAAAAAAAAAAAAAAAAAACAATCTGGTGGTCTAATGTAATCATCAGTAGAAAAACTAGAACTTAAGCCAGGAGTAGGTAACTGAACTGCAATAGCTGGAAGAAATTCTATTACAGAGGTCAACTTTTAATAAGGAAATTGTGGACAAAAGAAAAAATGTGAAAATATTGAAATGGATGGTGCATAAAATTTTATAAAACTATATATTGACATATTTATTTTTAAAAAAAATTTAACAGACATACAAACTAAAGTTTTATATATTGATGGGGTACCATGTAATGTTCAATGCATGTATGCTGTTTAAATCAGATAAAACATTATTTACCTTTTCTAACATCCATCAATGTTTGTGGGGATACATTAAAAATCCTTTCTTTTATCTTTTTGAAATATACAGTAGATAATTAGAAATAATACAGTACATATCACCATACTGTATAACCATCTTATGCAAAACACCCAATGGCTCCTCACTGTAACTCAGTGATCTAACTTTCCCAACACCTTAATGTCTTCAGTTTTCGGAAGCCACCATTCTTACCAACTTCTATGAGATCAACCTTTTTAGACTCCACATATGAGTGAGATTATGCATTATCTTTGTGTAACTAACTTATTTCACTTAACATAATGATCACATTTCATCCATGTTGTAGCAAATGGAAGAATTTTATTTTTTATGACCGAATAGTATTCTGCTTCTTATATGTTCACATCTTCTATGTCCATTCATCAGTTGGTAAAATATTTCTTAGCTACTGAGGATAATGTAGCAATGAACACAAAAGTGCAGATGTCTCTTTGACATACTTGTTACATTTCCTCTCGATATACACCTGATATTGGATTGCTGAATCTTACGGGGGTTCATTTTTTTAAAATTTTTATTTTTAAGCTCCTCTATACTGTTTTCCATAATGGTTATACTAATGTACATTATCCAAAACAGTGAATATGGATTATTTTTTCTCATATCATCACCAGCCTTTGTTATCTTTAGTATTTTTAATCATAGCCATTCTTACTGGAGTAAGGTTATATCTCATGGTGATTTTAATTTGAATTTTTATAACTAGTGAGAAATATGGGCTTAGTTTCATTCTTGAGAACAGGAATACCAAATTTTCACAGCCCTGTTTCTTGAAAAAATTGTCCTTTCTCCATTGCATGTTCTTTGGATCTTTGTCAAAAATCAGTTGCTTGTGGATGCTTGGAATGAGTTCTAGGCTCTCTATTATATTCCACCTTGGACTCAGGATGTTTTTTTTTTTTTTATGCTAACAACATGCTATATGATTATGACATCTTTGCAGTGCATTTTGAAGTTAGGTTGCATATTTTTTCCTACTTTGTTCTTTTTGCTCAAAATGGCTTTGGCTAAATGTGTGTGTGTGTGTGTGTGTGTGTGTTTATATATAAATTTTAGAATACCTTTTCTAGTTCTGTGAAGAATGCCATTAGTATTTTAATAGGGATGATATAGACACTGTAAATTGTTGAGAGTAATATGCCCATTTAATAATACTGATTCTTATCCATACTTTTTAAACGTATGCTTTGGTTTTTCATCAATGGTTTATAACTTTCATTGTAAAGTTTTATAATTTCATCTTTCCCATTTATTCCTAGATATTTTTGTAGTACTTCTAAATGGAATTGCTTTCTTGATTTCTATTTCAGATAATTTTCTATTGTTGATGAATTCATTTATTTTTTTTTTTTTGGTGAAGTTTTAGGATTTTTCTATTCATAAGATCATGACAACTGTGAACAGTGATGATTTGACTTTTTGAGTTATTTTTCAGTCTCATTGAATGTATGTTTGTATTTGTTTGTCTATTTATTTATTTTTGCCTAATTTCTCTGGCAAAGCCTTCTAGCACTGAATTCAATGAAAGTGGGCATCCTTGTCTGGTTCAAAATTTTAGGGAGAAGATTTCAGCTTTCTCCACTTCAGTATAATGTTAGCTGTTGGGGTTACAATATAATAAAAAAGTATTTTAAAGTTGAGGTACATCCCTTGTTATGTCAAATTCAAATTTGTTTATCATATTTATCATGAAGTGATGAGGAAATTTATTGAATGCCTTTTCCGCATTGAGATGACCACTTTGTTTTTGTCCTCCATTCTGTTGATATGGTATGTCATGTTTATTTGCCTACATTGAATCCTCCTTACATTAGTGGTATGAATCCCACTTTATCTTGGTGAATAATGTGTTAGATTTGGCTTGCTAGTGTTTGTTGAAAATTTTTGCAACTATGTTCAAAAAGGATAGTGATATCCTTATGTGCTTTAGGTATCAGCCTCATTAATGTGTTTGGGAGAACTTCCTGTTTTTACTTTCTTTCCTTGAAAAGCTTATGGAGAGTTTGTGTTAGTTATGTCTTATTTTGTGGAATTCAGCAGTGCAGCCGTCTGCTCCTGAGCTTTTTCTTGATGAAAAACTTTTTATTGTTGATTTATCTCATGAATTTTAATTGGTCTCTTCAGGTTTTTCTATTTCTTTATGATTCAGTCTTCATATGGTGCATGTCTAGGAATTTGCCCATTTCTTCAAACTTATTCGATTTGTTGGCATATATTTTTTCATAATAATCTATAATGATCTTTTATATTTCTGTAGCATCAGTTGTAATGGCTCCCTTTGTATCTCTGACTTTATTCATTTGATCCTTCTCCTTTTCTTAGCTGTAGGTTTGTCTGTTTCATCTTTTTGAAGAACTATTGCTTTGTTTCATTTATTTTTTGTAGTACATTTTAATTCATTTATTTCTGATCTGATCTTTATTATTTCTTTCTTTCTGCTAATTTTGGGTTAGTTGAAGTTTTTTGTCTCTCTCTTATAGTTAGTTTCCTTGATGGTCATTTACTGTAGTAACATCTTTTGATTTGTTGCTCATTATTTTTGTCTATTATCATTTTTTGCTTTATGGTTACCATAAGGCTTAGAAAAACCATTTTTATTTCAACAAGCTATTTTGAAATTATAGAAACAACATAATCACAAAAATAAGGACAGATGCAATAGATAATCAAAAAGGACATGAGAAAATGTACTCTTAAGAGACCTTTCAGATGCATTCCATTTTTCCCATATCATTTTTATAACTTTCTATATTATAAATCTATATATGCACTTATGATTTTTTAATTGCTTTCTGCATTCATACTAAAGATATGAATGTTTTATGTACCATACTTACAGTATTAGGGCATTTTAAATCTGTTTGTATCATTAATCTTAACATAAGTTTTATACCTTCCTGTTTTCTTCTTACTCATTCACATCTCTCTCTTTCAGTCTGAACAACATCCTTTATAATTTCTGGTAAAATGTGTCTGGTGTAGATATGTTCCCTTAGGTTTTGTTTGTCTAAGAAAGTCCTTATCCTTCTTTCATTTTTAAAGCTTTCTCCTGGGTACAGAATTCTCAGCTGACAATTTTTTTTTTCTTCCAGTACTCTGCAAATCATATACCTTTCTCTCCTGGTGTCTAAAGATTCTACTGAGAAGTCAGTTGTCATGGGATTTAAGGAATTCCTGTGTATTATTTGTTTATTTTCTGTTGTAGCTTTGAGAATCTTCTGTCTATATCTTTTGCCTGTGAGAGCTTGATTATAATGTTTTGGGGATAGACTTGGTTGAATTAATTTGACTGATAGCCTTGGACCCTCCTTTATTTGGATATTTATATCCTTTTCTCAGTCTGAAAGTTTATTCTTAGAAGTTTATTGCCTTCTCTCACATTTTTCATTTCACTATATATATTTATCAGCCCTGATTTTTAAAATTGGTTCCATATCCTTAAATCTTTGTTAAAAATTGCAAATTATGCTATGTAGATATTTGAGTATATCACAGAAAATTTCACCTTTACATACATCTTTAAAACACCAGTTTAAGAAAACAGTAAATTAATACAGGGAGACAAGTTGAGTTGAATAAGGGTAATGGGGAGAGGTAGAGAGGAGAAAAAGAAGTACTGGGGACTGAAATGGAGCAAATTATATCTCATGTGTTTATGATTATGTCAGAATGAATCCCACTATTATAAATGATAGTACAATGCAGTAATAAAACCATTTAAAACCATCCTTTGTTAGAGTAGTGAAAATCTTCTATGCATTTTCTTTAAGATAGTTTCTTTAAAACAGCTGTTTTAAATCCTCTGTCTGAAAGTTCTCTTGTACTGATTATTGCCTGGTCAGTTTCTGGCACCTCATTTTGAGAACCAGGTGAGGTCATAGTTTCCTGAGAGCACTTTTTGATTCTCGTTGCGCAATACCATCTGTGCAATGAAGAATCAGGTATTCATTATCCTCTATTTAATTTCACTGTATTTGTCTTTCTAGAAGATCTGAACAGGCTGCTATTTTTACAGAAACTATATAAACTTCCACTGTCACAGTACCAGATGCTGCCCAGGTCCAGATTTCCTAGGAGTCTTCTCTCCTTGGGTTGTTGCTGTTTTAATAGTCAAGGAAAATCCATATTCAAGTTTGTCCCAAATATTCTGTTGATTTGTTACTCGCAAAGAAATAAGAGAGTAACTTGATAAGGTAGTCTACTTCCATAGGACTCTCCCTGGGCCCAGGCAAACCTACTAACTTTCTCCACAGTTGGTCATACACACATCAGAATTCTTTTCAGCCCTAGGAAGATGTACCATGTATGGATAAACCTCAGGCTCCTATGTCACATCTGTGACCACCAAAACTGCCAAGCTGAGTCACAACCTGAGCCAAAAGTCTACTGAGATCAGCACAACCCTGGGGCAGAAGAAGTCCACTTTTTTTATGGGCTCTTACTGAAATGAACATAGGTGATGATAGTTGGAATAAATGCCTGATAGACTGGGGTCACAGGTCTTTCCTGGAATTAGAGATGCTTTAGAGGCTCACCTTGCCTGCAGGACTGATAACATCTGTAAGCATATGCATAGAGATAAGCTTTACTAACCACACACTAACTTCCAGTGAATAGTCTTTTGCTTACTAAGCTGTGCTACCACAAGAAGATAGGCTATCATAACACTCTATGCTGCCCAGGTTCAGGTAGAGTTGGAGAAAACAGACCTTTGGCTACCAAGGTTTATGCTAAGCTAGGTCATTCATGAACCTAATAGCTTATTTTGAAAACCATCTGAGGTTGTGGTTTCCTGTTAAGAACCTGCACAGTCTCAGGGATATAGTGGGTTCCATGCCACAAGTTCATGCCACAGGCTGAATCCTGAATCTGGCTGTCTCACTAGAGCACAGATCTCTGCATGGTGATAAAAGAGTTCTAAGAGACCTATGAGCACTGACTTGACAACAGGCCTGAGGTTTGCAGAATGGCTGTTATTAACCTGCGTGGATTGTGAGTCTCACAGCTACAGCGGCCTGCACAGTTTCAAAAGTAGGGAAGATGTTCTACAGACCTTCAAGGCCGAAACTGATTGGGTCTAAAACTTGAATGTGTCCTGCACATGCACAGGTCTCTGTCCAATGGCAGAGCCAGTCTTAAGTCTCCATTTGTAAGCAAGCTCTGGCCTGTATATGTGGCTTATAGGTTCTACTGGGTGCTTGGTCTTATTATGGTGAGATAGCTTATGATAGTGATGTCCTAAGATAGTTATGTCCTAAAATCACCCAAGGGTGCAGCACTGCCTTCAGCTATACAGTCTGAAGTTGAGCGGGGTGGTGGAGGTAGTCTCTTTGCCACCTGGCATAATGCAATCCCAAAAGCTCTGTCCATAGGTATTGGCCTGGTGATGAGGTAGTGGAGCTTTGCCCAACACTGGGGTTCTCCATGGAAGGTTGTTACTAGGTTTCAAATCTTGGGTTTGGACTTAATTTTCTCTTCCTCTCCCAAACAGGAGGCTGCCTTTCCTTTAATGTTTCATCCCTCAGTTTATATGAACAAACTTCACATGTTCTTTCTGGAGGTTGAGGGAGAATAATAAAATGTGAGGTGATACTCAATATTGGATTGCTTTCTATTCTACTAAGGTGGGAACCCTACAGAAGTTTCTGGATAAGGACTCATATTCTTTAGTTATCAAGAAGTTTTCACATGACCCAAAACAGAATGTTTCTCTGTGACTAGTTATTCTCTTTTCAATTAGAAATAGTTTTTGTTGTTGTTGTTGTTGTTATATTCCAGTTGAAAAGACAAGAAATAATTTTAACTAAAATTATATTCTTATTTTTTATAACTAAATAAAAACTCACAGAGGAAATTATTATTAGTTGAAAGAGATGCATTTTAAAAATCTTTTTGACACGAAGAAAATTTGAATAGTGAGAAACAAATCTTACTTCTTATGTGTCAAAATTTAACACATTTGTCAGAATATTCTTATTTAACATTTATTTCTCATAACCAATCCAAAGATTTCCTATTAGAATATTTAAAAATGTAACAAATAAGCCATTGTCAAGTTTCTGTTTATATATGTTAAAATACATCATAATAGCATGTTAAATATTATTGAGCTTATAAGAAATGCCTAACTTTCTGCATAATACAATTTTTTTTTTAATCTAGATTTTTTTTATCATTTTATGAAATGAGAATTAAGCTGACTTTCCCAAAGATAACAGAGCCATTGAAGTACCTGTATATGTACTAATTGGATTTTCTTCTGAATTACCATGCTATTCTTTCTTTTTATTTTTCAAAAATGACCTTGAAATTTTTCTTTTTGGACTTTTTAAGAGGCTTTTCCTAGAGGCCTTTACAATAATGTTAGTAGAGGAATTTATTAAATTCTAGCAGTGCTGTTCCCAGTTTCTGAAGAAAGAGGACATATTTTAGGTCTCTCATACATGACCATGTGTTTTCTGTTTTCTGTTTCCTGGTGAATTTCTTTTCGTGCAGTGCATTATATTTTGACATCAGATTCACAATGAGCTATACAAGAAGATATTTAAACTGCAACAGGAAATGCAACTTGTCTACATTTCAACCTTAGGTTTTGTAAGGCTTTGCTCTCCATCACTTTACCATACCCAGAGTGACACAGCACCTATTACTTGAAACACTGGGAGGGCAAGAGAATATAAGAATGTGTCACACCAGGAAATTTCCTGTTCATTGAACAGGTTTGGTCACATGGCTCATCCAACAGGACCTGGAATGATATTCCCACCACAGGCTCAATAGATGGAACAATGAAAATATATGATATTTACTGGACTAGTTACTATTACAATAAAATTGCCATTCCCTGTGGCTGTTGTAGCCACCTCATAATTTAAGATTTTATTTGTGTTTTAATTTTGACCTATTCAGGGAATTATTAGTTTTTATCATACATAGTCTTAAGGGAAACTTTAAGATGTGTAATTAAATAAATTAGCATTTAGGAAATATCATATGGATACTAGGTAACATAGTTTACACTGGGAAATAAATCATCAACAAATAATTTTCAAGTGAGAGTTTAAGTTAGTATATAAGTAAGCTGAAGACATTTTTTCTTAAAACAAAATAAAACAAAAACAAATACAAAATGATAGGATATTTCTTAAAATTCTATAACTAAAACTGATTAAAAAAAGAGTGAAGAGTTATCCCACTGGTAGGGAGTAAGCCAATTATCCTTCTAGTCCCATACACTGGCTACTTATGAAACATTAAAATCAAATCACTTCAGGCAAATGCTTTGTAATGGATTAACTTGTCCATGATGTAATCAAGCTTTAGAATAACATTACAAATGCCAAACAAGAGTTTCAAATAGCAACATTAAGACCCTTTGCCAGCTGAATCCATTACTGTAGAAAGAAATCCTTCAGGCAATGTTAGGTCACTGATTATAGCAATTTATTTCTCATTAGCTTATAACTACCTGACCTCTTCATCTGTTTCTGCTCTATGAAATTGAACTTCAGATTTTATACATACAAACTCATAAGGAATCATTTTATTTCCTTCTCTCAAAAATGTGTGTATAATTTAATGCAAGTGATCACTCTCCAAAATTCTACTCAGAAATGCTGACCAGTTGGTTTTAAAAGTTGAACTTTCAAAAGAGATTGATATTCAGAACAATAAAGGAAATTCAGAATCAAACCCTGTAGAGGCTCATGATTGTATTATTCATCATATCATATTCAGGGTTCCCACTGGTACACAAATTGCAAATTTAAAATCCTTTCAATAAAACTCTAAAGATACAGAGAAAACTTTAAGTAATATAAAATGCCAGAATCATTAAAAAAATTTCAAAAGTACAAAAAATAGTGAGAAGCATTCTAGTTTGAAATGTAGCATAATCTTGTGCTTGAATGTAAGTAATATAAGTATATACAATAAAAAAATTTAAATCCATATATATATATATATATATATATATATATATATACACACACACACACACACACACACACACACACACACATACACACATTCATATGGTATAAGCTTCTTAAGGCTTCTATAACAAAATGTGGCAACTTAAAATACAAAATTATGCTTTTACTGTTCTAGAGGCTAGAATTCTGAAATCTGTCTCACTGGACTATGAGCTCCTTTGGAAGTTCTAGGGGCCAATCTGTTCCTTTCCTTTCTGGTATCAAGGGTGGGTCATTGCACTCATTGGCTTACACACCTCATCCATAAAAATCAGCAGCACCGTGTCTTGCTTCATCACATTCTCTCCTTTACTCTGATTTTTTTTCTCCCTCTTTCTTCTCATTTCTTGAGGGAGTTGCCCTAAACATTGAAAGAATGAAGAACATTGAACCAAGTATATAAAACATAAATCATTAAGGAGAAATAATTCTTTGAATCTGGTTTTAAAACCTTAAGAGAACTTTCTAGTAGTTTATGTTTCTAGAATGTGTCTATATCTTAATAAAACTCTGTGATAGAATTTTTTAAGAAATAATTAACCATCATTGTGTCACATGCCCACTACATATCAAAGAATGTTTGATAGTCCTCTAAAAATTTATACACTTGGAGACCTCTAAAGCAAAGTAAAATTCTTATCACCTGAGTAAAATACATTCAGTAAAAGTCGGTTCTGACCTGGTGTACAAACTGATCTAACAGTCGATTTGCTTAATTTTGCAGTATCGATTTGGTTTTACATGAGCCTGCTCCTGATCTTCCCTCACTCCTCAGGGAAATGAGTGTCTGCCATTATCAGTATCACCAGATCTTTAAAAGCCTGGGTTGGCTGCCTTGCTCTGCTACTATTCTCCATATTTGTTTTTTCTTGATTTCTTGGGAAATGGGAGAGATGGAGACAACCTGGTATGGGTAACATCTAAGCCATTACCACGGTTGGCCAGAATTAAGGGACCCTGATCTCCCAGCAAGAAATTGAGCAGTGAGTGATTCCAAGTCTTTAGCTTTTGGCCTCTGGTCTATGTTTTATCCTTGTTGCTTTTTAAATTTTTGCAATTGTTTTAAGAAATCCAGTCTTTCAGACCATCTCTTGTTTTAACTTGTAATTTTTCTTTATTAATTAAAAATATAAATAAATAAATAAACCTAAAACCCTGAATTTTTGAACACACACACACACACACACACACACACACACACTACTCTTCCTCTCCCTCGTGGATCCATGAGGGTACCCCTACACTCCCTTCTTCCTCTACAGTTGATTATCCTCCCTTTTTTTCCTCTAGAAGCATCTATGTCCAATGTCCATGATATGATGTTTTATCTATGTCTCAGGATGAGAAACAGCCATCATCCCACCAGGTGCTGGAAACTGGTGAGTTTTGAGGCAAAAGTTTCTAGGGCCACAGTTCAGGGATGTGTATTTAATAAGAAAGTCCCCAGAAACCCCTGTCTTGGCCGTCAGAAGCAATATCTTCTTTTCTGGGCTTGGGATCCAGGCCTGGACTATTTTCTTAGAGGCAGGAGTTCTCTGAGAGGCTGCTAAGTGTGAGCAAGCTGTGGCTTACTTTTTGGCCAGGCCTGGCCTACCTTGAGACTTGAAGATTTCTGACTGTCCTGCAACATGAGCCACAATAGCCCTGCCTCTACCAACAAAAAAGCCTGGCCCCTTTGTTCAGGCCTCCCTCTTCCAGACCTGCAGCCCTAAATGGGCCACAGCTTGCTCAGAAGTCAGCTGTAGGCTTGAGAGGGAGCTAGGAGGAAAGCCAGAGCCTATTCCAAGCCTAAGAAAAATGTCATGATTCTAGTGGACACTCGTCCTCCAAATTCTTGAGCCAGGCCTTGCTGGCCAAAGGCTCTTCTTTGTCCTTTGATGATTGTTATTTTCTTTGCTGAAATGTCTTGTTATAGGTGATAATATTGTTGACCAAATTTCCATGGAAAAAAAAAAAGAAAAAAAATACCTCTTGTGACATACTGGTCTATTCCTCTCAGTGGAATCTTATGGGAAAAGAATATTGTCGCTGTTTACATATTTCTATCCAGGAAAGAAACCCGCCTTTCTTGGAGTATTAGTGTTTTTGTCTGTGTTGCCAACCCAGGCCTGTGATAGGGGCTTGTTGCATTGCAATGTCTAGGCTTTGTCTGGGGAGTCCTTCCCACTTGCCCAGCTAGGGGCAAGCCACCCCTTGAAGCAGCCTCCATCTCTTTCTCAGGTTCCAAGGCATAGGGAGCATCACTTCCCACAAACACCATCTTCAGGGTCTCTGATGGCACCTGCATCATGAGCCTACCCCCAGGAAACCTACCCTGGAACCACCTCCACCCGCAGTCCTGTGTAGGAATCAGGTAAATGGGATGTTTCTGAGCCCTTGTTCCCAAAGGGCCAGCCAAGGGCTGTCTGTCAGCCTGGCTCCATCAACCCTGCATGACCAAATGATAGCTGGCAGGCTCTGCAGGCTATTCAGGCCCTCTACTACCTCCCACACTTGTCTGCTGGCAAGGGATGGGCCATGTTCTGTGAATTTACTACCTGTGGAAATGTTGACCCATTAGCATGAAATGCATGTTTAGCAAGTGTTAGGTACTGTATTTGAACGAATAAATGTGAATCCTTCTGCACATGAAAACAAAACAAAGGGGTCTAGCAAAAACCAGAATTACCATTACAAAAAGTTCCCATGTTTTAAACGGCAGACTTCTCTGCATTACCTCCCAGCATTAAGCATCTTGTACCTAATATTAATGACTAACAAAAGTGCCAAAAATTACATCTAATAATAGTCAGGCATGTTTCCTTGAGAAGGATTCTTCACTCTAGCATAGTGATTCTATCCTTTCTAGACCCCATTCTGCCATTCTAATTTAAGATACCATTTCTCATACTAGGATAACTGCATCAAAGTTTTTTTGTGTACTATTCCATATACATATGTAGTCAATGGAAACCATCCTCCACATCAAATTAAACTTCTTACTTGTTTTCATAATAAAAGAGATGGTCACTAAAATATGCATTTTCAGTTTGAAAATTTCAGAAGCACTTTTAGCTATCTAGGTATGAGAGTTTATTATAAATTAAAATATGGAAATTAAGAAAGAATGGTGAACCATCTTAAAGTAAAAGATGCACTATAGATTATAGTGATACACTTGATTTGCTCTCTCTTTATATATGATACTTCACAAATGATAAATATTTACCAATTTTACCATATTGGCTTTCATGTTTGATGATAATCTTTGGATAGGTACTTAATCCCATCCTTGGCCATACTCTTCATGATGATAATAAGAACTTTATCCATGTTGTACAACACACTATATATCTATAATACCAGGATAGTCACATACCTATTTTCATAAAAGAAGGTTAATGGACAATTTTAGAAGAAAATATACCTATGGATTATCTTTACTTTTTTATAAATCAGCTTTCTTAACAGAAAGTCAAAATAGAATTAGAAAAGAAAGAAGAATATCAATCAAATTCAAAAGTATTAAATGTAGTCTCTTGAATAACAATAGAAGCTAAATCACCATGTAATGTCTATATCACAGAGAGTTTCACACTGGGCTATGAATGGTAAAGAAATACAGCCAAACATAATTTCTGGTCCTGAAAAAAAGAAGGAAACAAGTTGAAAATAGATTTTCATAGAAATACTAAAGAAATACAAGCATATATTTGAAGTGAAGAAAGAACTGAAATTATGTGTGTGCATGGGAGTGGGGAATACCTGATGTTATATAGAGTAAATGAAACATGTATCAGCCAAAGTTATATCTCAGTGAATTTACCCAAATTCATGGTAAAGTCGTAGCTACTTATTGTAAGCCTAGTAGGAAAAATTTAAATAAGACTGGATAAGAAAATCTCATTTTGAAAAAAAAATGGTAGAAATGAAGGAAAGGCTATATATTTAAGAAAAAAAGGGGAAATTTATGCCCTAATAAATTGTGATTGCATTAAAAAGTAAACAGAAAGACATCCTTAAATACACAAGTTTTTTGCCTCATTGAATGATGGCTAATAAGTTGAAGATAAATCAGGTTATATTTTCAATTAGTCAATTATAGTAAAGGAATAAAGAAGCAACAAATGAAAGTAATAGAATCATGAATGTTGCCTGATAAATGAGATCAGAGAAAAGATGAGAAAAAGAATGTGTTTCAGTAGTCCATGGGCTTAGAAATAAATTATTACAGCATCATATTGACAAGACTCCCAGCTACCAAACCTCAGAATCAGCCCTCTATTCCCTTCCAAGAAGCATCAACCAAGGGGTGGAGTGGCAGAGTGGTGGCCCAAGTTGGTGGAAAACTTCTCGCAAGTAAGGTCAATGGCCACATGGAGGCCACCATGCAGGTGTGGCAGCCTGCGGCAATGCAAGACAAGGTGCACCTACCAGGCTTGGGCACAGTATGGTTGCCTGCTGAAGGGGCCCTCTTCATGTGGTGGTGTTGAAGCTCAGAACCTGTGAGAATAGACCATCTGATCATATCAACCTCCTGCTTCCTGAACTTCAGATGAGAAAATGGAAGTCTGGCAGAACTTACTGGATGTATGGGACTCAAGAATTGACCAATAGCCTTAGTAGTACTTTTTCAAACTCTAACTATCATAAGTTTGAACCAATAGCATTGATCTTTTTTTCAACCCCAAATTTGCATAAGTTTGGACCAATAGAAGTGACTTGAGTGCTCTATAAGACCCTAGACTAGCACACTCATATGGCTATTAGGTCTCTTCTCATTTTGTAGAAATTCTGTTCCCACTTCTATTCTTCAATAAATCCTACTTTTACTCATTCCATGAATTTCATTCTTTGAACTCAGCAGACAAGAACCTGGAAGAAAGAAGAAATCCATTGTGAGCTGCTGGGTTCCGCTGCAACATTGGAGGGCAGAGCTCACCATTAGAGTTTAAACACTCCTAGTCTGCAGAGGTCTGAAAACTTACTTAGATCCCACCTACCAATAGAAGCAGAAAAACTCTAGTTATAGCTGCCAGCAGAAAAGAAGAATGAAGTTTCACCATAAAACTTCAGTTTCAACTTTAAGAGACCGTGGAGGGGCTCTTCAGAAGGGTAAGTAAAATAGAACAATGAAATTATACTTTTGAGGGGAGTTCTATACTCCTTTTGGAAAAAATTCTTGCTCTCTATCAAAAATTCTCAGCACCGGGATAGCACTTGCACTGGTCTAAAAGCAGAGGTGGCAGACTTACTGAGTACTTTTGTTCAATCCCCTTCCTTCTTGATGGAAGAATGTTGATAAAGCTTTGCTTCAGCTTCAGCTTCTCTTCATGAAATACAAGATTGATCAATCGGTTCAAGTGACTGCTTCTTTCACATTCAGATTTATTTGGCCTGATGATGGAGAGCTCTCTCACCCAATGTATCCAATGTATCTTGGATCCTAAGACACAGTCTCAGTCTCATCTGAGGTCTTTGGGGGAAAACTGACACATTAATACCCAGAGTATGAGCCTTGCTATCCTCCCTCGCTCCCATGTGTGTTGCAAAAACCATGTAGACCCAGGCTTCAAATATCCCTCTGAACCCCAATTGTTTCAATAGGACTCATAATTAAGGTTATTGAGAATTTTTGAAACTTTGAGTGCTTTTTAGGATGCAAACTCTAAGCTATCTCTGGTGCACTCCCACACATAAGGAAGATCCCATTCCATAGATGTCTAACCCTGCCAGTTTCTTTTTGATATTTAAAAACACAACAAAAAATGTAATCTGAATACTAAATGGAGAAAACCTGCTATTGGGTCCCCTCTGCACTGGAAGAGTTCTGTGCCTGTTTCTATTTGTCAATTAATCCTACTTTTATACTCACACATCCTTGCCTGTGGATTTCATTCTTCAAATTTACAAGATGATAACTTGGAAAGAAGAAGAAATTGATGGTGAGCTGCTGGGATTTGCTGAAATGCTGAGAGGACATAGACCACCATTAAGAATTAAATAATTCTGAGCTGCAAAGGCTTGCTGTCTTACTCATAACTCACTGGTCAGCAGAAGCAGGGAATAAAGTTTCATTTCAAAACTTCAGTTTCAATATTATATCTATTGTTTCATTTTCCTAGGGTTGCAGTACAAATTGCCACAGATTTAAAATGACAGGCATTTATTCACCCATAATTTTGGAAAAAAAATGTCTGAAATCAATGTTCTGATGGGCCATTCTCCTCTGTAATGCTCAAAATATGCCCTCACCTTCTTTTAGCTTCTATTGGCTACAGCAATCTTGGAGTGTAGCTGCATCATTCCAATATCTAGCTCATCTACATGTGGCCTTCTCTTTGTGTCTTTAATTTTCATATAAGAACCTCTGTTGTTAGGGGACAGACAGAAGTGAATGGTGGGAACACAAGGTCAAGAGAATAATTCTATAAAATGGGCCCACTGTGCTGACCCCCACATACTTTTTTTTCCCAAGAAGCAATTTATCTGCAGCCCAGCCTGACCTCAGTGGAGAGGATATGTCACATCCTTGGCAAATGACTTGTTCACTTCTGTAGAAATGCAGACCCAAAATAATGTTGATAAGAAAAACCAAAGTTACCCTAAAAAAGACTTTTGTGACCAGATTTTGAAAATATAGAAGATAAGTACAGTTTTTCCTAACCATAAAATCTGTAAGAATGCATGTTTTAGAATCCAATTAGAACTAACCTACATGGGTCAAGGCGACCTAGAGTTGCCATGACAGTGGGGACTTGAAAGTCTGATGTCACCCTGCTGTCAGTCAAAAGTCAAAACATGGACCTGTGCAGGACTCTCTGGAAATTTCTTAGGGACCCCCAATAAAACTGGAGTGCAGGAGAGGCACGTTATCCAGCTCCTTTCCGAGAGGACTCACTCTCCCCTTTCCCTTTTCCCTGACCTTACAATAAATTCATTCCTATTTCTCTGAGTGGCATATCTGAAATCTTTCTGACTTGATTGCAAGAATCATGTTTGAAGACGGAATCTTTGCAGTGCCTCATTTTCTCAGAAGGCCCCAGTTCCATAATATTGTAAGACCCACCCTAATCTGATAGGACTTCATCTGAACTTCATGACATTTACAAAGACCCTTATTCCTAAATAAAGTCATGTTCTGAAGTTTCAAATGGGTGTGGATTTGAAGGGAACTATGTTGAACCAACTACATATAAAATACAAAGATTGATCAAATTTATAATCAGAAAAGGAAAATAATAAAATGGACTCGAGGAGATTACATATGGATTGTCAGAATTCAGGAAAGAAAAAATAAAGCCTATAAAGTAATTCATTTTTTAACAAGTAAAAATGAGAGTAGATACTGTTGAAACACAAACAACAGATTAGAAAAATAAAATTGAAAACAAAATTTAAAGTATTAAAGACTTTTAAACTAATAACCATCAACTCTTAGTTGCACAGGGGATCAGAAGTAGACATTATCAGTCACCAGTATTCTAAATGTAGTTTATGAAGTTACTATAGAAAAAGGTTGTCAAAATAAATAAGGAAAAAACAATCAGACCCTGAAATTTAGAGAGAAACACAAAAAAGTTATCACAAAACAGGTATTTAACTTCAGAAATAATGAAAAGAACAAATCACTTAAAAGAGATTAAAACAACAATATTTTCATAATTCTTTCTACATGTATTGAACTAACTCTAGAAGGCAGTACTGCAATATTTAAAGTACTAAATAAAACAATTTATGTCTCAATTTTTTTCATATTACCAAGTATTTTTGAGCAAAAACTCACTGAATTTTCATGACACTTTTTTTTTTTTTTCTTGGAAACTCTAATTGTACCAACTTTAGCAAACCAGGAGATAAATAGAGGAACTCATGCTAATTTATGAATGAAAAAAATAGACCTCTTACTGTGCTAGAAAGCAGTCATCAGTTGGGATCAAGAAAACCTGTGGAGAAGCTCTAGTTAAGAGGAACAAAATGACCAGGCATGGTGGTACACGCCTATAATTCCATCAGCTCAGGAGGCTGAGACAGGAGGATGGTGAGTTCAAAGCAACTCGGTGAGATCCTGTCTCTAAATAAAATACAAAACAGGGCTGGGGATGTGGCTCAGTGGTCAAGTTTTAATTCAAAATTACCCCCCACATAAAAAAGAAACAAAGGTAACGCCAATTTTATCAAGCATCTGAGTGAATTACATGGAAAAGAGCTCCAGCTCCAATGAATCCTTCAAAAGACTGCATCCCTGGCTAAAATGAGTGTAAACTCTTAAGAAATCCTTGATAAAAATTATCTAGTCAAGCTGACTTAAGAATACCTGACATAAAGGATCAGTTAAAGAGTTCTGATTTGAAAACTAAATCAAACTTCTTGAGTCACTGAAATATAAACTTTATATAGTTATATAAAGTAAAAAAGTAAATTGTGATAGACCTAAAATCTCACCTAATTGCTGGATCTTTAATAAAAAGAAAGACTCTTGCCATTGGGAAAGATGCATGAACAATATTGTCACCAATGGCAAGAAAAGACCCACTTTTTCTTAGGGATAGAAGTAAAATGTATCTTGTTTGGAGAAAGAATAAGACATATGTAATCTTAGAAACCCAAAGACAAATCAGAGATCAGCTAACATGGAAGTGAGGAAACATCTGATCCTCTACCCTGGACCTTCCAAAGATACAAGGTACCCTTTTAATCACAAGATAAAGTGTCACCCTGAAATCCCTATCCTTGATACCTAGGCCGTGATGACTAACAGGTCTTGTTCAAAACTGACAGAGGACCAGAAGACCCAAACCCTTCTCCATGAAGCAATCTCATATAAAAATAATTATAATGAGAATCACAATAAATAATACCCATTTTTATTTAAAGTATGAAAATATAGTAAGCCATAAAATCATAAAATATAAAAATAACAAATATAAAAAATGTTATAGACTTGCATTAACAAACTCAATTGCAGCAAAATAAGAAGGTAACTAATATCACCACAAAAAAACAAACAAAAAAAAAAAAACAATTTAACATGATTTTAAAACTCCAAATTATTTCTGAAAAGAGATAAAATCAAATTACAAGTAAAAATTTACAATAACAACTAATTAACTCATAAATAAAGACTCAGGAATATCACCTAATTTAAAATGTATTAGTAAGCAAAAACCATGACAATAATTGTTTTAGTCATCTTTTTCATTGCAGTGATCAAAAGACCAGACAAGAGCAATTAGAGGAGGAAAAGTTTATTTGGGGGCTCATGGTTTCAGAGGTCTGATTCAATAAATGGCTCCAGTCCTTGGGATGTGAGGTGAGCCAAGACATCATGGTGGAAATGTATGGCAGAAGAAAGCAGCTTAGAACATGACACTAGGAAGCAGAGAGAGACTGAGCTTAGTTCACAACATATATACCTCAAAATCTTGCCCCCAATGACATACCTCCTCCAGCCACACCCTATCTGCCTAACATCACCACTCAATCACTTTCATGGGATTAATGCACTGATTGAGTTAAAGTTCTCATAACTCAATCATTTCACCTCTAAACTTACCTGCATTGTCTCACACATAAGCTTTTGAGGAACACTGAGTATCAAAACCAGTAAATTATTAAATTTAATTGTGAAATTCAAAAATATATTAAAATTAGTTAAATGACATTTCTGCTCTTTTTAGTGTTTCTTTTATTCTTTTTTTTTAGGTCTATTATGTACTTTCTTCTCATTTTCTAAGATGCAAACTCATATTTCAAATCATTTAAAAGTGATTCTACAATTTCTTTTACTATTGGGCTATATAAAGAATGTCAACCAAGTAAAATGAAGGAATAGTTCTATTTTTTTCATAAAGTAAGTAGTACACTCAATCAAATACAATGAGACACATATGACAAAATTAGGAGTTATAGAAAAACATCTGCTATGATGTGTATATAAATTTTTGCTGGGCACAGTGGTGCTTGATTGTAATCCCAGTGACTTTAGAGGCTAAGAAAAGAGGATCACAAGTTCCAGGAAAGTCTGAGCAATTTAGGGTGACGGTATCTCAAAATAAATATATAATATATGCTGAGGATGAATCTCAGTGGTAGAATACCTCTGGATTCATTCCAAATAAAATAAGTTAATAAATAAATAGATACATAAACAAATAAAACATGCATGTGCATAATCCAGAAGTATATTATTATATACATATTTTATTTGTATACTATATATTTACTTATCTAATTACTAATCTCATTATCCATTTTTATCCGTGCACTTGTACTTAAAAGCCAGTATGATGCTTAGTAATAACACTCATTGATTCTCTATTGTGATTAGGAAGAAAGCATTTTGCATTATTTTCACAATTTTTTAACATTTTTGGAGGGAGCAGATAATATAATTAAAGGAAAGAAAAACAGATGTATGATAATTACACAAGAGGAAGTAAAACTATTACCACATCAATATCTCTCCAAGAAGAAAAATGGTGACCAACATTCCATTTATGATTTGAAGAAGTATATCACAGTGGGAGTAAAAATAATGAATTGTTTAATTTATCACTGTTAAAAAATATTTAAATTCTACTAAAAGTAAATTTAAACGAATAGAAAATGGAGGATGATATTTACCTCATTATTTTGATTGATTGATCAAAATATAATTTAAAATAGATTTGTAACAATTATGAGGAGAAGTCTTTGGAGATTTAATTTATGATACATTAATAAGGAGTTACATTCTAAAAACTACATAAATTTTAAAGTTTAAAATAATTCAAGTCTTGAAATCTAGCAAGTAAAATCTAATAATAAAGTTGGAAAAATATTTACCATCCTTATTTTTGACAAAGATATAACTTATATAAATCATCTTCAGATGGAACTTCAGATGGAAATATTATAGCAATTAGTGAATTGACACAAATGAACCATTTCAGCATAAGAAATTATACATATTTAACAAGATGAAAATGCTAAGTACCTTGATTTGATCATTACCCACTATATACGTGTATCAAATTATCACATTGTGCCCTGTTAATATGTACACTTAAGGTTTGTCAGTTAAAAGTTTAAAAGATAAATAATGTTAGCATAATTCTAAAAATGCTAAATTTTATCATAAGATGCAAAAATATAACTACAATAATACACTATCTTCTACTGATCAGATTGGAAAAGATCAAAATACTTTGATAATTCATGGTTCATTATGGATCACAGAAGTAAATACCAGACAATAAATTAGCCATCTTCTGAAATATTAGCAGCTGCTCTGGCAGAAAGAAAAGAGTTCTAGAGTGTTTCACAACATCCATATGTTCCAGTCACCCACAACTCCTGGGTAGTCCCAGGAGTTCACTAAATGAAAAATATTTCAAAAGAAAGAAATAACAGAACTATGTGGTGAATGATACTAATAAATGTCACATTCTACTTCTAATCATCAAATTTTCAATAAATAGTCATTCTACACAATGCTTCCCAATACTCCTCAAAACTCATTATACAAAAAAGTATCTTACGTCACAATATTGTGATGGGGAAATCCATGTTTTTACTTATGATCTGAATCTAAGAAATAGAGAAGTTATATAGAAAATAAACAGATTCTGTAACTCCTATGAAAACTAAATGACAGAAACCCAAAGAAAGAGTTTTAATGTTTGGAGTGCACTTTTAGTGGACTCTGGAGTGGTGGATAGATGAAGTACAAATGATTCACTCTACTGTGAACATTGATAAATGTTTCTATGTAATTAATTAAGTAGTTAATTAATGAGGTAGGTTAATAACTTTTTAAACTATGTTTGGGATATTATGTTCTTTATTTGATGAAATAGTTAACATTTGAGAAACATGTTTTCCTAGCTTGAGAAAAACACTTCAGATAACATATATCTGTGGCACAGAATGTGAAAATGAAAAAAAAAATAACCAAAGAGAAACTGCATTTAATTGATTGCTATCTTTTTGTATGCAAGTTATTACAAATATATTCTTAATATTGCATGAATTATTATGAAATCCTTGTTCTTATTTTTATTCAATAATGTATTTCTTTTCTTTGTGATATTGTTACATATAAAGAGGTCAATGTTAAACTTGCACAAGACATACACACACAATTGTTAATAATTAACATGTAGCAATTTCTGCATTTTACTCGAGGCAATATCACACAATTAAACACACCATTGTTTGTATATTTTTTTCTTCCAAGATATTTCATGTAGAAGTAATTGTTAAACACTAACTATATGAAACATAAAATATATTTTTCCATTGCTATGTTTTAATTTACTTGTACTCAAAAGTTTTAAGACTACACACATTTTTTCATTAATGTAAATGTGCTGTCTCTATGTCATCAGTTGATATGTTTTCTCTCTCTTTTCTCCATTAAATGAAATGTGTTTGGAAGGTTGAAATCTAATATACTAAACTTATGTCTGAGGTAAAATTACCAAAGCAGAAAAAAAATGCACTGAATATATAAAATAGCTCAAAGTTACAGAATATGAAATTAATGCTGACAATATATTGTGTAGTGAGCATATAGTATCTTTATTATCATCATCTATATTCTAGAAGTTCTCTTGGGATTGCCCTTTCTTGCTCATGGAATTTTGTTGACATATTAGATGTCAGCTTCTAAAAAATTTATGGAGTGGAATAGAAGGGTGTTTCCTTCTTAAAGTTTTATATTCCAAGGTTTTCTTCTCCTGATGTGGCAGCTGGGATTATTTTTGGACCACATACTGGGATTTTTGCCAAAATGCATTTGAAGAGGAAAATGAAGAAAGGGCAGGGAATACTGAAGTTTGATATGGACAGCAAAAATTCAGGTTCTTGAATATTAGTGATTATTTTCTTAGAGAAGTCTAACTCAATAGACTTCCTCAAATAACTATGATGTTATGATTTTTGCATGAGCCCAAATTTAATGCTATATAATTATTTCACATATTTGCATATCTTGTATTCCCCAGTAAGCTTAGGTTCATGGCACATTATGTTTTAAACATATTCAATGTATTCGATCCAAGATGTTGTAAGGACATTTTTTTTTTCTCATCACATATCACTGGTTTAATAAGCATAGAAGACAGACATCCCATCCAATTCACTATACATGCTGGTCTTTCATTCTCTTGCCATTTTAAAATCACCTTTTGTAAGGGGGTAGCTAAGTTAGCAACAAGTTAGCCCAATATCCATCAGGCCACATTTCACTTCATGGCAGGATCATTGTACGAATGCTTGAGGTTCTTTGCATAAGAGAGTTTTATAATTAGGAGATTCAGTCCTTAAAAAAATCCTCATGCACAGGTATGGATGAGAATAAGTGAATAACACACACACACACACACACACACACACACACACACACTATTTTTGATGGGGGTAAGGGGCAGGCATGGAAAACAGGAAATACTGCTTAGAATTTCTGGGAAAGAAGTTATCTCAAGTTACACAGAAATAAACTATTGTCACATCAGAAAGCAACAGTAGATGAGAAAACAGATTTTATTGTGGTTTATCTGAGCCCCTTGTGAAATTTAATGGCTCTGCAATCTGTCTAGTGTTTCTACCTATCAACCAATATTATGACTTAATATCAGAGGCAATAAATACCAAAAAGAAGAATATTATGCCTTTGGGAGAGAATGCATTCTTACTCAAGAATAAATTTATTTCCTCCCTCAATGTTGAGAGCCATGACACAACCCTATGGGTTTATTTAAAACGTAAAGAGAAAGAATCACAACTATGAAGGAAGCAGAAAAGCAGTTTGATTTAGGAGAATCTAGTAGCTGAAAAAAAATTTAAAATGAGACCAAAAGACAAAAGAAAGCTAAAAAGCAGAAGAGATGAAAAGAATAAGGTTCAGAACAATGGAAACTGTTGATCAATAATAACATCTAGGAGAAAACTGATACAGGAGAAAATGCTAACAGTGAAATGGAAGACTAATTTTTGAAAGAAAAATGGCCAAATAATGGTGTCCAGAGATTTTACTCAGAGCTATCTGGGTTTCCAAATCACATTCAGAGTGAGAGGAAGGAAAAGAACATGTAAGGAGGAAAGAAAACTGTGATTAATAAAGACTATCCTAAACTTAGATATACTCAAGAAGAGGCAAAATAACTTCCTCTAACTTATCTACTTCACAAATATATTTTCCAATACACAGGTTTCATTTCAAAAGCTGTTATTTATTCATTCACTATCAGAATGTCCATTCTGTTGAAGGAGCAGTTAAAGCTTACTTTTTTGTTTTTGCCTTGTCTAGATAGTAGTAAACTAAAAACCAGTATTTATCAATGAATTTTTACAAATCAGATAATTTGAAAGACTTTTATATACAAACATGTACATAAAGATTGTGATATGCATACATGTAAATATATATGTATATATATACACATGTATACAACAAAACACCCACATATACAGATATATATATACAGACACACACATATATAATGAAAATGAAGAGTATCTTTAGGTTTATCATCTTGTCCAGGTATTTTACTCTGAAAGACTAAATATACCTCTATATAAATATCATTGGTACTCTGATTATTGAATTCCTATTAAGAGTTTACATTAACCCCTTGGAATTTGTGGCTTTATTCCAGAACCCCCTTGCCTCCCTTCCTATGGACACTAAAAGTCCTGAAATATAAAGGCATAGTATTTTCTTACAAGTCATACACATTCTCCTGTATACTTTGAATCTTCTCCAGGTTACTTCATTGCTAATATAAAAGCTAGATATGAAGTTCTTCTTTTGTATTTTTTAGGGAACAATGAAAAATGGAAGTCAGTATGTAGACTTTATTTTTCAAATATTTTGAATCCAAGTTAGTTTAAATCTCAGACAGAAATCTCACAGGTATGAAGGGCCAACTATATTTGAAAGCTTTAATTGCAACTGTCTCTGAATAATGTAGCAATGTCATCAATATTGTTAGATAATTCATATATAAAATGATCTTCAGGATTTTTCATTTTCCAAATTCTAGGTATAGCAGATCCATAGCATTCTTTGACCCTGAAATGTAATTGATGAAGAGCATGTGCTAGGATAAGGTTGGATGGTAGATTTGCTGATTGATTTTGTTTCTTGTAATGTTCACTGCTATAACTTTATTCTGTGGTAAAATTATAGCAAGAATTTTTTAAACTACATGACCATTTTAGGAGGGTTAACTGAGTTAATATTTATATAAATAATTCTTAAACATACTTCACTAAGCACAAAGATGTGGCATACTGTAACGCTCTGAAGACAAATGAAGAGTGAAGGTACTTCAAATTGTGAAACGTGCAGTCACAGACTCTTGTGATTTGTGACAGATAATGAATGGACACCTAGACCAAATAAGGGCATTGATGTCAGGCATATATGAAATTTAGTATAGATCAATGGTTTGTAAATATATGCATAACTAGGAACACTAATACTTGTTGCAATGTTCAGGTAATTGTTTCATGTATACCCTGATGTCTTTGCTCCTAATTGCTGCTGGGGGTATAGCTCTCACCAGAAGAATAATATAAGGTAGAGATTAAAACTTTATGTAAAACTGCTTGCATCTGAGTCTTGGCTCAACAGTTAGTGGCTGTGTTTTAGTATCATCAGTTCAAAATTTTTATTTTGCAAAAACCTATATAATATTCATAATACTTATAAAAGTCTTACCTCCTTTTATGAAAAAGCAAACCCAAATACTATGTGCTGCATAAGTTTATACAACTAATAAGTAGCAGGCATAGAATTTGAACCAAAAAAAAATCTAATTTCTTTAATTCACATAGTATGCTATCTCAAATATTTACCATTATAAATATTTATATTACAGGATATTGTGAATCTTCAATGACATATGGGTATTTAGAATAGGATCCGAAACATCGCAAACACACATTGTATACTAGTTATTGTAAAAATAGTCTTTTTCCTTGTGGTGCAGAAGGTGAGAAGTGAAATATGAAACAAGAGGATAAGAAAAAGCTTGAAAATATCTCACAATATTAATCATCCTGATTCTTATCATTCTTGAAATTTGTCTGCTTCCTGTCCTTTCTGGCTTGTTTCTTTGTTCTTAAAAAACACTATTTTTAGATTAGAAAAATGGCAAGTTTATCTATCTGACTACAATTCTTTACATTTTCCTTAATTAGTCTGTTTTACTCACATTTTTCATTGCTGTCACCAAAAGTCCTGACAAAAACAATGTAGGGAAGAAAAAATTTGTTTTAGTTATGGTTTTAGAGGTTCATTCCATGGTCAGCCCACTCTGTAGCTCTGGGCCTGAGGTGAGACAGAACATCATGCAGAGGGATGGCAGAGGAACATTACAACCAGTGTGGCAAGGCAGGGAGAGAGTGAGGGAGAGAAAGAGAAAGAAAGTGTGATTCACTCAACAAGGACAACATATAACCCCAAAAGTCACATTTTCAGTGACCTACTTCCTCCTTACACACCCTATCTGCCCACAGTTACCACCCAGTTAATCCACCACAGTTAATCCACCAGTGAATTAGTCCACTAATTTAGTTAAAACTCTCATAATATAATCATTTTACCTCTGAACATTCTTCCATTGTCTCACACATGAGCTTTTGGGAGACACCTCATATCTAAAAAATAATATTCTGTCCTGTCCCTCTAAAGCACATGAACGTCTCACAATGCAAAATATATTTAGTCCATTTTCAAGAGTACCCACAGTCTTAACATTTTTAATTTATTTTTAATCTAATTTGTTAGATATGACAGCAAAATCCACTACAATGCATATTATACATATAGAGCACAATTTTTCATATCTCTGGTTGTATACAAAGTATATTCACACCATCATGTCTTCATACATGTACTGATGGTATTGATGTCCATTTCATTCAACTATCTTTTTTTATCACCATGCCCCTCTACCTTTTCCTCCCCACCTTTGCCCTATCTAGAGTTTATCTAATCCTTCCATATTCCTCCTGCCAACTCCACTATGAAACAGCCTCCTTTTATCAGAGAAAACTTTCAGCATTTGGTTTTTCAGGATTGGCTAACTTCACTTCACTTTATATTCTCCAACTCCCATACATTTACCTGCAAATGCCATGATTTTATTCTCTTTTATTACTAAGTAATATTCCATTGTGTATATATACCACATTTTCTTTATCTATTCATCTACTGAAAGACATCTAGATTGGTTTCACAGTTTAACTATTGTGAATTTTGTTGCTATAAACATTGATGTGGCTGTGTTCCTATGGTATGCTGTTTTTAAGTCCTTTGGGTAGAGACCAAGGAATGAGATAGCTGGGACAAATGGTGGTTCCATTCCCAGTTTTCCAAAGACAATGCACCACAATAAGTGAGGCTCATTCCAGGGATACAAGGTTTATTTAACATATGGAAATCAATAAATGTAATTCATCAATCACATCAATAGATAAGAATCATATGATCATCTCAATAGATGCAGAAAAAGCATTTGACAAAATACAACACCCATTTATATTCAAAACACTAGAAAAACTAGGGATAACAGTAACATATCTCAACATCATAAAAGCTATTTTGCTAAGCTCAAGGACAACATCACTCTAAATGGAGAAAAATTGAAAGCATTCCCTCCAAAACCTGGAACAAGACAGAGATGCCTTCTTTCACCACTTCTATTTAACACAGTTCTTGAAACACTGGCCAGAGCAATTAGATAGACAAAATAAATTAAAATGATACAGATTGGAAAGGAAGAACTCAAATTAGCACTATTTGCAGATTATATGATTCTGTAAATAGAATACTCAAAATATTCTACCAGTAAACTTCTATAACTAGTAAATGAATTCAGCAAAGTAAATGAATTCAGCAAAATCAACACCCATGAATCAAAGTCATTCCTGTGTATCAGTGACAAATCCTCTGAAAGATAAACTAGTAAAACTATCCCATTTACAATAGCCTCAAAAAAACTAAAATACTTGGGAATTAACCTAACAAAAGAAGTGAAAGACCTCTACAATGAAAAGGAGAGAACACTAAAGAAATAAATGAAAGACGACCTTAGAAGATAGAAAGTCTTAACAATTTTAACACTATCCAAAACTTCAAGTCCAAAATCTCATCTGAGTCTCAAAGCAAATTCTTGCTTATTTTCCCTGTGAAGATCAAAAGCAAGTCATATTTATCTGATATATAATGGCATAGAGTGCTGTAGTCTGGCTGGGCACAAATAACTGAGCCACCATAAAGCACTTCATGCACACACCCCAGGAACCCTCTCCGCCTCCACCGGCTCCTTGCCCACTCTCTCCCGCAAGAACTCCATGGGAACTCAAAAGTCACAGGCACCCAAGGCAGCAAGAACCGCCCAATTGTCAGACAGTAAAGGTCTATATACAATTGAATACACAGCTTAACATAACCATCATCATCTCAATGGCTCCTGGCATCACATCTCAACCACTCCCTTCTGGCAAAATGCCATGCTTCATCCCCACTTGGCTGTGGCCCTCAACATCTCCCCCCTTCTGTTTAATTAAACAACAAGCATGTGGCTTAGGGACATTGCCTGTCTTAGGTTGTCCAGTACTACATATGGTTCTTACCCGTCATCAGATGAGCTGACCTCAAGGCGTCAGCCTCTTGTCTTAGGTTGGTACCATTGCAATTGGATCTTACCCCTCATTGACTACCGGTCCAGCATACAGCCATACTTGTGGATAGGCCTTTGCACCAGTGGGGGGTGAGGTTCTTTGCCTCACCTCTGATGGCCCCCAAATTTGGCCTTTGCACCAGTGGGGGGTGAGGTTCTTTGCCTCACCTCTGTTGGCCCCCAAATTTGGCCTTGGTGCCAGTGGGGGGGTGAGGTTCTTTGCCTCACCTCTGTTGGCCCCCAAATTTGGCCTTGGTGCCAGTGGGGGGGTGAGGTTCTTTGCCTCACCTCTGTTGGCCCCCAAATTTTAGACCATCACAAGCAGAAGGGAGGAGATGCAAAATGCCACGACACCAAGCCAAATGATGGTTCCTTTTGGAAAAATTGTACCACCAATGACACCATCTTCAAAGATACCCCAGCACTACCACAATTCACTGCACCAACAGATAGTTCACAATGCATACAAGTGATACATAGTCCAGGCAAGTTCTGCAAGCAGTTCAAAGCAGAGGAATCCATCAATATGTCCATTTCCTCCCAAAGTAAATCGACTCCTTGATTGAGCATCACTTGTTGAGTTATTATTCATTGATGCATCAGTTTATACAGTTAACTGTGATAGCTATTGAAGAAGCTGTAGTTTGGTTTTTTCTTTGTCTTCACCGGCACTGGGATGAAGATAGGAATTCTGGCAATGATGGCTAAAAAAAAAAATTATGTAACATTCCAGCAGGCACTAAGAAAACAATTTTCTGAACAATTTATATTACCCTGAACAGAATTATTAAATATAATGAAAAGGAAAGGAGAAAGTAAACAAACAGATCTGTTAACCACCTTTATAAACACTCCTCAACAGCTGTTTACCTAATTTAAATTAAACCATTTAAATCATGAGAATAAAAAAAAAATATTTGGATCCATTTTTTCATGAGGACTCCTCATATATAATATATGGACATATGCACATACAGACATACAACACAAGTGTGCACACATAATACAATACATACAATACATAACAATAGTAAAGGCCTTGTAGCTTTTCACAGGTGAAATCTCCATTGCAATGTTTAAAAACTCCATAGTCAAAAAATAGAACTGATCAGAAAAACATTAACCTAGGTCTGAATGAGCTCAAAAAATACAATAGAACTTCATGATATTGGAAAAGGCAATAATAAAATAGATATTGGAAAAGGCATCCTGGTTACCACCTGGGTTTGACTCTTCTTTGGATATCCCATCCTTTTTCCTGTGACTTGCATAATGGGTCTGAAGGTATTCCCACAAGCAAGCCCCAAGGTTTTTTACATTTGAAATAGGCTTTAATGGTGTTCATTATTCATTAGCCTCCAGGTGTGGGAGAACCACTGTCCCAGATGTAAGGATATCAGCTGTTATGGATTTGAGCCAAGTCATCTTATTTTTGGTCTGTGGGAATCGCTTTAGCTAATCTCTCTGGAATCCAAATTGGCTGCTGTTCTCCCTGTGGAAACACACAAACAGACCCCTGACTCCAGACAATCACTGGGTCATGACCTTTCCATTGTCCTGTTAGAATATCCTTCCAAAGTACCTTGGGCTTATGTACATTTTTTTGGACACATATGCCTTTCCACAGCACTAAGCCCTGATGAATCCAAATTTAAAAAGTTTAGAGTAAAAAGGGTTATTTTAAGTTTATCTTTGGGGGATATATACCCCTTCCCAATTCCCTCTTTTTGCTTTAATAAGTACATTTTAATAGTTTGATGAGCTCTTTCAACTATTACTTGTCCCTGTGGATTGTATGGGATTCCTGTTATATTAGTAATGCCAAATGATGAGCAAAATTGTTTAAATGAGGTTGAAGTATAATCAGGGGCATTATCTGTTTTTAACTGTTTTGGAACACCCACAGTGTCAAAATTTTGTAAGCAATGAGCTATAATATCTTTAGTTTTTTTCTCCGGCATGAAGGGAGCCCATCAAAAATCCAGAAGAAGTATCAACTGTAACATGCAAATATTTTAATTTTCCAAATTCTGGCAAATGTGTGACGTCCATCTGCCAAATATGGTTAGGTATCAGTCTTCTAGGATTGATTCCAAGATTAACTTGTGGTAAAAATGTTACACAATTTTGACATTGTTTTATTATTTGTCTAGCTTGTTCCTTAGTTATTTTAAAACACTTTTGTAAAGTATTAGCATTGACATGAAACCTTTTATGAAAATTTGTAGCTTCTTCTAGTGTAGAGAAAATATGTATGTGATGTGTAGTTTTATCTGATAAATCATTGCCCAAACTAAGGGCTCCAGGCAATCCTGTATGTTCCCTGATATGTCCTATAAAGAATGGATCTTTTCGGTCCCAGATTAGACTTTGTATAGTGGAAAACAAAGAGAAAACAGTAGAGGAAGGGGAAATCCTACCAGCATCTTCAAGGGATACTATAGCATTAACTACATACTGACTATCAGAAAATAAATTAAATACAGAATCTTTAAACATCACAAAAGCTTGTGATACTGCCTTAAGCTCTACCTTTTGAGCTGATTTTTGGGGTCCTAAAAATGTAAAAGTTTGATCAGGGGTAACTATTGCTGCTGTACCATTATTTGACCCATCAGTGAATATATTTGGAGCATTCATGATAGGTGTTTTTCTTGTCATTTTTGGAAAAACTACAGGATGCGAAGACCAAAAAGACAATAAAGGATTAGATGGTAAGTGGTTATCAAATGAAACATTAGATTTACACATGATTATTGCCCAAGTATTTAACTCATTAGCTAACTCATTAATTTGATCCATAGTATATGGGGTAATAATTTTATTGGGAGAAATTCCAAACACTCCCTTTGCTGCTTTTATTCCTTTGAGTATTAATTGTCCTACAGCCTCAGGATACCTAGTAAGAATAGTGTTAGGAGAAGAAGATAAATGTATCCACAATAATGGACCTTCTTACCAAAATACTCCTGTAGGAATATTTTTCGTTGGTAGTACAATAAATAATAAAGGCAAACATATCAATTCTATCCAAATGCATATTTTCCATATATGTTTCAATGATTTTTAATGCTTTTCTTGCTTCAGGCATTAACATGTGGGGTGAATTTGGATCTAATGGACCTTTTAGGATATCAAATAAAGGTCCCAACTCTCCTGTTGGTATGCCTAGATAAGGCCTTATCCAATTTATGTCTCCTAATAACTTTTGAAAGGCATTAAGTGATTTGAGTTGATCTACTCGTATTTGAATTTTTGGTTGATGGACCATGGTTGAGGATAATAGAACTCCTAAATAATTAATTGGAAAATTTAATTGTACTTTATCTATTGCTATCTCTAGATTATAATTTTTTAATAAGTTTGTAAGTGTGGCATAATATTCTAGCAATGTGTTTTTATCTTTGTGTGCTAACAATATATCATCCATATAGTGAAATATTTGTAGTTCAGGATTTTGATTTCTAAGTGGCTGGATTGCTTTGTTGACATAAATTTGACACATAGTTGGGCTGTTAGCCATCCCTTGAGGGAGTAGTTTCCATTCATATCTCTGATCAGGACCTTCATGATTCAATACAGGGACAGTAAGTGCAAAACATGGACTATCCTCAGGATGAATTGGAATTGAAAAAAAAAAAACAATCTGTAATATCTATAGCTAAAACATACCAGGTTTTTGGCGAAGCAGACAATTGAGGAATCCCCGATTGAGCAGATTCCATAATAACCATCTCATTATTAATGGCTATTAAATATTGCAATAATCTCCATTTACTAGATTTATTTTTAATGACAAAAGTGGGAGTATTACAGGGAGATATGGAAGGATGTATATGTCCCTCCACTAATTGACCAGGTCATGGGCTGCTTGTATCTTTTCTTTACTCAGGGGCCACTGAGGAACCCATACTGGTCTTTCTGATTTCCAAGTAATTTTTATTGTCTCAGTGACCGCTCCTGAAAACCCAATCCATGTCTATCTATTTCTTGATCTATTTGTATTGGTGCCACTATACTTTGTCCTTTTCCTCCTAATCCTTTTCCTTTCCTAAAATCTTGTCTAGCCATAATAGTGGGCATATGTGAATTGATGTTATTTGTTAATGTGAAACCTAATTGATCTAGGACATCTCGTCCCCATAAATTTATAGGAAGATGATCCAATACATAGGGCTGTATAGTTCCTTCACATCCTTCAGGATCCTTCCAATCTAATACCATTGCACTTCTATGGGGATTAGTTGCCACTCCTAGGCCTTGAAGCATTTGAGTGGCTTGTTGTAACGGCCAATGTTTTGGCCATTCTTGATGAGAGATGATGCTAAGGTCTGCACCTGTATCCAGTAGCCCATTAAATTCATGTCCTTGAATGTTTAGTTTTAGCATGGGGCGAGAATCTATATTTAAAGACATCATATCCCAATCTACACCTGTGGAGCCTAATCCCCTGGAACCTCTTTCTATAGTACTACTGGAAAATTTATCATGCAGGCTGGGTATTATTAATAACTGTGCTACTCTATCTCCTGGTGAAATTACTGATATACCTCTTGGAGTCTAGCTATAATTTTTATTTCACCTTCATAATCGGGATCAATTACCCCAAGACTTGTTATAAGTCCTTTTAGAGTAGAAGAAATGTGTCCTAATAAAAAGCCTACTGTTACTTGGGGAAGAGGTCCTTTTACCCCTGTGGGAATGATCTGAACTCCCATCTCTGGAGTTAGTACTGCTCTGGCGGAGGTGCAGATGTCCAACCCTGCACTCTCTCTGGTTTGTCTGTTGAGAGATCTGATGGATAATGTGTCCTGGGTACTACCCAGATGGTGTTGCTGCGTTCCTCCAGTGCCCCATATATATGTGGTTGTGGGCCCCGGAGCATTGGGCCCCCCTGTCTGTTTTTTGGCAATGGAGCCTGATGCCTTTCTCCACGATATTGTGAGTAAACACCTGGTCCTTGTCCGTTTTTTGATAACGGAGTACCCTCTATGGTGGTTTGAGAATGGCATTCATTAGCCCAATGTCTCCCTCTACAGCATCGTGGGCAAATACCTGGTATTCTACCCCTTTGATACCTGATTTTTTAAACCCTCCTCCTACGGGGCAACTCCTTTTAAAATGTCCTGTTTGTTCACAATTGTAGCATGATTTTGTCCTGGCATCTAAAGTCTGTTGTATTGCAGCTTCCAAGACTTGCCCTTGTTCATTAATGTCTCTATATAATTTAATATATGTGTTTAAATCTTCATGTTTCCATGGTCTAATGACCTCCCTCCACCCTTTGTTTGCTTGCTCATAGGCTAGCTGTTTAATTAATGGCATTGCTTGCTCTGTATCCCCCAAAACTCTGGTAGGTATTTGAATAAGCCTATCTACAAATTCAGCGTAAGGTTCATTAGCTCCTTGTATTACCTTAGATATTTGACCTTGTAAATCTCCATGTCCTAGTAAGTCTTCCATGCCCTAACCAAATCTGTAGCAATTTGTGAGTATATGACAGGATCATATGCAATTTGTTGCTGCTGATCCTCATAAGGTCCCTTTCCTAACAACATATCTAGATTTCTCTGAGGATAACCAGCTGCTGCATTTCGCCTAGCTGTCTCCGTGCAAAATTCCTCATTGGCAATCTTCCATAACAAATATTGCACTCCATTTAGCACAGCTTTACACATGCTAGTCCAATCTGTTGGCGTCATGTCCAAGTTGGTAATGGATTCGACCATGCTTACAGTGAAGGGTGCTTGGGGACCATAGGTTTTTACAGCCTCTTTTAGCTGCTTCACTCTTTTGAAATCTAGAGCACGGTGAATTCACTGCCCTCCTGCCTGCTCAAGTACAGGGCATGCTAATCTTTGAGGTCCTGTCTCAGGATCCCATCTATCAACTACGGGGGTTGGGGACCCCCCAGCATATATTGTCTCCATAGGTGGAGCTGTTGGTTGAACACTTATGCCCTCTGGTGATAGAAAGGTGTTAGTAGCAGCCTCCTGTTGTAACTTTTTCCCTCCTGATGGCCCTTCTTCCTTTAAATTTTCTTCCTTTGTCTAACTAGCTCGAGAGACCTTTTCTTTTGCTTGATCTAACATGTTTTCTACCATAGTCTGAACCTCTAACAATTTACTTAACACTCTTTTGGTTTGTTTTTTACTAATTTCTGATCCCATATTTCTACTATAAAGATAACACAAAACAAAACCAAAACAGAATAAAACCAAAATGGAACAAAAATGCATTGTATCAATTTTCCTATTTTCTTTTCTTTTTTTTAGAGAGAGAGAGAGAGAGAGAGAGAGAGAGAATTTTTTAATGTTTATTTTTTTAGTTTTTGGCGGACACAACATCTTTGTTTGTATGTGGTGCTGAGGATCAAACCCGGCCCACACACATGCCAGGCGAGTGCGCTACTGCTTGAGCCACATCTCCAGCCCAATTTTCCTATTTTCCTGAAATGTATATTCCTGGTCTATTTCTATCTCTATCTCAGGGGCAAAGAACTTCAAACCTTGAGCCAACCATTTTCCCCAGTTCCCCAGTTTGCCTGAGAAAGTTCTAGGGATAGGCAGCTTGAAACAAAAACAAAAGAAATCAAAACAAGAACACATTGTTTTTTGAAATGGTCACCCATTCTCTCGCTCTTCCTCAGGGGTGAGCAATTTTACATACCCCCAAGCTTCAGGCGTCCCCCACACGGGCCACCAAATGCCATAGTCTGGCTTTACACAAATAACCAAGCCGCCACAAAGCACTTCATGCACACACCCGGGGAACCCTCTCCGCCTCCACTGGGCTCCGAGCCCACTCTCTCAGACCCTGCAAGAACTCCACTGGAACTCCAAAGTCGCGGGCGCCCGAGGCAGCAAGAGCCACCCTATTGTCGGACAGTAAAGGTATATATACAATTTTATACACAGCTTAACATAACCATCATCATCTCAATGGCTCGCTGGTGTCACCTCTCAACCACTCTCTTCTGGCAAAATGCCATGTGTCATCCTGACTCAGCTGTGGCCCTCAACAATAGAGTAAATATTTTCATTTCACAAAGGAGAAATAGGGGTATGGAATTAAGGGATAATACCAAAGCAAGACTAAAATTTAGCTGGACAAACAAGTTCTAAGCTCTCTGTTCCTTATGTGGGGCACAAGTTATGGTGATAATCTTTCAAAAGTGATTGTGTAGATTCACCCCTATAACCTTGCTGGTTTCAAACCACATAGTCTTTCTATTGGACTGTTTTTGGTCAATTTCTGCATCTTTCTATGGTTAATGGACCATATTATTGGCATCTCTCATTTTGGAGCACTATTCTGCAGCTTCAGTTTTTCTTCTCCCATCTTCCATCTTAGGGATAGTCTTCAGGGACTTTAACACTGTGTACCCTTTGCCTGGCTTCCCAGGCCTTTCTTTGACATCCTAGTGGAAATCTCTATGATTCTCTAACTCCAACATCCTGCATCCTTGCAGAACCAGCACCATATGGTTGATGCCGAGTTCTGCCACCATCTCAAGCAGTAGTCTGGTCTCTTGGGACCATGGTTGAAATATCCTCTTAGTTTCTTGGTGGCTTAGCATGATGAAACAACTTCCTAAACCCTCCAGTGCAAGCAGGATGCCCCACTGATTTTTCTCAAAGGGATTTTTACCTTCATTTCCTTGGGCCTGATATGAATATGGTCTTGCCAATTCTTAAGATGCCTTAAAGTAATTTTTCCTATTGTCTTTGTGCAAAGTATTTAGCATCTCTCTGTTTTAAAGGGTTCTTCTTAGTTATCCATGACATTAGAATCCATTTTGATAAAAGTATACAAACATGAAATATATATTATTCTAATTAGGATCCTATTCTTATGGGTGGGTTTGATGATGGAATTCACTTAGGAATTTTCATATGTGTACATAGAAAAATTACATTGGTTTTATTCTACTGTATTTCCAATTCCCATCCCCCTCTCTCCCTTTTGTTTCTCTTTATCTAATCTATTGAATTTCTCTTCTTCCCTCCAAATTTATTGTGGTTTAGCTTCCACATATTAGCAAAAATAGTTGACCTCTGATTTTGAAGGTATTTTTTTATTTTACTTATCATGATAATTTCCAGATTTATTCATTTACTGGCAAATGTCAAAAAGTCATTCTTCTTCTTTATGGCTGAGTAATATCTCAGCATGTGTACGTGTGTGTGTGTGTATATATATATATATATATATATATATATATATATATATATATATATATCATATATAACCTTTTTTATTCCATTCATCTGTTGAAAGGAACCAAAGTTTATTTCATAGCTTAGCGATTGTGAATTGTGCTACTATAAATGTTGATGTGACTGCATCACTATAATATGTGATTTTAATTCCTTTGTATATATATCAAGGAGTGGAATAACTGGGTCAAATGGTGGTCCATTCTAAGTTTTCTGAGAAATCTTCATAATTCTTTCCAGTGTGTCTGCACCAGTTTGCAGTCCCACCAACAATATATGAGCATACCCATATCCTTTTCCCATATCCTCACCAACATTTTTGCTTGTATTCTTAATAGTTGCCACTCTGAATGGAGTAAGATGAAATCTCAGTGTAGCTTTAATTTGCATTTCTCTAATTGATAATAATGTTGAACATTTTTAATATATTTGTTGACCATTCATATTGTTTCTTCTGAGAGGGTTCATTCAATTCCTTAGCCCATTTATTGATATTTTTTTTGGTGTTAAGCTTTTTGAATTCTTTGTATATCCTGGAAATTATATCTGAGATATAATTTCATCTGAGGAATTAGCATCAAAGATTTTCCCCCTTCTGTAGGCTCTCCATTCATGCTCTTGATTGTTTCTTTCTCTGTGAAGAAGTTTTTATGTTTGATGTCATCTCATCTATTGATTTTGATTTTATTTCATGTGCTTTAGGAGTTTTGTTCAGGAAGTAAGTTCATGAGCCAATATGTTGAAGTGTTGGACCTACATTTTCTTCTATTATGTGTTGTATTCCTGGTATAATTTCTAGGTCTTTGATCTACTTAGAGTTGTTTTTTGTGCAGGGTAAGAGATAGGGGTTAAATTTCATTCTGCTACATATTGATTTCCAATTTTCCTGGAACCATTTGTTGAACAGGCCTTTGTCTACCATGAGATAACAGTATCTATGTGGCTTTTCTGTTACTTATATTCTAGTCCATTGATTTCCATGCCTGGTTTGATGCCAGTAACATACTATCTTTTTTACTATAAATCTATAGTGTAATTTGAGGTCTGACACTGTGATGACTCTTGCTTCACATTTCTCACCAAGGATTGATTTGGCTATTCTGGGCCTCTTATTTTTCCAAATAAATTTCATGACTTTTTAAAAATTTATATGAATTTATTGGAACTCTAATGGGAATTCCATTGAATCTGTATAATGGTTTCTGTAGTATCATCATTTTGACAATATTGATTCCGCCTATCCAAGAACATGGGAGGTCTTTCCTTCAATTTATTTCTTTAGTTTTCATTGTAGAGATCCTTCACCTCTTTTATTAGAATGATTCCTGATTTTTTTTTTCTGTGAGACTATTTTGAATGAGGTAGTTTTTCTTATTCCTCTTTTAGCTGATTCATTGTAGTTGAATAAGAATGCAATTGTATATTGTTGTGCCTTGTTTTGTGATTTAATCTATCAGCCTATGTCTTTTGACTGATAAATTTGGACCATTTACATTCAGTGTTATTATTGAAAGATGCTTTTTATTTCCTGTAACTTCAATCTATTTCTAGTTTTCAAATTGAATTGGATTCTCATTAGATTGAGTATTCTCCTAGTGTAGTTTCTTCCTCTACTGGTTTTCATTTTATTGTCCATTTCTTCTTTATGAACTATTTATTAAGTATGTTTAATACTGCCAGGTTTCTAGTTGGGAATTTTTTTAAATTTTACTTACTATGGAAGGTTTTTATTTCATCTATAAATCTGTATCTCATGAGATAGACATTTACCCTTGGTACACGTATGACTGCACATATAGTGTGACACTACATGGTTTACAATCAGAGAAATGAAAAGTTGTGATACAATTCTGTACAATGAATCAAAATGCATCCTGCTGTCATATGTACCTAATTAAAATAAATAAATTTTTTAAAAGCTGAAGCTTAATTTTGCTGGATATAGTATTCTTGGTTGGCATGCATTTTCTTTTCTTTTTTTTTAAGAGAGAGAGAGAATTTTTTAAATATTTATTTATTTTTTTTAGTTTTTGGTGGACACAACATCTTTACTTTAATTTTTTTATGTGGTGCTGAGGATCGAACCCAGCGCCCCGTGCATGCCATGTGAGCACGCTACTGCTTGAGCCACATCCCCAGCTTAGCATGCATTTTCTATTAGAGCTTGGTATATATTCTTCCAAGACCACCTAGCTTTTTGGGTCTAGGTTGAAAATTGGCTGAGATCTGGATTTGTTTACCTCTAAATGTGACCAGTAATTTTTCTCTTACTGCTTCTAAAATTTTATCCTTTTTCTGTATGTTAGGCATTTTCATAATAATATTTCTTAGAGTGGGTCTGTATTAATTTTGTATTTTTGAAGTCTTGTATGCCTCCTATATTTGATTTTCCATTTAATTCTTAAAGTTTGGGATATTTTCTGATATTTTGTTAAAATATTGTACATAGATTTAGGTTTTTATTTCTGAGGCTTCATCTATCCTGATGAATCTTAAGTTTAGCCTTTTATGTTATCCCATATTTCTTGCATGATCTATAAAATGAAAATATATATATATATATATATATATATATATATATATATGGTAATTTTGCTAATGACACATACTCAGAAATTGTATTTTAACAATTGGAAACAGAAATATTATAAATAGGAGACAAAATGTTTGGATCATTCATTATGTGTGTATGTATTCATGTGTGCATATGTGTTTGGCAATCCTTCATATTTAAAAAAAAATTTCCATATACATTCTGAGATCTTAAAAGAAGACTCTATATACCATATTGGAGACATCATAACTGCTTCATGTGGAAAAATCCCCATATGTCATGTCTAGTTGCCCACTTTATCTGTTTCTTCAGAAATTAGAAAAATAATTAGCATTAACATTGCTGAAGGTAAATCAAAGCAGATTGTAAATTTTTTCTCTGATTCATGTTCCTTCACTTTGCCTACAGACATTTGACTTAAGTCATCTGAAGTAAAACTAGTCTTACTTTTCTCAAATACCAAAACTCAAATAAAGGACTTTTAATAACAGATAGAACAATAACGACATCAGTGCCACTAGTTTGCTTTATTCCTGTGTGGAAACTGTACACACTGACATTTGAGATATTTATCTAAAGACAAATATTTTTCTGATGATTGAAAATAAACTCATCTAAAGGAAAAGTCTCTCAGAAAATGTCAAGGAGATTTGACTTTTAGTTATATTCATTTTCTATTCATTGGTCCTGCTATATGATAATGATTGGATTTAGAGACTAGTTAGAATTAATCTTTTTGTGTCCAATAATTCAGAATTCGGAGATCCAGTAATATCTTGTGAAGTTTAGTGGCTTTAAAATTTTGTTGATTAGCTGATTATCAATATTTAACATTAAATAATACGACATCTTGTGTTGATCAAAACATCTAAGTGAAAATTTATGTAAAACTTGTAAACGATGCGTGTATATAAAAGATTTTTAATAATCAATACCAAGAGCAGTAACATTGCCATTCCCATTACTATTTATTCCATATCTGACACTTTCACTCATTTCCTAGGCAGCCAAGATAAAATTCAAACATAAGTGATTACATCTAATTAATTTGTATTACCCTATAATACCAGCACTAACAGATTACAACATGGTACATCAACAATTAATTTTAAAAATCAAACAATGACTTTGACTTTCAAATTAAGGTTGAATTTTTCCCTCTTAAAGTGGAAGCTAGAAAGAAAAAAGAAATAAAAAATGGAATCTCAAGAAAATAGAAAGTAGAACAGAAGAATATAGAAGGAAATTGAGGGAGAGTGAGGCAACAGGGAGAGGGAAGTAGTGATGAATGAGACTGAAAAAAATGATGCTAAGTGAATGCATGAATATGTCCCAATGAATTCTATTGTGTATGATTAAAATTTGCTAATAAAATCAAAATATTCCTTCATTTATATAGAACTAGAAGGACAGAAAGAAATCTTTTAATTATCCATATAAATATTTATGTCATCTTTTCTACATCTAACAGTGAAAATATATATTATTTCCTAAAATACAAAGATAGATATAAATTCTCAACTCCATTATTGATACTTTTGCTGCTCAGTTTACTTCATTAAGAAGTGGCAGATTTTTTCTTAAGGCAATTCATCAAAAACCTTATAATCCTGCATTTCACATCTAATAATACCAAAGGGAATTTGGTGTGATTAGTAGTGATATAATGAATATCATATGAATTAATAATATTTGTCCATTTCTTGAAATTTTAATGGTTCCATCTGTCTCTTAGTGCATTTGTAATAATTAATACTCTCTTTTCCTTGTGACAGTAATTCATACATTTTAGCCTCTGGTGATGATGTGTATCTTCAAACATAGAAATAATTTGAAGAAGAGAGGATATATAGATTAAATCCTACCTCTTTGCCTCATGAAAAATAGACCCACACTTGTTTGGTGAATTCTTACTTATGAAATTCGGCCTCAAGGTTTTCAGAGTGGCAGAGAAAAGGAAACAAATGCAGGGCATCTAATAACCATGTCAGTATTGCCACTGTGATAAACAAAACAAAATCAAATAAGCCTTTCCACACCTTCACTTGGATTTCATTTTCTCAAAATATTTTGTTGACTGTCACACATTTACAGAACTCAATGATTATTTAATTGTCTACCATCTGAATTTTTCTTTTTTACGTTTTACTTTACTTGCTTACATTTACCTAAAGCACAGTGTCCACTTAAAACCTAACTATATGAATATTACTCTGAACTAAAAGTAATATCTTGAAAAGATAATTTTAAACTATACTTTAGTATAAAACATGTTATGGAAGTTAAAAGCACAATTATAAACCTGAAGCTCAAATTTGTTTCAAATGGTAGTATTATAGTTAGAAAGAATGTTACAATGTAAATATTAGAAACCAATATAAATTAGAAACAATGTTTTTAGAAATCAAAAGAAGTTCTAACTTCATGACTGAACTGTACAGGCACTTGGCAGACAGTTGCAGACATCAAGGCAGAAATTTGCTGACCTGACATAGAAAACACAGACCCTATTGACTGTGAAGAAGGTAAGATGTCTAGCATATTACCTTTTAGTACCAAGGGATTCATACTAACAGAGCTGGCACTTTAAGAACCACTTGTAATTGAGACACACCCAATAGTGATGCTACCAATAAAATCTAACCTTTTACCATGCACACAAAAATGTCTAATAAATATTAGCTTAAAATGTCAAATTTTATAATTAGATATGGGGCCAATATTTTTGGCCATATATAGGCAGAGAATCCCACACATATTTGACTAGCAATCATGTGAAAAACACATGAGTAGATAATATTTTTTCTAAAGAGTATTATGAACATCTTGTCTTAAAATTACAAGGTGAAAATATCTTACTTGTAAACTATCTTTATTTTTGATGAGAAGTGATCCTAGGGTGTTTAACCACTGAGCCACATTCTGGCCCTCAATATTTTCTATTTTACTTAGAGACAGGTGCTTGCTGAGGCTGGATTTGGACTCATGATCCTCCTGCCTCAGACTCTGGAGCACATAGGATTATAGGCATGAGCTACTGTACCAGACTGTAATTTACCTAATTCTAAAATTTACACAGTTCTTAAATGCAAACATACTCACAAACTCAACTAAATAAGTACAAACAGAAATTAGTAAAGAATACTTACAAAAAAACTATAACTGATGAATTGATAAATCAGTGAATTTTATTGGTAGTTCCTGATAGGAATTCAATTAAAAGTATATGTGTATATATATATACACATTTCAAATGTTTCAGAAACCAGATGTTAATTAGCAATACCAATTAGTAAATACCAAATACAACACTTTAAAAGACTACATGTTGAATCAACATTAATCTTACACTAGTGCATTTTTTAATTTATCCATGAACATATTATGTATTTATTGACAGGCTGTGGCTGTCAGGCCAAGGTCATCAAATCTTCTCACTTATATGGAAACTCTCAGTTCCTATCCTAGTTGTATCTAAGTTTGTGTCTTTTTAAAAGCAACCTATCATTTAAATTTCACTTTTGAATGTAAATTGCCACAGAGAATAAGGTTATTATTAATTTTTACATGTTCTTTAATTCTCTGTAATTATAAAAAATGTCCTCATTTTCTTTTCCATGTAATAAAGTATAATAAACTTTAGAATAACTATCAAATTTGTTGATTCTGCACTGTTACAAATCTGAACCAACTTATAAAAAGGAATATAATTTTTTAATTATATGAGTCAAATATTTGTATGTCATACAAAGTTCAAATGGCAAGTAGAAAAGCATGAGCACTACAACTTAAATTACTTGTCATAAATTTTCCTGCAAGGTGATGTGATTTTGTTCTTCTTTATGGCTACATAAAATTCCATTGTGTATATATATCATATTTTCTTCATCCATTTATCCATAACTTGGCAGAAAGTGGACGGAACCACAGAACAATTTTTAATCAGGTTGTCTTTTAATTATTGAGTTGTGAGAGTTTTATATATTCTGAATACAAGGTCCTAATCTCACATATGGTTTTCAAATTATTTTCAACCATTCTAAACATGTTATGTCAAATAAGCCAAAGGTCAAGGGTTATAATTTTTCTCTCATTTGTGGAAAATATAGAGGAAAAAATGGCAAAAGGAGGATTTTTATGAAAAAAAGATAGGAGACCAGTAGAAGATGGGGATGTGGGGGTGGGGAGAAGGTGGGAGGGAGGAAGGAAGAAGGGAGGTAATGGGCAGTGAAACTGAACTAATTATGTTCACATATGAATATATCACAATGAATACCACTGTTTTATAATAATAATGCACCAATAAAAATTTAACTCCACATAAAAGAATTCTAGTACCTAGTTAGGTTTCAGCACAGCAGTGGTTAGTCAATGAGAGGTAGGCATTGTTTTAAGTAAACAGATGAAGAAAGCATAAGGAAATATATGCTATTCTGCAGCTCTTATATCAAACTGAGCTGCATGTATGAAGTTGGGTTACATCTACTTTTGCATGGCAACTTGTAGAAGAAAGAAATGGTCAAATTCTAGGAAAAATAAGGGTCAGGAGTCTGAAGTTATACCTGCAATTTGTACCCTTGGTTAGGATTTTTTTTTAAAATTGATAACACTTATATTTTACCATATGGGTTTAGTGTCCTGATTTGATCCACCAACAAAACTCTATATAGAGATCAGATATCCCTATTTTAAAAACATTTATTTTACAAAATTGCTTTTTTTAAATAAATACTAGAAAATACACATACACAAAATGTAAGTGGCAGCTAATAGAACTATGATATGCTTCTTACCAAGTATAATAAGGTCAGTGAGCCTACATTTGAATCCTAATAGACAATAATTACTAACGTTCTCTTGAAAATTTGAGTTATTTTGTTGATTGATATTAATTGTCCCCTGAAATTGTATTCTACTAATCTTTTTTTGGTTGTAACTCTCTGTCCTTCCATTTAGCAAAATTAGACACCACACTCCTCACCCCAGGACCTGCCATGGCCTAACAGGTGATTAAAAATTACATAATAAACCTGTTCTCTCACTAGCGTTGTGATGGCCATTTAACTGTTAGAATCTGCACATAAACAACAGTGGGCTCAATCTAATCAGAGATTTTGATAAGCTCTGTATGTTTTTTTCACTTCTCCTTGTACTTCCTACAAGAGGAAAAACTGTACTAAATAGGGATTGCTCCTTGAGGCTATCCAGAATAAAAAAGATTTTATAGGCCAATTCTAAGAAGAAACCACATTTTGTTCACTGTTTTTCAAAGAGCTTGTTTTTACATTTTGGCTCTTAGGAATAATGTTACTATGAACGTTGGTATAGAGTTTTTGTATACATGCATGTTTTCATTCTGTTGAATATCTACCCAGTAGGGAAACTTCTGGGTCACATGGTAACTCAATGCTTAATTGTTTATAAACTGCCAGGTGGTACCAAGGTGGCTGAAACATTTCCTATTCCCAGCAGCAGCATATATTGGTACAGATTCCTCCAAATCTTCACTAACACTTATTAAGATTAGATATTTTGTTCTTGTTCTTGCCATCCTAGTAGATGTGAAGTAGTATCTTTTTGTGACTTTTGCTTTATACTTTCCTGAGGGAACATCTTTTATGTATTTTTGACTCTTTACTATCTTGCATGAGAAAAAGTCTATAAATCCTTTGCTCAATTTTTAATCAGGTTGTCTTTTAATTATTGAGTTGTGAGAGTTTTATATATTCTGAATACAAGGTCCTAATCTCACATATGGTTTTCAAATTATTTTCAACCATTCTTATGTTTTTTGTTTAATTTTAAATCATGACTGACCTTTGAAGAAATAGTTTATTTTTAATTTTTATGAAGTTTAATTTATGTATTTTCTTTTATTTTTCATGCTTCTGATTAGTACCTAGAAATTCTTTTCCAATTCCAAGTTCATGATTCCCTCAATGTTTTTTTTTTTAAGAGTTTTGGATTTTTTGGAGCTTTGATCCAATTTTAATTATTATTATTTTGTTTATGGTGTGAGAAAGGGATCTAATTTCATTTTGTTGCATGTGGCTATTTGTGGGGAGCCATTCTCACACGTGACTGGGCAACTCCCGGTTTGGGTCTGAGGCGCTCTGGCTAAACTGTGTCGGAGCTTTCCCGACCCTCTCCTGGTGGAGAGCCTGTCCGTGTGGGGGTGTGACTTGACCACTGACCCTGGGGCCAATAAGTGACCCTGACCTTGGAGTGCTGCCCCCCTCAACCTTCATTGGATGGAATTCTCCCCTGAATTTCTTGTTCCCCAATAAAAGGCTACTCCCTGGCATGCTCTCTCTCTCTCTCCTACTAGCCCTGAGTAATCCCTGCTGCCGTACCGGGTGCTATTCAAGTGTCTCAGCATCATTTCTTAAGACTGTCAATTCCATTTTGGATATTCCTGTTACCCTTAATTAAAGTCAGTTGAATATAGATGGTTGGCTTTATTTTTGTACTTGGAATTTCATTCCGTGTATCGTTATTTCATCCACACTGCCATGATTACTGTTGATTTGTAGTAAGATAAATATTGTAAAGTATGGATCCTCTTACTTTGTTCTGAATTCCAGTGATATAAAAGCATTACTCATAAATATCTATTTTCTTTCCTCTTTCTGTGGTATTAATGTTGTGCATATTACATGTTAAAGTCCACCAATAATTACTTTTTTATCTATAGATATATACTGAGTTCAATGCAACATTATTCTCATTTGCTTTGTGAATATGCACAATTATTGAATGTTCATTAAATAGGAAAAAATAAAGTTAAAACAATGATAACAAAATTGAGCCTCTGATCCATGAATAGAGACTGGAGGTATTAGGGCACTCCCTCCTCTCCATTTTGTGGCACTTTGCCTCAGCAATGGAGAGCTGAGTACAGAACCTCAGGTTCTTAAAACATGCCCTTTTCAGAAACAAAGCATTCTTCTAGGGTACTGGGGTAGGAAGGTTCTTGGCTCTTCCACTAGTTCAAAGTGGAGTTTCTGCCTCCTTGAGCTGGGAGGAGCAAGGGAGCAAGTAGTCTTGGTCCAAATGCCATTGACTCTCTGCTTTAATACTAATTTTCATAGATTTCTTAAATAATTGTTGTAGATCCCTCTTAAGCCAATTTACAGAAGTTTGGGGTGTTATAGTAATGGTTTTAATGAGTCTCTGGGAAACCAGTTTGCAGAGCTACTCACAACCCCATGTTGGAAGTAAAGAGTTGAGCTGTTTCAAAGTGAAGTCTAACTGGTTCTTCTAGAATTCCAAGATCCCACATAGCATGATTATTCTGTTTTCATTTCTTTGTTCCTTGCATTGTTTGGATATTTAATGTATTATATTAGGTTTATTAACCTAAGGTTTCTTTCCAATTATTAATATCTTTATTGTAGAGAACTGTATAATACCAACTTACCATTAAATAACAAGATGCTTTTAACTATCTCATACAGGTTTTAGAAGAACATACAAACTATAAAGTCAGGTTCAAAAAATTATTCAAACAAATGTGATAACTTTTTTTCTATCATAGTTATCATGTTGAAATTCACATGATATATTAGCTACACATAGTTAATATGTATGTAAATGATGTCTGATAATGTATCATGAGACACTCAAAACATGAGATTTCTTAGATGAGTTTCTTTGCACATAATACATCCTGATTCAATGAGTATAGACAATCTACTTCTGATTGTTCAATACATGAAGATTTTGTTATTGATGACATAAAATTGAACCTCAAATCTGTTTATACATATAGTACTGCTAACTCATAGCCAGATTTGTAGAATGACTCTGATTTATTGCAAAATGTCAGATGAATAAAAAGAAAATTAAAATAGCTCCAGAGTCAATTTATATACCACTTTAGAAACACATTAGTTTTATTTTACATCTTTCAAAAAGACAGATGGTTATTAGCTAAGTTTTAAAATGAAACTTGTATACTATCCAAGTAACAAGCAAAATGCCCAAGACTACATTGGCATAATTTAACAAATACAATTATTGGGCAAGGCAGTCTGTGAAATTAATGGTTCCTGCATGTAGAGTTTCTAAACATACACTATAGTGTTTGGTAGAGGTGTTTTAGTCTTAAATACACAATACTATCTCCAAGTTACTAATATAATCTCTGATGTCAAAGGAGGATGTTGTCATTTTAAGAATTAAGAAAGTCACTACTTCATTTTATTCAGGTAGGGTTTTAGTCGGAGACAATGAAGCTTAATGTAATAGACACCTTGGTTGTCTACTTCAAAATAAAAACTTTATTTAATTATTAAATGTTAAATTATATGATGGCTACCCTGGTATTGACTTTGTACAATTTTTCAACCAAAAATATTTCAAAACAAAAACATGTATATTCACAAATATTAATCATGTATTTTTAATAACTACTTTTGCACATTAGTTCAACTTTATTATTATGGAAAAATAACAGAATGTAATAATAGGAAGATAATAATAGTTGATACTTACAAAGTTATATCTCTCAACTAACTTTTAAGTACTTTACAAACACAATTTATTTAATGCCTACAACATATTTTTCATGCAACCTGTTATGAAAAGTGTTCTGGTTGAAAAAGATAATATCTGTATTTCAATTTTAGTAGATTACCTTAATATTGTGGAACTCAGCATTGAAGTGAGAATCCTGTTTGTCATAACTAATGAGTGCCTCCTGGAAGCTGATGGCAGACTATTACCATTATTCAAATTTATATGATCAGCCTATCCTATCTAGACTCATTTGCAATGATAGATAGATTAATAAGACTTCCTATATTTGTGTTCTTCTTCATACTTTTTAAAGCAAAATAGCAATGCCTTGTACTATATTCGGAAATTTTGAAAGATTGACCCTATTATTCTTTTAGCTCATTCCAAACTGACAACCTCATTCTTAGCTCCCACCAGACACTGTCAGCATCTTCAGAGTGAAAAACAGAATGTGACTTCAAAGTCAAATTAAACTTAGTGGAGGAAAAAATTACTGAATATTAAAAAACAGCTTAAAGCAACAGTGAAAAAGAGCTAAAACAATAAAATCAGAATTTTAAAATTATGTTAATAAACTATTAAATAATTTTTAAAACAATAATTATTAGTTATATAAGCACTATGAATTAAAATTAACATTAACATTTTATTTATTCAAAAGTGTCATTGAGCTATCTTTGGACTGTCATATAGGTGAAATGAGATAACATGCTTTACTTATTGTCTCACATGCAATGAGGTTATATCTTTTGATTACTATACATGTATTCTACAATAGCCATTACTAGAGGAGGAAATAGAGAAAAACAATATGAAAATAGTCCCCTACACTGACCCCAGTGTATATTTCTGTCTTTTGAAAACAAATGTGTAAGTAGAATTACAGTATAATACCAAAGCAGAAAAAAATAGGGGAATAAAATAATCAAAGAGAATGACTCAGAAAACTCTTTAAAGGATGGAATCAAATGATGTATATTGAATTCTCAATGGTTTGGGATTTTTGCCAAAGGAAAACAGGCCTGCTCCAGGGGTTACATTATCACCTAAGAAACATCCAGTGTTTAAGGCATTGATAATAATAAATATTTTTCCTGACTACAGGACTTCAGGCACCTGAGTACAAAAAAAAAAAAAAAAATAGTACATTACTCATGCAGCACCGGTGGAATGCACTAATATAATTAAAAGTGATATTAGTTTATGGCAAACAATATCTGTTATGCAGGAGATGAAGAATGATTATTATTTGTGCTTATAACTTGACAAAAGGGTAGGTAGGTTTAAGTGTTGTAAAAATATTCAAAATGCAATCTGTTTGGAAGGGGACTATTGTGGAACAATAATTATTGTACAGGCCTGGGAGTCACTTACATCAATTTTGCCTTTTTTTCACTGGTCATAGATGCATGACATCCTTCCAACTAGCTACAAAGAATGAACTTAGCCACAAATCCCAAGTCACATGTTGAAAAAAAAATGAGATGTCCAAAATTAGCAAAAATAAAAAAAGTTATTAAGAATATAACATGTATAAATTCACTAGTAATCTTAAAAACAAATTAAAATTGAAAATGTATTGAAGAGTTACTCTCATTTACTATTAGTAGATACGTGTGAAATTCATTTTGAGATTTTTTTCTACATCTTGATCTGAGTATTACAATATTTTAACACAGTAATTTAATCACAACAACTTTAGTCACAAATAGTAATGTAGATAAATATTTGCGAATTAATACACCATTATAATATCATGTGAAGCATGGAGTGTCTCTCTCGTTGGACAAAAATGAACTCTAAGTGGATCAAAGATCTAGGAATCAAAGACCAGAAGCCCTGTGCATACTAGAGGAAAATGTAGGCCAAATACTTCAACACACTGTCTCAGGAGCTGACTTCATTATCAAGACTCCTAAAATGCAAGAAGTAAAATCAAAAATCAATAAATGGGATATCATCAAACTAAAAAGCATCTTCCTAGCAAAGGAAACAATCAACAGCATGGCTTATTGACAAGGGAGTTTTGTTTAAGTTAAAGGTAATATACATATATATATTTTGGTGCTAGATATTGAACCCAGGTCCTCATGCATGCTAAGAAAGCATTCTACCACTGAGCTACAACCCTAGCCCAAGCATAATGTCTTTATCAGGGAAAAATCATAAGGGTTGTTCTTTCCACTCACTGTGTGCTCCTCAGCAGTGAAATAGCAGGTAGTATGCATAGTGAACTCTATATGGGCCTAAGGGTGAGGAGTGTGAGTGCTAGGAAGAATCTAAGCTCATGCTACCTTCTGTGTTCTAATACAAATGAAGTGTCTATTTGAACTCATTGTTTTTTTACCAACCAAATTTAGAGTGTGTGGCACTTCAGCTTACAAGCTACGCTTCTGTGTAGGAATAGTTTGACAGCTTGACTTAAATGAAAAAAGAAGAAAAAGACGGGATGTATACAATAACTGTTCTTTAAGAAAGGCTTTTAGAAACAACCATGAGATACTTGGCAAAAAATTAGTCAAGCAGCCACATAAAACTCTTAATTGTGGCTGAGAACTATGGTCTTTATCAGCTACGTGATAAGTAAATTGTCAGCATTTCTGTTACTGTGGAAAGTAAGCTGATGTTATAAGAAAGATAACCATTTTCCTACTATAGTAATTATGGTCAAAGGGGAAATAGGAGACAATGGGTGATAAAAGAGTGAAGAGTGAAATAAAAACTCTTTTGTATACATTTAATATATGTATTCACACACAAACAAATATCAAGATAACTGAATAATGTGAATCAGTCCATTGGCCAAAATGGACAATCAATGAAGGATACTGAGTCAAATTCTTAAAATGAAATATTTTAACCTTCAGCCAGATTTCAGAAGACGTTTTAAAATGCTGACAAATAGTTTTATGGAAAGTAATAAAAGAAGCTGAACTTTCAGTCAGTGCATCTTAAGGGAAATATTTAGTTGACAGTCAGAACAAAGGGTGTTGTCAGAATATATATGAATGGGATATAAGAAAGCAAATGTGTTAAGAATATGAAGGCACTGACAAAAGTTTTGATTCAATTGATTGACATCAGATACTAGCAAAAAGTAAAAGAAGATGTCCATATGGCAAGTATAAGCAAGGATTTCACAGACTGACTTTTTTGCCTCTGAGGTTATTGTAATTGTAAATCTACAGTCAAAGAGAGAGAAAGAACTGGTGAGGTGTAAGAATCATTTTGTAGCTTACTGAAAGATATATTTAAATACTCTAAGCAATTTCTCAGTCCATTTTGATGAGGAAGTAAAATAAGTACTAAAACTGTCAAGTATTAGATTTAGACCTCTGTGGTAGTGATTTTGTTTATTTTCTGTAATTAAACCTGTTTACTCATTTTCTGGAATTTTGCACCAGGTATAAAGGCAGTTTAGGAAAATTTAATTGAATTGAATAAATTTAGGAGGCCGTGATCATGTTATTAATTGTCATTCATTTATTTTATTTGCATATCATGATGGTCTTTCCTATTTTCCAATTAGTTTCCCCTGTTTTTAGATATCAAGTGATTCCAACAAAAAATTTCAATGTATTTTATTATGGGTTTGGTAAAAGTGCCTGATCTAGCAGATAATTACACATTCTAAGACACTTTTATAGGCTTTTATTTCATAGCCCATGAAGCTCAATATTTTGTGGGTTTTATAGTCCATGAAATAAAGAGCTGGTATAGCAATAAGTTAAACCATTTAGGTTTCAAAAATGAATGTTAATTCTGAGACACATTATGCTATAGGCCAATTGGCTAATGAGTTTAAAAGTAATTTTATTTTTTATATATTTAGATCAGTCTCTTTATCACATAAACAAATTTTTACTCAAGAAAAAGTTTGAGACCAAATAAGTCAGATAAAATGAGGAATGGATTTCTACCTGTGATTTCAGTCATAAAGATAGGCACATCTCTGTACCCTTCAGAGTTCATTTTAGAGCTCTATAACCTGTGGTGAGGTTTGAAGAAAATCTTAAACTACTATCAAATACAGAGAAGTGCAGGACAAATCAAAAGTAAAGGTAATAAAAGATCATAAATTTAAGTCTATAAAATCATGAAGTATCCATTCTTCTAGTGGATCTTATTTTGAATGGAAGCCAAATATCTCTTACATCCTGAGTGAAAGCAATAAGTTTTTGTACAACATTCACCTTTATTTGAACACTGACATAGGCAATGTAATTCTATCCATAGGTTAAGGGTGGGTTTCTCAATGAGAATTCCACAGAACACTAATTTTGTTGGTAATTAAAAGTAAAGATTCTATATAAAAAAGGGGTTGGGGATATGGCTCAAGAGGGAGCGCGCTCTCCTGGCATGCGTGTGGCCCAGTTCGATCCTCAGTACCACATACAAACAAAGATGTTGTGTCCGCCAAAAACTAAAAAATAAATATTAAAATTCTCTCTCTCTCTCTCTCTCTCTCTCTCTAAAAAAAAAAAAAGAAAAGAAAAGAAACTACATTAAACCAATGTAAGTGTAAGGAAGGATTTCTAAGAACCTATCTATACAAAAATGTGCCAAAAAGGGTCTCATAGATGGCAGACATTGTACTATTTTCCAAAACTGTTTCAATATGAGCCCATTTTGGGGCTGGGGATGTGGCTCAAGTGGTAGCGCGCTCTCCTGGCATGCGTGCAGCCCGGGTTTGAGCCTCAGCACCACATACAAACAAAGATGTTGTGTCCGCCAAAAACTAAAAAATAAATATTCAAAAATTCTCTCTTTCTCTCTCTCTCTCTCTCTCTCTCTCTCTCTCTCTCTCTCTCTCACACACACACACACACACACACACACTCTCTCTTTTAAAAAAAATATGAGCCCATTTTTCAGAGTGTCACCCAAGAATTGCTTTCCATAGCACACAGTTCATTATACAGTGATTTGGTGATTCTATGAATATACTCACTTTAAAAATTTTTAATATAAATTCAGTTTATGTTAACTGCTATATAAAAACACAAAATCTTTTCATAAAGGGTGGCATGTGATGTTTTGACAAATTAAACCATTTAGGTTTCAACAATGAATGTTAATTTTGAGAATAGATTATGCTATTGGCCAATTGCCTAATGAGTTTGAGTGTAATTTTGTGTAATGTTTAATTCAGGTTAAATGTATCTATCTCCTCAAACAATTATCATTTCTTTGGTTTTTCATTCATGTTTTAGTATTGAGGGTTGAATCCAGGGTCACTATAGCACTGAGACACATCTCAGCCATTTAGATTTTATTTTTGAGACAGGATCTGATTATGCTTGACTCATACTTGTAATATTCTTGCCTCAGCCTTCCAAAGTAGCTGGGATTACAGGTATGTGCCACTATACCTGGCTGTCATTTATTTTTGGTGAAAACTTTCATAATCCCTTCTAGTTTCTTGAAATACACAGTTTTTTTATTGTTATCTATAATCTTCTTACTGTGCAATGGAACACCAAAACTTCTTTCTCCTAATTATGACTTAGTACCTACTTATCAGCCTTTCCCTACCTTTCCTTCCTCCAACTATTTATGGGCTCTGGTAACCAATATTTCACTCTCAACTTCAAGATAAACTTCCGTATATTATGTATATAAAAATGCACTCATTTTTTGAATGTTCAGATCTTCAAAATTTGCAGGTAAAGGCTATACTCTGCTATCTTAGTATAATTCTAATTTAAAGGAGCAATGCTGAGGCTGGTGGCTTATTAATGAAGCTTCTTTTATTTACCCTTTCTGACTCTTGCCATCTGCATATCCAATTGTCAATTATTTTTATCAGAGGCTGGGGAGGGTAGGGGAAAGGAGGATTAGCAGGAAATTGGTCAATGGGTACTAAGTTAGGAGTAAGAAATTTCAGTGTGCTGTTGCAGAATAGGGTGAATATGTATAGGGATTATGCACGGTGAGATTCAAAAGGATAGAAGAAAGGATTTTAAATGTTTCCACCATAAACAAAAACAGATATTTGAAAAGATGGACATGTTTCACTTGACTTAAATATTATGCAATTTATATATGTAATGAAACTTGACATAGTAACCTACAAATATATTCAACTATAATGATTTTAATGTCAGTTAAAATGATTGAAATAGCTGATAAACAAATGTCATATATATATATATATATATATATATATATATATATACATACATATATATATATGCAGATATGCATACACACACAAGTGTAATAAGTGTTCAAAAATAAATAATAAGAACTTATAGTCCAATATCAGTTTTCTGAGACTTACTATATGCTTTTACCAAAGCTCTGGTGCTTATAATGTCATCTATCAATTCACTCCAAGACCAGCAACAGAGTCTAGCTGAGACCAGCAGTCCTAAGAAGTAAGAGATGTGATTGTTCTGGCGTACATGAGAGAGAGCAAGATCACAGGGGTCACAGAGCAAGAAAGTGCTCCCACTTACATTCAAATTCAACTTAAGAGTTCTCTCTCTCATTCTCTTTCCAGTTTGCAGATGGTTTTATTGACTGATAGGTTTAGCCAGGCTCTGAAACTACAATCAATGACTTAGGTTTTACAAATCATTCTTTTGTTTTACAGTTGTGACTATGTGCATATAACCTTTAGAGGTCCAGGTTATTCTTCTATATAATCATGATCATAGTTATATCTGATTATATTTCATTATATGTCTGTTTCATAAGATAGTAGAATTTTTAAGTGGCACTGTATCTTTTTTTCAATTAAAATTTATTCAAAAGCCCAATTAATAAGAGATAAAAAGCAACTTGTTCTGGATAAAAAGGGATGGCAGGCTGGCCACAATGAAATGGAGATTAAGTCCTGAAGCTGGCTCAAAATCAGGTTTCCTTCCCTGCTGCCCCATCCCACCTACTACAGGCTATCTTAATAACACATTTGCATATGAATATGATTAAAATAATGCTCTTTGAAATACTTTGCCAATTCAATATTTCCATATGTCTAAAATTATTTCATTTAATGAAATATTAAATACATTACTGACATTGTGTAGCTAAATTAGTGAGGCAAATCTGTTCTCCAAATATTTTCTGGGCTGCAGCACCTTCCAAATATTATTTTGATAATATCTAATGCCTGTGGCAGAGGGCAAGGGCATTCAGTTTTTAAATTACATTCTTAAAATACACAGATTTAATCATGCATAAAAATCATTTTCAAAATTCTAAACTGCCCTAAATACAACTCCTTATTCATATTTGCATATTTAGTGAATTTTTGAAATGAGATTAAGTGTGTTAACTATTTTGAGTCCCAAAAGACAGAGTTTTATTCAGGCATGATCTAAGTTTAATTTTCTTTGTATTATGTAGTACAGATATAAAAAATGGTCCTAAAAGGAATTTGTATTTTGTAGTCAACATAGATTTAATCTAACCTTAAATGTTTGTGTTTACCATTTACCACAAACCAAATAAATTTCAATAAAAATGCAATTCTTAGTCAAAAAATTAAATCAGCGAGTATCAAATCTTATGTGTTCATTTGGGGAGAATGAGTGAGGTTTGCAATTAATTACATCAAAATCAATTCATAGAAAATAATGTGAAATTTGCCTGAATTATTAAATTTTTAAGTAAACAAAAATACGTGAAAAATAAGTCCATTTTCAGAAAGAACAAACTATGCATATTACCTAATACATAGATATGGACACATTTAATTTACATATATAACTTACATTATTCTCTAGGAGGCTTCATTTGAATTCTTTTTATCTCTAGACTGTCAATACTTTCACATAAGTAATACTTGCAGAAACTTATTTAATGCATAAAATGCAGTGTGAATGTAATAGTTTTAAACTTTTTAATTTTTAATATTTGTTTAAATTTTTGATTGATACAGAAAACACAGAAGTTGTACATATTAGTGGATTGCCATATAATGTATGATACATATGTTGTGATGATTTGTATGTCTCCCCAAAGCTCATGTGTGAGACAATGCAAGAAGGTTTAGAGGAAAAATGACTGGGTAATGACAGCCTTGACTCAATCAGTGAATCAATCTCATAATGGGATTAATGGGGTGGTAACTGAAGGCAGGTACGGTGTGGCTGAAGAAGGTGGGTCACTGGGGACATGGCTTTGGGGTACATATTTTGTATCTAGCAAGGAGTCTGTGTCTAACCATCATGTGAGCCACTTCCCTTTACCACACTCTTTTGCCATGATATTCTGCCTAGTCTCAATGGAGACTGGCCCTCTAGAAACCAAGACCTCTGAAACCTTGAGCCCCCAAATAAACTTTTCCTCCTCTACAATTGTTCTGGTGAGATTTTTTAAGCATAGCAGTGAAAAAAGCTGACTAAAACATGTGTACACTGCATAACATTTAAATAAGTTTCAAAATATTTTTCTCCTCAAACACTTGTCATTTCTCTGTAGTGAAAACTTTCAAAATCCTTTCTTCTAGTTTTTTTTTTTTTTTGAAAAGTATAGTACCTAATTACTACCTATGGTTACCATACTAAATAGCTGTAATCTTAAAGAAAACCTGGTTTCTCTTCTCAAGAGTCAGATTTTCCTTTTCTGGAATGCTCTCCCTTACATTCTGATATCTGACTTCTGGTGATGAAGAAACCACTGTAAACCATAGATTTATATACATAAAACTGAGGGCCAGGGGGAAGAGAGACAGAGACAGAAATTCAGGTTACATTAAAAAAAATAAGTATCCTCAGATAATTTAGATTAAAAAAATAGAGAAATTAGTACCACTGCCAAACTACGAAAGGTCTGCCTACTTTCGTTAGTTATCAAATTTTCTTACACCACAACCACAAAATATTTTTTTAAAAAAACTTTTTCACAAAAAATTTTAAATAACAGATTTCATTCTTATTCATAGCGTCTTTTTTTTTTTTTTAGTTTTATTGATTTTATTTTTTTTAAATACAGGACAGCGGGATGCATTACAATTCTTATTACACATATAGAGTACAACTTTTCATATGTTTATATATAGAATATGTTCATGCCAATTCATGGCTTTATATATGTCCTTTTTTTGCGTTATAATTCTTATTACACGTATATGCCACAATTTTTCCAATCTCTGTTTGTATATTAAGTATGTTGACACCCAATTTGTGTCTTCATACATGTATTTTGGATAATGATGTCCATCACATTCCACCATCCTTGCTAATCCCCTGCCCCTTCCCTTTCCCTTCCACCCCTCTGCCCTATCTAGAATTCATCTATTCCTCCCATGCCCCCCTCCCTACCCCACCATGAGTCAGCCTCCTTATATCAGAGAAAACATTCGGCATTTGGTTTTTTGGGGATTGGCTAACTTCACTTAGCATTGTCTTCTTCAAAACCATCCATTTACCTGCAAATGTCATGAATTTATTCTCTTTTAATGCAGAATAAAATTCCATTGTGTATATATGCCATATATTCACTAATGTCTTAAGGGAATACAAAGGTTACTTTTTGTTCTTCCATCTGCTTTCATTTGAATTTGATTATTTAAAACTATACTCCTTTTGTTTGCTATGGATTTTGACATTAAACTAAAAAGACAGGTAAAAAATTTTTGAACAAATTTGGATCCCACTGAGGATATTTACTTCTTCCTCTCCACTGGACACTCTGAGGAGCCTTGTACTCTTGAATCTGATAGCTGCTATAATAACCTATGGTCTTCTGAGTTGGTTCAAATTTGCTGACAAAGTGAGCAGAGAGGATTATTGCATGAGAATGATTCACCCAAATGTCTGATCCGGATTTATCTGTACTCCTGGGACTGTAAATAGGGAGGAGTGCAAGTTGTAGCATATGATGTAAGCACCTAGTCCTACTGTAGGCTTTCAAAGAGAAATATAGAAATAATTACCAGGAGCTTAATATGTTTAAAAAAAAACAACAATACTTTATACTATAGATAATGATATATGGAGAACATGAATAACATCGCATATAGTGTTATGGGCCAGGCTATATGGGCAATGACCATAAAGATGCCATTTTACCCTGAGACTCCATGTCAGATAAGAAATGCTTCTCCCATGGGAACACTCTGCTTCTGTACCTATCAATAGTTGCTTAGCATAGCATGTTTGGCAATACAAAATGGCAATTCTTATACAATGTAAAATTGTTCTTTCTTTGGTTCCCAGTTTTCTTGGACAATGTACCCTGTCAGAGACTGATTTTCTAGATGTTAGTAACCATTCTCTAACTTGTACTCAATTAGGGATATTTTGACCCACTTCCCTTCTGCTTACTTGCTGCTATGACAACCTGGAAAGTCCTGTGGGAAATACCAATGTACCCATTGTATTGTTTCGCTATCTGCTCAGTTCAGCTTCTATACCTCTGCTGGCTTGCAGCTTCCTCAACCTAGATGTATTTTTTTTGTGGTTTTTGCCTTTAGAGACTCTGCAATGCTCAGGCTGGGGGCTGTTCCTTGGTTTGTTTTCTAAGCAGTCTGCCCTATAACAATAGTATTATAAAACTAATTTTTGTTTGATACGACAAACATGGATATGTTTACAGCTTAAAGCAGTGGTTAGTAAAACTTGTAAAGACCTTTAGTTTTATGGAAACTGTTTTCTAGTCTACTGCCTTTTAAATGACTTGTGTAGACATAGACATTCAATATAGTACAGATTTTATTTTTAAACACAGTCCTATACAAAAGCCATTCTTTAATTTATCTGGTTCTGTGTGTCTCTTATATTTTGGGACTGTTTCTTATAAAGCCAATTTCAAAAATTTATAACCTTTCCTAGAAGAGGAGCAGTATTAATTTAAAAATAGAATAGCCAGAATCCACACTCATATCTAGAGATTTTTCCAGGTATAACCAGGTAACTGTTGGCTCACTGAATTAAAATCTCTGTGGGTGGGTATCAAGAGCCTCTACAATTTTATAATTTAAGTAGCTTTTTTAATACTGAGATTAAAATTTAGGGAACATTGTTCTAGATATCTATACTGTACAATGCATAAGCAGAAGAAATAATTTCTAAAAGGATATAAACAATTTGTTTTATTTGGTATTACAAGGCATCACAGAAAGTCTGACCCCCCCATAGAAGATTTTCCAATAATCAAATTATTTAAAAATGATTTTTAGAAAGCATGTAAACCCACTTTAAAAAGATGGTTACTCATTTTCAAACATGAGAAAGATTTTTGTTAGGTCTTTTCACATTCTTGATATGTACTTTATTTTCTTTCTTCTGCATTATCTAATTTAAATTCATTTAACTTTTATATTATTGATTAGCTATCCATTAACAGATGTGGAGGATACCATATTATGTTTTTTAGTTTATATTTCCCTAATCACTAACAATGCATAATACTTTTTCATATACTTATTTGCTTTCCATATATCTTCTTCAATAGAATTTGATAAAATACTTTGCTCATATTTTTGTTGGGTTCATCAGGTTTTATTGAATTTTAGGGTTGTTTAAATATTCTGGACACAACTCCTTAATTGATTGTAGTGTGTACAATTATTTCCACTTAGACTGTGGCTAATTTTTGAATTATTTTCTTTTGTGAATTGTATGTTTAGTTTGTTTCTGGAGAATTGTTGCATAACCAAGTTTAAAAATAGTTTTTTATTATATTTTATTCTAGGCAGATTGTATTTTATATCCTTTATTAGATTTACGATTTATTTTCAGTGGCTTATATGATATAAGCTGAGAATAATTTTTAAAATTTTTTTGCATGTAACAATCATTATAGTCCCATTTGTTGAAAAGACTACCCCTTTTCCACTAAATTTTTTGCACTTTAAAAAAATTCCTCTATATATGTATATAGGTCTATTTCTGAATACCCTGTAAGATTCTATATTTCCATCTTGAAACAATCAACACATTGTCTTGTCTTATGTAACTTTACAGTGTATATTTCAATATTTGACTACTGTAGTTCCTTTGACAACTCATATGAATTTTAGGATCACATTTTAAATTTCCATAAATAAAGCCTGCTGAGATTTTGATTGGGAATGCAGTGAATTCATAGATCAGTCTAGGGAAAACTGTCATCTTTTGAATCATGAATATAGTGGATCTCTCAATTTTTTTAGGTTTCTCTTATTTTTTTTCTCTAATAATGTTTTCCAGTTTTCCCTGCAGAGGTCTTTTACATTTTTTCATATTTATTTATTTTTTTTATTATTTTGTGCTGTTGTGAACAGTAATCTGTAAATTTAAGTTTTCAATACTGTGTTCTGGTAATAGAAATAATTTCATTTTTTTACAAGTTCCTCTTTTTCATGACAAGCAATCCTTCTAAAGTGGAGAGATGTGAGATGGTTGCAGCTCCAGGTTCAAATGTCACAGACCCTGTTGTCCTAGTAGGCTTAACAATTTTTCTTAAACAGATGCATTTAGACTGTCCACTTTTACTCATCTTATGTTAATATATTTGTTAGTATTTTTGTTGCTTTGCACAAGATGCAAACTCACTGAGGTTTGATGAGTCCTCTACCCACAAATCTTCAATTATAGAATGATTCTATTTTATGCATGTTTTATTTTATAGGTGTCTGGGCAAGAGCCATTTTATTTTTCCTCTTTCTTTATAGATTTAGATTGCTTACAATGAATGTGTACTCAATTGTCATTTGACATTTCTATTCACTACCGGATACCTTGAGAGTTAATAATATTGTTTCTTGAGATAATATTCCTAAGAAGTAGCCTGATATTGGACTGGACTGGAAGATTGGAATAATGAAGATCAACTTTATATTCACCAGCATACAGTCAAAGTCCTCAGTTAAGAGTTGGCTCATAAGTATCATCCACACTAGCTTAATATTTAAGGAAAGTTTAATTTACAAATAGTTTTGCTCAGTTTGATACTTTTTTAAAAGGAAGTTCTACATTATTGATATTTTTTTACTACAAGGATATTTATTATTCAGAAAGTTTTTATCTGTATTAAAATTTTGCAAGGCTTCCAAGTGGAAGATATTAGGATAATAATAATCCACTGATAATTTCCAATGTTAATATGATATAATGAGCACTTTAACCTATATAATAGTCCCAGGAAATAAATGCTGCTCTGACTTGAATACTTTCGTCCCTCCAAAAAAACTTAGACTCCATCTTGGTGGTATGAAAAAGTGGAAGCTTTGGGGAAGTGACTGAGTTACAATGGTTCCACCTCATGGGTTCCTTTAATGACCTTATGAAAGAGACACCAGGGAGATGCATTTATGGTCATATGAGAATAGAACATTAAATCCTTTGCTGCTGAGAACACAGCAACAAGATATCATCTTAGGAGCAGAAAGCCCTCACCAGATTTCAAATCTGCTGGCACCTTGATGTTGGACTTCCTGACCTCCATAATTATAAGAAATAAAATCCTGATAATTGTAAACATCTCACCTAAGATACTAGCAATAGTAGCATACCAAAAGAGGCACAATTATTGTACCAACTTAGCAACTGAAGAAATTTTACCTATCAAAGGTTTTATAATTCAAAGATGTAGAGAGTTTTTGAGACAGAAATGTATCCCAGTACATTTAAATGGGATTTAGCAGAAACAAAATTACAGGAAAAGAATGGACAGGAAAGAATGGCAAGGGATATGAAATATGACATCAATAAATAAGGATAAATGACTGAACTAGATAATCCTTTCAATAAAACATGAGATGTCAGGCAGGCTACTAGTGACATCACTGTGTCAAGAGGCAAACAGAACAGATAGCTTTGAAAAGAGAAGCAAATATTGGAGCTAGGTTGTTCACATGATGTTGGAAATTCTGAATGCATAATGCATCATAATTTTGATATAGAAATTATTTTAGATTCTAAATTCTAATTACAACAACACTTGGATTGATTATGACTTTATCAGTTGTAATTGATTTAATTTTGTCTTCATTTTTATACATTATTAATAATAACATCAGTATCCACATATCAGGAATGTTCTCTTTGATATGTGGATGCTAACACACAATAAGGGTGGGGAGGGAGGAAAGAATAGAAATTCAATGGTTTAGACAAAGGGGAATGACAAAAGTGGGGGTGAGATTAGGAAAGAGAGTAGAATGAATCAGACGTAACTTTCCTATTTATACATGATCATGAATACATGACCAGTGAAACTCCACATTATGTACAACCAAAAACATAGGATCCTAATTAGAATCAGTTATACTCCATGTATGTGTAAAGTGTCAAAATCTACTCTACAGTCAAGTGTATCTAAAAAAAAAATAAATTAAAAAAACAGCATCAGTAAATACAGTTAATAAATGACCTATAGTTTCCAATACAAATACATATTCTCTCTCTCTCTCTTTCTCTCTCTCTCTCTCTCTCTCACACACACACACACACACACACACACACACTCAGACACACACTTACACATAAATTACTAATCAGATAAACCCGAACTATAACCAACTATAACCTCAGAGTTATACTCATATTAACTTAAAATTTTTACTCAAAAGCCTGTGAGAAAGTTAGTACTTGGTATGTTGGAAAATTATTTATGAGACTAAAAATAAAATCAGTGTTTACTTGAAGTTATTGCTGTCCATTATTTCAGACAGATCATTCATTTGACAAGACGCTCATAGAAGATGATAATTAGAAGGGAATTCTCATATTAATTGCACAATTTATTCAAACACACTTTTTGCAGTAATAAATATTAAACAAGCAATTTATAATTTTTTTTAATTTTTTATTGTTGGTTGTTCAAAACATTACATAGTTCTTGATATATCATATTTCACACTTTGATTCAAGTGGGTTATGAACTCCCATTCATGGGAGTGCAATTTATAAATTTTAAAAAAATAATTTCTAATATTCGCACTTATGAAAGAAAATATTTAGTTATGTTTAGGGCAATTTTAATCAATTTTATCCAAATTAATTTGAGCTAAAATTATATTTTAAAGACTTAGCAATATCAGTATGTTTTACCTGTAAAAAACCTCATAGAATAAACAAATTTCTGAGCTAAAAATGTAAGCATGATTTTGTCAACTGAAATTAGAAATTCTGTTACTCAAGTGAGGGAGAAATAAGACATACTATTTTCTCATTAAATGCTTGAACAGATTGTCACCATAGTAACTAACAGACGCATCAATAGAAAATCATTCAAGTATATATTCTTGCAGGTGACTCCCACACTCACAATCTTTCTTTCAGCTACCTCCACAACTTATTATTAGAACCAAAACAAATATTAGTGGAATAAAAGAGAAGTTTGCTTGAAAAGCATTGCTTTCCAAGCAGAATTGATTTATAAAATTGCATATAGTCAAAGTGGTAAATATACATTTATTCAGTCCATATACCATTTCCTGCCTATTTGATTGGAATGCAACAATAGTCTTTCATTAGCTCATTTTTCTTTATCTTAGAAGTAATTATTTCTGATATTTCTAATATACACAGGTTATCTGTAGTGTGTATGTGTTATAAGAAGCAAATCTACTCTGGGATTGTACTTCAGTGGTAGAAGGTGTGCTTAGCATTCATGAAGTCCTATTTCAAGCCCCAACAGTTAAAAAAAAAGTTTCAGAAGAAAAGAAGAAATAGTGTTGATTGAGGCATCATCTTAACTAATGGAGAAAGAACAACAGTTTACAATACTTCTTAGATAATAATTTATCTCCACTTTTAATGTTAAAAATCATACCTAAATCAAGAAATCCTCAGTTATTCCATTAAGAATGTGACAAGACTGAGTTGAGGTTGTGGCTCAGCGGTAGAGCACTCACCTAGCATGTGTACCGCCTGGGTTCGATCCTCAGCATCACATATAAATAAATAAATAAAATAAAGATATTGTGTTCAACAAAACTAAAAAATAAATATTAAAAAAAATAATAATGTGACAAGACAACCCATGGAATCAAAGAAAATATTTACAAACCACCACACAGGCTAAGAATCTCATATATGGAATATATAAAGAACTCTTACAACTCAACAATAAAGATAACCCACTTAGAATATGAGCAAAATTTTTCCATATTTATCTCCCCTGAGATGGTACAAAAATGGCCAATAAGCGCATGAAAAGACACTCAACATTTGTGATCATCATGGAAATGCAAACCAATACTTCAATAAGATACTACTTCATATCCACTAGGATGGCGTGTGTGTGTGTGTGTGTGTGTGTGTGTGTGTGTGTGTGTGTTATATGTGTGTATAAACTCAGAAGCATTAAGTAACTTGAAAAAATATTTCAGTTGGTGATCAGTGGGACTGAGGGCCAAACTATGCTTATTTCTTTTTTTTTTTATGCTTATTTCTTAAGCTAAAGACTTTCCACCACAGTATACTGTCACTTTGTTATTAAACATTGAGGCTAGATGGAAATTGGAAACATTTCAGGCTGAGAGCTATGGCAGAGACAGTAATTTTCCTCTAATAACTACCTCCTCTCTTCATATAGATATATAAATATCACTTCCCTCAATTTTAGACAGGCACAGGGCTTGCCTTTGTCACTTATTAGCTTTTCTTCCAGCTATGAATTGTCGTGTGATTAAATTCAGGGCAATGGGAAGTAAGCAGAAATGATGTGTGCAATTTATGAGACTCTTACAAATGCTAATACTTTCCTAAGGCTTTCTATATTTTCCCCCATGAGGTTAAATGCAGGGGTGGGGGTAAAGTAGTTAAAATAGTGCAGAATTGCAAACTAAAGATATCAGGAATCTGGGTGCCTTGTAGCATCATACCTTACCAGTTTTGGACTTTTTATGCCTAGATTCTTCAGAAAGAGAGGAGTGAATTTTTTTTTTCCATTTTCATTATTGTTTTGGGATCTCTTTGGTATAAAAGCCTGAATAATACCCTAAATAGTATAGATGCTCATTAGCAGCCTTTGTCAGCTTTGATCTTTCCTAGTTGTCTGATACCTAGAGTAATTTGATTCACATGATGAACTTCCAAGACACACTCCCTGACATATTAAAGTTTTCTTATATCCTGTGTAATAAAATGAAGAAAACACATGAATATTAAAGGTGATAGTTATCCCATGGTTAACAAAATTCAAAAAATAAAAGAAGATGTATCTGGAAACAATCCACAGGCCCATAGCAACCAGGCCTGAAAGTGAAATACCATGGATTCCTCAGCTCTCATTTCCCAAAACAAAACCAAGCAGTACATCAGAGAAGACAAGAAAATACAAAAATTCTTAGCTCTGAATTCTTAAAATAAGAAAAAAATCCATTAATAATTATTTATTGGCACTTTTTCATATGCAAGAAACAATTTAAAATAATTCAGGAACACTGGATGTATGACCATTTTTTAATTTTGACATTGAACAACAGAATGTGAAGATGCACTTGGAGAAAAGACTCTAAAATTTGATATAATATAGAGAATAGATTTATTTTTATGTGTTTGTCATCTTATTACAACAAATTAATGGATTATTCCCTTGTACCACTTCATATATATATATATGAATCATTATATATTCATATTCACTACTTTCTTGTTTGTAAATCAGTAATTACTATAGATCCAAGTGATTTTGAAAAGCCACTGACATTATTTTACAATGTATAGCATGTGCATTTAAAAATCAAGAAAGAAGCCATAAAAAAGATAGTCTGATGTTGAAATACATATTGTAACAAATGTATTCTTCACAACCATTTGATGTGGATGATAAGGTAAAAGTTGGTTGTAGTTATAATAAATATCAAATTCATTATCTTACTTCAAACAAAAATTTACCTGCTTTTGAGTAATGCAATGCCTCATTATTTTTAGATTCTCTATTAACATTTGGATTTTTTTTTATTAAGTTTAACAACAATGTTTAAAAAATTTTGAATTGAGGTTTAAAATAACAATGGCTTGCCATCACTGGATCACTAACAAAATTTCTACAAATTAGTAACTTATTGATATTTTCCTACCTTTCACATAAGTATGTAAAAATCACTAAATTCAGCAAGACACATTTTTTTTATGATGCACCTTCACATTGATTATCAAACTAAAAGATGTATTTGGCAACAATTTATCTGGTTTCTTCTGAAGTTCTTCTGTTATCCCTCAATTTAAAATATTTAAAATACATTTGGAGTTTATGTCAATAAATTTATATTCACCTTTAGTGCCATGATTTGCATATGGTTTGAGTGTGTCCTGCAAAAGTTCCTGTGTTGGGATCTTGGTCCCTAGTTATTTATAAAAGGAGTAAAAACCTTTGAGTGGTGGGGCCTATGGTGAGATGGTTAGATCATCCTGGACACTGCCCTCCAAAGTGATGAAGGTAATTCTCATGGGATTCTAAGTTAATTATCATGAGAGCATGAGAGCCAATTGTATAAAAGAGAGACTGACTCCGAAATGAAATTACTGACTCCCTGTCTTGCCATGAGTTTTATTTTTATCAAATATACTTCCAGTATTATGTCATCTGCCATTAAGCACTCTCCTGAGTGAAGCTAACATTAGTGTAATACCTTTGAAATTCCCAAACTAACTTAGAAACCTCTTTTCTTTATGAAGTATTAAGCTTAAACTATTTTGTTCCAGTAATGGAAGACAGAATAATAGTTAGATTTTTCTTTATATTAAAATTTATTTGCTTATGCCTGTTTGTATATTTATTTTATCAAATTTGCATCTGTTTTGAACATTCTAGGGAATGATCTGTAAATTATACTTAAGGCCTTCATGATTTATAGATTACAAGAATTGTCATTGTTGCTTCTCAAAGGTTAAATCTTTTTAAGCATTCACTATTTTTAAAAGTTTATTTTTGTTTCTTTACCTCTAATCTCTGTTTATTTTTCCTTCTAATATTTTTCCTTCTTTTAGTTATAAATATTTTCCTTGGAGAATATCATATGAATATTTATTTTTCCCAAAAGATCTAAGTGCTTTGTAAGTTAATGTTTTGTTTTAGGACCTTAATTCTTTTCAATAAATATTACATTGACTTTTAAAATATAGCTGCATTGTGTGACTGAGTCAAATCTCATTTTATAAGTATGTACAAATTTTTTTAAGTAATCATCTCACATAAGGAGTTTGGTTACTTTTTAAAAACTATTTATTTAGTTGTAGATGAACACACAATATTTTTATTTATTTTTAGATGGTGCTGAGAATTGAATCCAGTGCTTCACGCATGCCAAGCAAGCACTTTACCACTGAGCTACAGCCTCAGACCTAGAGTTTGGTTATGTTTTACTTAAATACATAGTTGTTCCCACCCATGTAGAAGCTCATTTATCAATGCATGATTATTTTTATTCTTCCATTACTCCTGGGCCACTTATGCTTTATCAATTTTTTTAGAATAAATGAGTGATTTTTATTCTCTTTCCACAATTTACTTGCTGGAGAACTGCTGTCATTGTCATGAACAATCATCGTTTTTCAGACTCTATTTAAAGATTCCATGAGAGCAGCTAAATAACTGGATTTGCCTTATTGGCTATTTGAGCATGAAAGCACTTTATTTTTCCCCCTTTTTAAAAATTTGCTCATTTTAGTTATACATGACCCTCGAATGTATTTTGACATATTATACATACATGGAGTATAACTTCCCATTCTTGTGGTGTACATGGAGTAGTCACACTGGTCATGCATTCATATATGAACATAGGATAATTATGTCTGGTTCATTCCACTGTCTTTCCTATTCCAATCCACTCTTCCCTTCATTCTTTGTCTAATACAATGAACTTTTATTCCCCTCCCCACCCCTAATTGTGAGTTAGCATATGCATATCAGAGAGAGAGCATTTGGCCTTTGTTTGTTTGTTGTTTTTTTTTTTTTTTTGGATTGGCTTATGAAAATGAAAACATTTTCAAGTTCTGATTGGAACATGTAACTTAGATATATTCTACTCTTTGATTTCCAAATAGTTTGCCCTTTCACAGATAATTATGCTATGTGTATTAAAGTTGAAAGGATTTTTACAAAATGGAGATTACACAGCTGTTCATACTACAGATTTGCTTCTATCAGTCACTTTTTTCAATTGTTAGACATCAACATATTTGGAAATTATTATGAATCCCATGCAGCTCTGAGTCCATGTTACCCTGTATGCGTATCTCCATAGCACATCTCTTTCAGTATGCAAAGCACAAGAGAGTGGCCCACAGCTACAGAGTTAGCAGGCTAAGATAGAAAATGCAAGAAATTTCATTCAATGACCTCATTTTCAATTCCTGATGCTAAAACTCATTATTTCATATTAATGTTAGTAAATTACTTACATCTCTGGGTCTCAGTTTCTTCACATATAAAATGTATCAGAGTTGATTTCAGGATTACAGTATAAGTGAGCATCTGTTCATCAATGACAACAAATAAATCCTTGTTATTATAATCATCTTGGGTATATGTAGAAAAACATGTAATAGCACACCTCACAATCTCTTACTAAAATTAACTAAGATTTTTCTCTTTAATAATTTTATATAAAAATAATAATAATTTTATAATGATGATGCTTATTATAAATAAAGGAGATATGCACAAGCAGCATATTTGTTTTGTAGAATTTGTAAAAATAAATAAAATATGTTGTCATCACTTTAAATATCCAGATGAATTATGAAAAATAAAATTAAGTTATTGTGGTCTAGGTCAGTGGTATTATCCATTGAATACTAACAATTAAACTGTTAAGCTTCTACCTCTAAAATATCATTTCAAAATCCCTATTTACACATATTTCTTGAAAACAAAGTGTTTATTAACATGGGAATATTTTCCTCAGTCTTAAGTACATTCAAAATCTTATGCAGTCTTAAACTACTAAAAATTCATTTTCTACACAATAACAAGGTGCTTACAATAGCACTATTTTCCTACATGGTTCAGGAATGTCACAGTTAATTATGCCAATTAAGCAAATATTATTACATACAAAACCTTTTTCAGTGTTCATGGTATATGAAATGGTAATGATTAAGGAACATCTTTAAGTAGCTACTGTATCATAGCCCTTTATGTATATAAATCTATTTTTCTGTCTCCAACAACCTATATAATATCTAGCTAACCATTTATATGCCTTATTTTAGAATCTACTAGATTCTAAAACAAAACCATATACCACACAGACAAAAATGAAAAACCGAGGTAACTCTTTTCATGTTTCAAATATTTAAGGAGGCATCTGAATAACAATTATAACATACTTTTCTTAGTTTGCATTATTTTTAAATTTTTCTTAATTTACTCTTGGCTAATATATGAACTTTCATTGGGGATATATTATATTATTGCATTTATTATATGCTTAATTTATTATAAAAATACTGTTCTATAGTTGTGTGATAATTATAGTAATATAATTCTAAATGACACAACTCAAGACCCATTGCTCGATCTTGGTGAATATCTTTATGTTTTAGTAAGTACGTATGCTGAAATTCATATTCTGGTTGTAGCAGAAAAGAAAAGCCAAAAGACATAGTTTTATACAACATTTAACATGACCATGTTTCACTACAGAAGCAGAGGAACTGACCTCTGGTATTAAGTTCTCTGAGGAATACTAAAAGTAAGGAAAGCACATTAATATTAAAGACATTTATATAATTTTAAGACAGCTGCAAAGGGTCTAAATACCTTTTCCCTTCTTTGGTGATGAATAGTAGATTTTTGACCTTCACTATTTATAACAGAAAGAATCTGTCTTCTATAACTTACTAAATTTGCTACAAGGTCATGAACTTGTACTAACTAGATCTAAGTGCTTTGTAAGTAAATTAATTAATCACAATGCAGTAAATAACAATGCTAACATCTAATATTCTATTTAGAAGAAATAGCCTCCCATATATAAAATTTTAGAGAGACTTAAATGGGAGTGAATGTCATTGAAATGATTTTTTATTCTATATTATATTCAGCACATTTCTTAGAACTTTGATCTCAATTGATGTGCCAAGTTATATTAAAATTTTTTATGAAGTAGAATAAATAAATTTGAGGTAAGAAATACATTCACAGATTTAATTATAGTCTTTTTAGTTGATGGAAATAGATGTGCACCACTTCATAAATACTTTTTGGTCATTCTTGCAGTGAAATATTTTTGGAACAAAAGTTCAATTTAATTTGCCTTTAGATGCAGCATTTTGACTTTTGTAAAACCAAGACACATATACATAAAATGATGTAATTGTCTGGAAGTATTCTATTAACAAAAATTTAGATCCTGGCAGGACAAACTGATAAAATCTACTTAGGAATAATTGATTCATCTACTGATTATGCTTCTCCAGGAAATCTGTGCATGTGTGTCTATGTGTGTGTGTGTGTGTGTGTGTGTGTGTGTGTGTGTGTGTGTAGACTATGTATTTCCTATATTGTTTTCTGAAAAATTTGTCATTATGCCCTAAGTTTTTAAGTGCATTTTTCCTTGCCATATACACTATCATAATGAGAACAAATACTGCATACCCTCTTTATTTTTATATTTTGTATTGGGGATTGAACCCAGGGGTGCTTAACCATGGAGCAACATCCCCAGCCCTCTTTTATGTTTTATTTTGAGGCAGAGCTTTGCTAAGTTGCTGAAGCTTGCTTTGAACTCATGATCCTCCTACCTGTGCTACTGGGATTATAGGTGTTCACTACCACGCCTGCCTGAATATCTTCTTTGGTATAAATATCAACTCAAAGTAAATTATTTTGAGCAGAAGATTCATATTAAATTACAAGTGTGCTAGGAATTATACACTTAAAAAAAAAAAATATATATATATATATATATATATATATATATATGTACATACATATATATATACACACACATGTATAATGATGCTTTAACATTTTAAAAGAATTAAACATAAAAATCATATTATTCTTCCAATATATTCATTCATAATTTTATATATTGCCTCACATAAAATGCATAGTTCCACTGAGTATTTGAACATGCTAATGGATGCATTAACCACATTTTTGGAGAAAGAAAAATATCTAATTTCAATAGTCTTTACAGTTAATTAAGTTATCTTTATTTCTTCATAATTCATAACTCCCCCCAAATCATCTCTAGCTACAGAACTTCCTCTCAAAAGGAGCCTGTAATTTAAAGAGTTTCAAATTAACAGAGTTGAAAAAAAAAAGCCTTAACATATTGTGTAAAATTTCCCAGGACTTTTGGTAGAGAGGTCAATTTGTATGCAGAAAGTCTATGAATTATACAAAAGAAATTTATCTATAAAGATGAATATGGTTAATGACAACCCAAAAAAAAAGAATGACAAGAAGGAAGTTGACCCAGTAAAACAAAACAAAAATGTTATATGTAGGAGTGTTTGGGGCACAGAAGTAATAGCTTGGAAGCAGGAAAATGTGCCTGAGTGAAAAATAAAGCAGTTAGACTATTTCTAAACCACATTTTTCTAAAACAAAAGTCTAGATTAATCAAGTCAAGTAGTTAAGTGTCATGTATTTTTTTTCTTTCTTATTTTTTTTTCTTTTATTTCTATTTTTATTCTGAGACAGGGTGTTTCTTAACTTACTGAAGCTGGCCTCAAACTTGCAATCCTCCTGTTTCAGTGCACCCCCAGCCCCAAATCACTGGGATTGCAGGCATGCACCACCAGCCAGGCAAATATCATGTATTTGAAGTCATAAGCTTCAGTTTCCTTTCTTTGGTTCGTTACCTATCACAGTGAGCCTTTCCTTGCTGATTTTGAGCCATGTTTTCCAGTCCTCTCCAATGAAGTTCCAGCTGGAACTCTTCACTGAGTTACATGATATTCCCAAACCCTCTTCTCTATGCTCACTGGCCCTATCAAGAGAACATACATATGTGAATCAAATCCTATTCTTGCCCAATTAACTATGACCCCCAACTTGCACTACTTACTTATTGCATTAACTCTAATAACAGTTACATTATTGTACACTAAACAACCCCTGAAAATACAGTACTATAATCCAACGTTAACAACACAAATATTGTGGACATTGTTGACAAATTAAGAATTGGTGGAGTTTAAGAGTGTGCTAAGAAGTCTTTTTCAAGGGCTAGGGTTCTGGCTCCATGGCAGAGTGCTTGCCTTGCACCTGTGAGGCACTGGGTTCAATCCTCAGCACCACATAAAAATAAATAAAATAAATAAACAAACTAGATAGATGGATAGATATCTACATAGATAGATAGTCTTTTTCTAAGTTTCAAACCTAACCTCAAAACTCAGGTCTATGAGATCTCTAGTTATTTTTAGTGCTGTAGACTCAGGGACAATTAAAATAATAGCTGTTTGTTGACTGTTTGTGTTTCAGCAGAACTCTCCTCTCCTTTGAATGTTTTTGTGGACATTCCTTAAAAGCATTTCCTTAAGATTTCTTTCTTAGGCTTATTCCATCTTTACTTTTATTGAAATTCATGAACTCTATAAACTCACAGTGAATGTCAATGCTCAATAATATTCACTCTGTATTAATCCTAACATCAGAGTTTACTCTGATGTTAGATCTTGTTTTTTCTCTTAGACATGTTGATGGGAATATGAAACAAAAATGTCCAACTCTATGAATGCTAAATAAATATTAGAGTGTATATTGATGATGTTAATGCATTAACAAAGATATTTTGAATTTGGTGAGTTTGTTGATTTTTACTTGCTAACATGGTAACAATTTTGCTAAATATAAAAAAAAATATTCCAAGAAAAATGGAACAGCATGAGACTATGTTCACCACATTTCAGCAGCACGTTCAGGAAAAATAGAAGGTGCAAATTACTTTCAAAGATAATTTATTTTTGTCTTATAACTGAGGGAATCAAAATGATCTTTCCTTTATGATATCCACTAGGGACAGGTAAAATGTTCTTAGTTTATCATAATTATTCTGCAGAAAATTTAGCTTTCCCTTAGGAAATCTGTTGAGAAGAGGCACTTAACTCATAGTGACTGAGTCATAAGTCTCAGGAGGCCATCCCAGGGAGTGTGAGAGAAGCAGATGTTTCCCTCACCCACTCCTGAAATGCTGTCATTAAAACTCTTACCAATCAAGTGCTGTAAATTGCAGGCATTCTCCATTTACTTGGATAGGTATACCAATTTGAAAAAGTGATATTCCACCTGGTCTTTAACTTTTTGCTGCTTCTTGGTACCACTTTCCTTTGTATAGAAATGATTATTTTCCATGAAAACTAAAGGAATATAGCTTGTATATCAATAAAGTGGGGAAACATAATTTTATAAATATAAGAGGTAGATTTATACATCATTTAAAGTGTTTTTAAATGCTTATTGGAACAATATTGATTAGTACAGTTATATTCCCTCTTCAGTTATTTGACTGTCATTAGAATTTATTGTGGAATATTTCATAAAAATTGTTATCTTTTATGAACTGGAAGTTTGAAAAACCTCTCTGAACCAAAATATTACATATTTGCAATATATGTACATGAGGCTATTTTCACCAATTAACAAAATTCTCCAGCATGCCCTTGGTTCCTAATGCAGAGCCCCATTAGTCACCTACATATGTTCATTTGAAGTACAATGTTTTGAAAGGCTTTTTAAGAAATTGTGTGTATATTCACATCAGTTCTTCAAGATCCTGCCTAAGGGCAAAAAACACAAAAACTTAATTTATTCCTCTTAAAAAGAGGAAGAAAGCAATAACTATAATCAGGCTGTGAACTAATTGGAACTCCCAAATGATACTGAAACACAAAGCTTTATATTTCTACTTTATGAAGAAGTCTTGATTGTCAAATAGGGAGAGAGCCAGAGTAAGATTGCAAATTAAAGAAATTACAAATTTAAATGATAGGCACATAATCATATATTTTAAATGCATATTTTATCTTATTGCTTTTATTCTCCTGAAGTTTGTTTAGTAGTAATTAAGGAAAGGGCAGGATGGAAGATACAATTTATAACATACAATTCCCAAGTACTCATATCCACTGAAAAAGAATCATGTGTTAAAGGAAATGGCCTTGGACAATAAATGGGAGTGACTTATAAATTCCCTGTGTAATTCTATTAGTAAAGTTCTGGGAAAGAGGGTATTCTTTATGATATGATAATACTGATATTTTACTACAAAATCTAATTATGTCAGTGGATGAATTTCTAAAAAGAATAAGTGTGGAAATTTAATTTTCATGGAGGTATTCACTCTTAACATTATCCAGTGTCTCCTGATACTGCTGCTTAATTTCTATAGGTGAATGACATTTTATAGTACTATTCTGATATTTTGAGCCTCTGGCTTATCTAAGCATACTCCTGACCTAATTTAAATAGGATTTTAGTCATAATAAGTTCTACTTATTTTGACTATAGATATTGAAATAATGGTCTTAAATTGCTTGTATTTACTCACATTAGAAAGTTGAGTGTTGTTTTAAAGCATTCCATATGTCCTGTTGTCTTAAAATATTTCATTTGGAACTCAGATCTATTTAGACTACATTTATCCATTGTAATTTTCTTATTTTCCACTGTACTTTTTCTTTCAATCTTCATAAATTATTCAACAGGGATTCCAAGTAATTATGTAACGGGGGGCTTAGAAGTGATGAACAATAACAATGTTTTTTAAAAAATTTCAAAAATAAGTTGATTCTTCCTTTATTGCAAAAATATTATGTTTTCTAAAATTAAAATGACTCAATAATTTAGCTAATCATGTCATGTTGTTTATCCTATTTTTTCATCTTTCTCCATCAAATGAAATAAATGAAAAATATAGGTAAAAATAAATGACAAAGTGTTTCTGATGTAGACCTATAACCTGTGTATTCATTGTCATCCCAGTTTCAAATTTCTTATCTGTTTAAATATTTCTTTAATTTGCTTCCTTATAGATGCAAGGCTAAGATTAGATAATAACTTTAAGAACATGATTTTTATCTTTCATGGTATTTATTTATTGGTTCTTTTTAATTAGGTATGGCAGAATAATTCATTTGGATATAATTATACAAGTATGGAATATATCTTATTCTATCCTACTTAAGATCTCATTCTTATGCATCTACATGATAATTGGATTCATTGTGTTGTTTTCATACATGTACTTGGGAAAAGTATGTCGGATTTATTCCACTCTTTCCTCTTATCCCCATTTCTTTCCCTCCATTCCCCATTATCTAATCTACTACACTTCTATTCTTCCCCTCACTGCCCCTTATTGTGGGTTAGGTTTCACATACCAGAGAAAACATTTGACCATGGGTTTTGGGGGACTCATTTATTTCACTTAACATGATAGTCTCCAGATCCATCAATTGGCTGGAAATGTCACATAGTCAGTCTTCTTTATGGCTAATATTTTTTGTGTATATATACCACATATTCTTTATCCAGTCTTCTGTTGAAAAGCACCTTGGTTGTTCTGGAGCTTAGCCACAGTTATTTGAGCTGTTATAAACATTAAAATGGCCATGTCACTGTAGTATGCTGATTTTAAATCCTTTGGGTATATACCGAGGAGTGGGACAGCTAGGTCATATGGTGTTTCCATTCCAAGTTTTCTGAGGATCTCCATACTGCTTTCCAGAGTGTTTGCACAAATTTGCATCCAACCATCAATGTATGAGTGTACCTTTCCCCACACATCCTTCCCAATAAATGACAGAAAACAATTCTTTTTAAAAGAGCACAGTGTATACATTATATAAATAAGAAAGGGGCAAGAAAGCCTATCTTGCACTAAGTTATGCCAACTAAAATTATAGAATTTTAATAAAACAAAAGATGCTATAATATCAAGATAAATAATAGATCTGCTTATATGAGAATATGCATGAACACCCTTCTGAGTACAATTTAAAAATAAAATTATCATATACATCTGTTAGTGACATCTGTCAGTTAGCTCTGAGAACTTGAGTTCTGCCCTTTCACTTGATTTATCAATATTAACCTTGTTGGAGAAAAAGAAGTTAGTGAGGAGCATGCTGGAAAATTCATGAATATAAAAGTGAGGCACTCTGCTGAAATCCCTAAGCTTTGATCAGAGTTAAGATCATTTGATTCTAGGCAAGGCATTTCTTCTTAGTTGAAATAAGAGAGCAAATATATGTACAAAGAAAAGCACCAATAATCTTAAATGTTAAAAAGTTAGATTTAAAAGGTAGCAATCAACATGAAATAATAATTTAAGACATGGTTTAGAACAAATACCTTCTGATAATTTGAAATTTGCTTGCATGATTTCTTCATTCAGGCATTAATTGGGAAAATTAATATAAGATTCTCATTTTGCAGTAGTAATGTATTACCAGATAAGTGGGGGTGGGGGTAATTATTTGGTCTTTATTTGCATTCCTCCACACTCTTCAAGCCTCACAATGAAGTCTTTCTGCTTACTACGGGCATTCCCTATTCTCACTTTTGCAAATGCGTCTTTAGACGCATTTTATTAATCCTGCACTTATAGATGATGGTTGGAAATGCATCATTTCTTTCCCTCATTGCATGAACAACTGACTGATGCAGGTATTAATGCTCCATCACCTTTATCACAGCATTGTTCCAGGAATAAGTTCACAACTCAAGCTAGCTAACCAGAGTGATTTTTTTTTTCTGTTTACAGAATTATCATGAGTAATACTGAAGATATCAAAGGCCAGTGCTCCTTTCTTTGGAGAAACTGATGAGAGAGAATGATGCTGAGACTATTGAGATTTTAGAAGAAAGCAAAAGAGTGACAGTATTTGTGCTATGTTTTCTATTTATGTTTAAGGTAAATTCTGTTTGTAAAACCTGCTTTACAAAATCTTAATTTTTACCTTATTTATTTCTGTTTAACTTTCTTCTATGTCAGCACAGAAGTTCTGATTGACTGCATGTCTCAACTAATTCTTGTATGGGACAGAGGCATATGATGAGAATTTGTTCTTTCTCTACTTATTTTTTTTTGGTTTGACTGTTTTGATCTTAGTAAAGAATGTCTAGATAATCAATTATCTGCAGGAAAAAGCAACAGAAAGAACATTGCTTAAGCAGTCCCTCTGCCCTTCAAATGTCATTCACTCACTTTTGTATGCTCTCTCAATGACCTAGTATGCTCAGGGACTTATTTATGAGAAACCCGATAAACAATAAAACTTGACAGTATGTTATGGCCGCATTGCTTACATTTACAAAAATTCTGTTTTATGATAATGGTTGCTTACTTTCAGAAATTTTGTAAAAGGTGACTAAAATATTAATTAATATCAAATATTCCTTAATGGAACTCATGAATTACCTGCTTTCTTTATTATCAACTGTCAGGAGCCTTCCATGGGCTGTGTGTGGACTGCTGTACATAATAGACTCCTGAGGAGGTAAGCCTGGCATTGGGAACTCCCTGTGGCACCCCGCCACACACACAGGGACTGACCACCTGATGTAGGTGAACTTGCCCCTTAAACTCTGCCAAAGATCCCACACAGCACCTGAGATGGGTGTGACCTGCCAAGATGTCAATGAACCTGCGGACTGCAAGACATCACAAGCAATACTCTGCCCTTGAAAACTTATCTCAGCCTTTGATATACCTCCTTAAATAAAGCGCCAGAGCCATTTTGTCTTTTGTTTAGTTCCAGAACCCATGTGGACTAGATCAGGGTCTTCGCTTTCTGTAAATATTTCTGAGCATTTGTGCTTTGTTATTTACTAATTATTTAAGATTGTAAGTCATAGGATGGCTTGGATTATCCTGGGCAGGAAGAAGGAAACTTAAATGAGATGTTTGCCATCGTCCCCCAATGATCACCCTTAAAATCAATTTTTCTTTCTCTCTTTCTTGATCATGATTGTTGGAATTTTGCACTTATTTGAAGGAAACCAGAAAATAGAGTGTCTTTGTGCCATTGTTTCTATTTATGTTTAAGGTAAATTCTGTTTGTAAAACCTTCTTTACAAAAATCTAAATTTTTACCTTATTTATTTCTGTTTAACATTCTTCTACTTCAGCAAAGGAGTCCTGATTGACTGCATGTGTCTCTCAACTAATTCTTGTATGGGACAGAGGCATAGGACATTATGTTAAAATAATTGATGATGAGCTAAATTTATGTTTAAGTGAAACTAGTATTTGAAGAGCTGACTTAAAACCAAAATTTTAAGTTCTATACCATAAAAGTAGGCTTTCTAACACCATTGTGAACTGGGTGGTGAGATATTTTGAATACTAGAAAATACGAAGTAATCTGTTCGTTCTCTCTTTGCCAGGAGGGTCAGAATGATGCAAGCTTGATCACTTTGTATGCATCTAGATAAATTTTAAAAGATTCCACAGAGTCTTCGAGTAAAAAGCAGAAATGCAGGTAAATATATAGTATTTTCCAGTAAACCCAACTCTTTACTACATAGATAAAGAGTCAGACAATCAGAGACAATATTTAACAATGTAATCAGGCATCCCGCATTCTGGCTTAGGCTTTTCCCTTTCAGTGAGCTGTCCTGTTTACAGTAATGTAAACAGATTTGGACAGGCATTGTGCCATGGGGACCTGGGTCCTAATGACCTTTATGCTCCAGTGTGTTTGTGAAGTTAGCATTCATCTCTGACCCACCAAAATTAACAAATAGCCCAAGTATAAAGTGTTAATAGTTATAAGAGAATTATCATTGACTTCTATTTTGTTATAATCATGAATAGTGATTTGATTTTCACTTTTCATTTATACAAGTTGGCAATTTGCATGTTATTATGTAATCTACCAAAATGTGGATTTTATTTGGCAAAACTGTGAATAAGCATTGTTATTTTTCAAAAAGTTTTACAAATGTATTTTATTTTGAATTCTAAATTCCCACCTACTCTAATTTACATAAATAATATTATTGGTTCCACAAGACTTAAGTGCCTTAAAAGAAAAAGTCAACTCATTGAGTAAAGAAATCAGAAAAGAAATATCTTGAATGGAAAACAGTATTTCCTAATAAACACCAAATAAAGCACCAATTTAAACAATACTATAGATGAATAGAAAGAAGACCAATAGATTAGAGGAAGGGGAGTATGTGGAAAAGAGGAAATACTGGATATTGAAGTGGAGCAAATTTTTGTTTCATGCATATGTGATCATGTCAAAATGAACTCCGATATTATGCATGTCTCCAATGCACTAAATAAAACATCAAAAGATTAATGCAAATTCAAAAAACCCCAACATCTGTTAGAACATCAGTATAGTTATCAGGGTTTACTGGGAAATACCATATATTTATTTATTGCAAACTTGTTTGCTCAGATAAATTGTCAAATTATAAATAGTCATCTCACATATCTCTGAACCTCATTAAAGGTTTATGGTGCTGGAGCTCTAGAACTGGGCCTCGCACATTCTAGGCAACTTCTCTACCACTTAACTACCCCCACGGCCCCGCTGTTCAAACTTGTGTAGAAGTAAATTAAGTATTCAACATAATACTCACTACTAAAGCTTACTATACTCTATTTATTCATCAATCATTACATAATATATCATTCACCCATTAATATGTCTCATTGTATCAAATTTTTATTTGGAACATATGCTTAAAACTAATATATACCATCCCCATCAGAAAATAATTTGATGATTCCATCTTAAATACTGCCTATATAGGTGTATGACTTGTCTTATTTGAATTTCATAGTAACATATGAAAAAAATATAAACCAGAACCTGTTAAATAGAATCAAATTATGAATGAACTTTTATATTGAAGTGGGGATATTAATGTTGAAGAGATTGTAGAATATAAGTGAAAACAATGAGGTCATACAAACTATTTCATTAGCCAATACATTTATAAAAAGGATGGAAAAATTACCATTAGAAGTTATTGTGTTTTCAGGCAGATAGTGTCTTGGATAGAACTTTGCTGTCACACTATATTTCTAATTCAAAATCATGACCCAAAATACATTATTTTCCAAGTAATGAGTGATTTAATGACAAAGATGAATGATGCTATAATATTTTACAAACCAATGTATGCGCAGTATAAGCTGTGCCTGCATTTTCAAAATCATGTGCTAGGAATGAGCAGGTATTTCAATGGACCACACCCCAGAGGTTGTGAATAGCACACTAATGTCCTAAGTGTCATGCCTGGAGAATCATTTTGAGAACTTATAGCTACTCGCATGCACCTAACAATGTACATCCCTGGATCCGAAGGTTGAAGAGCTCTCACCAATGTTTATAGGGCAAGTGGCTAAAGGCAAAATATCTATAATGAGTACAGAGACAAATGCCAACCTAGGTATATTATACTAAATAAAAATAGAATAAAATTCAGTGAACACTTCTTATGTCACTCTTATGAACACACAACTTTTTTGAAACCATCTTAGCAGAAAATAGAGCAGAGCAACACAGGTATTTTTCTGGTTCTATCAGTCACAGTTCTATCTTCAGAAAAACAGAACTAACAGAAGACACAAAGACATATAAGAGGAGCTGAACTGGTCCTGTGAGTAGGGAGGCCCAGAAATCCTATGATATGGCATCTGTAATCTGCAGAATCAGGAAAGCTGGAGGTATTATGTAGTTGGAGGCTGAAGGCCTGAGAACTGGCCTTGAACTCCAGAGTTCGAAGACCCCAGAAGAGATTTGATGTCTGAGAGCCAGCGAATACGGCTGTTGTTGGTCAAATACAGAGAAGAAATTCATCTTTCCTTATTCTTTTTCTTCAATTCCAGCCCTTAACCTATTGAATGGTGCCTTCTTCCTTTGGTCAGGATAATTTTTCTTAACTCATATTCTGATCAAATGCTAATCTCTTCTGGAAATACCATCACAAAGCACCCAGGAATAATGTTTTACCAGATATCTGGATATCCCTTAATTTAGTCAAGCTGACATATGAAATAACCTATTACACTAACATATTTGAGATGCTGAATTTAGAAATCAGAGTCTATCATAATGCTGGATTCCCAACTGAGATTATAAATAATTGTACCATTAAACTAGTTTGATTCAAGTTTCTTTTATATATATCTGAAACCTATTTAATAGGTTACTAGTATAATTATACCTTGGTTAATTCTGGTATTTATGACCAAAACCTTCTTTTTAATTTTCTTATTGGTGCACTCTAATTATACATAATAGTGGGATTCATTATGATATATTCACACATGGCATACAGCATGGATTTTTCTATTTAATCCCCTGTAATCTTCTCTTTCCTTCCTCCCCTGAATCCTTTTCTTTACTCTTTTGGTCTCCTGTTTTCAAGAGGTCACTTTTCTTTCCTAGTTTTCTGTCTAGCTTCCTCATGAAAGCATGTGACCCTTGACTTTTTGAGTCTAGCTTATCTCACTTAGCATTTTGTTCTCCAGTTCCGTCTATTTTCCTTTGAATGCCATAATTTCTTTTATGGTTGACTAAAACTCCATTGTGTATATATAGATATCACCACCTCTTAACTATATCTACTACCTAGATTTTTGCGATTTTTAAAAATCCTATTCAAATAACTCTTATGATAAGTATTCCCAGAAACTCTCTTGCCTCAAATGGAGTCTCAAATGAGTCTCATTTATAAGCTGGGCCTCAGTCTCCAAGACTGTGAGATTCCACAGAGCAAGGATCATTTATGAGTCATTACAACACTGGTTCTCAGAAGAGTGCTTGACTGGAGACATCTCCTCCATGACTAGTTAAGTAAATAAACTGCAATTATAACTAGATTTAAAACTACTGCCCAAATTAATTATTGTGGCACAGATTTGGGCTTTGTTTTTTTTTTTTTATTTTTTATTTTTTTTTTTATTGTTGGTTGTTCAAAACATTACATAGTTCTTGATATATCATCTTTCACACTTTGCTTCAAGTGGGTTATGAACTCCCATTTTTAGCCCATATACAGATTGCAGAATCACATCAATTACACATCCATTGATTTACATATTGCCATACTAGTGACTGTCGTGTTCTGCTACCTTTCCTATCCTCTACTATCCCCCTCCCCTCCCCTCCCCTCCCCTCTTCTCTCTCTACCCCCTCTACTGACGTTCATTTCTCCCCCTTGTATTATTTTTCCCTTTCCCCTCCTTTCCTCTTGTATGTTCTTTTGTATAACCCCGAGGGTCTCCTTCCATTTCCATGCAATTTCCCTTTTCTCTCCCTTTCCCTCCCACCTCTCATCTCTGTTTAATGTTAATCTTCTTCTCATGCTCTTCGTCCCTACTCTGTTCTTAGTTACTCTCCTTATATCAAATAAGACATTTGGCATTTGTTTTTTAGGGATTGGCTAGCTTCACTTAGCATAATCTGCTCTAGTGCCATCCATTTCCCTGCAAATTCTATGATTTTGTCATTTTTTAATGCAGAGTAATACTCCATTGTGTATAAATGCCACATTTTTTTAATCCATTCATCTATTGAAGGGCATCTGGGTTGGTTCCGCAGTCTTGCTATTGTGAATTGAGCTGCTATGAACATCGATGTAGCAGTGTCCCTGTAGCATGCTCTCTTTAGGTCTTTAGGGAATAGACCAAGAAGGGGAATAGCTGGGTCAAATGGTGGCTCCATTCCCAGCTTTCCAAGAAATCTCCATACTGCTTTCCAAATTGGTTGCACCAATTTGCAGTCCCACCAGCAATGTACAAGTGTACCCATTTCCCCACATCCTAGCCAGCACTTGTTGTTGTTTGACTTCATAATGGCTGCCAATCTTACTGGAGTGAGATGGTATCTTAGGGTGGTTTTGATTTGCATTTCTCTGACTGCTAGAGATGGTGAGCATTTTTTCATGTACTTGTTGATTGATTGTATGTCCTCCTCTGAGAAGTGTCTGTTCAGGTCCTTGGCCCATTTGTTGATTGGGTTGTTTGCTCTCTTATTGTCTAATTTTTGGAGTTCTTTGTATACTCTGGATATTAGGGCTCTATCTGAAGTGTGAGGAGTAAAGATTTGTTCCCAGGATGTAGGCTCTCTATTTACCTCTCTTATTGTTTCTTTTGCTGAGAAAAAACTTTTTAGTTTGAGTAAGTCCCATTTGTTGATTCTAGTTATTAACTTTTGTGCTATGGGTGTTCTATTGAGGAATTTGGAGCCCGACTCCACAGTATGTAGATCCTAGCCAACTTTTTCTTTTATTAGATGGAGTGTCTCTGATTTGATATCAAGCTCCTTGATCCATTTTGAATTAACTTTTGTGCATGGCGAGAGAAAGGGATTCAGTTTCATTTTGTTGCATATGGATTTCCAGTTTTCCCAGCACCATTTGTTGAAGATGCTATCCTTCCTCCATTGCATGCTTTTAGCCCCTTTATCAAATATAAGATAGTTGTAGTTTTGTGGATTGGTTTCTGTGTCCTCTATTCTGTACCATTGGTCCACCCGCCTGTTTTGGTACCAGTACCATGCTGTTTTTGTTACTATTGCTCTGTAGTATAGTTTGAAGTCTGGTATCGCTATACCGCCTGATTCACACTTCCTGCTTAGCATTGTTTTTGCTATTCTGGGTCTTTTATTTTTCCATATGAATTTCATGATTGCATTCTCTATTTCTACAAGAAATGCTATTGGGATTTTGATTGGCATTGCATTAAACCTATAGAGAACTTTTGGTAATATCGCCATTTTGATGATGTTAGTTCTGCCTATCCATGAACAGGGTATATTTTTCCATCTTCTAAGATCTTCTTCTATTTCTCTCTTTAGGGTTCTGTAGTTTTCATTGTATAAGTCTTTCACCTCTTTTGTTAGGTTGATTCCCAAGTATTTTATTTTTTTTGAAGATATTGTGAATGGAGTGGTTGTCCTCATTTCCATTTCAGAGGATTTGTCGCTGATATACAGGAATGCCTTTGATTTATGCATGTTGATTTTATATCCTGCCACTTTGCTGAATTCATTTATTAGCTCTAATAGTTTCTTTGTAGAGCCTTTTGGGTCTGCCAGGTATAGAATCATATCATCTGCAAATAGTGATAATTTAAGTTCTTCTTTTCCTATTTTTATGCCTTTAATTTCTTTCGTCTGTCTAATTGCTCTGGCCAGCGTTTCGAGAACTATGTTGAACAGAAGTGGTGAAAGAGGGCATCCCTGTCTTGTTACAGATTTTAGAGGGAATGCCTTCAATTTTTCTCCATTCAGAATGATGCTAGCCTGAGGCTTAGCATAGATTGCTTTTACAATATTGAGGTATGTTCCTGTTATCCCTAGTTTTTCTAGAGTTTTGAACATAAAGGGATGCTGTACTTTGTCAAATGCTTTTTCCGCATCTATCGAGATGATCATATGGTTCTTATTTTTAAGTCTATTGATGTGGTGAATAACATTTATTGATTTCCATATATTGAACCAGCCTTGCATCCCAGGGATGAATCCTACTTGATCATGGTGCACAATTTTTTTGATATGTTTTTGTATCCGATTCGCCAGAATTTTATTGAGGATTTTTGCATCTTGGTTCATTAGAGATATTGGTCTGAAGTTTTCTTTCTTTGAAGTGTCTTTGTCTGGTTTAGGTATCAGGGTGATGTTGGCCTCGTAGAATGAATTTGGAAGTTCTCCCTCTTTTTCTATTTCCTGAAGTAGCTTGAAAAGTATTGGTGTTAGTTCTTCTTTAAAGGTTTTGTAAAATTCTGCTGTATACCCATCTGGTCCTGGGCTTTTCTTAGTTGGTAGTCTTTTGATGGTTTCTTCTATTTCCTCGATTGATATTGGTCTGTTTAGGTTGTCTATATCCTCCTGACTCAATCTGGGCAGATCATATGACTTAAGAAATTTATCTATGCCTTCACTATCTTCTAATTTATTGGAGTATAAGGATTCCAAATAATTTTTGATTATCTTCTGTATTTCTGAAGTGTCTGTTGTGATATTGCCTTTTTCATCCCGTATGCTAGTAATGTGAGTTCTCTCTCTTCTTCTCTTCGCTAGCTTGGCTAAGGGTCTGTCGATTTTGTTTATTTTTTCAAAGAACCAACTTTTAGTTTTGTCAATTTTTTCAATTGTTTCTTTTGTTTCGATTTCATTAATTTCAGCTCTGATTTTAATTATTTCTTGCCTTCTACTTCTTTTGCTGTTGTTTTGCTCTTCTTTTTCTGGGATTTTGAGATGAAGTATGAGATCATTTATTTGTTGTTTTTTTTTTTCCTTTTTTAAGGAATGAACTCCAAGCAATGAATTTTCCTCTTAGAACTGCTTTCAATGTGTCCCATAGATTCCGATATGTTGTGTCTGTGTTTTCATTAATCTCTAAGAATTTTTTAATTTCCTCCTTGATGTCTTCTATAACCCATTGATCATTCAGTAACCTATTGTTCATTCTCCAAGTGATGTATGCTTTTTCCTTCCTTCTTTTATCGTTGATTTTCAGTTTCATTCCATTATGATCAGATAGGATGCATGGTATTATCTCTACTCCTTTATATTGTCTAAGAGTTGCCCTGTGACATAATATATGATCTATTTTTGAGAAGGATCCATGTGCTGCTGAGAAAAAAGTGTAACTGCTTGATGTTGGGTGGTATATTCTATATATGTCAATTAAGTCTAGGTTATTAATTGTGTTATTGAGTTCTATAGTTTCCTCATTCAACTTTTGTTTGGAAGATCTGTCCAGTGGCGAGAGAGGTGTGTTGAAGTTTCCCATGATTATTGTATGGTGGTCTATTAGACTCTTGAACTTGAGAAGAGTTTGTTTGATGAACATAGCTGCACCATTGTTTGGGGCATATATATTTATGATTGTTATGTCTTGTTGGTGTATGGTTCCCTTAAGCAGTATGTAGTGTCCCTCTTTATCCCTTTTGATTAACTTTGGCTTGAAATCTATTTTATTTGATATGAGTATGGACACTCCTGCTTGTTTCCGAAGTCCATATGAGTGATATGATTTTTCCCAACCTTTCACCTTCAGCCTATGTATGTCTTTTCCTATCAAATGCGTCTCCTGTAGGCAGCATATTGTTGGGTCTTGTTTTGAGATCCATTCTACTAGCCTGTGTCTCTTAATTGGTGAGTTTAAGCCATTAACATTTAGGGTTATTATTGAGATATGGGTTGTTGTTCCAGCCATATTTGTTTATTTATGTTACTAAACATGGTTTGTTTTCCTCTTTGATTATTCCCCCCCCCTTTACTGTCCTACCTCCCACTGTTGGTTTTCATTGTTATTTTCCATTTCCTCTTCCTGTAATGTTTTGCCGAGGATGTTTTGAAGAGATGGTTTTCTAGCTGCATATTCTTTTAACTTTTGTTTGTCGTGGAAGGTTTTAATTTCATCTTCCATCTTGAAGCTTAATTTCGCTGGATACACAATTCTTGGTTGGAACCCATTTTCTTTCAGTGTTTGAAATATGTTATTCAAGGATCTTCTAGCTTTCAGAGTCATTGTTGAAAGATCAGCTGTTATCCTGATTGGCTTGCCCCTAAATGTAATCTGCTTCCTTTCTCTTATAGCTTTTAAAATTCTCTCCTTATTCTGTATGTTGGGCATCTTCATTATAATGTGTCTAGGTGTGGATCTCTTATAATTTTGCACATTCGGCGTCCTGTAGGCTTCTAGAATTTGGGATTCTGTCTCATTCTTCAAGTCTGGGAAGTTTTCTCGTATTATTTCCTTGAATAAATTGCTCATTCCTTTGGTATGGAGTTCTATACCTTCCTGTATCCCAATGACTCTTAAGTTTGGTCTCTTAATGTTATCCCATATTTCTTGGATGTTCTGCTCATGGTTTCTTAACAGTCTTGCTGAGCTGTCTATGTTCTTTTCAAGTTGAAATACTTTGTCTTCATTGTCTGATGTTCTATCTTCTAAGTGTTCTACTCTGCTGGTAGTATTCTCAATTGAGTTTTTAAGTTGGTTTATTGCTTCCTGCATTTCTAGGATTTCTGTTTGTTTGTTTTTTATAACCTCTATCTCCCTGTATAGTTGATCCTTTGCTTCCTGGATTTGTTTGTGTAATTCCTTGTCGAAGTGATCTTTCATTGTCTGATTTTGCTGTCTAATGTCTTCCTTGATACTCCAGATCATCTGAAGCATATATATCCTGAATTCTTTATCTGACATTCCGTCTGCTGCAGCTGTTACCTCTTCTAAAGTTGAGTTGACCTGCATTGCTTGTAGTCCTTTCTTTCCTTGTCTTTTCATACTGCTTGTGTTTCTTTCTTCTTGGTGAAACTGTTGTGTTTTTGAAATTTTTCCCCCCCTATATATTTATATTGCTCTTGTATAGTTGAAAAGTCTCCCTTGCAGGTGCGGGCGGGGGTTCTGCTCTGCCCCTCCTCCAATTGGTGTGAGGTGTCTACCACGCCTGCAGACCCCTGGGCCTGATCCGCCGTTCTGTCGCAGGTCTGCCTACCTTGCAGGTGGGGGCGAAGGCTCTGCCCTGCCCCTCCTACCACGCCCGGGGACCGCTAGGCCTGATCTGCAGGTTGGTCGCCGGTCTGCCCACCTTGCGGGCATGGGTGTCAGTTCCGCTCCGCCCCCACTCCAATTGGGGTCACTTGACCACCACACAGGCGGGCCGCTGGGCCTGATCTGGGCACGGGCGAAGGCTCTGCTCTGCCCCTATTCCAGTTGGGGTGAAGTGTGTACCACGCTGGCAGGCCGCTGGGCCTGATCTGCAGGTTGGTCGCAGGTCTGCCTACCTTGCGGGCGCGGGCGGCGGCCCCGCTCCTCCCCTCTGGCTCGACGACAAAGCGAGAGAGACTCGGGTATCTGTGACTCACCCTCCCTACCAGGGGACCAACTGTTTCCGTCGCCGCTGGCACCGATGAAGTTCTCTCCTCGGCCGCTCTCCGATGACATCAGATCTCTGCCATGCTGGCATCCCCTGTTCTATGGCTGAATCCCATTTTCTTCTCTTCCAATAGGCGGAGCTGTGCCCTCTGAGCCGAGCTTCTGCCCTCTATGTGCTGACAGAAATCCCTGTAAGGTGGCTCCTGGGAGTCTCTCAATCCTGTTAGTCCAGAGCCCTTTTACTTATCCGGCCCCTCCCCCTGTTCCTCCTCCCAGCCAGCCAGCCAGGTCCTGTTCACCAGAGGCGGTTCCCCAAGGATCTGATTACACTTGCAGCCCCACCGCGTGTCCTATATCCCGAACGATGAACACCCTCTCTGTCATTCATCTAAGCCCCAGTGCTGTGGTGGGGTGATCTGGGAACCAACAGTTTAATTTTTCCGGACCCCTTTGGTGGGCACGCCCCCAGAAACTGATGGCTAAGATCTTGGGTGTCGCCGCTGGTGTTAAGGGGAGGTGGGGATCTGGAATCCCCTCTGCTTCCCTACAGACACGCCCCCGGAGAGATTCCTGAGGTTTCCTGGCTGCTTGTATCTGGAGGGGGTGGGAGTCACACACCTGCTAACGTGGATTCCGCTGGGAAGGAATTCTGTCGGCGGAACTCTGGTGATGTCACCACTCTGCTATGGCGGGCCCCAGGCTCCTTGCCGTAGTGTCCGAAGGGAGGGGTGGGACTGGTCTGTCTCTGGTTGGTTTCAGCTCCCGGTTCGCTATTTCATGAAGGCTTGGCGAGAGACCTCTTCCTAGAGTCCCTGCACCGCTCCTGCTGCGCTGCGCCTCGGAGGCTATCCGCCCTGATGCGGGGGCCGCGTGCAGGCAGCCGACAGTAGCCGAGTCGCGCGGGCAGCGGCTGGCGGGTCTGGACCTCTGCGCTGCGTGGCGGAGATTCACTCGTCTAGCGCAGACTGTCACCTCCAAAAATCCTACGGATTCCCGGCTGGTCTCTCTTTAGTGGAATTTTGCTAGGAGTTTCTCAGCAGGTCGAATCTAAGCGTATCCATGCGTCTCTCTGACCCCGTTGTTGAGGAGGTACTGAAAGCGCTGCCTCCCCTCTCGCCGCCATGTTCTGACCCAGATTTGGGCTTTGAAAATTGTAACAGCTAACATCTGATCTGAAATACTAACTGTGTCAGCGTGTACACCCATGGTGGCTAGTTTCATGTACTGAGAGACTTTCTAAAATTTACAAAAGAGCTCATGAAGAAAATACCATTTTCTAATAGTGACATTTTTTCAGTAGGACTTTAAGATGTCTTACAGTTTCTTAATATTTAACTGTACTCTCAGATGTCAGTCCTTTGCTGTCAAGAAGGCAGAGCAGAGATGTTGCAAGTGAAAGGTAGCATACAACCCTTATAAATTTGTCCAGTAGCATATTATCAATTCAGGTGAATTTATCAAATTTTCCTAATGATTGTTGTATGTGGATTCTTTGCTAAACAATGTAGAATACAATGTAGTAAAAATGTCTTGATTTTTTTCTCTTAAATAATTAACATTTAGCAAGTTAATAAATAAAACTGAAATTAAATATTGGGTAAGTTATAATATTTACTAAAGTTTCAATAGTGATTCATTATTTTCTATATATAAAATGACATTTGACACATTTTGGATAAATAAGAGCTTTTAACTGATGGTTTGTGGCAAGAAACCATCAGAGAAAGGACTGTATAAAGGAAACATTTGAGAAGGTGGAGCAAAAGGGCATGAATAGAGGCATGGAAGTAGTAGTATCTACGATGTTCTCAGAAAACATTAAATTATTTATTTTGAGCAAATATTTGTTTTTTTTTTTTCCTTTGTGGTGTGCTGGGAATTGATCTCAGGGAAACTGTACCATTGAGCTACAGCCCCAGCCCTTTTTGGGTTATGTTAATACAGGATGATATCCCCAGGTTGCCCAGGCTGATCTTGAACTTGCAATGCTCATGACTCAGCTTCTCAAGTTAATGGGATTTTAGCTGTGCACCACTACATGCATCATGAAGCAAACTGTTTTTATGAGGAAGAAGTGTCAGATAAAACTAGACAGATCCACATCCTATCAGTGAAGATCTTTAATTCATACTGTATGATATTCTAGCCACTACAAGATTTTGAGGAAGATTGATATTTATTAAGCACAATGTGATAATTATTGTGGAATAAACTGGAATATGGAAGGAAAGGAGTTGGAGAAATTGTTTAAAGCATTTATAGCCATAGTCCTTGGGAAGGTTTAACAGGAGCAATAGAAAAAATAAGAGGAAAAAAAAGAATTCTTAGAGCCTTTAAAGTCCTGTTGATGTTTTCCTCTGAAATTATACATATGTTTCTGGCTTTGCAGACAAAGATAATGGCTGATTAATTCTTTCTGGTTCTGGAGGGACAGGGGAAATGGATATCTTAGCAGCTGTCCTTTCTACATTGAATACACATGTTGTCTGGTCTCTGGCAATCATCCAAATAACATCATGTCAGGAAGAAATAAATTATATGTCAAAAACGAGTCTCAGGTTGTGTTATAGATAATATCACATGACCTTTCCCATCACTATATAAGACTTTTGATCCCAAAGGAATAATTTAAGAGCAACCCAGAAAAGGAACAATTTATTGAAAAAAGAATGATTGCCTCATGATCCATGATGCTATGCTCCACCTGGGAATGGCCAGCCCTTCAGTGCACAGCTGCCTAAGCATCTGCCTTAGCACTGCCAGTATTTACTGTCCCTTGTGCTTCTTGACTGTGTTCAAAAAGGAATTCAAGAAGAAATCAAGAGTTTTTCCCAATCTTCCCAATTTAGATAACCTGAAGGCTTATAATTCAGTGCCAAAACTCTTTTGGTGTGTTTTGGCGCAGAATTTTCATTAAAAGTACTATTCGATTGTTTGATCCAAGATATTGTTCAAAATAATTTATGGGTTAGGTTTATTTTAAAAATTTATTAGCATTTAGTACTATTACTCTTTAATAATAATTAAAAGAATTAGATTTTGACTCAGCTGCTTAGAGTTTTCTTTCTGAATCCTTAAATGACTTAAGCCTTTTTATTTTGCCTCCAAACATGCAAAAGTTCTTAGAGTTCTATCTGGCTACTGTAGTTCACCTCTCCTTCTTGTCTTTCCTTGACCTCTGGCCTAATAATTTCACAATGTAATTTCCATGTAATTTCTCTCCATCATCCTATGCCCCTATGACTGAATGACCAATTTCAAAATTGTGATGAAAACAGTTAATCATACAAATTTTTAAAAACCTATTAATGAAATTACAATTAGGCATGACTCATTCTTACATTTAACACTAGTTTAATCAAATGCAGTTTTGATAACGTTGGAAAGAGAAGCAACAGACTGAAAAATGGTGGTGACCTTTTAGAGCCACAGAGAAATAAACATGTCACCGTGAGTAGTTTGTAAATCTTCTAGATAGTTGACAAGTTCTTAATTTTGGAAATTTGGGTGAACATAGAAAGCAATACTCTTTGGTGAGGATCTTCAATATAACTTAGTGCTGCTCAAAATTTTATTTCATGATGTCTTCCTGAGGAAAAGTCTTAAGTTTTTAACTTAATCAACTCATCCAAGAAATTTTGATGCTGTCAAGATAATGTGCTCTGCATATATTGTATATTTTATGTGTATCTATCTGTACTATGTACAACAAAAGACAACTTCTGCTTGCATTATGGAGAGATCTCCATTCAGATTTCATGCTGTAGTGAAACTTAGGATGTAATTTGACATAAGGCCCTACCCTCAAATCTAGAGTTGACAGAGTCAAAGAGCTACATGAAGGCATGTGTATAACAGGGCTATGGGAAGCATAGGATTATGTAGCGAGACAGATAGTAGTATTAGAACTATCAGTTTGTGACACTGGTGTGGAAAAATAGAGGCAAAAAATTACAAAGATCTACCAAATTAATCTCAGGCACAAGAGTATTATTATTCCAAATCATTTCTGTAGTGTTTGATTTTTTTGAGTAAAGGAAAGCCCTAAGACAACTCTGGGTGTCCTAATCAAATCACTTATTTTGGCAACCAGAAAACAATAATCTATGAAAATTAAGTTAATAATATGTAAATAGGAAAATTATGTGTATTATTACTTTGGACTTTAGTACACAAGATCAGATTCTGACAGTATAACTTCATGGTTTTAAATAAGAACTAAGAAATATTGACTAAAGGACTGAAAAGTCAACTTGACAAGAATCTGCTCTGAATTTCTCTCTTTTTTTTTTTTTTTTTTTCTTTACCTTTTATTAGCAAGAACTTGGTTCAGGAAATGTTTATACTTAGCCAGTGAGTCTGACATTATCCAGAGGGCTACTCTATTACTCTATTAGCTAGCTGAGGGAGAGATATGAAAGATGATTTCATTTTTTCCATTTACAAAAAAAAAAGGTACTGAGCTAAAAGAACATCATGCAAGAAAACTAAGAAGAAAAACTTTTTCATGGTGAGAAGTGCTTCTCGTTTAATGAAAAATTCTCAGAGATTTCTATTGTGATCATTTTATTTCTCCTAATTTAATTGGCAATGACAATGTGTTCATGTTAATGAAAACTCATTAAAGAGGTAGACAGTAGGTGTTTCCTATTAAGGAAAAGTTTAAGATGTTAGTTCAGTGGATGCTCAGATATAGCCATCAGGGAATTGAAGTGTTTCAGTGCATAATTAAAAGGTGTATTCTTCCATCAAAACAACAGCAACAGCCTGCATGCCAGTCATTTTTTAATCAGAAAGGAAATAGAGCAAATAGAATAATTCTGTGCTTTTCTGACTGTGATAAATAAAAGTTGTGAGCATTACATATGTATTAAAAACAAATTATTCTCTATTACTTTCAGTGTTGGAATAGTAAGAATCAAGTGAAAGAACTTGTTTGTCAATATTATTTTGAGGACTTTTTATAATTGTTTGTGTACACATTGATATATTCCAACTTTGTGAGACAATTACCTAAAGTATTTTTGCTTTTTTCCAATGGATATTTCTCTTCGTACCTTATCAAAAGATAAAACAAAGTAAAATTTGAACTCATAATGGACTGAAACTCTAATACTATAAATAAATCAATACAGCAGAAATATAAAGATTATAAAGGGAGATAGGATTAGCTGTAATTAAATGATATAAATTCCACTTTAAGCTTCTTATATTACAAAAAATCAAGATAAAAAAGATACAAATTAGACAATAGATAACAAGAAGTACTTTCTTTTAAGTTACAACTCACCTCAAAATTTTATAACCTAAAATAAAATTTATGCTATACCATGACATTTTGTAATGTTTCACCAATATTTACTGAAACACACATTATCTGAAGAGAGTAAACAAAAAGTTTTAAGGATTACATATGCAAGTGTTTTAAGATAGAAACATTTATGTCTCATATATATGTGAATATATAAGTGTGTGTATGCATATACATACAATATTTCAAGTACTAGAGACTTGAAAGTGTATTTAATTTGAATTGAATCCAAAGTGATAGAGAAATTAAGTTAGTTTTATTACAATTTAATTATAGAGTCCTTTACAAATCTCTGAATTTTTCAGAAAATATCATGCTGTGAGTCAATTCAACTGCAAAAATTAATATGTATGTATACATATATACATATATATATGATATAATAATAGACATGGGATAGACCAATTGATAGATAAAATTTTCAGGAAAAGTCAAAGTAACTAGCTTTCATGATACAACATCAATGCTCTGAAATTTACATTCTTATTCACTGAATAGTTTTAGATACAGTTTTCTCTCTTGGGAAGGCAATTCATTCACTATGAAGCTGTCTGTTTTGGAGGGTTTATCCCAGATTGTTCACTCACTTTGTCTGCTAGCCATCTAATTCTAGTTTACTTCTTTTTATAAAGACAAAATAGCTTATGAATTTTTATCAAGAAGACGAGTAATGACTTTCTGATTACACTAAAGGCAAAGTTAATGACTTGCCTAGGAATGACGAGGTCTGGGTTCATCAAATGAAGGCTCTGTTGTGAGTTTGGTCTGACACAGAAAAATGAAAGACTACGGAAAACATAAATCTTTAGTTTGCTTTAGTCAGGTTGAGGAATACCAGGTTTTGAGAAAAATTCTTACTTCAAAATTACAAGTTATATAACGTTAGATTTATTGGATCTCCGTTAGATTCATTCAGCTACATGCAGATTGCTAAATACAGTAATTAGATAATTAATTATGATGCTGAATTAAGTGAAATCAAATTTTGAAAGTGTTTTTTGAAATAAACTTTATTATGTAGAAATTTGGAACTGGAATTTATAATAGTGATAAATATGCAAAATATAATAAAACATTTAATGCAAGATAAAATAGGTAATCTTTAGGGTAAAAATATTTTATAAAACTAAATGTATTTTATAAAAGTTACAAATTTGTAATGAAATAAATTCACATTTACATTGCCTTAACAACAAGCGATTTAAGCTTCACAATAAGAAATTCATTAAAATTATTTAATCTCTAACTTTAATATTTCATTTTCCTTCTTTTTGTCACTTAAATTATACTCTATTTTTTAGTGCAATTGTACATGAAATGTGCACAGTAACTTTTAGACCATCTGTTATTGGTAACTGTTTGGTTTCTTTTAAAAAAATTATAATAACTGTCATGAATTCTGAAATGGAGTATTCTTCTGGCCTTCTGGTTAAGATCATTTCTACATCTGCTCCTAAGAAAATTGAAGTGAATGTGGCATAGAATGAGTTCTGTGATCAACTATGGCTCATTTATTTCTAACTATTATGACTAGAGGTGTGTCTGAAATCTTAGTGACATAAAAATGCTCTAAAGACAGTCTTTCATTTAATGTGCAATATTAATAACATTCCTTTTTACACATGAATGACCCAGAAAAATGGATTCTTTTCTTTTTTTCTTCTCACAATTTTAAATCATTGATACTTATGGTGTTTTCCTTCCACCAGTGTCCTCTATCAATTATAAGTCCTAACAAATATGTTCTCCATTGCTGTCTGTTCTGTAAAGAATGAGTACATTTTTTGAAATAACTTACTTCTTGTGGGAATTTTTAAAGGATCACTGGTATTTCTGCTTTGACTCAGAAAAAAAAAAAAGAACAGGCTTTAAAGGTCAAGGATTTAGATATAAATAATTATTTTTCTTACTACAAATCTACATAAATAAAATATTAATAATTTGACAATTTTATAAATACATCCCATTTTTTTGATGACTGAAACATACTTTGTAAGTAACCTGGCTTACATGTAAATAATATTGGACAAAATGGTTTGACTTGGACATGGTTTCAAATGCCATAGTCACTGTAGAATTTTTGTGAAAGACCAGAAATATATTATAATTTAATTATGAAAATTTTGTCTAGAAATAGGTTTTATAAAATATTGACTATTTTAATTCTTTGATTTTCACTTTTTAAACATGCTTTATGATCTGGAAAACTGAGGTTTTCAGTGGATATAAGTTTTACAGCACAGTGATAATGAATACATACAGTACAGCTTTAGTTCCGAAACATGCATGCCACTTCTTGACTTGAAGCAATCTTGTCAACAGCTGAGATTCCTCAAGATGTTTTTCTACCAAAGCAGCTCAACCTCAACTTCTACCACTCATTTAGCTACCACTTGCATAATCTATATTCTTCTTCACGCCCAAGGAAATTCACATTTTCAAATAGCAGTTTTGTCATCACTAAAAAGAAATTAGCATTAAATAACTACATAGAAAACCAGGTCATTATTATTTCAGTGAAAAATGCTTCGGGGTGACATGAAACAATTTGTATATAATTTAACATGCACATTGTGAACACAATTTATTTAAACCCACTACATCTCTAACAAAAATAATTTTGACATATTCTAGTACTAGATGAGGGTCTTGAGACAAATAAACCTCTCAGGATTATAATTTTATTGTCTGTCTTATCAACTGCAGGGCCTGTTCATGATGCTTGTGGATATTAATTAATATTTTGAAAGTGAATGCCTATGTTTATATTCAGACTGCTATGGCAGATTATTCATGAGTTGCACATATGTTCTCAAGTTGTTCCTAAATTTCTTTCAATATTTTTAGATGTGTAATTTACATATAATTAAATGCATAAGATAAATGTATATGGATCAAGTTTCAACAAGCATAACTCTAACGTATATCAAAGTATGAAATATTTTCTTCCTCTGCAAAAGTTACCTTGAACTTCATGCAGTCAATTTCTGCTCCAACCCCACCTTAAGCAAACACTACTGTGACTTTCATTAATACAGATTAGTTTTTGCTCATTCTCAAATTCTATATGCATGCAATCAAGAGGTATACATATATACTTTTTTCATAATTAAAACTTTTTGCACACACATAAACTTCCTGAGACTGCTCTGGGGTTGTAGATCAGTCATAGGGCACTTGCCTTGCATGTGTGAGGCACTGGGTTTAATCCTCAGCATCAAATAAAAATAAATCAATAAAATAAAGGTATTTTGTACATTTACAACTAAAAAATATTTAAAATAAAATTTTAAAAAGTTAAAAAAATATATCTTTCTGAGACTGGCATTGTATCTAAACAAGCAGTTTGTGTTTTCCTGTTTGAACAAATTTCTTGTCTTAGAGATGCCTAAAGCTCTGCTTAATTTCTTTAAATATTTTTCTTTCTGTTCTTTATATTAAATATCTGCTAGATTCTTTCTTCTGCCATTTTCAATCCTATTAAGTAAACTATTTTGAATGTTTTATTTAGTTAGTGCTTACTATTTTATTATTTCATTTACTTTTTTGAATTTTTTATTTCCTCATCATTTAGTCTTCTTTCCTGAAAGTTCCTAAATGAAAATTTATTATAACCACATTAGCCTTTAAGTATTGAATATATATATATTTCTTTAGCTCTTTGAATATATAGATGATATAGACTTTTGAAGTTTTTGGTACTATTTCTTTTCTTCTTGACTATAAATTCCACTTTTCTGTTTCTTTATGTGCTTGATAATTTTTGTGTTTTAGACGTTGTTCATGATATTTTACAAATATTAGAAGTTTGATGGTGCTTCCAAAACTATGTGAGCAATTCAATTACTGGGTGATTACCTTAACTTTTTCTACGCCTAGCCTTATACTTTAGTTTATCAAATATATAAGCTGGTTCACATACCCCTCAACTTCCAATTTCAGCCCTTTGAATTTAAGATTTTAGGGTGAACCTAAACTAAACTTTTCTAGATTATTATGCTTAATTCTAAAGTGAGACATTTTTACTGTTCTAGCTGTCTTCTAAGCTTGTTAATGATGTGTTAACTTTTTGTCTACCATCTAATTGAAATTTGGTCAACTGTATTTAAAACAAGAATTTTACCCAGATCAACCCAGAATAATCCTTGACTTGCTTCCCGAGTTTCCATTCTCTTATTGTTGTAGTAATTCTTTGCTAAGTTGTTATATGTGAAAACAACTGCCTATTTTTGGTCCAATTTTATGACTTTTTAAACTGAAGGACAGGTTCAGTATTAGTTAATCTATCATAACTGGAAGCTAAGTCTTAAATTATTTGGTATCTATACCTTTAATGTAACTTCATCTCTGATCTCCTCTAGTATATATCTCTAAACATAGACATTTGTTAAACTTCATGTTTTTCTATGAAGCACCTTATAAATAGGTCAGAAAAAAGTTGGCACATTTTTATTTTTGATATACTCCTATGCTCATGTGGAAAAATGATGGGAAGTCTTTTCTGAGATTAGATCTCTAACCTATAGATTGGAACTTGGAATTCTAGCATTACAGTTTGATTCTCAAAATCAAAACATGCTTCTACAGACATTAAAGGATGATATGTAACATACCTGACACATTTAGATATATAATTAAATCACCTTTGTCTTTATTAATGGTGTTATAGGCCAGACTATCTCTTTAGATTTATTCTCTTGATCCAAATAATTATTTAACAATTTTATGATATGAGATGTGTTTTATCCACTTTAATAATATGAAGAAGATAAAGTTGAAAACATAGCCAATAATTTCCCAGGAAATAAGTAACTTCAAAATACAAAATCAAGTTCCTTTTATTACCAATGCTTTTTTTGTTACCCTATCTCTAGATATAAAAATTCAAAAACATGAGAGTAGGGTCATCAAGTTGTTTCAAACTATTAGTAGCTGGTTTACAGTTACATAAAATTATTAACCTATTTATCCTTATGAAAATAATGGGACTTTTTTTAAACATAAAAGTGTAACAGAAAGCATAATTTCCCTGTCTGTATAGAGCAATTAAAACTCAATAGTGCCTTCCATTCTGAAACCAAAATACTCTGTTTGCTGCTTTCTGAGACAGTTGAATGTCTGTTAAAAAAAAAAAAATCAAATAACACCTATTAGTCAATGACTCAAGTATTCCAGAGAGCAAATCCTGAAGATTTCTGAATATGATACCCATTTCTAATTCCTATAGTATCTATAGGTCTAGATAGTACCCGCACCTAGAGAAATTATATCGTTTTTATGTATATATCTGAGAATAGTTTAAGTCTATAATTCCACTATGACAATAGACCTAAACTAATTGATTTTAATTTTGAAAAGCAACACAAAATTTATCCAAACATTTAGTGAACTATTTGAAATCAGAATACTCTTATAATAACTTTCTAATATTTTATGAATTTACATAACATCAAACTCCTCTGCCTAAAGTTAGATTCAAAATGGAATATAAAGTTCCTAAATTACTTAATATGTGAAACTTACATAAATGACTTAGCAGCTAATTGATCATTGTCAGATTATTCAGCTAAATTTAAGCAAACTGCAGGGCATGGTGGCACACACCTGTAATCCCAGTGGCTCCAAAGACTGAGGCAGGAGGATCACAAATTCAAAGCCAGCCTTAGCAAAAGTGAGATGTTAAGCAACTCATTGAGACCATTTCTATAAATAAAATACAAAAGAGAGCTAGGGATGTGGCTCCATGGTTGAGTGCCCCTGAGTTCAATTCCTGATAACCCCCCAAATTTTTTAAATAAACTGCCTAAAATTTATAAATCACTTGTATAGATTTGTATACTGAATAACCTGAAATTTAGAAATTATTGCAAAATTTGTTTGCTGTAATGTTATTGAGTTTATGTTTTAAAGAGCTTTTATCTTTTAGAAATACATAGTGAAATACTCAAAAATTAAGTGATATGATTTGGGGGATGAACTACAGTATAAGTATCAAAGGTAGGAAATAGGGGTGAGAAAGTTGACATAAATTGATAGTTGATAAAGTTGGATTATTGGTTCATGAATATTTATATCAATATTTTTTTCTTTTGAATTTTTGATCATAAACTAATAAAGATTTGTCTACTATAGTTTATATCCATCTTTATAACAACTGTTCCTAAATTCATAGAGATACGATCTTATTCAAACATGCATGCAAAGTCCTGATTAAATAGCATATAGCAAAAGACGGATAGGATGAGTAGTGATGAGGGGATAATCAAGCCCAGATCTCAGAAAGGTTCATATAACTAAGATAAAACAAAGGAAAAATAGAGGACAAACAATTTAAAGAAAATAAGTAACAGGAGGAAATAAAATTAAAATAGGTATAAACACGCATGATGATTGTGGGGGGCAGAACACAGAAAGAACACTTCCTATTGAGTCCATTTGTTTGCATCCCAAAACCACAAAATCCAGAGTGCTGGGATCATGTACTCACGGAGGCAGGGTGAGTCTCACCATGATTGTCTCATATTTGGACTAGGTAGGGGTAAAAATGAAATGTTCCATGTGATTGAGCTTCTATCCATTTTATGACAATACTGCAGTGCACCTCTTTCTCTCATTTAATATCCTGTGTATCAACATTCATGGTCTTTGGCACTCATGTCTTCAAGTTATCTTTTCTACATTGAATATTTATACTTTGAGCATTTCTTGTTTTCGTGCATTTTTACTAAACATTGATTTCGATTATTTTGACTGAATCTCAGTTTCTGAATGTGCTTCTTTTTAACTACATAGAATAGCTGAGAATGATTTATTTGTCCTTGCTGAGTTTCACATTTCCTTCCTAATTTTTATGTTCACATTTTTTATTATGTAACTTTGTCCTTCAGAAAGTCAAATGTACTTGTTAATGTTTTTATTTTTGTAGACGGAAGCCAAGTCCCATGGGTTTGAGATTGACTTTTTCAAGGGACTAAATAATAATGTGAAAAATGATTCCTCATTGTGCAAGACAAATAGTGCTTTTATCAATCAATTTAAAAAACATGATTGAAATGAAATAAAATCTGATGGCTGTACCTCTTTAATTAACTTTCCTGGCTAAATCACACAACATAAGTCTTTGCTGATCATATTGACTGTGCTTATTTATTTATTTGTCTATTTATTTATTTATTTATTTTTGTCAGTTGTGTGAATAAAAAATAAACAATATATATGAAGTAGCTTTAAAAATACAAAAGATCAATTTCATAATAGTGCACTATTAAATACTTCTCTTGCAGTCGTATTATACAAAACCTTTCCATTTAAAAATAATTTAGATTTAAAATATAAGATATCAGATTTGTCTCATACTGTTTATATTTACTGATGATTCTTACCTGAAAGTGATGCACTTCAGTTTTCCTATGCTCTTACTTTTGGATCATAAAAATAAAATGCCTCCACAACTTAGTAAAGCCATATTAAAATTTATATCAAAATAGGAAACTTTGAAAATGCAAATACTTTTTAATAAAATATATTTCTCCCTTTATTGAGTTAAACTTTATGATATAACATTTAGTACCAGGTCAACAGGAATATGATGGAACCCATACAGAATGAGCCCAAAGCCTGACTCAAGAATATTTGTTTGTTCTTGTCTACACACTCTTAATTTTGTAATTTATGTGATTTAATTTGAGAAATGCCTTTAGAAATAGCCTGTGCTTAAGAATTCAAGTATTAGAGAAAGTTCAGTCTGTATCTTATTTGTCCTAGATATCAGTGTGTGATTTCAGATTATTTTCTCAGACTTTTAAAAGTTCAATGTTCAGATATTTATTATGTGAATAATAATGATGTATAATAGATAAAAGATTTTGAGAAAAACAAAGTCTATCAAAATTGTGTCTGATACAATGTGATATTGTAATATTTGCTAGCAATTAGCATCAATATCATGTATACTGATACTTTAAAAACTTTAGAATGTTACCTAAAATTCCATAATATCTATATTGGTACTATAGCTGTATTTTATACAGAGCATTTACTTAAATGACAACTGCAATGACTTTGTGGTACCTTGTAGAATATTCATACACACACACACACACACACACACATGCACACGGACACATCTATAGCTCATGGCAGTTCTACTAGCAAAAATTTCAATGAATTATATAATAAAAAAGTTTTAAAATCTATTCAACTCTATTTTAGTATTCTCACTTGTGAAGGTCTTCTTTGCTTCCCAGAGTGGAAAACTCTTGGAGAGGTGACAACACAGGAAAATGTATCCTTTCCACTGCACTTAAAATATAATTCTCTGAGAGGTGTAAAAATATGCCAAAAAGAAAAAAAAAAAAAAACTTATAAGATTTTAGGAGTTTTCATTACCTCCTTTCATTACCTTCATTTTTGGTAATAAAAATAATATATATTTTTCATTAATCCACAATGGAATTATACATTTATTCTGGGGACAAAATACTGATATCTTCCTTTAAATTTTGAGAATAATTTCCCATTAGAATCTTAAAAGGATGAGTCTCAAGTGTTCTGATGTTGTTAGTAATGCAACCATAAATGTGAAGCCTTGATGTCCCCATTATTTTATTGTTCAAACTTCTGTCCATCTTATGTATATATGGATTGTTAAAGTGTCTTGTTGACATTCTTTTGCCCTTAGGAGGATCTAGTAATCATCTTTCCTTTTTTTTTTTTCTACAGAGAACATTAAAAGTGAGTGAAAAAGTAGCACAGTACTTTCTGAGGTGAATCAAATACTAAGGACCTTTGCTTTAGGGTATTTTTTTGTTTGAATCAATCAAAAAGGTCTATGAAATAAAGTGAAACTAGCCACAGAACACCCAAAAGAATATTATATGTTTGTGAGCTTTCTTCCTTGTCAGATGAAGTAAAAATATTCAGGTTGCACAGGGTTTAAAAATTTAGAAATGGTAATCACTTGTTGCAGTTTGCTTCTAAGCCTTCTCTTTGGAAGTACAAGCTGTGAACAGGAGAAAGGTAGGATAGTATCCAAAAGGTCATTATTTATGTTTTGGGGTTTTCATTTGTTTGGAACACTTCTGATATGAAAACAAACGGAAGTGAAAAGCTCATGATGAAAGAATTTTCTCTTTTAATAGGAACAGGAATTGGGGGCAAGATAGTCAAATACAAATATACATAGATTTTTGGTAAGTAAGAAAGAGATTAAAGACAGAGAACATTCATAGGGTAGTTTAAGAGAGTGGTGACATACCAAGGATATTCAAATGCTCTAAGTGTTAGTGCTCTGCATACACATTCATGGATCTTATGTGTACAGTTTGTGGTTACAAGTTTACAGTAAGAGATTAAAGAGCATTCTGAGATTACAGCTTCAATAGATGGCCTGTGGACAAACAGTCCTTGAGAAAGTTTATAAAAGATAGAAGTAAGTGATCTTTTAATTACCTACTTCAAGTTTTTCACAGGAACATTAGGCCAGAAGAATGCATACATGAGAATATTTCATGTAAGTTAATTTTTTTGAATTAGAAAATTGTCACTATACACTATACCTATATAACTAAAATGAAAAGAGTAAATTAATGTAATGCTTTATACTTCAAAGCTTTATTAAAACATGTAAAAAGGAAATATGCAAGGAAGATGTAATTATCTTGCTTTTTGCAGTATCCTGTTGAGAACCAGATGATAAATAGTCATACATAGTCATTTCTCTATCAGTACAAAACATCATCTATTACAAACATTAACAATTCACTCATTAGTCACAACAGCAGTGTTCTCATTTGAAGTGATCAATTACAAATTATTTCAAAATTCAGAAGCTCTGGTCTTCCTCTAATTATTAAGAAAATGATTGCATCCTGATGAAACACCATGCTCAAGTATAAACTTAGCACATCATCCTAAAGAAATAATGTTTCTAAAGTAACTTGCCATTTAAATACTAATAGCAAGATAGCAGAAAAAATTTAAATATTGTTATACAGGTATTCTTAAGGATTTTGCTCAAACATTTACTGATAAATAATTTAAAGATGTTTAATTTAGGAATTATGGATCAAATTAGAAACATAAAGTAAGTCTTCAGAGCCAAATTGATTAAGATGAGCATTTTATTACATGAATCAAATACCTAGAAAAATCACTAAATTAGCTAGAATAGAACATGTTCTATCCACCTTTCCCATTCTCAGTATCACAAATAGCATTATAGAAACAAATGCTTACATGATTTCCATAAAATTGAATACATTTTCACTTAGTAAACATTTATCTGATTACTATACATGGAATACATTAAAGAGACAGTGATGAAAGACATAGCCCAAGTCCTCCAGAGCTGCCAGCTAATTAATATTTGGAAGTTGAGAATTTCATTTTAATTTTAAGTTGTGAAGCTTTTCAAGTCATGCAGCTTCTCAGCCCTGAGTAATATGTCAATATACTCTTTCAATTTTCTTTTCTCATTCTCTATTCTTAGTTAATTGATTTGGAATATTACTTTTGGTTAACGTTTATTTTAAGATGACTCTCCACTCTTCCAATTGTATTTCCTCTAAAATGAGGTAATATTCATGATGAAGTAACCATAGTGCCTGAGATTTATTTTATTTGTTCTCTCTTCCTATCCTTATGTTAAAAGCATTCAAATCTCTCTGAAACTTTGATTTTATTTAATTCTTCATTACTAAATAATGTATATTTTGCCCACTAAAGATTATTGTGCATTTTGTCACCATATCCAATAATCAAGCAGTCCATGATTCTAAATCAAAGATTCTTATAAGCTTGAAATTTTGTATTTCTACTAACCAGAGTGAGGTTAAACTGTTCCTAATGCTTCTAAGGATTATTCTCTAGCAATATTGTTATTGAAAGAAGGGAACTTCTATAAGGAGGGATTAATGCAACTACAGTAAGATCTGGCCAATCATCACAGATTTTGTATTGCTTTTAGATGATATACTTAGCAATTCTGGACACATCTTAATGCACTATTATCAACTGTCAAACTAAGAATAACTGTACTAAATGTTTGTTAACATTGTGTTGAATAATAAACCTTTTTAAAAATAAGTATGAAAAATGATTTAAGGAATTTTGCCTAGAAAATAGTTATGGAGTAAATCACAATTTGAACTTGAAGCATATATAATGATGTATCATGCACAGAAAATAGAGAATGGAGAAAGATTCTTGATTTGCTTTTTACAGATATTCTGGTAATTTTATAAGTTATATATCATCAAGGCTTCTCAAATGAGGAAACTAAATGTCATAAAGAATAATTTCTCCATGATCATACAGCAAGTAAAGATCATAATGGAAAAAAATAATCAGTCTTCGAAAATAATAATCAGGCTGGCATGGTGGCCCTTGATGCCAGCAGCTTGGGAAGCTGAGGCAGGAGGATCATGAGTTCAAAGCCAGACTCAACAATTTAGAAATGCCCTAAGCAACTTAGACCCTGTCTCTAAATAAGATATAAAAAAAGGGCTGGGGATGTGGCTTAGTGGTTAAATACCCCTGGGTTCAATCCCTGGTACTAAGTCATCATCATCATCAGCAGCAGCAGCAGCAGCAGCAGCAGCAGCAGCAAATGAACATTTTCCATTTGTATTTTTAACAGAAAATATTTTCATGATATTTCAATATTATTGTGAGTGGATTATTTAAATGTTTCTGGATTTTTAAATACATTTTACATTACACAAAATTTGTTTTTTTACCAAGATACTAAAAGTATAATTTGCTGCTTTGCGTTACGCCTCAGATGCTTTGTGAATGATATTATTGAAGCTAAAGTGAAACCTTTGATCCCCATATGAACCAGCTGATTTAAAGAAAGCATGTGCTTGGACACAGCACTTTTATTGCTGCTGAACCATGAGCCTGAGTGAGAACTAGATTAAAACAGTTTTGAAACTCCATCTACTCTAGGAAAAACAACTCAAAACACAGGTTACATTGATGGTGAATGCATAGCAAAATATTCATACAGAAATGCTTATGATAATGTGCAAAATGACAGTTTCACTGATGGTTGCAACCAAATACATAATTTGACTCCCTCGCAATTAATTCTAAGAGAGAATTGGAAGAATTTGTAATATATAATGAATTATGTATTTAACTTTGCAAGTCCAGAAGTGTGAAAGGTTCCTTTTTTTTTCACTTTTCAGTTTGAATAATATAGGTAACTTCAACTGGGTCATTGCTTCCAACTAAAATTCAAATATTTTTTAAGAGAAAGATTTTGAAGTAATTATATTATGAGATAGTGGTTTTTGCCTAACTTAGATTTAAATGTAGTATATTTTCCTAATCAAATGAGTGCTATTCAAAATGCATCATTAAATTCTTGCAATCCTGCACTTTTAAGTCATCAGTTGTTTTGACTTTGAAAGTAGTATGGCTAAGAAGTGATACTTCTGCTATTGACTCCCTCCTATAATGCAGAATAGTAAACTTAACATTTCTAAAACTTACCTTGCCCTTAAATGGTAATTAATAAGTCCTAACATAATTTATTGATTCCAAAATAAGTAAATGATATATACAAAATCATGTAACCTAGTACTTAGAAAGAAATAGACATATAATATCAATTCTCTGATATCAATAGATATCTATATTGATCTCTGCTTATTTTATACAGATTATCAATCACTCCAAAATTATTTACTTAAAAATAGTATTTTTATATTTAGTGTCAGAATATTAATGTTTATGAGATAAAGCACATAAGCAAATGAAGCTGGAATTATATTTTATTGCCAAATTTTTATTTTATTTAATAGTAAAATGTATGCATGAATATGTTCATATTTATTAATCCATATCATCATTTGAAGAAGTTAAATAGTCTGTTTAAAAAATTTTTTTAGTGTCTATGAAATTACTTAAGATTTTCAACAACCATCTACTACTCTACTTAGTGAAAGAAACAATGAAACAATTTTATTTTCTATTTTGCACATTTTTTATTAATTTTAGAGAAGTTCTAATTTAGGAATGATCATATCAATTAAATTAATGAAATTAGAATGGTGTTCATTGTTTTATGAAGAAGTCTAGAAATTGAGATATTAAGACAGTGAATATCTGAAGCTTAAGAAAGCCAATGAAAGTGTCATTTTCACACAACATGGTTCCAGGATAAGTGGAATATTTAATACAAAATATTATTCTATAAAACTGTTTACATGAAAAGTTTAAGAACATAAAAATTTGTCCACTATTTATAGAGATCACTTAATAGATGTTTACAAATGACATAATTATTTATCATTTCCCCTTCTTTTATCCTTGTAATAACTAATTTAGGAATTTCTGATAAATCATAATGTATTATTTATTATTATACATATATGTATATTTTAATATAACTATAAATCATTATTAGTTATTAATAGAAATGCTTAACACACCTTTGGTGAGAGTTTAAAGGCAGCTTAACTTCTTCTAAATAATTGAATATTAAATAAAGTTAAGAAACATCTTTGTAACCAAAACTGAAGCATATGTGAGCCTCCAATGTGATACCTCAGTTTCTGAGTATCTTTGTGAATGATCTGGTAATTGTTACAATATCACCCATAATGCAAATTTCTAAAGCCCATTCTAAAAGACAAGCTCCTTGATAAAAGGGATAGCCTTTATTTATTCTTTCTATTCTCTGTGGCTGCCTTGACTGGATAAATGTTGGATAAATATATTAATTAAGGAAATAACTTACAATTTTGATTATGACCTTATATTACTTAAGAATGCCATAACTATCATTTTTAAAAGAAAGTAATAAAGAAAACCTAGAGAGTATTCTTATAGTTTTTTTTTTTTTACTATCTTCCATAGAACTTTTCAGTGTTACAATTTCAATGTTCTGAGTATAAATAATAATTTTGTAAACTCAATCCTAGTTCAATTTTTTCTTTCTTTGATTTTCTTTCAGTTTATCAAGTTTCTTTCTTTCTTTCCTTCTTTCTTTCTTACTTCCCTCCCTCCCTTTCCTTCTTTCGGTCTTCCTTCTTTCCTTCCTTCCTTCCTTCCTTCCTTCCTTCCTTTCTTTTTTTTATTTTTTATTTTTTTTTGTAAGAGATCCCTGTAGAGAATATGCTATCACAGGAGAACTCCAGAATTTAGTTCAAAACTTGCCACATGTACATTCCTGTGCAAGCATGCAATCTCAGTTTTTTCAATATCTATTGTTCCATTTCATAGAACAAATATCATATATCCATCATGTAGGAAGCATTTGATGCTCTAGAGGACAAGAAGGGTAGAATATCTGTGTAACAGAAACAATTTTAGGGGAAAAAGTAGACGGTTGCCTCTATGTAATAATTTTAGCAGATAAGGATCTCGATCACATTCGCCAGAATAGAAACTGGATTAAATCAAAGGAATTGACATTTCACAGAATGATTGCAAAATCACACATTTAGGTCCAAAATGTACCTATAAAATAACGTGATAAAGGAAAAAAAGCGAATCCTGAATGAGAGAAAGATATAAAGATTTAAATGAGCAAAATATTAAAAAAAAAAAGATGAACCATGGCTATTCCTAAAATTGACAAAATGGTAGGAGTATTGATACATGAGTAATAAATGATGTTTCATTATTACATGTGTGGTGTATTTTAGTAATTCAGTAATGAGGGTGTTCTAATTACCAAAAACATATAATTTAACATTTTGTTAATTATTTGCTTTTCAGTAAAATGATCTAGTGGATATTATGAGGTTTATTTGCTTGATTTAAATATTTCTCCTCCTCAGGGATAAAATGCTTTAAATTACTCAGCAACACACACTCCTTTATTGTCTAGCTATGAAAAGTAGTATATATTTGTGTATAACTAATATAGTGAATTTATGAGTGAATTCTACATTATTTTGAGTTGATATTTCATCAGAGTGAAAAAATAATTTCTTCAATATTTTGTTGGTTTGTTGAAAGATAAATTATTTGAGATTTTATTTAGCCTATAATTTTTTAATACCTTTATTTTATTTATTTGTTTTTCACTCTTTTTTTTTTAAATTTTTTATTGTTGGCTGTTCAAAACATTACATAGTACTTGATATATCATATTTCACAATTTGATTCAAGTGGGTTATGAGCTCCCATTTTTACCCCATATACAGATTGCAGAATCACATCAGTTACACATCCATTGATTTACATATTGCCATACTAGTGTCTGTTGTATTCTGCTGCCTTTCCTATCCTCTACTATCCCCCCTCCCCTCCCCTCCCCTCCCCTCTTCTCTCTCTGCCCCCTCTACTGACATTCGTTTGTCCCCCTTGTATTATTTTTCCCCTTCCCGTCACTTCCTCTTGTATGTACTTTTGTATAACTCTGAGGGTCTCCTTCCATTTCCATGCATTTTCCCTTCTCTCTCCCTTTCCCTCCCACCTCTCATCCCTGTTTAATGTTAATCTTCTTCTCATGCTCTTCGACCCTACTCTGTTCTTAGTTACTCTCCTTATATCAAAGAAGACATTTGGCATTTGTTTTTTAGGGATTGGCTAGCTTCACTTAGCATAATCTGCTCTAATGCCATCCATTTCCCTGTAAATTCTATGATTTTGTCATGTTTTAATGCAGAGTAATACTCCATTGTGTATAAATGCCACATTTTTTTTATCCATTCATCCATTGAAGGGCATCTAGGTTGGTTCCACAGTCTAGCTATTGTGAATTGTGCTGCTATGAACATCGATGTAGCAGTGTCCCTGTAGCATGCTCTATTTAGGTCTTTAGGGAATAGACCGAGAAGGGGAATAGCTGGGTCAAATGGTGGCTCCATTCCCAGCTTTCCAAGAAATCTCCATACTGCTTTCCAAATTGGCTGCACCAATTTGCAGTCCCACCAGCAATGTACAAGTGTACCCTTTTCCCCACATCCTCGCCAGCACTTGTTGTTGTTTGACTTCATAATGGCTGCCAATCTAACTGGAGTGAGATGGTATCTTAGGGTGGTTTTGATTTGCATTTCTCTGACTGCTAGAGATGGTGAGCATTTTTTCATGTACTTGTTGATTGATTGTATGTCCTCCTCTGAGAAGTGTCTGTTCAGGTCCTTGGCCCATTTGTTGATTGGGTTGTTTGTTCTCTTATTGTCTAATTTTTTGAGTTCTTTGTATACTCTGGATATTAGGGCTCTATCTGAAGTGTGAGGAGTAAAGATTTGTTCCCAGGATGTAGGCTCTCTATTTACCTCTCTTATTGTATCTTTTGCTGAGAAAAAACTTTTTAGTTTGAGTAAGTCCCATTTGTTGATTCTAGTTATTAACTTTTGTGCTATGGGTGTCCTATTGAGGAATTTGGAGCCCGACCCCACAGTATGTAGATCGTAGCCAACTTTTTCTTCTATCAGACGCCGTGTCTCTGATTTGATATCAAGCTCCTTGATCCATTTTGAATTAACTTTTGTGCATGGCGAGAGAAAGGGATTCAGTTTCATTTTGTTGCATATGGATTTCCAGTTTTCCCAGCACCATTTGTTGAAGATGGTATCCTTCCTCCATTGCATGCTTTTAGACCCTTTATCAAATATAAGATAGTTGTAGTTTTGTGGATTGGTTTCTGTGTCCTCTATTCTGTACCATTGGTCCACCCGCCTGTTTTGGTACCAGTACCATGCTGTTTTTGTTACTATTGCTCTGTAATATAGTTTGAAGTCTGGTATCGCTATACCGCCTGATTCACACTTCCTGCTTAGCATTGTTTTTGCTATTCTGGGTCTTTTATTTTTCCATATGAATTTCATGATTGCTTTCTCTATTTCTACAAGAAATGCCATTGGGATTTTGATTGGCATTGCATTAAACCTATAGAGAACTTTTGGTAATATCGCCATTTTGATGATGTTAGCTCTGCCTATCCATGAACAGGGTATATTTTTCCATCTTCTAAGATCTTTTTCTATTTCTCTCTTTAGGGTTCTGTAGTTTTCATTGTATAAGTCTTTCACCTCTTTTGTTAGGTTGATTCCCAAGTATTTTATTTTTTTTGAAGATATTGTGAATGGAGTGGTTGTCCTCATTTCCATTTCAGAGGATTTGTCGCTGATATACAGGAATGCCTTTGATTTATGCGTGTTGATTTTATATCCTGCCACTTTGCTGAATTCATTTATTAGCTCTAATAGTTTCTTTGTAGACCCTTTTGGGTCTGCTAGGTATAGAATCATGTCATCTGCAAATAGTGATAATTTAAGTTCTTCTTTTCCTATTTTGATGCCTTTAATTTCTTTCGTCTGTCTAATTGCTCTGGCCAGTGTTTCGAGAACTATGTTGAACAGAAGTGGTGAGAGAGGGCATCCCTGTCTTGTTCCAGATTTTAGAGGGAATGCCTTCAATTTTTCTCCATTCAGAATGATGCTAGCCTGAGGCTTAGCATAGATTGCTTTTACAATATTGAGGTATGTTCCTGTTATCCCTAGTTTTTCTAGAGTTTTGAACATAAAGGGATGCTGTACTTTGTCGAATGCTTTTTCCGCATCTATCGAGATGATCATATGGTTCTTATTTTTAAGTCTATTGATGTGGTGAATAACATTTATTGATTTCCGTATATTGAACCAGCCTTGCATCCCAGGGATGAATCCTACTTGATCATGGTGCACAATTTTTTTGATGTGCCTTTGTATCCGAGTGGCCAGAATTTTATTGAGGATTTTTGCATCTAGGTTCATTAGAGATATTGGTCTGTAGTTTTCTTTCTTTGAAGTGTCTTTGTCTGGTTTAGGTATCAGTGTGATGTTGGCCTCGTAGAATGAATTTGGAAGTTCTCCCTCTTTTTCTATTTCCCGAAGTAGCTTGAAAAGTATTGGTATTAGTTCCTCTTTAAAGGTTTTGTAAAACTCTGCTGTATACCCATCCGGTCCTGGGCTTTTCTTAGTTGGTAGTCTTTTGATGGTTTCTTCTATTTCCTCAATTGATATTGGTCTGTTTAGGTTGTCTATATCCTCCTGACTCAATCTGGGCAGATCATATGACTTAAGAAATTTATCTATGCCTTCACTATCTTCTAATTTATTGGAGTATAAGGATTCAAAATAATTTTTGATTATCTTCTGTATTTCTGAAGTGTCTGTTGTGATATTGCCTCTTTCATCCCGTATGTTAGTGATTTGAGTTCTCTCTCTTCTTCTCTTCGCTAGCATGGCTAAGGGTCTGTCGATTTTGTTTATTTTTTCAAAGAACCAACTTTTAGTTTTGTCAATTTTTTCAATTGTTTCTTTTGTTTCGATTTCATTAATTTCAGCTCTGATTTTAATTATTTCTTGCCTTCTACTTCTTTTGCTGTTGTTTTGCTCTTCTTTTTCTAGGATTTTGAGATGAAGTATGAGATCATTTATTTGTTGGTTTTTTCTTTTTTTAAGGAATGAACTCCAAGCAATGAATTTTCCTCTTAGAACTGCTTTCAATGTGTCCCATAGATTCCAATATGTTGTGTCTGTGTTTTCATTAATCTCTAAGAATTTTTTAATTTCCTCCTTGATGTCTTCTATAACCCATTGATCATTCAGTAACCTATTGTTCATTCTCCAAGTGATGTATTCTTTTTCCTTCCTTCTTTTATCGTTGATTTTCAGTTTCATTCCATTATGATCAGATAGGATGCATGGTATTATCTCTACTCCTTTATATTGTCTAAGAGTTGCCCTGTGACATAATATATGATCTATTTTTGAGAAGGATCCATGTGCTGCTGAGAAAAAAGTGTAACTGCTTGATGTTGGGTGGTATATTCTATATATGTCAATAAAGTCTAGGTTATTAATTGTGTTATTGAGTTCTATAGTTTCCTTATTCAACTTTTGTTTGGAAGATCTGTCCAGTGGTGATAGAGGTGTGTTGAAGTCTCCCATGATTATTGTATGGTGGTCTATTAGACTCTTGAACTTGAGAAGAGTTTGTTTGATGAACATAGCTGCACCATTGTTTGGGGCATATATATTTATGATTGTTATGTCTTGTTGGTGTATGGTTCCCTTGAGCAGTATGTAGTGTCCCTCTTTATCCCTTTTGATTAACTTTGGCTTAAAATCTATTTTATTTGATATGAGTATGGATACTCCTGCTTGTTTCCGAAGTCCATATGAGTGATATGATTTTTCCCAACCTTTCACCTTCAGCCTATGTATGTCTTTTCCTACCAAATGCGTCTCCTGTAGGCAGCATATTGTTGGGTCTTGTTTTGTGATCCATTCTACTAGCCTGTGTCTCTTGATTGGTGAGTTTAAGCCATTAACATTTAGGGTTATTATTGAGATATGGGTTGTTCTTCCAGCCATATTTGTTTATTTATGTTACTAAACATGGTTTGTTTTCCACTTTGATTATTTTCCCCCCTTTAGTGTCGTACCTCCCACTGTTGGTTTTCATTGTTATTTTCCATTTCCTCTTCCTGTAATGTTTTGCCAAGGATGTTTTGAAGAGATGGTTTTCTAGCTGCAAATTCTTTTAACTTTTGTTTATCGTGGAAGGTTTTAATTTCATCTTCCATCCTGAAGCTTAATTTCGCTGGAAACACAATTCTTGGTTGGAACCCATTTTCTTTCAGTGTTTGAAATATGTTATTCCAGGATCTTCTAGCTTTCAGAGTCTATGTTGAAAGATCAGCTGTTATCCTGATTGGCTTACCCCTAAATGTGATCTGCTTCCTTTCTCTTGTAGCTTTTAAAATTCTCTCCTTATTCTGTATGTTGGGCATCTTCATTATAATGTGTCTAGGTGTGGGTCTCTTATGATTTTGCACATTCGGCGTCCTGTAGGCTTCTAGGATTTGGGGTTCTGTCTCATTCTTCAAGTCTGGGAAGTTTTCTCGTATAATTTCATTGAATAGATTGCTCATTCCTTTGGTTTGAAACTCTGTTCCTTCCTGTATCCCAATGACTCTTAAATTTGGTCTCTTGATGTTATCCCATATTTCTTGGATGTTCTGCTCATGGTTTCTTAACAGTCTTGCTGAGCTGTCTATGTTCTTTTCAAGTTGAAATACTTTATCTTCATTGTCTGATGTTCTGTCTTCTAAGTGTTCTACTCTGCTGGTAGTATTCTCAATTGAGTTTTTAAGTTGGCTTATTGCTTCCTGCATTTCTAGGATTTCTGTTTGTTTGTTTTTTATAATCTCTATTTCCCTGTATAGTTGATCTTTTGCTTCTTGGATTTGTTTATGTAATTCATTGTTGAAGTGATCTTTCATTGTCTGATTTTGCTGTCTGATGTCTTCCTTGAGACTCCAGATCATCTGAAGCATGTATATCCTGAATTCTTTATCTGACATTCCATCAGCTGCAGCTATTACCTCTTCTAACGTTGAGTTGACCTGCAATGCTTGTGGTCCTTTCTTTCCTTGTCTCTTCATACTGTTCGCGTTCCTTTCTACTTGGTGAAACTGTTGTGCTATTGAATTTTCCCCCTATATATTTATATTGGTCTTGTATAGTTGCAACGTCTCCCTCGCAGGCGCGGGCGGCGGCTCTGCCCCTCCTCCAATTGGGGCAATGTGCCTACCACGCCGGCAGGCCGCTGGGCCTGCTCTGCCAGTCGGTAGCAGGTCCGCCGACCTTGCAGGCGCGGGCGGCGGCTCTGTCCCTCTGCGGGCCGCTAGGCTTGTTCTGTCGGTGGTGGCAGTTCTGCCTACTTTGCAGGCGCAGGCAGCGGCACTGCCCCTCTGCAGGCCTCTGGGGCTGTACTGCCAGTGGGTCACAGGTCTGCCTACTTTGCAGGCGTGGGGGGGGGGCGGCTCTACCCTTCCTCAGGCCACTGGGCCTGTTCTGTCTCGGTTGCAGGTCTGACCTGTTCTGATAGTGGTCACAGTTCTGACTACCTTGCAGGCGCGGGGGGGAGGGGGCGGCTCTGCCTCTCAGCAGGCCGCTGTTCCTCTTCTGCCGGTGGGTCACAGGCCCGCCTACCTTGCAGGAGTGATTGGAAGCTCTGTCCCGCCGCTGGCCACTGGGCCTTTTCTGTCGGTGGTCACCCTTCCCCTACCTGGCAGGCGAGGGGGGTGGGGGGCGGCTCTGCCCCTCAGCAGGCCGCTGGGCCTGCTCTCTATTTATTTGTTTTTATCTGATGCTGAGGATCTAACCTTGTATGCCTCACACATAAGGCAAACACTCTACCACTGAGCTACAACTCCAGTCCTTAGTCTATAATTTTTACATATATTTTCACTGTAGACTTTGATAATTTTTTAATAGAATTATGATGATAAGTTTGGAAATTGTGGATGGGCATTATCAAAACTTTTGAAACTTTTATTATTGTGTATATGTGAAAAATTTTAGCCAGTAAAGGAGATAGCTGATGTTGTTGTTTCTGACATTTATATATTCATGTATAATACAAAAACTTTGCATGAATTTTGCACTCTTATGAGTACAAGGAAATAAATTTTCAGGACAGTTTTTAAATTTTGCATTGTTTTCTGAACTTTGCCATGCTCTCTTTAGTACTAATCACACTTGAGGTCTTTAATACAAAATGTAAATATGCCTGCTGGTAAATATGCTAGTGTAAATATGTCTGGCTGAGCACACAATCACGAGCTACCACACAGCTTGTAGATTCAAACAGCAACTCTTTATTCCCGAACTCACACCAGCCGTCTACAAACACGTTCTGGGGAAATCCACGTTCTCTGCCCAAATCCACTCCCACTGGGCTTCTGTCTCCCAAAAAATACTGTCTGAATCCCGTGAGAACTCAAGGGGAACTCAGGCAGCAGGATATGCCCTCTTCCCAGCAGGAATAATCTTAAACCTGGAACGCCCTAAACCCAATTATCCTAAACCGGGAACACCCTAATCCGCCCTGGTCCTTGAGCAAGGTCACCTACATGCAATGTCACTGCAAAATGTCCTATTTCCACGAGTCCTTCCACTAAGCAACATGGGGTACGCTGGCAAGGAAATTGTCATACCTACTTGGCTAATGGCTCCCAGCATATGCCATCATTTTAAATCAATGATAACTATACAACTGAAATATATGTTTCTATTATATGTATTTAAGTTTACCTTAATACATTGATAAAATAATTTCAAGAAGAAACTTTGCTTGAAATATGCATAAATCCTAGATTGTCTGCCTCAGAAAGAAGTTTAGGAGGATAATTTTATAAGCATGCAAAGCAAATATGATTGTTATATTATCAAATAGCTGCATTACTCCCTGGAAAAGTGGAAGCCATGACAGTCTTGGAAATGTGGTTATTAGCACAACGTAGGTATCTGCTTCTGAAAAGGCTGCACAATGTCAAGCCATAACACCTGGATTTTTCCATATTCTCTAGATGACTAAAGAAGAAGGACATTCCATCAACAAGGATCGTCACCAACAGTCAGCTTGGTTGTCTTTTTTTAAAAATTTTCATTGAAGATTCTTCTTTGGCCCGTGGATTACTGAAAATTTTATTTTCAGTCCCTTATTGTTTGAATTCTTATTTTAATTATTTTATTATTGATTTCTAGTTGTATTCCAGTATGTTACAAGACATACTTGGTATGATTTCAGATATATTCCAAGATGCATATATTCACCAGGGAAATTTCTATTTCTAAATTTTATTACAGTTATATGGTCACATATGGTAATTAATACATAGTGTAATGGAATCAAACTCTAAATTACATAAAATTTTATATATTTGAAAAAATATTTTCATGAATTTTTATTTGATTCACCTGGAATATGATTAAATGTTTTAATATTTCAATTAAATCTTTTCAAATAGTTCCTCTAAATATTTTGCATTTCAATTATGCACTATTTTTAAAACCTGATATTAATAAAGGATGCAATTATTTGATTTACTTAATCTATATGTTTATGTCCACATCACAGAACTATGTATTTAAAAACAAATCTGAAAAAGAAATAAAGAGACAACAGGTGGAAAGCAATTTTGAAAATTCAACATTGAATTTGTGATTCTTATGCACAACAATTACCTGTAAATGGAAGAGTATTTTTTTCTAATTTGCATATTGTCTTAACATTAATAGCCTATGATGTATTGCATTTCACCCAAAATTTTCTACAAAGTCTTTTTAATTATGTTATAATTCAGAAATTAAAATTATTTTTTTCTATTTGCTCATTTTTAGATGTTACATTAGTTGAACTCAGATGCCATCTTTTTTTATGTTTGTTTGAGATAAGGGATCCCTTCACTATATTATATGTAATGAAGAGTGAATTCTCTGAAGCTTTATCATTCATCCCTAGTTATTTGTAGTCATCATATATGCCATTGCTGGGCTGCATTCAGTTGTCAATCTGCAGATACATTAACTTCATTCATCTGAGTTTGAATTTATTTTAAAAGTTGAATTCCTTGCTTTCACCATATTAGCATCTCATGCTGCCCTGAAAACCATTAGCAGCTTACATTAGAGAATAATTATTTGTTCTTTCTTAAATCTTTCTTAAAATCAACTTCCAAAAGTCATTGATTTCAGAAGTTATATACTAATGGTGGAAACACATCCATTTCTGAACACTTATTGTCAGAACTAAATTGGGTCCAGTAGATATTCTTCAGATAGTTAAAGACTAATGATATTGTAATAGTAATGAAAAGGCTTCTATAATTTGCTGTGTGACTATATTTATTTTTTATAATGAAAGTAAAATATTCTGCTACTAATCAGTCAGGTCTAAAGAGGTGAAGTAAAGTATAAGCTTTAAAGATTAGTATATGAATTGTTTATATAAAAACACCAAATAGGCATACTAATACTTGTCTATTGCCTCTGTAACTCGAAGAAACTTTCATTAAAAATTAGAGTTTGAAACCAGGGTTGCTCTATAGCTATTTCCCCAGTCCTTTTTATTTTATTTTTGACACAGTATATAGCTAATTGCTGAGACTGGCCTTGAACTTGCAACCTCCCTGCTGTAGCCTCCAAATTGTTAGGATTATAGCTGAGGGACAATATGCCCAGTCCCAAAACACTTTCTATCTGGTTATTTAGGGAAAACCCACATTAATTTAGAAAACAATTTAATTTTTTTAATGAAAATTCTCCCCAATTTTGAAATATTTACTATGAGTCTTTTTTACTGTGTTAAGGAATTCATGTTAGATTAAACATGCTTACAAAATAACAGAATACCCAAAGAAGCATTCTAATAATATTAAAATGCAAATTAAGTTTAGATAGTTAATTCCAAAGGGATCGGAATTACATAAATCACAGGAGATTATGATACTGAATTTATGTAAATACAAATTTGACACTTATTTAAAAGAGCAGATCTTAGAGCTATAAATTACTCTGATAACAAATTTTTTGATAAATTCAACTAATTTGTATTTCATTATTTCTTTAATAGAAACAGCCCACATTTCATTTTGTAGTTGGAAGTTCTGTGTTGAAGGAACCGCTGAGCTAGGGCCAGTCCACACATTTCATTTTGAAAGTCATTATCAATAGCATTTGTGCAACTCAGTTATCAACCATCTCTATGAAGATTGACATTGTGAGTTTGGGAAATTATTTTTCAGGCTAGCAGACAATGAATACCCTACTCATATCAAACAATTAAATATTTTGACTTACACTATTTTATTATGTCATCAAAAATTATTTTTTCTTTTATTTTTTCTTGTATGCAAAATACAATTTTTCATCCTCTACAAGTCTAGTATTTATTTAACATCTTCAATTTAAACACAAATGTTCACTCTGTATTCTCTCATTCTCCACACTTTCAGGAATCTCACTTCCATAGTATGTCTGATTTATGATCTCAACATTTCACAATAAGCTATTAAAAACTAATTATGTATGGATGATTTTTTAAATTATTTTTCAAATCATCCAATTATGTAACCTTTACCTGTTATCTGCCATTTCATGGTGTTTGGTACTTTAAAAGTTATAAAAAATTTCAGTATTAAACATTTTACACACTTTTTAAATACTTCACCTAGAAATTCTTTAAATTTGATAAATTTATATATCTCTATTCTTAAGCATTATCATTTTATGTCCTAAAATGATTGTATCAAAACAAATACTTGGTCCTGGTAGACATACCTAATAATTAAATCAATAATTTTAATTCAATTTGGTGTATACAGACAGCTACTTTGTATGTACATGTAGTAAAAGCCCTTTTGTTCTTCTTTTGTTTAGTAAGGCATTTATTGTTATACAACATACATACTATAAAATTTCCCCACTTAATATTTCCAGCAAAATGTTTATACTGTAATCAGAGTTGTACAACCATCATCACATCATTCTGGAACATATTTCTCAACTTCCCAAATAAAACACATATCATTAGTCTATTAAACTCAGTCTCCTACCTTTTCAGCCACAGGCAGCAACTAATTTATCTTGTATCTACATAGATGTGCCTGTTATAGATACTTCATGTAAATAATATCATATTAATAAGCAAGGATTTCTCCAAGCATGATGGTGTAAATATGTATCAATACTTCCCCTTTTTGCAGGGTGGGGGTACTAGGGATTCAACTTAGTGGCATTTGACCATTGAGCTATATCTCCAGCCCTATTTTATATTTTATTTAAAGACAGGGTCTCACTGAGTTGCTTAGCACCTCACTTTTGCTGAGGCTGGCTTTGAACTCGGGATCTTTTGGCCTCAGCCTCCTGAGCCGCTGAGATTGCAGGCATTTGCCACTGCTCCTGGCTCAATACTTCCTCTTATGCCATATTAACATTCCATTGAATGGACTTATTACAGTTGTTTATCCACTCCTTAGGTTATGGGTGTTTGGATTATATCCAGCTCTTGAATATTATGAATGCTATTTTCATGACTTTCAAAAATTAGCTTTTGGGTGCACATATGTATTCATTGTTAGATCAAATAGTAACTTCATGATTAATATTTCGAATTACATCCAAGCTGTTATCAAAAGTGTCTGAACTGTTCTACATTGTTATTTGGAATATGTGATGATTTTGATTTCTCCAAATGCTTGCCAACACTTACTCTTTTCCATCATTTTAATAACAGCCATTCTAGTGTGTTAGAATGCAATAGAGAGCAATATTTCATATTGATTTCATTAGTATTTCTCTTATGATTAATGATAATGAGCATCCCTTCATATTTGTAATGCCATTTGTATAGGTCTCTGTATATATGTCCATTCAGATCTTTGCTCATTTTTAATTGGCTATGATTCTTTTACTCATTAAAGGTAAGTGTTAATTATATATATGGATGTAACCCCTTGTCCACTATATGATTAGCAAGGACTTCTCCAGTTTTATGTTTCTTTTTATATGTTTTTCTGTTCTTATTGTGCATTACATTTATTCATAACACTAGGGTCCATTTTGACATAATGATGCATGATATATGATTTTCTCCATTTCAGTTCCTGGCACTTCAACTTCCCCTCCTTTTCTCCCTCCCCCTTTCCACTTCCTCTCTGCTACTGGTATTCCTTCTATTTACTTTATAGTATATTTAATTTATGTTTATAGACATACACAAAGGGGAAATCCACTGTGGTTTATTTATAGATGTCTGTAACATATTTTGGTCAGTTTCATACTTCAGCTCCTCCTTTTTCCTGTCCTTCCTTCCTCCTCTTCAATCTCCTTCCTCTACTCCACTAATCTCCTTCTCTTTAATGGAATCATGCTCACATTTCCCCCTTATTTTTATCAAGCTACTGCATATGTGAGAAAACATAGGACCTTTGACTTTCTAAGTCTTATCTCAGTTAGTATGATGTTATCCATTTTCATACATTTACTAGCAAACCTCAGAATGTCATTCTACTTTATTGCTGTATGAAATTCCATCATGAATATATACCACATTTCCTTAATCCACTCATCTGTTGACCAACATTTGGGGTGGTTTCATAACTTGGTTACTGTGAATTGTGTAACAACTGTTCTACTGTGAAATGTTGTTATATATGTATCACTATTGTGTGCTAATTTTAGTTCTTTTGTATAAATAACAAGGTGCAGTTTTGCTGGGTAATAAGTTGTTCTATTCTTAGTCTTTGAGGACTGTTTACACTGTTTTCCAAAGTGATTGTACTGATTTGCAGAACTTCCAACAATGTACAAGTGTACCTTTTTCTAGATACCCTCAGCAGCATTTATTCTTATTTGTAATTGGATGATTGCCATTCTGTCTGGAGTGAGAAGAAATCTCAGTGTAGTTTAGATTTGAATTTTCCTGATTGCTAGGGATGTTGAACATGTTTTCATATATTTATTGGCCATTTATATTTCTTCTTTTAAGAAATAGCTGCTTAGTTCTTTTTCTCATTTATCAATTGGACTATTGTTTTTTTTTTTTGGGGGGGGGTATTATTTATTGAGTCCTTTATGTATTTTGAGTACTAATCCTTTTTGATTGGAATAGCTAGCAAAGATCTTGCAGCATTCTGTAAGCTCTCTCTTCTTGTTCTTGTTTACTGTACAGAATCTTTAAAACTTGATGTTGACCCACTTATTGACTGTTGTTATTCTTTTTTGTTTGTTTGTTTTTGGTACCAGAGATTGAACCCAGAGGCACTTAATCACTGAGTGACATCTGCAACCCATTTTACTTGATTTTTTTTTTTTTTTTAGACAAGATCTCACTAAGTTTCTCAGTCCTTACTGAACTTGTGATCCTCCTGCCTCAGCCTCCTGAGCCACTGGGATTACAGGTATACCACCATGCCAAGCTTGGTTTTATTTCTTGAGCTTTCAGATCTTGCTAAGAAAATCAGTACCTGCGCCAGGATTTTGGAATGTTTACCCTAAGTTTTCTTCTAATGTTTGCAAAGTTTCTGTTCTAATTCCTAGGTCTTTGATCCACTTTAATTTGACAGTTTTGCAGAGTAGAAGATAGGTATCTAATTCCATTCTTCTACACATGGATATCCGATTATTCCAGCACTGTCTGTTAAAAATGCTATGTTTTCTTCCATGTGCATTTTTGGCACTGTGTTTAAGTATCAGGTGACAATCCATATGGATTTATCTTTGTGTCTTCTTTTAAATTTCATTGATTTTCATGTTTGCTATGATGCCAACACTATAATACTATGCTGCTTTTGTTATTATAGCTAGCTCTGTAGTGTAATTTGACATGTGGTATTCTAATGACTCAATTATCATTCTTTTTACATAGGATTGCTTTGGTTATGCTGGTTATTTTATTATTCCAAATGAAATGTAGGACCATTTTACTTTCTCTAGTTAGTTCTGTGAAGAATTTCAATGATTGTGTCATGTGGATTTTATTCAATATAAATAATGCTTTTGTACTGCGGACATTTTGATAATATTAATGATGTGTGTCCAAGAGTGTGGCTGTGCTTTCCATTTTCTAAGGTCTTCTTCAATCTCTTTCTTCAGTGTTTTTGAAATTTTTATTATAGTAGTTTTTTTTTTACCTCTTTGATTCCTTCAAAGTATTTTTTATTTTAATATATATTTTTTAACATTTTATTATGAATGAGTTTGTTTTCCTGATTTCTTTCTAAGCAAATTCATTAATCCAGTATAGAGGAGTGATTGATTTGTATTTGTCAATCTTGTATCCTGTAACTTTGTATTTTTAAATCAACTCCACAATTCTCCTGGTAGTCTTTGGATCTTGTAGATATAGGACTATGTTATCTGTAAACAGAGAGAATTTGATGATTTGACTTCTTTTCCCATTTGTTTTCCTTTCTTGCCTTACTGATCTGATTAGAGTTTCAAGAACTATGCTAAATAGGTGATCATTCTTTCCTTATTCTTAGTTTTAGAGCAAATGCTTTCAGTTTTTTCTCCATTAAGTTAGATGTTGGTTTGGGGTTTGTCATATATAGAATTGACAGTATTGAGATAAATTCCTTCTATTCCTAGTTTCTCCATAGTTTTTAAAATGAATGAATTTTGGATTTTTTCAAAGATTTTTTCTTTATCTATTGAAAGGATCATGTGATTCTTGTCCTTAATTTTACTTAGGTGGTGAATTACATTTATTAATTTGTATATCTTTCATTCCTGGGGTGAAACCCACTCAATCGTGGTGCACTTTCTTCTTAATGTGTTTATGAATGCGGTTTGCTGATATTTTATTTATTTTTATTAAAGAATTTTTGCATTAGTATAGCCAGGTGTGGTGTAATCCCAGCACTCAGGGGACTGAGACAGGAGGATGGTGAGTTCAAAGCCAGCCTCAGCAATGGAGAAGCGCTAAGCAACTCAGTGAGACACTGTCTCTAAATAAAACACAAAATATGGCTGGAGATGGCTCCATGGTTGAGTGCCCCTGACTAGATGGCTCCATGGTTGAGTGCCCCTGACTTCAATCCCTGGTACCTAACAAACAAACAAACAACAACAACCAAAAAAAAAAAAAAAAAGAAGTTTTGCATTTGGGTTCATCAGGGATATTGGACTGTAGGTTTCTTTCCTTTATGTGTTTTTGCCTGGTTTTAGTACTTGCATCATAAAATGTATGTGGGAGTATTTTTCTCCTTTTCCATCTTGTAGAATAATCTGAGGAGGATTAGCATTAGCTTTTCTTTAGGGTTCTGGTAGTAATCCACTGTGTCCATCTGGTCCTAGACTTTTCTTTATTGAAATGTTTTTGATTGCTGCTTTGATTGTTGCTTGATATTGGTATGTTTATGTTTTTTATATCCTCATGGTTCAATTTGAGTATCTTGTAGATCTTTCTGTTAATGGGAATATAAATTTTCAAAATAATTTCTAAAGATGCTTTGGATTTCAGAATTGTTTTCAGTGATATCTCCTTTTTCATCTCTAATTTTGTTTATTTAGGTCATATCTTTCTTTTGGTTAGTTTGGCTAAGCTTTTATCAAATATTTTTATATTTTCAAACAATCAACTATTTGTTGCATTGATAATTTGTGTACTTTTTAATTTTCAAATTTATTAATTTTGGCTCTGATCTTAATTATCCCCTGGTTTTGAGTGATTTGGGAATTCGCTTGTTCTTTTTCTAATGCCTTCAAGTGTACCATTAAATTATTTACTTGGAATTTTTTTATTATTATTTTAATGTAGACATTCAATATTATAAATTTGCCTCTTAGAACTACCTTAATCCTGTATTTTCATTCTCATTGTTTTTAAGGCCTTGTTTTTCATTTTTCCTGATTTCTTCTCTGATCCAGTCCTCATACAGAAAGTGTACTATTAATTTTAAAATGGTTTTTACATTTTATTTTGTTGATTCATATTTTCATTCCACTGTAATATGATAGGATGCATGGAATTATCACCATTTTTTTTCTTTGTATTTACTAAGACTTGCTTTGCATCCTCAAATATGGCCTATTTGAAAGTTTCCATTTGCTCTTGAAAGTAAACTCACTTGTTATTGGATGAAATAGTCTGTAGATATCTGTTTTTGTTGATTTAATTAATAACTTTTTTCAATTAGATCTAAAGAGCTTTTACTTATTTTATGTCTGGATAAACTATCTATTGGTGAGAGATTTGAATTGAAATCAACCAGACTATTGTAATGTGGTTTATTTGTTTCTTTATATTGAGTAGGGATTTATGTATGTTCATGCCCCAACATTTGGGACATAAATACTCATGATCATTATTTCTTATTGTTGGATTATTCCCTTGACACGAATGAAGTAACTTTCTTTTTCTTATGATGAATTTGGGCTTAAGGTCTACTTTGTCTCATACCAGAGTAGCTAATCTTGTTTTCTTGAAGTCTCCATTTGTATGACATATTTTTTTCTATCCTTTCAACTTTCATCTTTTGAAAGTCTTTGTCTGTAAGGTGAGTTCCTTTTGAACTGGATGGTTGTGTCTTGTTTAATTTAATGTATTCTGTCAATATGTGATTTCATTTAGAACATTTCCAATCTATTCTTATGTAGAGATCGTTTTTATTTTCTGCTATTTTGATTTTTTAATGCTAAATTCAGATTTGATTCTCCTTTGTCTTTCTAATGAGATTATCCATACATTGTCTCTGATATTTATCTTTCAATCTTTTGCATGAAATATTTCATTGAGTATATTTTGTAGTACATGTTCAGTGGTTCTGGATTTTTTTAAATTTCTTCTTATCATGGAAGGTTTCATTTTGATTTTCAGTTCTGAAGGACAATGATAAAGGAAATAACAATCTTGGTTGGCCCCATTTTCTTTCAGGTTTTGGTATTTATTATTCCAAATCCTCCTGATTTTTAGGGACTAGCATGAGAAATCATTAGAAATTCTGTTGGTTTCCTCTAAATGTGACCTGTCACTTTTTTCTTATGACTTTTAAAATTCTATCATTACTCTTTATATTAGATATTTTAATTATAATGTGTCTTCAAAATCTTACCTATTTAAGGTTGTAAATATCTCTTGTATTTGGATTTCCATTTCATTTTAAGGTTCAGAAAAGTCATTTCTGATATTATTTCACAATTAATGCAACCACCATGGAAAGTAAGTAGTGTGGAGAATCTTCAGTAAACTTGGAGTGGAATTGCCATTTGATCCAGTTATCCCATTCCTAGTTTTATACACAAAGTATTTAGAATCAGCATACTACAGAGATGCAGCCACTTCAATGTTTGCAGCAGCTCAAGTCACAATAGCTAAACTATTGGACCAACCTAGTGCCCTTCAACACATAAATGAATAAAAAAAGTGATATATACACATATATACATATATCCCTTTTGTATATATTTTATTTCAATTATTATTCTTCATAAATATGCATATATATATGCGTGTGTATATATATACATATATATGTGTGTACATATATATGTACATACAATGAAATATTACTTAGCTATTGAGAAGAATGTTTTGTTTTTTTTTTAAGAGACAGAGAGAGAGAGAATTTTTTTAATATTTATTTTTTTAGTTTTCGGCGGGCACAACATCTTTGTTTGTATGTGGTGCTGAGGATCGAACCTGGACTGCATGCATGCCAGGTGAGCATGTTACTGCTTGAGCCACATCCCCAGCCCTTGAGAAGAATGTTATTATGGCATTTTCTGGTAACTGATGCAATTGAAGAATATTATGTTAGGCAAAATAAACCAATCTCAAAGAACCAAAGCCTAAATGTTTTCTCTGATATGAGGATGCTAATTCATAATAATGGGTGTGTGGGAGGGAGAATAGAAGCACTTTGGATTAGACAGGGGGAATTGAGGGAGGATTAGGGTATGGAGGTAGGAATGATAGTAGAAAGAATTGGATATTATTACCTTATGTGCATATATGATTATATGACCTGTGTATCTTTACGTCATGTACAACCAGAAGAATAAGAAATTATATTACAATGATGTATGAGGTGTCAAGATGTATTCTCATGTTATGTATAACTAATTAAAACAAATAAAAATTTTAAAAGTATTGTGGACTCCTTTAGTACTTTCTGTACAGTAGATGGGTAGAGGGTTGCTTTTAAGATCCTCTTTGATATCTTCAGTTAAATTCACTTTTCCATATTTTTATAGTGTTTTTCATTCACAATATTTTATTTTAATAAAAACTGATTTTTACTTCTAACTTTGGTTGTTCATGCTTTTAATATTATAAGTTAAAAAATAGTTAAATCAAGTTACAAAGACTTTCAATATGTTTCTTGCATAAGTATTATAGTTGTAGCCTTTACACTGAGGGTTTTGACTACTTTAAGTAACTTTTGGTACATTCTGTGAGAAAATATCCAACTTCATTCTCTTGCATGTAGTTATCCAGCTTTCCCAGCAGGATTTGTTAGAGTATCTCCCCTTTCCATATTGAATTGTATTAATGCACATATTTTTAATATTCACTTGATGTTGAAAATGAGGTTTTTCTGTTTTTAAGCATTGCATGATCTATCTATTTATCTTTATTCCAGGGCCATACTGTTTTGATTATTGTTGCCTTTGAAATCACAGTTTGTGATTGATGCAGTGTTCTTTTTCAAATCAATTTCACCCTTTTTGGTTCCTTGGGTATTTCTATGAATTTTAGAATCAGTTTCTCAATTTCTACAACAACCAAAAAAGGAAATAAAATAGAAAAGAAAGAAAAAACTCTTGGGAAGTAGGGAAGGTGACAGGGATTGTAATGAATTTGTAGATAAATTTGGGTATTATTATAATTTTGATATTTAAATAGTATGACTTCTAATCCAGAAATATTACAGAGACTTCCTATAATTTAGATTTTTAAATTGGTTTTAATTATATTTTATAATTTTTAAGTTATAAGTTTTATACTATTTTTGTTAGATTTATTTTAAGTATATTTTCCCATTGGTATTATAAATGAAATTGTTTTCTTACTTTCATTTTTGGATTATTCAGTGAAAGAGATTATCTTTTGTACATTGATCTGAAATATGCTAAATGAGTCTCTGGGTCCCTTAGATTATTTTATTCCCCATTTTTCTTCCTTTGTCCCTCATAATTCACAATCTCTATTATTTCTTCTACAAGTTAAATAATACTTCCTTCTAGTAAGCCCCTCTTGTATATATTTCATTTCAATTATTATACTTCATAACTCCAAAATGTTCATTTTTAATAGTTCATATCTGTTTGTATCTTCTATTTGATGGACAGTTGTCTTTATAGTTTTCTTTACTTCTTCAAAAATGATTTCCTTTACTCTTGGAACTTATTTTTCAAAGCTTCTTAGTCCTGCTTAGTAATCTTTTGTTTTAAATATAATAACTGGTTGTTTTTCCAGGCTTTTTGTTTTACCTGCTTTTTTCCTGCCTGTATAAAAATCACATTTTCCTGATTCTTTGTGTATTTTTTCTTCAGAATTGGATATTTTAGTTAATATATTAAACCAGTTCCCAGTATTTTCATGCCACCTAACTTACATTTCTTTGTTCATTTACTTAGTGACTTGTAGAACTATTTTGGTTAAGCTTATTTTTCCTTCACAGCAAAGACTTTTATTTTCCCCTAAGGGTACATTTCTGGGCCAGGTCAGGGTCAGATAATATGATAGTGCATTTAGTAGTGATCTCTCTGTATTTCCTTGACTTCAGTCAGTCCTCCCATTAATCTCCAATGATTGTTTACTTATTATTATACTGTTTTCAACAAGCCCTAGAACATAAATTTGAACTCTTTTGCAGAGATAGCTCTAGAATTCAGAACTTGAAGTTGTTCTGTCCCTAGGAGAGCTTTCGTTATCTCTTTTCTTAGTTCTCTTCTGTTAATGTCATCTTTATTGATCTTCATCAAAACATCCATTGTTTCTCAGAGTATTTTTTTGGTAAGAGCTTCATCACACTCTGTCTCAAAGAAGGTCAACTCCATTGTAAAGAGATTTTTTGGATTTTCTATTTTATAGTTTGCTTCATTGCTGAATGAAATCTCTGAGTCATGACCCCAGAACTAAGGATTGGGTCAGTGGCACACATTCTACTCAGTGATTTTCCTACTTTGGAAGGTGTGAACTTAACTGGTGATATTAGCTTCTGATCTTATTGGCTTTCATCTTCTAATGGAAGCTTCACTTACAAATAGACCAGAGAAAAGATGGTCAGGACCCCAGCATTTTCAATGTGCCTTATTTTCTATATAGTCTCTCTATTCTCAACTACTCAGCTGCACTTACCAGCAACATAGTTTCTGCAAGAGGTATTGTTAGCAAGGAGAGATGGATAATTATTGCTGATATTCTACCTCTTGCATAAGTATACCATATCCCATGTTTGGGAGCTTCACCTTCACCAGTTGCTCTGAGAATTGAGAATTGAGCCACTCTATGTGGCTTCCATAGCCATTTTTTTTTTTTTTTTTTTGATGGGGGTTACAGGGGATTGAACTCAGTGGCACTCTACCAGTGAGCCACATCCGTAGCCCTATTTTGCATTTTATTTAAAGACAGGGTCTCACTGAGTTGCTTAGTGTCTTGCTTTTTTTGTTGAAACTGACTTTAAACTTGCTGTCCTCCTGCCTCAGCCTCCCAAGCCATGGGATTATAAGCATGTGCCACTGCACCAGACTCCATAGCCATTTCTGATGTGGAACACATGTATCTACTTTTGTATTATATGTTGTAATAATAATGATGATTACATTCAGAATAAACACCTCAATAACTGTTTTTTTTTAATAAAGATATATTTTCTAAATATAATTAATCTTCTTCATTATCAGCACATTATACTTAAATTGTTACTCTATGGGAGAAAACAAACCCTCTGTTTTCATGAAGTTGGAAGAATTAGTTATTAATACTGGGTGCTGAGAATCAATCAGGATCTGGATCCCTTTTCCCATGTTAAAGATTGAACACCTGAGAAATGCTTAGGAAAGAAGATTAAAACGTTTTATTTAAACAATAGATTAGAGAAAGGGACAGAGACTCCTCCACAGAGGAGCAGGCCCAAGTTGGCACCCAAAGAAGTAGGGATGTCCTGCCCCTTTAATAGTTTTTAGGTTGGGTCTTGTGCCCCCTTCACCCTTTATGGCTACTGACCATTAATTGGAGCCATTTAAGGGCCAGAATAAAGCTGCCCAGAGTACAGGGAGGAAGGGAATGGCCCAGAGGACATTCATTAACAACTGCCTGCAGGGAGGAAAAAATTCCCTGAAGGCAGGTACCCTAGGCAACAGGTGGAGAGGAGGGGAAGTATCCTCAAGGTATTAAAGGGTTTTTTTTTTTTTTTCCTTTCCTTTCAAACCAGCCCCATCATCACAATCTGACCCAATCATTTGCTACCTACACTGACTGTCCTTTTGCACCCCTTCCATCATGACATTGCACTATCTCACCTTCTATATACATGCACATGAGGGGTGTGTGCATATGTGTACACGTGTACATATGTGTGTGTGTTTATTTATATTCCCTACAAATTTGTAATTTCTTAAATGCATAGTGATGCTTATTTTTCTTTATATTACATAGCTCACATTGTACACTAAATGCTAACTGCTTGATTATTTGATGATGATAATATTACTAGATGTGTGGTACTATAAATAGATTTTAGTTTTGTATAACCACAGACAGTTGTACTTGACACAATTTAAAATCAAGAGTCTTCTTTTAGTTAATTATGAGTTGAATGTACATAAAGTACACGTTATTTTAAATTTCCCCTCATGTAGCTTTCCTGAATTAAAATCTATACAGCTGCCCTAGTTGTTTAGTAACAGTAGTGAGAATGAACTAAAATATCTTCTACTTCCTTATCCTTCTACAAGTTCTAGAAGTGCACTGAGCTTCATGGGCACCTTTGCAAGTAAGGAGTTCTTTGATATAGTTATTAAGTGATGGAATAAGCCAGCTCTTCAATTATCAGTATGTCAGTGAATTGACATTAATTTCCAGAAATTACAAAATGTGGCCTTATACATTCTCCAAACATTGGGCTACATTTTAGAAGAGTGCTCTTCAATTTTTAGCTGGTACTTGGAATCAGTTAATAGAATAAATAAAACAGCAATAGGTAATGTGAATGCTAATTTATAATCTAATGGATATGACAAAAATTGTTCTTCACTGTAGAGTTGAATTATCAGAGGAAAGATTTTAATAGGACACAGTAATAACAAGCACAATGCTGAGCATAGCAGGAGTTTAAAAATATATTTTATTTGACAAAATGTACTTGACCCAGGTTATAATGCTAAAAGAGTCTTCCATTTCTCTTCTTTTTTGTGAAAATCTGGAAAAGATGGTTTGATATTCTAAAAATATGCCAATTGTCCCAGAAAACTTATAAGGTAGTCAAGGATTACTAAGGTGGAAACCTTTATTTTAATATTAAAATGGGAACAAATCCCAGCTGAGAGTTTTAATTAAAGCAATCACCTATGAGGATTTTTATAGGTGAGGTGTCCCCCAAAAGCTCACATGTGAGGGCTTGAAGGTGAAGGTGAAATCATTGGGTTATGAAAGTCTTATCCCAGTCAGTGAATTAATCCCCTGATGGGATTAACTGAGTAGTAACTGAAGATTGGTGGCATGTGGCAGGAGGAGGTTGAGTCCCTAGGGTATGCCTTTGGGTATATATTTTGTATCTGGTGAGTGGAGTCTGTCTGTCTCTCTCTCTTTCTTTCTCTTTCTCTGCTTTGTGTTCATCATGTGAGCTTCTTCCCTCCATCACACTCTTCCGCCATGATGTCCTGCCTTACCTTGAGCCCTTGAAATAAAGCCTGCTATCTATGAACTGAGACCTCTGAAACTGTGAACCCCTAAATAAATTTTTCCTCTCCTAAAACAATATGATTTGCTTGCATTTCCTCCAATTTGTGGTCAATTTGTATTTTTGTTAACTAAAAGAAGACCCTTGGTTTTAAATTGTGTTTTTCAATGAACATTTTTCTTTTTTAGTTTTTAGATGAGTCAAATTTACTTTTATCTTTAATAGATAATGATTTGATATTATTATCTAAGAACCCTACCAAATTCAAAGTGGAAATATTTTATCCTATATTTTCTTTCATAGGATTTATAATTTTGTGTTTCACCTTCATATCTCTGGACCATTTCAGGATAATTTTCATATTCATACCTTATCCATTTTAGAGTAAATTTATTACAACATGTAATGAATAGATTGGGTTAACTTTGCATACCAAAGTCCAATTTTTACTAACAGTCTTTTGAAAGGACAACCCTTCCTCCATTGAGTTGAATTGGTCACTTTTTTCATGACTAAATGGAATATGTGTCTGTGAGTCTGTTTTTCACTTTACATTCTCTTCTGTTATTTATTTGTCTATATTTTTGCTGATACCACATGTTCTCAATTACTTTATCTTCAGAATAAATTTAGGGATCAGAAATTGTAAGTCTTCCAAGTTTGTTCTTTTTCTGAAAGCATGTATTAATTCTTGTATCTCTTTGCCTACCCATTAAAAAAAATCAGTTTGTTAATCTTTTTAAAAACATCTGATTGAATTTGTATTATATTTGTGTACAATCTTTTATCAAATCGAAGATAAATTTATCTATTCCAATTCTTTTATCTTACTTTACTTAGTCATATTTTACTTTTCTCAATTTTACCATTTCAGCTAATGGATTTAATAATATCATATTATGTCTATACTTAATATTTAATTTATTTCAGCCCTATTGTAAAGAATAATGGCAATGATTTTTGTATAATTATATTTTATCTTACAACCTTACTAAATGCAGTTATTAGTTCAAGTACTTATTTTATAGATTTCTTTGGATTTACTCCAGGGGTCAATCATGCAAATATTGCAGTTTTATTTCTTCATTCCAATCTATGCTTTGTTTTCTTTTCTTAGCCTCAGTTGTCCTGGCTAGGAGTACCAACTTGACAGTGAATAGCAATAATTAGAGAAGACAGATTTAACATCTTTCTGAATGTATCTGTAAAACATTCAAGTTTTTCACTATTAAGCATGATGTTACCCAAAACATTATTATAAATACTTTATATCTGACTAAGAAAGTCTCTTATTATTTCTATTGTGATATAAAATTTTATTACAAATGAATGTTGAATGTTTTCAAATGAAATTTCTGCATCACTGGGATGATCCCACAGTTTTTCATCTTTATTCTATTGATATTGTGATTGTACTCTATTTGAAACATTGAACCAGCCTGAATACATGGCATAAACCTTACTTGATCATTATTATTTATCCTTATTCTATTGATATTGTGATTGTACTCTGTTTGAAACATTGAACCAGCCTGAATACATGGCATAAACCTTTCTTGATCATTATTATTTATCCTTAGATAATATTTTGTTCAAGAATGAGATCAAATATTAGATTTAAGAATAATGTCAGGTATGGTGATCCATGCCTATAATCCTAGGTGTTCAAGAGTCTAAGGCAGTAGAATCACAAATTTAAGGCCAGTCTTGGTGACTTAGGGAGATCCACTATCAAAATTGAAATAAAACAAAAGACTGAGGAAGTAGTTCAGTGGTTGAGTGCCTGTAGATTCAATCTTCAGTATCCATCAAACAAAATAAATGAACAAAAAAACCACACAAACCCAGTAATTTCTACCTAAAAATTTAAAATCAGAATAGAAAACCATGAACTATTATAATAACAATAATAATAGAAGTAACAGCAATGTCTGTCAACTATTTCTAGACTTTTATACCACACAGAATTAATGGAAGTTGGAAGGAAAAAACGAGAAGATAATGTTATTTAAGTTTACACTATTAAATAACATCAATGTAAGTAAGTAAGCCCAGAGTAGGTTATACATTAAGAGTGAAAAGTTACAGATGTGAACATTGCTTTGTTATCTTAGCAATGGTGACTGTTATCCTCAACATAATCAGGTGCTGAGTACAACATTTGTCGTATGTTGGTATTATTTCTGGAAAATTTCACCTTAGAAGCAAACTATCCAGTGTTTGTTAACACTGCAAAAGCCCTGTAATCCTATAATTAAAACATGTTTTAGACCACAAAATGGGGCAATGGGTATCATCTTTGATCATAGAACACTACTTTAAAATTTCCATATAGATTAGATGTAATCCACTGTTATCATATGAAAAAATTAAAGTTAGAGAAAACCTGGCATGATGTATAGTAAAAAAAAAAATGCTTATTAAGTTAAAAGTTGAATAAATACTTGTAGTAAGCTAAATATGTGAAGAACAAAACTTTAATACATTCTAAAATATAGTGCTATCAACATTTAAGCAAGCCTCCTGATCCTCACTCCCAAGGTACAGATCAATCTATTCTCGAAAATTCACATACAATCATATTCACAACTACATAAAAAATTCCATACACACACAGACACGTGCACGAGCGCGCGCACACACACACACACACACACACACACACACACACAGAAAGAGAGAGTGATAGAGATCCCTTTCCAATGCCATCTTTGTTCATCATCTTTCTTCTCAATAAATATATTATGTTTGCATTTGCAATGATTTTCATACAATACCTTTGAAGGACCTGTCACATGCAATGGATAAATGATAGAATGTACCTAAACTGTTGCTGCCTCTGACATGAAATACATGTTACTAAAGCAAGCTAGTAAAAATTATAAGGTCTTGAAGCAAGATTTGTTCTACAGTGTGGCTATTGTGAATTGAGCTTCTATAAACATTGAAGTGCCTGCCTCACTTTAGTATGCTGATTTTAAGTTCTTTACAATAGGAAAAGATTCCTACTATATTCAGATCATTAAGTTATCTTATATGTTTTTCTCATGGTGTTATTCTCTAAGTTTTATCCTTTTGTTCTTCCAAACATTAGAAGTAAAATTTTCTTCAATCAATTTCTCATATTATCAGCCTATTTTTCAGTTTGGACTTGTTTGTTCTTATTTGCTCCTGTTGCTTCCTGTTTGGGTTGTTACATTTTTTAAATGATAATTTATGTTCATTGATTGATTGATTGATCAATTAATAATGGGTAATCATAAAGTCCCCAGTCCTTTTAATTTTGAGACAGGGTCTCACTAAGTTCCTAAGGCCTCGCTAAGTTAGTGAGGCTGGACCCAAATTTGCAATCCTCTTGCCTCAGCCTCCCAAATCTCTGGGATTACAGGTGTGCATCACCATGCCTGACTAGATATATTTTTTACACATTCTGATTTCTGATGAAATGTTCCTTCCTGGTTTCTTGAACAGATTAATCAAATTATTCTAAGAGCAGAATAATATAAAAGCAAAATCTGTATTGTCTGTGTATTTCTCTTTATAAATTATTGTTTCTCTTGGAACTGTCTTCTCTGTAATTTTTGATTGAAAGCCTGATTTGGGGAATAAAAAATTGTAGAATTTCTCAGAAATATCTTCTTTTAGAGAATAATTTTTCTTCCAACAGGATGACAGAATAAGGCCAAATCACCTTTTCTAAAATGCTTGAGTTGATTCCATAATATATATATATATTATTTGCTAGAGCTTTCATAACAAAGTCCCACAAATTTAATATTGTAAACAACAATAACAAAAAAGAGCTACCTCACATTTCTGGAGTTTAGAAGTCTGAAATCCAAATATTGATACTGTTGATTCTTTTTGAGAGTTGTTAGGGAAGGTTCTGTCAATCATTTGTCTCCATGTTCACATGGTATGCCCTTTATTTATGATTCCATCTCTAAAATTCTTCTTTTTATAAGGATACCAGCTGTATTGGGTTATAGCCCACTCTAATGACCTTATATTAGCTTAAAATATCTGTGAAGAATTTATTTCCAAATAAGATTACATTTCATTGTATTTACTGGGAATTAGGATATTGACAACTATGATATATTTGATTTATTAATCCCCCTCGATGTTGTTGGAATACTTTTCATATTCTATCGCTTGTAGCAAACAGATTCATCAATTTCTCTAAATAAAGATGCTTATAAGCTGGCAAATCTTAGAATAATGAAAGTTGCATAATCTATTGGGCTCATCACAGTGATTTTTTTTGCTTTTCTTCCAAGTTTGGCCTCTTATGCTAAGTTTGCATTGTTAGGTCTACAATATCTTAAATTTACTTTTTTAAAAATTTTATTTAATTTTTCTTCTTATTGTCACAGATAAGAGTTTTTTGAAACAAGCTTGTGTATCGTCTTCACAAGTAGAAATCAATCCTTCATTTTAGTTTTAGTTTTACTCTACTTCCTACATAAGATAACTTTCATTGCCCCACTCAATTTTTCTAATGTGTTCTATTAAGTGCTGCTTACTTTTTAAATATGAATTTTATATTTCAACCATAAATTAACTTTTCTTGTATCTTGCCAAGACAACTGACGGTAACAACTGCTTCAACTATTTGACTTGCTGTGAATATTAAAAAAATGGATGCATGCAAAATTTTATAGTACTTAGTAAATATTACATGTATTTTAAGTGGCTTCATGGTTCTTTTGATGACTTCACAGATGCTAATATATAATATAGATGAATACGTCTATCTTTTTTTTCCGATTTTATTTATTGTTGTCATTGTGTTTTATTTTGTTTTGTTTTGTTTTGGGGGGAGGTGTACCAGGAATAGAACTCAGGTATTTGACCACTGAGCAACATCCCCAGCCATATTTTGCATTTTATTTAGAGACAGGGTCTCACTGAGTTGCTCAGTGCCTCGCTGTTGCTGAGGCTGGCTTTGAGCTCGCGAAACTTCTGCCTCAACCTCCTGAGCCGCTGGGATTACAGACTCAGTGATCTGGTGCCTCTGAGTTCAATCCCTGGTACCAAAAAAAAAAAAAAAAAAAGTTTCAGTTTAAATATTCAATATTGAAAACCGAATAACTATACATTCTTACTACAAATAAAATATAAATTTTCATTATCTATAAAATAAACTTCTATCTGCAATAAACAAAATATTACTTGTAAGTTGTATATTACAAGGAATTAATAACTGTAATTTTGGAAAACACCTTATTTCTACATTCACTGTAAAGTATGATGTGTAGTCAGTAATAAAGGACATATTAAAATAAAAACAGGAGCATAATGCAAATAAATTAAGATATTTCATTTTTGAAAGGTACTTCACCCTTGACCCACTGAATTTACGCATTGAAATTACGTGAGTATCCTTAAGCCATTATAAAATTCCTCTATCACAATTAACCAAACCTTATGTGTATGTTTAAATAATATCTTACTTCAGTTTATCTCCTGTTTTGAGGTGAAATATATAAAGAAAAACTAAAACTCATTAAGCACAAAGTTTATAGCCTAATGTCCTCCAATATAAGATTGTAACATACCAAGGTAAAGATACACAAAACATTTTTTATAAATTAGAAACCCCTCTAGACACTTTCCAAACTAACACTTTTTTTCTTCTAAATGATCATTACTATCCTTATTTTATGATAATCACTTTCTTGTTTCTTACTTACCTTTGCATATCTGGTGGCAAAAGCATTGGATAGAATCCTTTACATTCATCCCTCATGGAGTGGGGGTAAGCCCTTATATCAAGAAAAACAGGATGAGTCACAGAAAGGACCTAAGGAAAAGATGCTGATGCCATTTTCTCTTCTTCTCTCAATTGCCTGAGCTCCTCATTAGTAAAATTCATACAAAATTAGGAAAAAGGAACTTGTTGCTGTAATTCATATAGGCCATAGAACAAGCTGATAATGATGGGGTGTATATCTGTAAGGAAAAATAAATTACTAACACTTTTATTTTTATTTAATCATGGATGAGCATATGGGACATTTCTAAAGGGGAGATGTTTTTGAATCATGTTAATATACACAGTGAATTTAGGATTTTGGTTGCCTGAATCTTTATATATATATATATATATATATATATATATATATATATATATATATATATATATATATATCTCATATGTACATATAATAATGAGATATATTACATAACCCATTAAATGTGTGTAAATGCACACATATGTAATGTGATTGGTAGAAAGGTTACTATTTAAGAGAATGTAAACATTTTGATTTTTCTTTTCCCTGATAACTAAAGATTTTGATTATTTTTTATATATGTGTTAGTTATTTTTCTTGAGAAGATTCTATTCTGTTCCTTTGCCCATTTATTGATCAAGCTGTTTGTTTTTGTAGTATTGAGTTTTTTGTGTTCCTTTTGTATTCTAGACATTAATCCTCGGTGAAGAGTTAAATGGCAAAATTTGTTTTCTCATTCTATAGTTTCTTTATGCACTCTTAATTTTTTTTCCTTTGCTGTGCATAAGCTTGAATGTGATATCACCCAATTTATTGATTATTATTCTTATTTTCTAACTATGAGGTCCATTGTGGAGGGCTTGGACTGTACTTATATGTTGAAATGTTTCCTATACATTATTTTTCTAATGGTAGTAAAATTTCTGGTCTTTTATATAGGTTTTTGATCCATTTTGAATTCACTTTTATACAGGGTGAGAGGTAGGGATCTGTTTTTATTTTCCTACACGTGGATATCCAGTTTCCTTAGTACTGTTTTTTTATTATTCATTTTTTTTGTATATGTAGTTGGACACAATAACTTTATTTTATTTATTTATATGTGGTGCTGAGAATCGAACCCAGGGCCTTGCAGTTGCGAGGCGAAAGCTCTACCGCTGAGCCATAACCCCAGTCCTTAGTACTGTTTTTTGTTTTTTTGTTTTTTTTTTTTAATTTTTTATAAGGACTGTCTTCTCTCCAATATATGTTTGGGACACCTTTGTAAGGATCCCCAATTGTGGCTGTCTGGGCTTGTCTCAGTCTTTTTTTCTGTTCCATTGTTCTACATGGCTGCTCTTAAGCTAGTAGCATGCATTTTTTTTACAGTGATTTTTTAATATAATTAGAAATCAGCTATGGTGATGCCTCCAACATTGAGTGCAATGAAATTTTGTCTCAATCTTGTAAGAATCACAGTCATCAAGAATACAATTAACAATAAATACTGGAAAAGTATATGGGGAAATGGAACTCTTATACACTGTTGTTGAGAATGTAAATGGAGGTTCCACAAAAATGCTAAAAATAGAACTACCATATGATCCAACTATATAATTTCTTAGTATTTATACAAAAGAATTGACATCAATATGCTTTTAGAGATACATGAATTCCATGTTTATTGTATATTCTCAAATCTAAAATAATGTAGACATAACTCACATTCCTTTTAGTTAATCCAAAAATATCCCATGTTAATACAAAGCTACCTAAGAAATAGAAAAAACAATACAAAATAGTCAAGGGAAAAAGGTTCAGTGATTTTAACCAACATGTTTCTATCTTGACAAAAATTTGCAAATTGAGCACATTTATAAAGAATACCCCAGGAGTTTTGGTGGAACCTGTGCAAAAGATGAGTGAAACTTAAATAATTTCAACATCAAAGAAAATCAAAGTCCTAGACCAAATCTCCTGGAATGTCCTTGCCCAAATGTGGTGCACATGTGATAGAATTTCCAGAGAGCAGTGCCTCTAAAATCAGTTTGTATAATCTTTATGTTGCGTAATCTTAGCTTTCATGACCTGATAAAATGTGAAGTTCAGGGCCTTATTCCCAGAACTCAAATTTGCATTTCTAATAAAGATAGATGCTAGTGTTGCTGGTTCAGGAAACATGCCTTAGGAAATCATGTCATAAGCCAAAAAGCTAACAGTGTACATCGTAGGATATTAACATGTTCAATTTTACTTGACAAAATAAACAGTTTTCCAAAGTGCAATTTTATACTTGCAAAAGTTGTATGTGAGTTTATATTATATAAAATCCTCCTGATACCTGGTATATGTTTAATTTAATTTTTATTGAAGTACATAGATATGTGATGGCTATGAACATATACCATGCGGATCTGTAATAGAGGGTGATGTAATTGATGGACAGTCTAAACCTTCTCAATCTACCACAAGGTTGACACCACGATGCACTTCCACAAGCTTCTCTCAACCAATAATAGCAACAGGAACACCATGGCTGATCTTTCCTGGACAACCTGAGAGTCCTCTGATGCTGCTTTGCCCTAAAGATTCCCACAAACCTTCCTAAAACCCACTTATCACTTGTTGGAATATGATGTTATAACTGGCAATTCCTTGGTACCTCATCTTTTTCACAAAGGTCAGACATAAATTGTTATTCAATGATTTACTGTGTCTTCTCTATACTTATCCTTTTTTTTTTTCTTTCAAAGCATTCTCCACAATAATTATCTCAGGTTGCCAAGGAACCTAAATTAATGCAGCATGTATGCAAAATTACTATTCAACTGGTCATGCTTTAATTACATTTACAGAAATCTACCCTTCTATACACATATTCCAAAGTACCTTGTTTTTCAAAGTATGTTGCAAGAATCGATAAACTCAGTCTACTTATTATTAATTAGGGTATACTATTTGTTAATCTGGTAGGATTTTCCTTCAGCATTGTAAATTCAATTAAATGCATGATTCATAAGTGAATTATATGATTAGTTTCAGCAACTGCTTAGATTTGTACAGTCTAACTCTTATCAGAACAATCAATATTAACACTATTGCTATAAGTTCAGTTATGTCCTTATTTTGTAAATATCTAACTTTATCCACAGAGGCAATGCACATTTGCATTCTTTAATAATTTCTGTTTGTATTGTTTATTGTAGACATGTATAAATGTGAGTAAATGGAATCATAATGTATTTTTACTTAGTATTATACATTATAGTTTCACTCATAGATCAGTATTTTATTCCTTTTTATTATTAAAGAGTATATATACAAATATGTTATTAAAGAATATAAATATTATTAAAATATATGTATGTATTTGTATATATATACATGCATATTTTTTTTTCTGGACTTAACCCAGGAGTACTTAACCACAGAGCCACAACCATTTTTATATTTTTACTTTGAGGCTCTTGCTAAGTCGTTCAGGGTGTTAATAAGTTGCTAAGTTTGGCTTTTAACTTACATCCTCCTGTCTCAGAGTCCTTCAGATTACAGGCATGCACCTTCATGCCCAGTAAGAACATTTTTATATAAATAAATTGTGACTTATCTTTTCTCTAACAGGGGAAAACTTAGTTTAATTTTGATCATTACTTATTAGAAAAAATACATTCACCATACACATTTTGTATCAAACTTTATTTGACCATAAGTTATAAATAACTAGAAATGAAACTACTGCTTTATGGTATAGGTGGACATGCACTTTGATAAGAAACTACTACTACTTTTTTTCAGGCTATGTAATTACAACATCTCACCAAAATACACAAGAGTTTCATTTGTTTTATCTCTTTGCCACTGTTTGCCATTTGAAGTCAGTCCACTATGACTATAACCTTTTAATATTGTTTTGTAAGTATTGATAAGTGCAACTGATGGGAGCAAATTTATAGAAATTAAAGAATGAAAACCACAAAATATTCACATATTGAAATAATAAAATGATAAAACAGAAATTGTAAAACTAATAAGAATAAAAATTTTATCATTATTGATAAAAATAAAGTAATAAGAATAAGAAATTTAGAAAGAGAGCCATAAGTAAAATTTACCTGTAAAAGTAACCTTCTCCTTCTATACCAATGTTACATGATAAAAATGATAGGCACATTTAAGATTTTTAATTTTGAAATCAATTTTAATATTATATTTTATTTTATCAAATATATTTGAAATATTGTGAGTTCAACATTTAAAAATACCCCAACAATTGAGATATTTTACAGTCTTTATGTTTCTTCTCTCTCTGTAGCTCTCTCTCTTTTTTTCATTGTCTTCAAAATCTGGTGTGCATTTTATAATTACAACATGTCTTAATTCAAACAAGCTCAGTAGGCTCATATGAACAGTGCTACTCTCTATAAATAATAGCTAAACAAAAAATATATTTGGAGAAAAAGCCTCATTTGCAAAAAATAAGAATAAAATTAACAACACATGTTATTTTATTAACATTAACATAAAGTAAACCTATATTTACTTTAAAAATAACAAAATACGTAAGATAATTTTTCAGTTGAACCTGTACAAAACAAAGAATAAAATCATACCCAATAGGAAAATATAAATTGCAACAAATTATATAGCTGAAGAAATCAAGACTCAAAGAGCAGTCATATTGACACAGACCTTTCCAGAACTGCTTCCAGAGCCTGTCTTTAGTACTTCCACTGTAGACCTCACACTCTGTCATGTTGAGGTCTTTCTCCTTGGTTTAAAGACAAGATTTTTCATTCCTGGCAAAGAAGTTAGTCATATCCTGGTCCAGGGCCACCTCCTCTTTTCCTAGGAGTCTCAGTCTGGACCTGGAGGAGCAGCAAGAGAATGGTAGCAAGAAGGACAAGCATCCTCATACCTAGGCATCTCCTAGAGGCTGGGAGAACAGTTGCCTGCACATATGGGCACTGAGGAATCAGCCTGTATTTACAGGTCTGTGAGGATTAGTTAAGTATATGCTTTCATTAAGCAAAATTTTGATGATTTGACTAAGAACTTTAGAGAGATTAATTGCCTTACTGAAAGTCAGTAAAAAGTAAGCAATAGAGCTATCCATATACTTAACCAAATCCCATATACTTAACCAAATCCATATACTTAACCAAATCCCATATACTTAACCAACCCCTATATCCTCCCTTAATTGTTTTGCATTCTAGAGCGATCACTAAGACAAATTCTTGGGATTATTTGTGTTTTGGTCCCAGAAAAATGAAAGCTGCTGAAGGTGAACAGATATTTGCTGACTGATGATCTTAGGTTTCACAGCTTCCACTTAATATGTGCCTTTGCTAATTCTCTCCTTTGAGACTTGATGTGAAGCCACTGTAACCTATTTTCTACACTCCAGGAATATATTGAGATAAAGCTTATTACCAAATGACACCAATCAAAAGTCATATTCATAATCTTTTCTGAGTGAAGAGACATCATTTTTGTAGGAAACAATAGGAGGGAGTACTGTTGATCTATCCAAAGATTGGCCCACTGCACAATACAGTGTCAGGAAGAATGAGCCCATCAAAGGTTCCAGGGTGCAGAAGAGTGTAGGAAAAACAAGTCCTCAAGGCTGTGATCTGTCTGGGGGTTTAGTATCTACTTTGGGGAAGCAGGATCTGAATTTCTGGGAGAAAAGAAGAGAAATAGGCCTCATATATGTGCAGGTAGGTCAGATGCTAGATCATAGTAACAGGAAATTGAAGATTGACATTCATGCTTTCCTTATAGTATTTGTGTATCTGCTAATGCTTTCAGGAAGATTGCAACACAAAGGGACAGAAGAGAAGGAGGAATAAAGAACAAAGAGCTCCTTCTTTACTCCAGAGTCACTCTAAAGTCTTTAGCTGCATCCTCAGCCTCATTTGCCATTGGTTTGCTGGGTGTCAGCATGTACCATTCATATGTCAGAGGAATAAGGATCCTGACAACCAGCCCTGAAAAAGTGTATTATCCTCTGAATGGGTGGCAGTGGGCAAGAAAGATATTTCTGACTCAAGCACAGGACATAGATAGGAGTTATGTTGCTACCATAAAAAGGTAAAACTGAGTTTTACAAATTTAAAGAGAACACAAAAAACAAAAGAAATTTTAAAACTACATAAATATTTCTGCACAACAAACAAAACAAACAAAGGGAAATTCCAAACTTTAAAAACAAAGTCTACTTTATAGAATTAGCTAACATCATAAATATATCAGTTCTAAAGTTTTAATGTCTATATTTTGTAGATTCAATAAAAATAAAAATACCAAGTTTTTTTTTGTAGAAAACAAATTAAATTTATTTTAAATGTTATATGGATAAATGAAAGTCTGGAAAGAAGACTAATAGAGAACACTGTATCAGACTATAAAATGTATGGAAAAGCTTTGAAAATATCTGCATTGTGTTTAGTCAACTTATAATCACTCTTGCCCATGAATTCTAAGAACAAGTTAATTTCACTTAGAATTTAGTTAACTCTCACAGTTGCTCCACAAAAATAAATATTCATAATTTTGCTAGCAGGAAAGTTGACTTGCCTACAGCTGATTCAAAAGAAAAATGTGGTCTATAGCATAGGCTTCACTGAAATACATATTGATTATTATTCCTAAGAAACTAATGAGAATATGAATTTGAGCATGGTTATAGGAGGTGATATCATGGGGGGTAAATGAGAATAGGGAGCTTAGATATTGGTTCCTCCATTGAAGCAACAATAACCCCACCAAAAAATGGCACAAATGTAACTCAGTAAACTAATCAAGGAATTCCAGCAAGTGAGGAAAGTGCATCTGCTTTTCTGTGAAAGTATGTAGTGTTTTTGTTTGCATGTCTATTATCAACCATTCTTCATCACAGCAATTTGGCTGTGCAGATGGCAGCCCACTATTTTGGTGCAAGGTATTTGTTCCACAGACCTTATACAAACCTTTTTCTTAAAATATTTTGATTACATGTTTTCACCCATATGGTGGTTCCCTTAGGAACTGATACAGAAATGAGCATTTTTGTTTGCAACCCCCTCACCCTCTGCTGGGCTACAGTGGCTTTATTTTTTCTTTTTAATTTTTATTTTTTTGGTGATGGCATCTGTTAAGAGATTAAAATATATACTACTTGTACCCATCAGGGACAATAGATAGTGTGTGAGTCAAACATCAGATAAGCTCTAAAGCCCAGATGGAAGGAAGCTGAGGAGAAAATCATTTGGGGAATATGGGTTTGAAAGTGCCATCTCATATATTAATGAGATATAGCACAACACAAGTAATGGCCAATCAAAACTATAAACTTGATTGGATTAAGAGATTCTTAGCGTCTTCTGGGTGTGCCTATGAGGGTGTTTCTAGGAACACCTGACTTGTTGGGTTGCAAACAAAGAAAAAGACCCACCCTAAATGTAGACTGCATAATTTAATAGGTTGTGGACCTGGATGGAACAAAAAGTGGAAGATCAAGGAAGCAGCATCAGATACAAGTTCAATTCTTTTTAAGAAAGTGTTTCTATTGGTGTTGTAATTGATTGAAGAAATCAGACTTCAGCTCCTTTACATTCCAAAGTGGATTCTGATCATAGCTCTCCTGGGAGTTTCCAGGCCTTTAGGCCCAGACTAGGGTTGCATCATTGGTTGCTCCTCTTTTGAGGCTCCAGCACCTTGAACTGAGTAGATACTGGTTCTTCCAGCTCTCTAGACTGCAAACTGACTATCTAGTTTCTGGTCAATCTAATTAATCCCTTTTTTATAACACACACACACACACACACACACACACACACACACACACACAAACATATGTATGTATACATATATACTGTTGATTCTGTTCCTGTGGATAATCCTGACTAATACCACACAGGATGAGATGCATGCTGAGAAAGGATTGGCAAGGAACCTAGACTTTCACCTCTGGCAGATTTGTTGGCTCTGAACCATCAGGAGGTAAAGATCAAGCAGTTATTTTGGTTTACTGAATTAGCTTTGAGTTAGTAAACCATATCCAAGTCAAATGGCAAAATTTGGGGAGTAAGGCTGAGTTTTATTTTTGACTCCATGGGTTTAAGGGAATCTCTGTCAAGTCATGAACAACCTCTGAATTAATGGATCAGATACTATATGTAGGGACTATGTATGAAAAGGATATAGTTTTTGCAGACATAGTTTAGAAAATCACTGAAGAAATAAATGATTAATCCCTCAATACTAAACAAAAGCTAACACTGGAGAAGGGGGAAAACCTTGATTTGAAAGTCACCAAATTATGATATCTACAATGTTTAGATTTTAACAGAAACAAAATTACAAGTCATAAACATTAACAAATGGTCAATTTACAGTAAAAGAAGAGTAATTTAATAGACCATTACTTAGAAATTCCAGAATCTGGAAATAACTAAAAAATATTTCAATTAACTGACATGAATATGTTCAAAGACCAAAATAGTAGAAAAAAAACTTACTGGAAAATATTGTATAAAAAATAAAAGACATGAATAAAGAGACAAAAATTATAAAAGTGAACCAATAGACATTTTGGAGTAAAAAAGTAAATATGATAACTTCAATGGAAATTGCATTGCAGTGAACATAAGATTTTATGGCAGGGTTAAGGAAGAATCACAGAATCTTAAGATAGGAAATTTAAAATTATGCAGTCTGAGAAAGAGTGATAAATGAAGTATTCAGAATCTAATGGACCTGGAAGAAAGTATCAAGTGAACTGAAAATTGCATTATGAAAATCTCAGGAAAAAAAAAGAATATTTGAATGAATTATGGCCCAACATTTCCAAAATGATGAAATATATGAATATACAGATACAAGCAGGATTAACTTAAAAAAAGAAAAAAAAGAAAGAAAGAAAGAAAAAAAACAAAAAAAAAAACTACATTGACCAGATTTCAATCAGACTGTCGTCAATAGCAAAAGACAAAGAATTTTGAAATAAAAAATAAAAAAGACAAAACTCATTGCATACAATCTATCATCTGGAAGACTAATAACCAGTTTTTCATTAGACTTTAATAACCAGAAGGCAATTGAATAATATACTTAAAGTACCAAGAAAACTAACAAAATGGTCAGCCAAGATCTCTATATTCAGGACAGCTATTCTTCAAAATTCAGAGAGTAGAAATTCACAGATAAATAAAAGTTAAGACAGTTTAAAACATAAAGCCTAGCCTTATGGGAAGTTATAAAGTGTGTCCTTCAATTTGAAAGGACAATATAGTGTAATATAAAAACATCTGAACAAATAAAGAAGCCCAGTTAAACTTGGGTGTATTTAAAAACCACACCTTCTTTTGATTCCTCTGTGACTATAATAACAAATGTATAAAATAATTAAAACTATATTAATGGGCATGTTATGTAAAAATATGTGTTCTGTGACATAAACAACTTAAAAGCTTGGAAAAAACAGGGAAAATAATTTTTAATATACTACTGAGGCTAAGTTAATATCAACTCAAACTAAATTGTTAAAATTAAACATGTTAATTATAATCTCATGGTGATTATAAGAATATACAGAAAGGGAAATGAGGAAGATTTTAAAATGACACACTGAAAGAGAATCAGTGATTCCGGGCACCACAGCACATACCTATAACTCCCAGCAAATTGGGAGGTTGAGACAAAAGGACTGTAAGTTTGAGTCTAGTCTCCACAATTTAGTGAGACCCTTTCTCAAAATTAAAGATAATAAAGAGCCAGTTATGTATCTCAGTTATAGAGTAATAGAGGGCCAGGCTTAATCCTTAGCACTGGAAAAAAAAAGAAGAAAAAAGAAAAAAGAAAGGAAGATGGAAAAGATCAGTCACAAAAAAAAGAAGGTAGTGTTGGAGAAAATGAGAAAAAATAGATTAAAACATATAGAAAACAAATACCATAATGGCAAAAGTTAAGTTCTACTCTAACAGTAATTATTTAAATGTGTTTTAAATCCAGCAAGGAAAAGAAAAATATTATGATTCTTGTTTTTTAAATAATTAACCAACTATCATCTTTAGAATACTCACTTTTGATTTAAAGACAAAGAGATGGAAAGTGAAAAAATGGGGGTGAAATGATGAAATGATATTTTGTACAGATAGTGACAAAAATCACTAGGGTAGAAAGATTTGCACAGATAAACTTGAGTAAAATTAAATTTTTTCACAAAATATAAAGTCCTTATAAATTATTCTGGGATAAATAAATCAAGAAAAATATATACATATGTACATATGATAACAGAAGCCTGAATTGTATGACACAAAATAAAGTTTTTATTAATAGTTAAAAGACATCAATTAACTCCTTCAAAAAACATGTAGCCAAATGATCAACAAGAAAAATAGAGGCCTTACACAACACCATAATCCAACTAGATAAAGGCAAATATCTCACAGATGAATACACAATACCCAAAGTAACATCATGATGAGTAGACATTAAAAGAATAAACAAATCCAACAAGTACAAGAATTGATGTTTAGCATTCATTAGGAAATATAAGTCAAACGCACATTAAGACACTGTTTTATACCCACTACAATGGCTACAAATAAAAAAAAAGAGAGAGAGAGAACACAAAATTTCAGGAAGAATTTGGAGAAATAAGAACTGCCACACACATGGTGATGGAAATGTAAAACTGTTTCAGCCATATCTGTGGCTCCTCATAAATACACAATTACACAATTATCTTTCAAAGTAGCATGATCTCAATCTAGCAATTCCACTCATATAGGTACTCACAAACACTTTTCTATGAATGCTGATCAATATTTACAGCAATATTTACAAAAGCCAAAAAGTGGAAATAAACAGTGTCAGTGAATGAACAAAACATAGTATACACATGCATACATGTATGGAATATTAATCAGTCATAAAGATAAAAAAACACTAGTAACATTTGCCTATTTCACATAATTTAATAAATACTGGTATTATTTTTAATAAATTTTTTGAACAATTATATTGGATGTAAGGTCAGGGCTTCTGAAAATCATAGGCCATCAAACTCTCTTCTTGCTTCCAATGCCCTTCTTTTATGCCTCTAATTTATCCTGCAGTACCTAGTTTTCACTCCTTTCCATCTTCACTTCTGTGTATACTTGGACATATTCCCCTCCAGACTCTGCGTCTCTACCTCCATATAGGATATCGCCACTAGAGTGTTCCCTTGTCAATTTTCCCTCAGACCATCTTCACTCCCATTAATGAAAGAGGCACCAGACCTCTGATACATCATGATTTTCATCTTTTCCCAATCAGAAAAATGATCCCCTTCTTTGCAACAATTTAAAAAAAGGATAAAGAAAAATTGTTAATTTCACAGACATTTTCAAAACTACTACGGAAACTTCATTCAATGCACACTGTTATATTGCTATAGACCACACGGAAAGTAACTAAGGTGTTGTTTTAGTATATATGTAAATTAGGCAAAGTAATCGTTTGGCAAAACTAATCACTCACCAAAATTAAGTTCATCCAAGCTCTCTTTAGCCTGCTGTTCAAAAATATCAAATATCCTGAAAGTGTGCTGTACTTAGGAGATGTGTAGAAGAGAAACTATAGTTGGCAGGCAGCACTTAGGCATGCATTGTGGCCATGGAAGAGTAAGGTGTACATCATCTACATCACAAACACAAACAGGCAAGCATCCAGGAAAAGTTGAATTCATAAGTGATCCAAGAGATTATTGAAGTGAAAGTGGTATTCAAAAATATATCCCAGAGATGGTTCATTTAAAAACAGTAATAAACAATCATTTAATGAATGTAGATCTACTAAAAAATGATTAAAAAAACCAAAATGATACAAAAGTGTATGTGAAAATCGGGATACAGCCATAACCACAGGGAAAATAAAATAATTGTATGCGACACATCCTCACAATTTTATGGAAATTAATTTGCAATCTTTGATGAGAATATTTTCACAAATGTACAAATGAATACCAGGAGAGAAAATAGTTTCGTAGCTAAATTACAGAAATAAAAGCTTTTTATTTACTTTTTCTTATTAAAGCACCAGGCAAAACTATATTCACAGATGTATGCAATGATATATTTGAGGAAGTAGTAATTCCAGTGGTACTTTAGTTTTCCGGAGGATATAAAAGTACGAGAGACTTCAGATAGTTTTGGTATAATAAGAATAATAATGATTACAAAATAGCAAAAAAGGAAGCTATAGACTGCCCCAGTCCGGCTGCAGCAAAATAACTGGGGGGGGGGGGGGTGACGAACAACTTGTGTACGTTGATACAGCAGGAGTGGGAGCCGTTTATTGTAGGACAGGAGGGGTATATATATTCCACACAGCTTATCTAATTAACATAAAATAGATACAGCAGTCAACCAATAAGGAATCTCCACACTTAATGGCTTGCTGGAGTTACTTCACAAACCATTCCCTCTGGCAAAATGCCAGGTGCCATCCAGACTTGTTTACAGACTCCAGCATTTGCTAGGCGCCATCCTGACTTGTTTACAGACTCTAACATTTCCCCCTTTTGTTTAATTTAAATAATGACCATAGTGGTTTTTACACAAACACCATAAATAATCTGCTACAAGCAGAACGGGAGAATACAAAATGCCACAATACCAAGCCAATTGATGGCTCCATGCAAGAACCCCTTGGAAAAATTATACCAGCAATGACACCTTTAGCAAAGATACCGAGTTACAATTTGTTGTAGATTACATTTTGTTGTCTCAGTCCAGGTAAAGCAGTGTCTCAATAAATTAACTCACAGTCCAGGTAAATCAAAGTCCAGGTAAGTTCTGCAGGCAGTTAGCTTAAATCACAGTCCAGGTAAGTTCTGCAGGCAGCTAGCTTAAATCACAGTCCAGGTAAGCCAAAGTTTCGTCCGGTTCTCAGCAACACTGGAAATTCTTCCACCTTCGTCTTCACTGGCCCTGGGATGAAGGCAGGAACTCTGGATGGCTAAAGAAAATCCTATAGTATTCCACTAAGAAAAACAAACTTCTGAACAATTTAGTATATTATCTCAAGGTTTTTTACATTTGAAATAAGCGTTAATAGTGCTCATTACTCATTAGCTTCCAGTTGTGGGAGAACCATTGTAGTTACTTGCCTTGGAAATGATCAAACTTCAGGGACGGGCTGTCTTCCCCCTGCAGCATCCCGAGCAGCCCCAGATGGCCCCAGGGAGAGTCCGGGGCTCAAACTGCTTCCAGGCACAGGGAGCAAGAGCCTGCGATACTGTGCCTCCAGGTCAGGTCTAGATTTGGGCTCGCGGCACTGGAAGAGCCGGCTGCCACCTCTTGGAAAGTCCTTACTGCACCATGACCGGCTCCTGCTCCTGGCAGCCGCTGTGTCGATTTATGCACCCTCCGGTAACAAAAAGTATTCAGTAATAGCCTTTTGCTGCAACTTTTTTTCCTGATAATCCTTCTTCTTCTGAACTTTCTTTTTCTTTCTGACTAGAGTTCCTGGGCTTCCTTCAACACATGCCCTAACTATTCTTGGTTCCACTGGGGTGCCTCTTTCCCTTATCAATTTACTTAACACCCCTTCCATATTTTCATCACAAAGACAATACAACATTTCAAGACAAAACAAGACACAAACATACTGTATCAATCTTCTCCATTTTCTCAAAATGGCCATTTTTCCTCTCGCCCTATCTAGGGAGGAGCAAATTTGCTCCCGGCAGCTTTTTTTCGTCACTTACCCCCGAGTGTCCTGGGGCTCCCGGAACGGGCCACCATCTGCCGCAGTCCGGCTGCAGCAAAATAACCAGGGGGGTGACGAACAACTTGTGTACGTTGATACAGCAGGAGTGGGAGCCGTTTATTGTAGGACAGGAGGGGTATATATATTCCACACAGCTTATCTAATTAACATAAAATAGATACAGCAGTCAACCAATAAGGAATCTCCACACTTAATGGCTCCCTGGAGTTACTTCACAAACCACTCCCTCTGGCAAAATGCCAGGCGCCATCCAGACTTGTTTACAGACTCTAACAATAGACTAATTTTGAATTGATACAAAATGTCTTAAATATAATTTAATTGAATTATGGAGTCATAAATTTTTGCAGAATTAGGAAATATTGATCAAAATTCATGGAACTAACAATCAAATGTTGAATGTGGTTTTCTACACAGATGTGAAAATTTATGAAATACAACTATTTCTTATTCAAAAAACATTATAAAAGTAAAGCAGAAATTGAAATATATTTAATTTACATTTTTTTAAAAAAGTAGGGGGGGACTCAATTACATATGTATCCCCTAAAGAAACTAAACTGATTTCTGTGTTTTCTATTTTCTAACTTATTTATCTCAAGAATTATAAGAATCAACATAGTTTTACTGGCATGTGAAAATGCCCAATCTATAATTAGTAAGTCTACATTTCCATATTTGTTTTTCTATCAGTATTTTCCTGCTGACATTAACTGAAAATGTGTATCTTTATACATGATTCTAGAAATACATGCTTCTAGCTTGTTCTAAAATATTCCATTAAGTGATTGTAACTAATTTTGTTTTACTGTTTTAAACAGTGATTACTCTGAGATGAAATATGAATAGGTGGCCTTTTTTAATTTGATTTAAAAAGGTATTAACTAATAGGAATCACTTTTTTTTTTATTTATTTAAATATATATCTAATGTCTGCAGAGTGGTTCTGACATTCCTGGAACTTATGATCTTCCTGCCTCAGCCTCCAGAGCTGCTGGGATTACAGTCATGCACCAGTGTGCTCAACTTGGGATTTTTTCTTTTTACCAAACATCTATACTATACATCTAGAGTATAACATTTTATACTCTAGTAGGAAATAATTGAGAGGTATAAGAAGTATTATTTGAAACATTCAGATGCTCTGGAAATATATCCCTAAGGAAATTTTGGAATTTGGGGAAATAGATACCAGCATACAAGTGAAGTGAAGAGCTACAGTTACCTTGGGGAATTTGAGAAAGAGAGAAGAACAAGGCAAAAATGAGCCAAATGAGCTGATGTGGCTAATAATACATACAATAAGTGTGCAATAAGGACATCAGAAGGAGAAACAGCTTTTGGTAAAACACTCTGAGGGCAGTCGATGTGGGAACTTTAAAACATGTTTAAAGATACTTAAATTTATTCTAAATGTGGTGAGAAAAATGAATAGGAGGTATCTACCCTTGTAAATGACATGATCTGATTTGTAAATAAAAAGTATCACATTGGATTCTGTGTAGATAATTGACATTGAGGAGAAAAATTAGAGTCATTTGAAATAGGCAGATTTTTCAGAATTCCCAGTGAGAGGATGGTAGCTGAATCACAGGGTAATAGGTCATGTGAAGTAGTTGGGTATGGGTTTCATCTTGAGGTTAAGAAACTGAAGTATGTCCTTGTAGATGTTTGGTAAAAAGAAAAAATCCCAAATTGGGCACACTGGTGCGTGACTGTAATCCCGGCTGCCCTGGAGGATAAGGCAGAAGGATCACAAGTTCAAAGCCAGCCGCAATAACTTAGAAAGCCTTAAGTAACTTAATGTGACCCTGTCTCAAAATTAAAGTAATAATAATAATAATAATAATAATAATACAAAGGGCTGAGGTTGTTGTTTAGTGGTTAAGTACTCCTGGGTTCAATCCTTGATATTTAAAAAGAAAAAAAATTCCCCCAAATAAGTTTTAGGAAATGGAAGAAAACAACATTGCATACTACAAAAAAATTAAGGAAAACTGGAATACAATGTTTTTTATACAATATTTTCAAAATGGAAAAGAAACTGGATAAATGCAACAAAAATATTACTGACAGATCAAATACACTATGAAAATGATAAATGAATAAAAATCCTCAAGAGCAGAAAAAGAGCTAGGAATGTTGCTCAGTGGTAGGTACTTGCTTACCATCTCTGAGGCCATGGTTCAATCCCCAGTACTGCCAAGAACAAACAAAAGAAAACAAAAAAGTAACATTCAAAGTAAAAAAGACAGAAATGTGATACTTAGAATTTTAAATAACATGGTACTAACCCACATCATATCAGTTAATTATACATAATTTATATAATAGGTAACTCTCTTTTGCCGTTCTCCCTGGTCTATCTAGTCAATGTTCCTTCTGAATTATCCGTAGATTAATTACATTCTATCTCCATTTAATTTCACTTCAGGTCAATGTACAATCACATTACAGAATTGTACAAAAATCTGGGAAAGAAACAATTGAGAAAGAAACAAATACATTCTGGATGGAACAAAAGGACTCTGAAATCAATCTTCAATTAGCTCTCTTATGAGCCTGGCTGAGAATTAAAGCCAATTTGATGTAGAAAGAGGTTTAATTGATAATATATAATGCTCAAAAACTAAGATTGTTATCTGTTAATGTCAAATGTTTTTCCTTAGATATCACAAATTAATCTTAGTTAAATTCGGTGAAATTATGATCCACATTTTCTTTACAAGTGTTTAGTTTCCTAATAGATGTCTTATTTTGCTATTAAAATTTGCAAAATTATTTAGAAGATGAGAAATTGGGGCAGGAGCTGTAGCTCACACAGTAAAGTGATTGCATAGCATGTGCAAGGCCCTGAATTTGATCCTGAACACCATAAAACAAAAACAAAAAATTAAAAGACAGAATCATTTACATTGACATTGTAGTTATGATTCAATATAAGCCAAGTCTGATCTGTGATATTTTACTGGCTCCCACAGCTGGTATTTTCTTCTAGGAAATCCGAATTGCTGCCAACTTAAATTGTTTAAAAAAGCAATTAAGAAAGGAAGAAATAAAAATTTAAGGCATTTTTGCTATAAATATATTACTCTGCTGTGAAAGTGACTCACTTTGCCATTTGGTTTTGATTTGTTAGAAGAGGTTTTCATTTAAATAAAATCATGTCAATAAAATTAACAAATGCAAATAATGACCATACAATTACTGAATTGAAAATTTATACAGTATCATTACCCTATTTATCAATTCCCCAGCCTTAAGTTGTTCTTGTCCAAAATAAGTTTGAGCAAGATAATATGATACTTCCTTATTAATCTAGCAAAGATTCTTAATAGGGAAATATAAGTAAAGTAGCTGACACTTTCATATTAGTCAAATATTTTGCTTGCTGAATAATAAAAAAAGCATACAATTATTTAGGAAAAAAACATATTACTTTGATAACTCAAAAATAGGATTTTTTAAAAAATTGTAAGGTCTCTAATTTTGAAGACATTATGTTTGCAATAGTATCTCTCTTTTAATGTTTATTAGCATTGTATAGGCTTGGATAAGTTTGGTGTAGAGAAAAGACAACTTCATTCAATAATTGCTATCCAAATACATGAGAGAAGGAATAACCACTGTTCTGCAAAACCGAGGTGGTCCTACACACTGGGACCTGTTCCTATTGTTTTAGGACCCAGTAGCTTGGATATGTCTGCCATTATGTTTACTTTCCAAGACATTCGGCATTCTACTGGTTGTAATGGGTAGTTTCTTATAAATGCTTATGAATAACAGTGACGATTTTAAAAATGATCTATAAAATAGACACCTAAAATCAATAGCAAGATTATAGATTAATAAGAAATTGGTAAATTTTAACCATAATTACATTTATTTCTCTAGATTTAGGTGAAAGTCCAGAAGGTTTTATATATTTCAAACAAAGTAAAACATTTAACAAAATGATTTTGACTTACAATTGAATAAGTATTCTTTGAAATTCATTAAATATGTAATTTTAGAATTACTGAAATAAATCACATTTTCAATTTCTTTTAATCTTTGAAAACATATACCATTATACTCAAAATACATGATTGCCCATGACCAATCTTTTGTAAAGCATTGTCTCACATGCAATTTGTTGCATTGATAAATTTTCCTTAGAAATGTAACTATCATTTGGCCAATTCTTCACTTTATTTTTTTTTTGCCCTTTTGACAAATTATTATTTTTAAAAACATTTTTTAAATTGTAGATGGACACAATACCTTTATTATTTTTTATCTATTTTTATATGGTGCTGAGGATAGAACCCAGTGATTCACACATGCTAGGCATGTTCTCTACCAATGAGCCACAACCCCAGCCCACAAGTTATTATTATCCTTATTCCCATGGTATGACAGTATCTGGTAACCAATAAGCACTCCATTACTAATTGTCAATAGATTCTACTACTTTTTTAAGCTATAGTCCAAGATCAGCCAAACTTCTATTTGCAGGTAGTCATAAAAATATTAAAACCATTTGTATTGATTCTGATCAGAATTTTTTTTTCTGGCTTGCTAAAAAGGCAGTGAGAATAGTATATTCCTTGATGTTTCAAACTATACAGAGTGTATTAAATAGTAAAAGAGAAAAGTTAGTTATAACTTCCTATTTAGCCTTGACAATAATATCAAAAACATTTTTAGATGCTGTTAAATTACTGGAGAAAGCAGGGTGAAGCAGTGGCGCACAAAAGTAAATGAATCTTTTTATTTGTTAAGTACATGTAGAAAGCAAGAATTTAAAAAAAAAAACAATTTATTCAAGTATCAAAAATTCAAATTATTTCAAAAATATTTTAATTCATACATAGGTTTAGGAGCAAATTTGCTATATCAAGAAAAAAACGGTTAACATATTCAAACAGCAAATACACTGGGTTACTTACTTGAATATTTGCAATGTTCAATGAAACTTCATATTTGCCTGAAATACAAAACAACAACATTTAACAAGAGGGTTGTATACTTCTGGTAGCCAAAAGGGCATTGGTGGCATCACCATCCTCCTCCTCCTCATCATCATCACTATTATTAAAAAGGGCATTTATCCTTTCCTAGGAAATATAACTTGGATACTGTCAAGCTTGTGAGAATTGTGCTGTACATTTTTGAAAAATGGGTAAGTAAAAATGATGAGAAAATAGCTCTGAGGTTTTATTACCTTTGAATCTGGGATTGTAAAAAGACCTGAAATATACAGTATAAAATTATGGGAGAATAACATGGCACATTGTACAGTAATTTACAATTTAGTATGTGTCAGGTTAGGTTATAAATATATTTTTCAAATAGATTTCTCACTATTGGAATGAGTGCTTAATTTTAATGTTTATATTTTTCTCTTGTGCTGGTTCCTTAGGAGTCACTTTGAAAAAAAATCAGAGTACTCAAGAGATATTTTTGAGCTGGTCAAATCATTACAGTTTATAAATGTGAAAAACCGAACAATTCGTCAGTATACTCAGGCTGAAATTTGCAAAACCTGACATCTAAAAGGTGTGCATAAATTGCATACTTAAGTTCCCTTGTTGACACCTAGCTAAGCAAATACTTATTTCCATGCTTAAGTGCCTATTGAAGTGAAATAATCATGCGTTTTGGTGCTAAACTTAGCATCTGAGTTGAAAGAGTGGAACTATCTTTTGGAGAAAATTAGGTGTATTCTATAATGGTCTTTAATAATTGCAAAATTATTTGAAGAATGGAATGAAGTCATCAATAAACTAAAGTATTTAAACCAAGGTATTCATTATGCTAAAATGTCCACTCAAGACAATACCTAAGAATATGTTTTCCAGAGTACTGTAGCATGTATATTTTATTATAAAACATCTCCTTAGATAATGTTAACTCTCACTTTGTTTCTAAGACCCTTAATGTCTTTCTTCACCAAAGATATTCCAAAAATATTTGAAATATTTTCAAGCAATGTACTGAACAGAATCCACATGATTAGGTATTTATGGAAGACAGAGAACAATACAAACTGTGAAATGTTCCACCTCCACAGAAAAGAACAGTTACTCTAGGTGAATAGTGTATAAATTCAGCAAGGAAGCATTTCTGCCTGATATGGTCGAAAGCTCCTCAGGGATGTTTTAAAGAGGAAAAGCGAATGAAAACAGCCTTTGCTCCAGGGAAGGATTTAGATGTCTAAAAACTAACAAGATAGGGCTTTATATATGAACCCCCCCCACAACACACACACAAATTAACTGAATATCATGAATAATTTCAATGAGCAAAGACTTTATGAGAAGTATATGTGAACATTTGTTTTATTTTATGACAAACTATTTGGAACCTATATGGAAATTTTAGAGAAGACAAAAAAAAACTATATTTTAAAAAGTGAAAATATCTTATTCTACAGAAAAGAAGGGCAAAGTAATTGTGTGTTTTGAGTTTTAATGATTGTTCTTATTGTGTGAGATGAACATCTTATTCTTGTTAAATTCTTTAATATTTGAAGAGTTTTCTAATGGGAAGGAAAGTAGCATTCTCTATACATTAACTATTGTCTGACTTGTTAATTATTAAATAATAAATTCACATCATTAATCACATACTATTTAACAGAAAAAAAATCAAGAACTTAAGTAATCTAGAGTTCATCTATTCTACTCATGCTCCCCTTCCTTACCCCAATATGAATCAGCCTCCTTATATCAGAGAAAACATTCGGCATGTGGTTTTATGGGATTGGCTAACTTAACCATTATCTTCTAGTTAATAGGGCAGAACTCTAGATAGGGCAGAAGGATGGGAGAGGAACTGAGGGGGTATAAGGTTAGAATTTATGGTGGAATGTGATTGACATTATTATCCAAGTATATGTATAAAGACAGAAATTGGTGTGAATAGACTTTGTATACAACTGGAGATATGAAAAATTGTACTCTATATGTATAATAAGAATTGTAATTAATTCCGTTGTCATATATAAATAAAGAATTAATTAAAAAAAGAACTTAAGTATTAAGATTTTTCCAAATTTGAAAATTTTTGATTTACTTATTCAGAAATGCGCTTCTGAATATTTGATGGGAATTTCAGTTATGTTAGATATTTAAATATGTTTATAAATTTGAATAACAATGAAAACAATTATAGTCAGTATATTTAAATGGAAACCAATTTTGAAATACTAATGCCAATGATTTCAAGTGATTTGTTTCTTTATTTCTTTTCAATTTGTATTCCTATTTATATTATTACATTTTAAATTCTGTTTTTATTGTGTTTTTTTATATGTTTATGTTTGTTTTCGGTTTACTTGAGAGACTTATGACAATTACTAAAATGAGAAAGTTGGTTGAAAATATTTGACCAGAGCTAAACAGTAAGTGAAACTTTATTAGTATTTCTATCAAGGAAAAAGGCTTATTTTTATTGTTAGGCATTATTCATTACATGTGTGAATGTCCAAATTATTGATCTTGACTAATTGTATTTGAAAAAATAAAACTTTAGTACTTTTTTAAATTTTTTTTTTCATTTACCACAATGTTAAATAGTACAGAGAGTTCAAATATATATCACAAAAAATTTGCTCTAACTCTAGCAGTTTATGTCACTAGAGCACATTGTCACAACTAAAAAAAAAATGTTCTTGATAATTAAAAAAAAAATATTTGTAATTTTGTAGTTACACATGAGAGTGTATGGTGAAATTTAAATATCAGTAATGTTAAGGTAGAGCAATCTGTAAATTTTATGTATAAAAATATTAAAGTATTAGTATAATATTAGTGGAATTTGGGAATAAAATAATTATAATTTTTCTCTAGACTTCCAAGTTTTATAAATAAACATGAATTTACATTTATATTACTATTCCCTTTTTCTGTAGATTAGTTTTGTTTCTCCCTTTGATTTTATCATTTTTATTAAAAAATAAAATGTTAATATGAACCATCTATTCTGCCATATTTTTACAATAGCATTTGACCATCTCCTTTACCATTTCACGTGATAGCCCACTTTTCTTACTACTTCTCATAATTATTTAATTATTTTTCTGGGACTGATATACTTGCAAATTCTTTTCCATCTGCTTACATTGCCTGTATGTTTCTTTGTCTTGGAAAAGGAATTTAAGCCCCTTTCCCCCTTAAAAAACTTTCTATGTTCTTAGGAGCAGATTTAATATTTCCTTGTTCTAAATAATAATTATGCATTTACTGTAGCATTTGCTACATTCTAGTTTGACAATCTGTTTATACTTGTGGCTCTCATATTGAGTTCTGAAATCCTCTGAGGCAGTTATCTCATTCACTGTATATTCCAGAACATGGACTTTTTGTTAGGTTAGATTCATTGTGGTCTAGTTTAAACTGTAGTTAATATTTTAGTTAATATTTTATTTATTTGAACAACAAGTTCAGTTATGCTGTGACCACAATTATGACATAGAATATTTTCATTAGCCAAAAAATTCCCATTTGTCCTTCATATTCAACCTCTCTCCCAGCATTATCCCTATCTTTATTCTATCTATACAATTTTGATTGGTCTAAAAGTGATATAAATATAGAAATATAGGTGTAGATCCATTGGTTCTGCTTCATTTACTATCATAATGTCTTTGGTTTCAGGCATTTATGATTAGCATATCCATTTAGGTGTTGGGTTTATCACATAATATGACTGAATAGATACATTCAGGACCAAGTGCTTATTTCAGGTTTGGAGAATGCATTATCTTTGATCAAATTTCTAAAGGAATCATCTGAATTTTAAGGAATATTACACTGAGTTTGAGATTTTTTTGTGTAGTTGGTGTGTATTTGTATTGGTCACCTTTCTTTTATGATAACAATTACCTGAGGTTAATCAACTTATAAGGAAAATAGTTTGCATTAATTTGCAGACACACATACAATGTTGGAAGGTACTTTTCCCCCCAACATTCTCACCAATGTTAATTATTATTTGTATTTTTAATAAATGCCAGTCTGGTTGGAGTGAGATGAAATCACAATATAGTTTTGATTTTCATTTCCCTAATTGCTGGAGATTTTGAACATTTTTTTTCAAAATTGCTTTTTGACCATTTCTATTTCATTACTTAAGAAGCAATTGTTTAGCTCTTTCCCCATCTATTGGTTGGGTTATTTGTTTTTTGTTTTTTGTTTTTTTTTTTTTTTTTGGTGTTAAGTTTTTTGATTTCTTTGTATTCTGGATATTAATGTCTTGTCTGAAACTTTGATAGCAAAGATCTTCTCCCACCTACAGAATCTTTCTTAATACTCTTAACAGTTTCTTTCACTGCATAGAAGCTTTTTGAATTTGATGACATCCTACTTATTTATTTATTTTATTTTATTTTATTTATTGTGCTTTAGAAGTCTTGCTAAGGAAGTCAGTTCCTGAGCTGACATGCTAGAGAGCAGGGTTTCTGGTCTAATTCCTAGCTTTTTTATCCAGTTAGAGTTCACTTTTGTACAGGGTGAGAGATAGGGCTCTAATTTAATTTTCTACATATGGATTCTGCAGCATTACTTGTCAAAAAGGCTATCTTTTCTCCAACATATGTCTTGGCACCTTTCCCTAGTATGACATAACTGTATTAATGTAGGTTGTTCTTTGTATCTTCTATTCTATTCCACTGGTCTTCATGTCTGTTTTGGTGCCAGTATCATGTTGCTTTTGTCACTATAAATCTATGGTATATTTGAGGTCCAGAATTGTGATGTGTCCAGCTTCACTCTTCTTTTTTTTTTTAATATCAATTTATAACACCTATCTTTTTTTTTACATTTTATTTTATTTTATTTCATTTTTTATTTTTTTTTAATTTTTTATTGTTGGTTGTTCAAAACATTACATAGTTCTTGATATATCATATTTCACACTTTAATTCAAGTGGGTTATGAGCTCCCAGTTTTACCCCATATACAGATTGCAGAATCACATCAGTTACACATCCATTGAATTACATATTGCCATACTAGTGTCTGTTGTGTTCTGCTGCCTTTCCTATCCTCTACTATCCCCCCTCCCGTCCCCTCCCCTCCCCTCTTCTCTCTCTGCCCCCTCTACTGACATTCATTTGTCCCCCTTGTATTATTTTTCCCTTTCCCCTCACTTCCTCTTGTATATACTTTTGTATAACTCTGAGGGTCTCCTTCCATTTCCATGCAATTTCCCTTCTCTCTCCCTTTCCCTCCCACCTCTCATCCCTGTTTAATGTTAATCTTCTTCTCATGCTCTTCGACCCTACTCTGTTCTTAGTTACTCTCCTTATATCAAAGAAGACATTTGGCATTTGTTTTTTAGAGATTGGCTAACTTCACTTAGCATAATCTGCTCTAATGCCATCCATTTCCCTGTAAATTCTATGATTTTGTCATTTTTTAATGCAGAGTAATACTCCATTGTGTATAAATGCCACATTTTTTTTATCCATTCATCTATTGAAGGGCATCTAGGTTGGTTCCACAGTCTTGCTATTGTGAATTGTGCTGCTATGAACATCGATGTAGCAGTGTCCCTGTAGCATGCTCTTTTTAGATCTTTAGGGAATAGACCGAGAAGGGGAATAGCTGGGTCAAATGGTGGCTCCATTCCCAGCTTTCCAAGAAATCTCCATACTGCTTTCCAAATTGGCTACACCAATTTGCAGTCCCACCAGCAATGTACAAGTGAACCCTTTTTCCCACATCCTCGCCAGCACTTGTTGTTGTTTGACTTCCTAATGGCTGCCAATCTTACTGGAGTGAGATGGTATCTTAGGGTGGTTTTGATTTGCATTTCTCTGACTGCTAGAGATGGTGAGCATTTTTTCATGTACTTGTTGATTGATTTTATGTCCTCCTCTGAGAAGTGTCTGTTCAGGTCCTTGGCCCATTTGTTGATTGGGTTGTTTGTTCTCTTATTGTCTAATTTTTGGAGTTCTTTGTATACTCTGGATATTAGGGCTCTATCTGAAGTGTGAGGAGTAAAGATTTGTTCCCAGGATGTAGGCTCTCTATTTACCTCTCTTATTGTTTCTTTTGCTGAGAAAAAACTTTTTAGTTTGAGTAAGTCCCATTTGTTGATTCTAGTTATTAACTTTTGTGCTATGGGTGTCCTATTGAGGAATTTAAGCAGGAAGTGTGAATCAGGCGGTATAGCGATACCAGACTTCAAACTATACTACAGAGCAATAGTAACAAAAACAGCATGGTCCTGGTACCAAAACAGGCGGGTGGACCAATGGTACAGAATAGAGGACACAGAAACCAATCCACAAAACTACAACTATCTTATATTTGATAAAGAGGCTAAAAGCATGCAATGGAGGAAGGATAGCATCTTCAACAAATGGTTCTGGGAAAACTGGAAATCCATATGCAACAAAATGAAACTGAATCCCTTTCTCTCGCCATGCACAAAAGTGAATTCAAAATGGATCAAGGAGCTTGATATCAAATCAGAGACACGCCGTCTGATAGAATAAAAAGTTGGCTACGATCTACATACTGTGGGGTCGGGCTCCAAATTCCTCAATAGGACACCCACAGCTTCACTCTTGTTGCTAAGAATTGTTTTGGCTATTCTGGGTTTCTTTTTTTTTTTTTTTCCAAATGGATTTCAGCACTGTTTTTTTTTTTTTTTTTTTTCTAGATCTATGAAGAATGTCATTGGTATTTTGATGTAAATTGCATTGAATATGTATAACACTTTTGATAATATGACCATTTTATCAATATTAATTTTCTCTATCCAAGAACATGGGAAATCTTTTATGTTCTAAGGTCTTCTTTAATTTCATTATTTAGTGTTCTATAGTTTTCATTGTAGTGGTCCTTTACGTGTTTTAGTAGATTGATTCCCAAGTATTTTCCTTTTAAAGCAATATGGAAATTCCTTAAAAAAATAACAAAACAAAACAAACAAACAAAAAACAAGCAAACAAAAAAAAATGACTCAGTTATCCCACTCCTCCATGTATATCCAAAATATTTAAACTCAGCATACAACAGTGATGCAGTCACATCAAAGTATTTAGTAGCACAATTCACAACAGCTAATATTTGAAGACAACTTAAGCACCCTTCAACAGATGAGTGGATTGCCGCAGTCCGGCTGCAGCAAAATAACCGGGGGTGAGGAACAACTTGTGTACATTGATACAGCAGGAGTGGGAGCCTTTTATTGTAGGACAACGGAGGTATTTATACATTCCACATAGCTTATCTTAATTAACATAAACTAGATACAGCAGTCAACCAATAAGGAATCTCCACACTTAATGGCTTGCTGGCGTTACTTCACAAACCACTCCCTCTGGCAAAATGCCAGGCACCATCCAGACTTGTTTACAGACTCTAACAGTGGATAAAGAAAATTTGGTATTTATATACAATGAATCATTAATCAGTCACAAAGAAGAATGAGATTATGGTATTTGTCAGTAAATGAATGGAAGTGGAGAATTTCATGCTAAGTGAAATAAGCCAGTCCCAAAACTCAACTAAGGACTATATTCTCTGATTTGAGGAATATAAAAAAAATAAGGGAGAGGGACTGTCATAAAATTAGAGGAAAAAGGGAGTGGGACTGTCATAAAATTAGAGGAAATATTAATAGAGTAGATGATGGGGATTGAGGGAGAGGAAGGTGGGACAGGACAGGGAAGAAAAGTGGAATTAATCTGACCAAATTTTCATATGTACATGCATGAATATTGCATAGTGAATCTCAACATCAAGTATATCCACATTCATTAAAAAAAAAACTATAAATAAGGGCTGGGTCTGTATCTCAGTGGTTGAGAGCTTACCTTGCATGTGTGAGTACTGGATTCTATCCTCAGCACCATAAAATAATAAATAAATAAATAAATAAAGATATTGTACCAACTACAACTAAAAAGTATTAAAAAAACTATAAACAATTTGCAGAACAATCAGAAGGAAGTGAATTAGAGCAAATTTTATTCCATGCTTTTGAGATTATGTCAAAATATATTCTAAGGTTTTATAAAATATATATAAAATATATTCTAAGACTTTATTAAAAATAATCAATAATAATTAATAAAAATTTAAAAATAAGAATAATTTAAAATTTTTGAAGACAGGGTCATATATTACTTGAAAAAAAACAACTAATTTTAAAGATGCTATAGAATATATAGTTTGAAAACTAGCATTAAAAAGGGAAGGGTTTATTTTGATTCACGATTGTAGAGGTTCCAGCTCATGATGGTTGGCCCTATTACTTTGGGGACTGTGGGGAAGCACTACATCAGAGAGGAAGCACTGTATATAACCAAACTGCTCTCCTCATGACCAGGAAGTAAGAAAATTTAGGAAAGGACCAGGGTCCTATAATTCCTTTCAATGTCAAACCCTAAGGACCACCCACTAGGCTTTACCTGTTAAAGCTTCCACCATCTTCCATAAGTGCTACCCTGTGGAGAAAACCTTTGGGAAACATCCAACATCCAAACTGTAAAGATATTTTATCTGATAAAATTTTGAAAATGCTTGCTCTATATACCATCTCTTTAATTTATTAATAAAATGTTTGGAAAGCTATGAGTTTCAATTTTGATAAGTATTTTAAAGAACAATACGGTGGGTGTCATATTTAAAAGATCTTTACCTAACTGAAGGTCATAGAGAGTCTCTTCTATGTTTTCTTGTAGGAGTTATATATTTAAGATTTTACCTTTTCATGACAGGTGATGTCTAGAAATGTTTTAATGTAGCACAATATAAGTAGGTTTGTGGTACATTCCATTGTATATAATAACCAATTGTTTTATTACAATGAACTGAATGAAATATATTTCATTCAATGAGTTGCTTGGTAAGTTCACAAGTCATCAATTGGCTACGTATGGGAGTTTTATTTAGTGCATCTGTAGGCCCACAATCTAAAATCTATGTCTATATATGCACTAACCCTCACTATCTGGTTCTGCTTCATCTAGCTGTATTTCAGTTTTAAATTTAGGTTGTGTTAGACTTTTATTCCTTTTTAATGTACTCTAGTTTGTTTTTTTTTATTTTTCTATGTAATATAATTAACTTATTGAATTCTATTAAAAAATATAAACCTGCTCCAAATGCATTTGGATCGTGATGAATTTATAATTCTAATCATTATAGCAAATACCTGTTTGATATTACACTAGTTGAGCTCTAACATATACAGATAGTAACTGGTGGGTTAACATGACTGTAGCCAATGGTGTCAACTGTGCCATATTTGTAAATGGGTATGGAATAAGTCTTCTCCTAATCATAGTACTGAATATTTATGAGTAATGGTTCCTCTGAGAACATTGTAGATTCTGATACTTGAAGAAAATAATATATTGTGAGCAGAAAATAAAATAAAGCATTGTAGATAAATATATTTTAATATTTTCATTAGAGATGATTTTTCTTTGTATACTTTACTTCTAAAGTAGAATAATTAAGGGTCTATGAAGGCAAAACTAGATAAGCACTTTGGAGAGGAGACTAATTTATTATTCAATATCATAATTTTGTAAACTGTAGACATCTCTATTAAGATGCAAGTCAGCTTTTTCTTGTTTTAAGGACAGCCTGAAATGGTTTTTATGCAATCTAACACAATTACTGATGAATTATTACTTAATTTAATAGGATGGACTCTCTTGATAGCTTCAAGTTCATGTCATACATAAGTGCTTTTAGCTCTTTTCTTTCATGCCATCGTGTCTGTGTACCTTTATCAGGCTGTGGCACTTTACACTTAGTTTTCTTAAGTGGACCTTAATTAACAAATACTATGACATCTGTTTTGTACAGTAAGATTTAAATGAGTACTTTTAAAAAATGAACTTATGCTCAAAAATGTCACTTCACACGAAAATAATATAAAACTATTACTATATAATACCATGACTGATGAATCTCCAAATAGACTTGAATGTTAGCAATGCATATTTTCATTATCATTAAGGCCAGTAATAGGAAATGCTGAGAAGCAGAAAAATTCAAATGAAAGAATCTGATGGGATGATGTGATATTTGGAAAGATGTCATTTCTTGCTCAAAAATAGAATTAAATGCTTTCGCCAAATAAATCAGTATCAGCTATATTTTTGAATAAGTAATTTATACAGTAAATACTAATTATATAGGCTCTTGGCATCATACTTGGAGAAAAAGGAAACAAACCGATGTGCAGAAACAACTTTAGAGGAGGCAAACTTTTTGACTGTCTGAATCTATTGTTGTAGGTGAAACAATCTTTTATCACCCCAAAGTAATAGATTTCATAACAACGTAGTTCAATCTTGTTTTTTTTAGAGATATTTATACCTGCCCATTTGACATTTTAAGAATTTGAAAACAGCCAAATCCTGGAATTGTGGAAACATAACATTTGGATTGTGGAATAAAGAGTTCAATTTAATCACAGATATTAAAGACCTGGAAAGAGATTCATTGATAAGTATATTTGGGGATAGTTCTTTCTATATTCAGGATAATTAAGAAAATAAACAATGAAAAACAAAGTATTCACTATACATTAATTCATTATCAATGTGGAACTGCTGTGTTTATGTTGGAATTATTTCTTCCACTCATTAGCCTTGTTACAAGGTCTAAGGGTTATTAGTTTAATTAATTATTAATTGACATTTATTTTGTTAGGATTTAGCAGAGCATTGCATTTGCCAGTAATCAGGTATTCGTTTAATTTGCTCTATATTTTTGCTTCAACAAATTATCAAAGAAAATATATTAAGTCTTTTAAAATGTCAATGGACTTTAAGTTTTATTATACTATCAGGTTATTTTCAGTGTACTGTGTATATATTTTGCAAATATTCTTAGCTTATAATTTTAGTGTAATTGAGTTTCTATGTATTCTCTTCAAAAGCAATAACAATTGAAATGAGTTTTCTTCCCTCTCTCTGGTAGTTGGGATAACAGAATATGTTTAAATTTTAACATTGAAAATTTTTACAGCTAAATCACCATTGTCATCGACATTTGTTATTTTCCCCTTTTCTTTTCTAACACATCAAAGACAATACTTTTTAATATATTTCTCAACAGTGGTGATTTGTATAAAGTCTTTATCTATTTACCTAAAGTCTGTTTGCAACCATCTGAGTTTTATGGTTCAAAGTGTACTTTAAGATATTGTTTTAATTAAATATTGCTAATTTATATTTTTATAATTTTAACTTAACCATGATTTAATTGTATTACTATATTATTACATACACATTTCATGTAACTATAATATAATAAAATATATAAAATCATGAAAGTCTTGTCACAAGCACAGATCATTTCCTGGAAACTTTACCACTAAACAGTGTTTCTACAACATTAGAAGCCAGTTTAACTGTGTTCAAATTTATTGCAGAAAACTATTCAAACAGTTTCCTTTAAGTATGTACATCTCACACCCACCTCAGACCAAAGAGGAGGGTTGCCATGCAAAATTGATATGTTTATGATCTCTTTAAACCATCAGTCATAGTAGAAGAATATTTATCAGGGAATAACAAGAATAATAACATTTGTTATTATTTAGGATGTATCTAAAAAGTGATCATTTATTTTCATTTGTATGTGTAAACAAGTTAAATTCACAGGAAAACAACCTCACAGCATAGTTTTGAAGTACCAGGACACAACTGAATATTATAATATATATACTACTGGGTCTCTGAGTTCTGTCCCTTCCTTATATACCTCACATTTCAATGCATGAGAACTAGGTTTAGGACTGTATTTTAGTTCTTAAATGCTTTAGGGTTAATAGTAGCAAAAGTTGTTTTTTTCTTACAAAGAGAAAAACTGTGTGTCTTGATTTTCCTTTGTTGAATAGTCTTCCTGAATATTCACATACAATATTGTATATAATTCATGTCTTACATTTTGATCAAAATATAAAATTGATGTGGATAAAATTTTAAGGTTTTTTAAATAGTCATTCTGAAAGAAGAGCAGTTAAACCCAAAAATTTGAAATAGTAAGAATGGTTTTAATTAAAACATACAAAATACAAATTTTTATATTTTAAGCATATTCAATTTTATTTTAGTATGTTTGCATGTGCATGTGTGTGTGTTTCATGAAAAAAGGGTAGGTTTATAAACTTAATAAATAATTTTATTTTTATTCCATGTGAATATAAATTCTATGAATGGTCAGTGTAAAACTCATAATGACACTTTCACTCATTTATTGGTATCATACTATGCTACACAAGGAAACATAGAAAGAATAAAAGAATAACTACTTCTTTCAGTTGGTAGGAAAGAATGTGCTTACATTTTTAACATTGCAAATTTTTACAGCTAAATCACTTAGGATTGACATTAATCATGTTTTTCTTTATTTTTCTGAATAATTTTAGAATTGCTTTGAGAGTCAAATATAAACAATGAACACACACATAATTTTGTTCTTTTTGTCAGCATATATTACTTTTAATTAGATATTTTTTATGCTTGATTACCTGCATTATTTGCCAGTTATGTCTTGGACTCTCTCCAATAGAAAAAGAATTTCCTGAGAAAAAATATTTTATGCCACTAAAATATGTTTTTGGCACAAATTAGAAGTTGAATTCCAAAAAAATTAGCAGAAGGCAGCATTAACCCAAGAGTATAGATAGACTTCATGTATCAAGAGACATGGAACTATCCAAGAAAACATTCAGTATCTTTAATGTTATAAACATATAATTCATATTGCATATAAGAAATAAAAATTTTAAAACCATTTTAACACTTTATTAGTCAAATTTCAATGCTGTACAGATTATTTCAGAATGGGAGATTTAGTTGTGAGATATTCCGTCCTAAAATGTTATGTCAAAGTTGTGTTTTTGACTCACAGACTTTTAGACCTGGAGAGACTTATGGAAACATAGCTCATATTCATAATCTTCAGAAAATAAAGAGGTTAAAATGGCTTCTTTATGGTAAAATGTTAAAATAAAAGCAAAGCCATAAAATTATTATTTTTTATTTCCCAATTTAGAGATTACCTGGATATGGAATTGAGTTAGTTGTAAAGACATCAAAATCTGAATTGAAAAGAATAGAATAAATACTAACTTAATAATATTAAATTAATTAAAATTATACTACTATTAATATTTTCAATCATCTATTAAGGTCTATATATGTTAAGCAATATTCTAAACAACTTATATGTATATGTAAACATAAAAGGTTTGAATGTTTTATATATCCATAAAACCTTATTTAATAGTCACAAGAACTATATTTATACTTAATATCATATTTCTCCTAATGAGTAATGGAGAATTCATAGGCTTTAATTTATTTTCCCAAGATTATCCATGCAAAGACTGATGGATCCAAGCTTTTATTCAAGTAATGTGACTTCAGAACAAGGATTCTCAGCGATTAAATGATGAATTAATTCCTACCTTAAAACAGGCAGACTGGGAAAATTAATCTTACTCTTCTTATGATGTTTGATCCATATAACAGAAGAGCAGAAAGTAGACAGAAATTGAGTTCTACAAGTTGGTCCCTCTGGCAAAATCTCCCACATGATGCTATTTGTCTTAGACCTGGTAGTTACAAGTAAGGAGGGATGACTATAGAAAAAGATTGAAGAAACTCCAAATAATGTATATATAGCATTTATCTTTGGGATTCTAAAGGAAATTATTGAGAACCATTATATGAAGAAGCATAGGTAATCAGAAGACTAGGATAACACAATGGAATGACGATGATCATAAACTCATTTATGCCTTGTTAAATATCCATGTCCAGGTGATTATAAATGTCCCTTCAACCACCATAAAAATAAATTATTATATGATCCTTCCAGTGAAAAATATATTTCCATCACATACATTAAACTTATTCTTTAACTCTAGATAAGCTCTTGTGACTACCTTCCCAATTTCTGACTATTTTTATTGATCCGGGAGCAGTGGCGTGATGGAATGTTATTGAGAAATGATGAATCATTTCTCATGACCAGGTCAAGTGTGTCTTTAGACTTTCTCCTCCTTTCCCTGCCTGACCCCTTCCCTTTGCTTCCATCAGTAACTCTCTGATGTGCATCATGTTGTGAAGCACAATCTAGTCATCTAAATCATATTAAAGACAGAAGATGCTTCTAAGTTGGCTTTGTGCTGGCTTACAGAACAGGCTTGGAGAAACCAATTACACTCCTTCTTTCAGTTGTGTTAAAAGGGATAAAAAACTTGTTATCAAGAGTAATGATTATTAATGCCTCTAAAACACTAAAGAAGTTCTAAAATGTACTGTATATTGGAGAAATAGAAATTTGTGGATGCAGCAGTTCAATTCCCCACCAGCACTTTAGGCAATGAATACAATATTACAGCTCTCATTCCTTTCCAGCATTTGGTGTTCTCAAGAGATAATGCTTTACTTACACAGAGGCTATTAAGAGTAAGTCATGCATTTACACTTTTGTCAATAGTTTTATTAGAAGGTTCTTTAAATTGTATTTGCATTAGTGGCATATTACAAGTTTTGATTTTACTATAAAGTTATATGGGATATTTGTGGGCTCGTGTTTAATGAGAAAAAATAGCAAAATTTTAACAATTGTATACTTCTATGAGAATTTCTACTTTGTTATTATTACTATTGTAGAAGGGAGATATATATATATATATATGTATATATATATATACATATGTATTTATATATATACATATATATGTATGTATGTATATATATATATATATATATATGTATGTATATATATATATATATATATATATATATATATATATATATATCATCAAATATGATTTAAAAACTCTCTTTAGGACCCTTGCTTAATTCATACAGAAAGTATTTTTATTAAAGATATCTCATTGAGTAGCATGTGTATACTAGCAAATTGGGATTCAAGTTTATTATATACTTAAATGTTGGAACACTTTATTTAAGGATTATTATTCATTTACAAACATTGTATTGCACATTATGAGATGTGATCATTTTTAGATTCCTGAGAGTAAAATATTTTTATATTTTACCCTAAAGACTTATAAACCTTATGATATAATTTTTATTGATATACATTCTAAAATTTGTTGTCATGAAATTGTGCTTAAGTAGTTTTAAAGAAGTTAGTTAGCTATTAGATGCTTCTTATTGTATGCTCTTGCTAATAGAAAACATATTTTTGTTTTTTGTACTGGATTAATTTCTCATTTAACATTTTTCAGGCCTATTTTTCCCAAATGTTTCATGTATTATTCTATATTTCAAAAAGAATACATGGTAAATTGACTCCAAATTTGTTAAAATCATGTGCTGTTAACCTTTAACAGAAATGAGTACTATCTTCTTATAAGATACTTATAAGATACTTTCTTTTGGTTTATATAGAATTTGATCCCATTGAATGCTTTATTTACATACGAATCATTGCAGAATTTTCATCACTCAAATGATATTCTTTCAAGTCTACACAATTCGTGTATGATAAAGATCTTAGAATTATTTAACCCCTTATTAACTTCTAAGTGTTTTGATTCTTCTTACTAAATCTTTAAAAGAGTACATATTTATTTACATCATGTCTTTATTTTTATCATTAAAATTTGTGACAACTTGGGGCACAAAGAAAAAGTGTTTTTAATTTTTCAAAACATATGCTACAAATACCAATACCTTTCTTAATAATTTCTGATTTTAGTAAAAAAAATGTTATGCCTGACTTGCTGCATAAAAGCGTCAGTAAGACACATTAGGTAAAGCAAGACTTTCAGTTTCATCCTGATTTTCTTTTGCTAACAATGTAGCCTTGGAATCATTATTTAAATTATCAGTGTCTCAATTTTGCCATCTATAAAGGAGGTTAATATTTTTTAACAACCTTAAACATCAATTGTGAATTTTAAGTCAATGTCCATAAAACAATAGGCACTGTGTAGAAATTGAGCAGATGCTCCAGAATTTAGATCATAATATTTCATATAGCTGCACATTTACTTATTAAACAAATATTTGATGAGGGCTTCCTTTATACCAGTCACCATTTCATGTATTGACAAATGAATAAATGAGACTGAAGAAAATCTGTCCTCATGATAAGTTCAGCTTTCATGTTCAATAGCTTTTCATAATTCCTCATTTCTCAATTGATGAGATCCTTCTTCTTAAAATACTTAGAGGAATTTTTGTTTCCTCCATTGAGCTCTGAATGATAAATATAGAAGTTTATGTAATTCAGATTAGGAGAGCTGTTTTGAGTTCCAACTCTGTGAATATATCTTTTGGTAGTCACAAATCTTCAACTTCATAAACTTAGGTATAAATTCTTTCTTAAATGGAGATTATAACACATGTTCTTTCTATTTCACAAAGCCAGAGGGCTGATTTGAAAATTGTAATGTACATAATGTCATAGCATCATTACTATAACTTTACTTGTTATATGGTCTAATCTGTCAGTTGTTCTGCTTCAAGAATAAACATACATACATACAAGAAATTAGGAAGTTCCAACATCTGGAAAATAAAATATAGAGACACAGAAATTGTTCAAATTTATTTGGAGTAATATTTTGATTTTCAAATCTGCAAGCATTTTTTTTTTCTACATTGAAGCCAAAAACTGGAGCATTTTCAAAGATTTTGATCTGGAAAAAAAGCCTAAAAAGAAGATCATTAGAAATATAATAACATAAAGTGAATGGTATGACAGCAAAAAATTGAAAAAATAAAGTGATTAAAATCCTCATGTATTTTATTGGATATATTTATATGTGTGTATAAAATGTGATATTTATTATGAATGAGTATATATATATATATATATATATATATATATAATGCACATATGTACATAATGCATTACCTTTTTGAGCTCACCCTTCACTAACAATGCCAAACAGGCTTGAGATTCACCTTCATTCCTTTCACTTGGTTGTAATGGAAATGTAAATGGTGATTAGAAGTTATATATATTGAAATTCTCAATTCAGAACACTCGATTCTTACTGATATTGCACTTTTAGAGAAAATGAGATTAGCCAGATATATTTTGATTCTTGAATAAGAGGTCTAAATTTGTGTGTGTTTGAGAAACTCATAGCTTGTTATATACATGAACCTGCCCTCAATGTTAAAAATACAATTTATATAATACTCCTAAGTATGTGTCGTTTTATATTTTAATCTCTTTCTGCATATAAACAAATTTAATTCTTACCACAACTATATGTGGTAGTTATTATCATTATCTCATTCCACAAACAAGAAAAATATGATAAAAAGAAGTTGAATGACTCACCTGAGTTCATGCAGCAAATAAATTGTGGAGATGAAAATTGAACAGAATGACACCATAATCTTAACATTTCACTGACTTATATCAGGCAATCATTTCATTCTGACCCCAACTTTTGATTGAATTATAATAAAAGAAAAATTTCACTTCATCAACATAGGAAGTTTGGAATGAATGACAGGTTTAACAGAGATTCCACCTCCTTTCTATCTGCCAACTACTTCCATATGGAGACAACAGCATTATCTCTTGGATTTCAAGATAAAATTTTCCAAGAGCATATGATTTAAATGGGGAATTGTAATTGCACTCTTTAATTATTGCAAATCAATCTTCCTAATATGATACATTTCAATTATCTAATGAATGATAATATAACTTTTAGAATTACTATTACTGTCCAGTTATTTAGAATTCAGATAATGTGTTATTGCTATAATGAGTTTGAGATTTCAAACTTCACTGAAGAATTTAATATAACAATGGCTATTCTACAGCATTTGAATTTTCATTCAAAAGTCAACATGCTTAGACTTATTTGTAATTCACTTAAACATTTTTCTCCTGCTTGTAAAATATGTTAATTATAGACTCTTTCTTAAATGAAAGTGCAACTAGATCACATATATTTTTGAAAAATCAAATTGATATAATCATTTATGACATGTATATATTTTTAAAACTCTAATTTTAAAAGTAAATTTTTTAATTATGTTATTTTCTTTGTTCTACTTTCTTTTGTTTTTGCTTTTGTTTTTGTGTTTTATGTACTAGGTATTGAACCCAGGGCTGCTTTAGCACTGAGTTACAGTGTTAGACCTTTTTTCTATTTTTTATTTTGAGACAGTGTCTCATCAAGTTGCTGAGGTATTTTGATCATTCATGCTTCTCCAACAAAATACATTTTTAAATTTATAAACCACAAAAAAACTTATGCTTACAGTTTTGGAAGTTGTAAACTGTAATATAAATATGCTGATATTCAGTGTCTGAGGAAACCATTATTGCTGGGTTCTTATTTGACAAAAAGAGGTTAGTTAAAGTTGTTTCTTTATAAGGTTGAAGATTGAAGGGCAAAACAGATCCTGCTAATTCCCTCCAGTCCTTTTACAAAATATTTAACCACCTACTGAAGGTCCCATCACTTAATTATGATTCATTGGGTTTAAGTTATAGTATAAGTTTTAGAGTGGACAAAAACATTCAAGCCACAGCAGAAAGATAACATTTATGTCAATCACATTGACTTGAATTACTATTGTATGTGTTGTATTAGCAAATAAGAGTTTATGGTTTATTTTCTATAAAAATTGGAGAATATACAGAATATACAAAGACATAAATTCCTATGGTGAATATTATTCTTTAGCTCAAATATTGTACAATAAAGTATAGTGTGTCACCATACAGGAAAGAGCTTGATTTGAATCATTGTTCCTACATCTTTATTGACTCTAAAATAGTGAGTATGTCACTTAATACTGCCTAAGATTCATTTGCTTCACTGGAAAATGGAGATAGTATTACCTACTTCAAAATGTTGAGAGAACAGAAAGCCTTACATCAGTGCTTAATAAATATCATCATCAATTTTTTAATCCTAAATACGGACAATGCGATACAACATGAAAAAGCATGGACTAAATAGTGTAATAGTGGTAATATTAGAAAGAATTATATCTACCAATCAAAATATTATAATGAAAAATTTAGAGTGACTGGGCTAAGTTCATATATATGTCATCTATTTATACCAACAACTTATATATCTAGACCTGTGAGTTACTATTGAAAACAGACATTAAGAAAAATGTGATCATCAGCTGAAAGTCAGTACAATTTTATTTCTTAGAGAAAGAAATGAGGAAATAGAATAGACATGGTCAATTAAGAAAGTATAGTTGTTCAATTAGATGCAAAAAAGATGAATCAGAGGGCAATCTCTGAGATGCACTGTGGTATAATGCATGATTAACTAACTCTATGAAACAATTGAGATGAAAGTGCCCCAGCCCGGCTGGCTGCAGCAAAATAATCGGGGGTGACGAATAACTTGTGTACGTTGATACAGCAGGAGTGGGAGCCGTTTATTGCAGGACAGGAGCAGTATTTATACATTCCACACAGCTTATCTAATTAGCATAAACTAGATACATCAGTCAACCAATAAGGAATCTCCACACTTAATGGCTCACTTTTGTTACTTCTCAAACCACTCCCTCTGGCATTTTGCCAGGCACCATCCAGACTTGTTTAGGAACTCTAACATTCCCCTGGCAAAATGCCAGGTGTTATTTTGACTTGTTTACAGACTCTAACAGAAAGACTTGGATCTTATTAAGACCTCAGTTGGAACCACTCATGTAATTCTAGATTCCAATTTGGTAGTTTGTTTAATCTTACTTGTTTCCTTCCTGCCTTTCTTTCTACCTTCTCCCCTAGATATTTTCCACATAAATTACATTGTGACTTATTTTCCCCATATGCCCCCTTTTACTTGTATACATATATACTTGGCATGCTCATGTCTAAACCTATACTTCAATTTCCCTCCTGTCTGGATTAATTCAGTATTTCACAATGCCCTTTAATTCATGTTTCCATGCTAAAATACTGATATTAAAATAAATCCATATACTGCATCACACTTACATTTTTAATGCTAAAGCTTCCTGAACATTTCCAATAAGGAGATATACTAAGGAATATGTCATAGATAAATTTTACTTAAAAGGTTTTTGAAGCCCAGTGTTCTGCATTTGTGCTCCACAGAATACAGACACATGCCAACAGTTAATGTTGTTTTAATACATTTTAAACTACCAGAGAAAATAGTTATGTGGAAAAGTTTACTGTCATTCAGTATTCTAATATTACATAAATAAGTTCTGTGTGATAATTGGCCATTTTTTTCTGCACAGTGTTTTGTTGTTCTCTTGAACAGCTGTTAGGATTTTTTCATAATAGGTTTTGTTCAATACATGTTTTTTTCTTATCTTTTGTTTCTTTCCTTTTTTTTTTGTTTTGTTTTTTTGATGTTTTCATCTTAGTTAAATCCACTCTTGCTAAAGAAGTAAAGATTTGATCTTTACTGTTTGGCTTCAGTTTTAGTATAAATAAACACTTCCCCATTCAAATGGTGGATATTTTAATTGTTTAATCAAATTAAATAGTTTATAATGAAATGGTACTTCCTTCCTTATTATTATAACTATTACCATTATTATAAAAATATGCCCCAAGTCTAACATAAATATGATGGCAAGACTGTAACAATACATAAAGTTTTTTGGCAGGTCCCAGAAATTTTTTTTCCAAAATCCTGAGTCATGTTTCTAAGTATGTATTACTCCCAAACTTCAGGAGTTCTTAACAGATACAAAGCATTTGGAAACATTGTTATGACACTCAAAAACATTACAACAAAACTGAGGATATTAAGTTACATGAATTCATTGGAAAATATACTACAATATTATTCTTATTTTGAAATATAATATAATATATATAAATAGATATAATATAATAATATATTATATTATATATAAAATTAATGTGATATATATGGATAATATAATATATTATATTATATATAAAATATACCACAATATTATTATTATTTTAAAATATAATACATATGATAAATATACCACAATATTAATATTATTTTTAAATTATATTCATTTGCCTAAGTGAATGATTATTTCTAGTTGTCTGCAGGTAATGAAAAATACCATGTTTTTGAATTTCTTCAATTTTTAATTTATATTAGAAAAACGATGTAAATTTTGTATTAAAATTATAGTGTCCAGTTTAAAAGTTATAATGTTCTATAAGAAAAGTTGTCTATTTTTTATGATGATAGTCAATATATAAAGAGTATATCAATGTGAAATTTTATTTTCGCGGTAGCACAAACTAAGAAGTTGGATCATGAGAGAGAGATAGGAGAAAAAATGTAGACCTTTCAAATATTTAAGAAAAAAATATTAAATAGCTATAATAAACCATTCTAATTATTAAATTTAAAATCCTTCATTGGCTCTCTATAATGGTTTCAGTCCATAAAATTTCATTTTCATTTGATAAATAATTTGAGATAAATGTGGTTTGTTTTGAAAAAAATATTTTAATTGATAACCATTTCAAAGAAAGTATTTTATTTAAATAAAATTTCAAGTTTTTCTTAAGTTTTATTGAGCTGGTCTACTTGATTCCATGTATATCTATTCATTATGAGGTTACAAATGGGGTGAAAGTTTTATCTCTAATATTTCTGGGTACCCTGTGTTATTGAATGCCCTTTTACTATGATTTATAACTTCAGCCCAAATCTCATATAGATTTATAAACTAGCCATGGTCAACATAAGTTTGATTTTATTTGTCTACTTCCATGCAGTCTTCTTCTAGGTATAGGAGCACAAGCTAAAAAGTATGGATTGTTGTTTTTAACAGTGTAAATTACAGGACCTTAATAAACACAAGGTTATGTTTGGTTTTGCCTCTGGAAAACATTGACTGCAATTTTTAACACAATGAAGATATTCTAATGACTGTTTTGGTAACTATTATGTTGATAATCATAAACATTATAAAAATATATATTTTTACATATTTATAAAGCAAATAATTTTTTATAATATGGAAGTAAAAAGAAAAGATTAATAGTCAATAATTTTCTATAATAGACTTGAAGTGTTATCATTAGTGCTGATTATTCTTTAGAGTTTTAATTGTGTCAAATTATTTTAAGTAGTTGTAATAATCTATAAATAGAGCTATCACTTTTCTCATTACTTCATATTTTTAAAGTAAGCATTACTTTTCATTTATTAAATAAAAAATATAAAATATAAATAACTTTAAACAACAATGCAGTAGTATAGTATATTATAAAAATAAAAGTAACAACTCCTTTTGTGTGTGTGTGTGGTAATGGGGATTGAACCCAGGGCCTGCGCATGCAAGGCAAAAACTCTACCAACTGAGCTATATCTCCAGCCCTATAATACAACTTCTTAAACCGAACATTACTTTCATTTTGATATGATGTATACTATGGTATCCAATGTTAAATGACTTGAGTATATGTACACTAAGATATGCATTATTATTAAATAAAAAGCTTATCATTAATATTGCTTACACTACATTGTCCTATGCTTTTTTACTTTAAATTACATTCTAGTATACCATGATTGTTTATATGTCATATATAATTTCTTAGTACATTGATTTCAAGAAATTCACCTTTTTTAATTTTAATTTTTTAAATTTTGGTATTGGCGATTGAACTCAGGGACACTCGACCACTAAGCCACATCCACATCCCCAGCCCTATTTTTTATTTTATTTAGAGACAGGGTCTCACTTTTACTGAGGCTGGACTTGACGTCACAATCCTCCTGCCTCAGCCTCCTGAGCCACTGAGATTACAAACACAAACCACTATACCGGAAAGATCATTTTGATCATGCCAGCAATTTTTTTGTTTTGTTTTTGTTTTTGTTTTTTGAGCACAGGAATTGAACTCAAGCACACTTAACCACTAAGCTACATCCCCAGCTTTTTCATTATTTTTTTGATGCAGGATTTTGCTAAATTGCTAGGTCTTGCTAAGTTTCTGAGCCTGGCTTCAAACTTCTGATCCTTCTGCCTCAGCCTCCTATGCCACTGGGATCACAGGCATGCAACACTTATTATTTGTTATTTTCATTGGGATAAACATTGTTATGTATATATCTCGTATACACATGGTAACTTTATAATAAATTTATCTTAATAAATTTATAGGTCTAATAATATTTTTTCATTTTAAATTTTAAATCAAACATTATTTTTGTATTTTAAATTTAAATCAAACATTGTTTTTTGTATTTTTGTAGATGGACACAATGCCTTTATTTTGTTTATTTAGTTTTTTTAATGTGGTGTTGAGGAGTGATCCCAGTGCCTCCCACATGCCAGGCAAACTCTCTACCACTGAGCCCCAGCCCCAGCTCCTAAATCAAACATTCTTTTTAAAATTTATTTTAACTAATATGTAAAAAAATATAATAATTACACCTATTTAGGGGATACCACATTACTGTGCAATAGACCAGGAGAACTTCTCACTCATAACTGTAAGTTGGTTTCCATGAATAAATATTTACCCATCCCTCCCTCTCCCATCCTTCCTCTACCTTCTGGGAACCATATTTTACTTTGAAGTTCTATGTAATCAACAATCACTATTTGGAATTTCTCTTTGGTGACAACTTTCAAAGATAGATGATAGATAGATAGATGATAGATGACAATGTTCATTATATTCTTGTGATCTTTTGCTTTATTCAAAAATCAAAACAAAATAATGCACACAATAAGAAAAATACTATGTACATGTTAGAATCTAAATAACCACATTTAGTCACATATGCTTATAAATGTAAGGATTCCTTTGCCTTAATTCCCAGTCTGTTTTACTCCCTTTCCCATAGAAGTGAAGAATTTTTTAAATTTGATCTATATAATTCCTAAAATGCTTTCATATCTGTTGTCACAGTTAGGATATAAGGAGTCCTGCAAAATCTCCTGTTAATGTAGGAATATTCATAGAAAGATAGATTATTATATCATGAGAACAGTAACCAAATAAGTTCATCCTAGTTTGAATGGATTGGGTGGTAACTTTACGAGGTGAAGGGTAGCTGGAGGTCACTGAGGGTTTACCCTAAAACTATGCATCTTCCCTTTGGCCTTTTTTCATCCAATTTCTCTCTCTCTATCTCATTCAATTGATATATATATTTTTTTTTTTTGGGGGGGGAGGGGAATGGGGCGTTTACCAGGATTGAACTCAGGGCACTTGAGAATTGAACCACATCCCCAACCCTATTTATTTTATTTAGATCCAGGTTCTCATTAAGTTGCTCATTGCCTTGCCACTGCTGAAACTGGTACCGTATGTAAAAGATACAGTTATAACCATTTCCTGGAACATGAAATTGCAATAGTCTCACCCCCTAAAAAAAATTAAGTAATGATTTTCTCTAAACCCCTACATTTAAACTATTCCATGTCATACGAACCATATTATTTTTAACATTTATCTATGAAAGATTGGGTCTTCTATAATTTCACATATTATTTTAAATTTTAGTTACCTACAGAATTATTAACTTCATTTTTCATTTCTTTTTTTTTATTTCAGCCATTCTAATTTAACTATAATTATTTTATGTTAACTGAGAATACATGTAATTACTTTTCTTAAATATAAACCATGAATTTCACTCACAATAATTCCTCATATAATTATATTTAAAATGTATTATTAAAAAAATGTAAGTTTTAAATAGTAGATAATATGATTCAGCGGTTTTAAAACTGAATTATAAAGAAAGTCATAATTAATATTCTACTTCAAAGACACAGAGAGGTAAATGATATAAAATAGACATCATGTCTTTTGATGTCTAAATATATTACTTATGTGAATAAAGTCATAGACTTTAGGAAAACAGTCACAGATGGAGACCAGAATAAATATTCTTGAATATTAACATGCTGTGCTCTCTATGTTTCTCTGGGAGTGCATTCACTTACCATATCAATTAATGTGTTTGTTGCCTTTGAAATATATTTAGATATATGGCACTATCAACCCAGGAGGGCATTCAGCAAACAACTGAATCTTCCTTCTTAAATTACTATATTATGAGGGAATACAACATACTTTAATTTCTTTGAAGGATTTCTTTATCATTTTGTGTGTTGTAGTCCAAGAAAAAACAATTTATTACCAAAATGGAAAGTGATCCTAGACTATTAAATAGTGGTGTTCCTTTCTTCCTCAAAAATCGTATGTGATTCATATACCTGGGAAAGCCTCATTTTATCATTGGTACAATAGCCTCCTGATCTCCAAAGACTTATAGGGAATAGAAAGTTATACCTATGTCAAGTCACTGGGCTTTTCATTTTTTAAAATGTTTAGATTTATTAAAGACATGAGATGATAATATGAAGGACTGATTATTTTTGCATTCTAAGCTATTGGAAATAATTTAGGTACAAATATATATTGCTCCTCTACATAAAATGAGTACCTGATTATTTAACCTAGCATTTTAAGATTGCTGTCATAATGATTGAACCATTTTTCTAACCATGTGTTCACATAGACTGAAAAACTGAAAATAAAAATAATTATGCTTTCAAACAATATTTTTACCTAGTTTGTATTGAAATGTAAAAACATGGGAAAATTATGGTTACTGAAAGTATAGTCCAAATTAAGCTATATTTAAAATAATAAAAAAGTAAGAACTGGTTTATTTACAATAGATTGATTTTAAACAAAATTGGATCCTATGCTTGAAAGTGACTATCAGTACTATCTTGGTTGTTCTCTATTTCAGCTTCTTATTTATTCACTTGGGCTTTCCCTTAAATTTTGAGATATTTCCAGGAAAAACAAGAAACTAGACTGGGGTACACAAACCAGATTCATAATATTTTGCTGTCCTAACCTCAGGGATGTTTTCTCTGACTTTTTTTCATTAATTTTCAGAGAAAGTTATTTTGGATGGAGTTGTTTTACATTTATTTCAGTGCTCCAAACATGCCAGATTTTGGTGGTAAATAGAGAAAACCTGTGAGCTTAGATTTGATGGTGGAAGAAAGGGCAAAGGTAAAAATTTTTTGACAAGTACCGAGAAATAGGGTAATGGGTTGTACAGTGGTTTCCACTTCTAGTCTTTTGAGAAATCTACATACTTCTTTCCAAACTGGTTGTGCCAATTGACAATCCCACCAATAATGTATGAGTGTACGTAACCCCCCACATAATTGCCAGCACTTATTATTATTTATATTTTTAATGTTTTTAGAATGTTCTAGTTATGAATAATATTGGGGTGTGTTTTGATATAATCATACATGCAAGAAATAGAATTTGCTATACTTCAGTCCCCAGTATGTCCTCTTTTAGTCTCCTCTTCCCTTTCCTAGTTCTTTGTCTTCTGCTCTACTGCTGTTCCTTCTCCTTTTTCTCTACCCATCCTCTCCTCCTCTCCCCCATATGGTGGTTCCATTTTTAGACTTTTGAGGGATATCTATTTGGCTTACCAAAGTAACTGTACTAATAATCTGGTCCCACCAACAATTTGTCAGTGTACCATTTCCCTCACATTCTTAATATCATTTATTGTTTTTATTCTTGATGATTGCCATTCTAATTGGAACAAGATAAAATTTCAATGTAGTTTTTAGTTTCATTTCTCCAATTGCTGAGGATATTGAACATTATTTTTTATACATTCACTGGTCATTTGTATTTCTTCATTTAAGAAATGTCTCTTTCAACCAATTGCCCATTTATTAGTCTGGTTTTTTTTGGTATTAAATTATTCAATTTCATTATATATTCTGTATATTAATCCCCTTTCAGAAGAGCAAGAGCCAAGATTGTTCTCCCTTTCAGTAGGTTGTTTCTTTACACTCTTTGTTGTGCTGAGTTTTTTTTTTTTTCATTTTAAACCATTCCATTTACTGATTCTTGATTTCATTTCTTGTGCTTTCAGTGTCTCATTAAGGAAGTTTGTACCTGCACCAACATATTAAAATGTAGACTCTATGCTATGTTCTAACAATTGAAGTGTTTCTGGTCTAATACCTAGGTCTTTGCTCCACTTTGAGTTGATTTTTGTGAAAGACAAGAATCTAGTTTTATTCTTCTATATATGGATATACAGTTTCCCAAGCACCATCTGTTTCAAAGGTTATCTTTTGTTCACTGTATGTTTCGGGCACGCTTGCCAAGAATCAGATAATTATTTCTATGTGTATTTGTCTTTGTGTTTTGTATCATATTTCATTGGTCTTCCATGTTTCTTTTTATGCCAATACCATGCTGTTTTTTTTTAAAACTATAGCTCTTAGTATAATTTCAGATCAAGAATTATGATGTCTACAGTATCTATTGCTCAGTATCACTGTGGCTATTCTGACTAGAAATTGAACCATCTATCCCAGTCTTTGGTATTTATCCAAAAGAACTACCATCATTATATTATATTCATACATGCATGCCAATGTTAATAGCAGCACAGTTCACAATAGCAAAGTTATGGAAACAGCTCAGGTATCTGTCAACAGATGAATGGATTAAAAATGTGGCATATATACAACATATAGTGGTACTCAGACATAAAGAAGAATGAGATTTTATCATTTGCTGGTAAATGGATGGAACTGTAGAACTTAATGCTAAGTGAAGTAAGCCCAACTCCAAAATTCAATGATTGAATGTTTTTTCTTTTATTTTTTTTTCTCATATACAGAGCTAGAGAGAAAGAAAGAATTAAAAAGGGGGGGATCCCATGAAAATAGAAGATAGAACAGCAGAATAGAGGCAGGAGTCCAAGAGGCAGGGAGGAGGGATGGGAAATAACTGCCAAATAAAATTGAGCAAACTATACCATGTGCATGTATGAATATATCACGGTGAATTCCACAGTGAATTACAGCACAATAAAGTTATGCTGGCTTAAGGAACCAGGTACAGTCCTCATCTAAATTCCAGTATTTGAGGCATAGATAAGCATAGATGAATGCTCTATCACCTGTTATCTCCCTGTCTATCACAAACCACTTCTTACTCAACTCATTTGCTGGGAAGATCTCCCAAAAGAAAAGAACCATTTCTTACTATTGTAAGATAAGGAAAAAATTTCCTAATTATTCAAATCACATAATGAGGAAGTCAAATTATTATTATTATTACATGAGTAGGATCGAGGATAGATCAAGAGCCAAATAACATTGATGTGTCACAAATATGCAGGATGACATCTCTCTGTTCTTTAACATTTTTAACAATTGGTATGCTTTTCAAGAATAATCAACTAAATGATTAATAAAAAATGTAACTACTTCATTGCTCTCTTGCTGCTTCATTGTTTCTCCTTAAAAGTTGTCAGGTAAAAATTTAGAAATTCTGAAAAAAAATCAAACTAGTGTATTGTCCGACCCAGATAGAGTTTAAAAGAGCAGAATTCCAATGATTTTCCTGAAGTATCTATAATAAAAATATTTAAAGTCATTGTCTTATTTTTTTGCAGAGGGATAGCAAGAATTGACCTCAGGGGCACTCTTAAACTGAACCATATCTCTAGCCCTACTTTGTATTTTATTTAGAGACAGGGTTTCATGGAGTTGCTTAGCACCTTGCTTTTCCTGAGGCTGGCTTTGAACTCATGATCCTCCTGCCTCAGTCTCCTGAGCTGCTGGAATATCATTGTCCTATTTTTAAAAGTAGTACACTGACCTCTTTCAAAACTTTATATACCATCTTTTTTGTTATTACCATACTATAACCTTTAATCAGAAATGTACGTGTAGCATGAAAAACGCATTAATGAAAAAAAATCAATTTTAAATAAAAATCATCTATATGAATTCAAACTAGTATTTAAATTACTAAAAACAATAGCATTGATTGTGTACTTATTGAAAATGAAATATTGTGTTAAACAGATTATGGGCATTATTTCATTCTAGTGTCACAATATCTTTGAAGTGTACATAATTAACAGACAGAAACAGAATTTGAACATGATTATTCAAGAACACAAATCATTGAATATAAAAATAGTTTCTGTGGCAAAATTTTCACTAAATTTTCCAACAAATTGAATAATGAGTAAAAGCAGCATTAATTGTACATTAAAAGCTGAATAAGTGAATGGATAAAAAAAAAGCTTTAATTCACACATTTTAATAAAATATGCATCAATAAAATAGCTTATAAAGTCTTTGGAATCAAAAGGAACAGGAGAAGTGATTCAGAAAGTTTAGTTACAAGATTATGTTTAGTGATTTATTTGACTAGGAATGAAAAATAAAAGGGATAGCTGGGTTGATAAAATTAATGATAACATAAAACATATAATTTTCAAAATGATTTTGATGAAAATCATATGTAATAAAATAAAATTTATAATTAGTAATTAAGGAAATCTGTGGGAAACAAAGGAAATTTGTTGTAAACAAAAACATTTGGTTGGTACATTATTATTCAAAGTAATCTCTTATAATCCTTTGTATTTCTGTAGTATTAATGCAATGTTTTCTCTTTAGTTTCTGATTTTATGTTATTGAGTCATTTCTTGTTTTTTTTTTTTAAATCTAAAGATTTACCAATATATTTTCTTTAAAAAAAAAAACAAAAGACAATGTCATTGATTTTTTTGTTTGTTTTTATTTTTACTATTGTATTAATTTTTGTTCTGATTTTTATTATTCCCTCTGTCATTTAGCTTAGGACTTAGTTTGTATTTTTTTTAACTGATTCTTGGAGGTCTAAACATTAGGATACTTTTTTGTCTTTTTTGAAGGAGGCCTGTACATGAACTTCCTTGTTAGTAATGCTTTTGTTACATCCAGTAAGTTTTGGTAAGTGGTGTTTATATTTTCACTTGTCTCAAGGCATTTTTTAAATTTCTCTTTTAACTTCTCATTGACCCACTGGTTGTTGGAAAGCATGTTGTTTAAGTACACATGTATTTGTAAATTTTCTGAAATTCATCCATTTTCAATTTTTACTTTCATATTATTATAATTAGAAAATATGCTTTATATTATTTAAATAATCTCACATTTATTAAAACGTTTTGTGACCTAACATAGGGTCTATCCTGGAGAATATTCTGTGTGAATTTATCAAAGAATGTGTATCCTCCTGCTATTGGATGAAATGTTCTGTTTATGTCTGCTAGTTTTACCTGGTAAAAGGTGGTTTAAGTTCAGTGTTTCCTTATTGACTCTCTGTCTGGATATTTGTCCATTGCTGAAAGTAAGAGTGTTGGCATCCCCTACTATTACTGTTTTACAGTCTGCATGTCTTCTTCAAATTTGTTTTATATGTTTAAGTTGTCTGATATTGGGTGCCTGTATATGTAAAATCACTCTGCTTTCTAATTAAATTGACTCTTTATCATCATTATAATTGCCTTTTTTTCTTGTTTTATAGTTTTTGACTTATGGTCTATTTTTTATGATAGAAGTATGTTCATGGTTTCTTTTGTTTCCATTTTCAAGGAGTATCTTTTTACATCCATCCAATTTCAGAGTGTGTCCTTATAGAGTCTCTATAAGGATATTAGTCCTGTCTTGTTTACTTGCTCACTTTTATACATGTTGCCACTCTGTATCTTGAAGCCAGAATTTAATCTGTATGTACCAAAAGTAACTATTGATAGGTAAAGACATAGTACTGCCAGTTTTTAAAATTATTTTCCATTAAGTTCCATGATTTTTTTAATTCTTTCTTTCCTGTCCTTCTTTGCAATTGGATAATATACTCCAATAATATGTTTTTATTTCTTGTGTTTTATCACTGGTTTATCTACTAGAGGTTTTTGCTTTGCTGTTCTCATGAGGCTTACACAAAATGTTAATATTTATTTCGGGTTTCTTTTCTTAAGCTGATAATAAATTAACCTTTCTTTAATTAAAATGAGTAACAGGAAATGGCTATGCAGCTCAGTGGTTGTGTAATTGCTTAGCATTAGCAAGGCCCTGGGTTTGATTCCCAGCTCTTCAAAGTAAAACTAACAAAAAACAACAACAACAAACAAAACTCAATATTGCTTTTCCATTTAATTTGTTATTTTTTATGTCACAGTTTACACATTTTTATGCTGTGTATCACTCTTTTCAATAGTTTTGTCTTTAAACTTACACACTCTGGATATAAATTGTTTGCATACCACTATCAAGTTATTGCAACATTCTGCATTTCACCTGTGCTTACTTCCATCAGAAAGCTTTATACTTTTGTAAGTTTTTGTGTTATTAATTCACACTCATTTATTTTTCTTTTGTTTTTCTCTAGTCCTGGGGTTTGAACCTGCACATTTTTGGCAAGTACTCTACTACTGAGCCAAGTTCTGTTTAGGTTTTCTGAGAAGACAGGTCTGCTGGTGATGAACTCCCTCAGTTATTATCTGTTTGGGAAAATCTATTTTAGGAGGAAAGCTTTGCTAGTTAGAATATCTTTTGTTGGCAGGTTTTCTTTTCTTTTTTGTTTTACTTTTCTTTCAGTACATTGAATATATTATTCCACTCTCTCCTGGCCTATAAGGTTTCCATTGACATGTCTACTGATATTCTTATTGGAACATCCTTATGTGTAATATGCTTCCTTACTCTTACTACTTTCAGGATCATGTCTTTGTTCTCGGTTTTTGACAATCTGATTATAATACGTTTTACTATAATTTTGTTAGGATTGAATCTAACTGAAGACTTCTCTTGTCCCTGGACCTGAGAGGTGTATGTCTTTCCACAGACTTGACTAGTTTCTTCTTCTTTACATAAGCTTCTTTCTTATGTCTTCTAACAGCAGTATTTGCTCTTTTGAGGACATCCAATAAATTCCATATATCTTTCTCTTTTCTTTTCATTCTTATGGATTTTTTTCCTTCCCTAACTATATATTTTTCAAAGAATATGTCTTTTAATTCACAGATTCTTTCTTCTACTTGATCAATTCTGCTGTTGATACTTTTGAATATTTATTTTCTTCATTGTAATTTTAGCTGCAGAATTTGCATTTGACATTTTTTTTCATAATTTCAATTTCACTTTTAAATTTCTAATTTGATCATGTATTATTTTCCTGATATTATTGAATTTTTCCTAAATTTCCTGAGCTTTCTTAAACTTATATTTTGAATTCCTTTTTATGTAGTTCATAAGCCTTCATTTCTTTAAGATCAATTACTTGCCCTTTATTTTGTTCCTTTTGTGAACCATGCTTCTCTGATTATTCTTGATTCTTGTGACCATGCACTGGTGTCTGCATACATGTAAAAGCAGAAAAAATTCTAGTATTTACAGACTTGTTTTTGTTTTGTTTTGTTTTTCTTGGAAAGCTCTTAACAATCATCCTATCTTGAGATATGTCTGGTGTCCACGAGTACACGTGCTCAATATTTTCAATGAGGATGGTTTGATTGCTAGGTCAGTAGGCAGGCAGGATTAGTATCTGTTTCCATGAAGTTGGGTTTAGAGTTTGGATGCACTGTAGTTTAACCAAATCCTGGGACTTTAAGGTTGAGTTTGGAGCTTAGATGCACTGGTGTGAACCCAGAACTTGGTACTATGCATGGTGACTAGAGCTTCTATCTGTATAACTTGGCTTAAATCATGGACCATAGGAGCAGACCTAATGTTAGAGTAGATCTGTAGGCTCAGTTCATGTGGTTCAGCCTGCAATTTGGTCCAACAAGGGCTGGTTTATGTCATGGTGGTCCTGGGGCATTGGTTCATGGAGGATCAGCCTGTACTCTGAGTCTGCTGGACTCTGGGTTAACAGAACCCTGGAGCCATAGGAACCTGCCTGAAACTTGAGACTGTGAGGACTGGCTTGGTGCCTACATCCTTGAATGCCATTCTGGAGGCTGGGTGTATAGTTGCTGATCTTGACACCAGCTCTGCAAATGTTTGCTTGAGAATGATGTCCACAGATGCCAGCTTGGAAGGTAGTGATATATTAGAGCCTGGGACCATAAGACTCACCCAGATTAGAGTCTATTGGATTAAGGTCAGTATCTGAGCCTGTTGTTGTGTGGGTCTACAAGGACTGCCTGAAACTGGGAAGACCTAGAGACTGCATCTGCAGATGAAGTTCAGAGCCTTATGATATGGCTGTCAATATAATAGTGGTACAGTTCTAAAGCCAGGGTCAGTGTGTGATGATCTGACTGGGCTGTTCTAGAACTTAGACCAAGCTGGGTAGATGTGGCCACAGGGACAGATCTTGCAATGGGTGATTCAAAGGAGCCTATCTGGAGTTTTTTGTCCTTGTGTACTTGCATGATGACTAGGGTTGCAGTGGTTAGCTTAGGGCTGAGTGGCTGGAAACTGAGGGTCAGGTGTGCTTATGTAGTGATGGTATAATAATTATTGTTGAAATGCTGCTTAGTCTGTGTTCTATGTATATGAATCAATGTGAGAATTAAATTTATGAAAGTCTTTTTTAAAAGACAATAAAACATCCACCTTCCTCTGCTTTTTTTTTTAAACCACTAAAAATAGATCTCCAGCTAGATGCTAAAAAAGGTCGAAGAAATAAGATACATGTCAAATTACAACCATGTTGATATGTTTAAATTTTAGAACACTATTTTTTTTGCTCAAAGCATTGAACTTGAATACGTAATTACCACCTTTAAAGATACATGAAACATATAAACAAGTGAACAAATAAAGAAGCAAGCAAAAATCATTGATTTTTTTAATTATTCAAAGATCTACAAGAGGCTGGGAATGTAGCTCAGTGGTAGAGTGCTTGCTTGGTATGCCCAGGGACCTCAGTTCAATTCCCAGTATTGAGGGAGAAGTTGAAGAAAAGAATAGCAGGACAAATTCATTGCAAGAAAAAGAATAAGATGTTTCTTTAAATACACCCGTACTTCAAAATTTCTAACAGAAACAACATAGAGAAATATCATAGGCAAATTTATTTAGCATGATAGAAGAAATTGGAAACTTTAATGAAATTATGAGATTCAAAATTCAACAATTTACTCATTCCTGTGTCACCATTCTGAATCTTGAGAGATTTAGTAACCAGGAATCACTATTCCATCATTCCATTACTGTCAAAATTCATACTGTTCTCTTCCTTATTAATTACATGCATTGAAACCCAAAATACAGGGAGAAATAACTTTGAAGTATACAAAGAATCACTCCAAATAAAGATAAATATCATTTCACATAGATTATTAGAAATATTGGTGCTAGAGATACACCACATAAAGACATTGCATTATGAATTGTTAAAGAAAACTTCAATTAATTGGAGTAACCAGTCTGATCAATTTCCTTATTTTTACTTGAAGGTTTTTTTCATATGTGAAAGCAAAGAAATAGCAGAATATTTCAGAATCACTTATCGGGAGATACACCACATATGCTATTGATTCTAAACTTGGTTCAGTATTATTTTCATCACTTAACTATCTTGTTCTGGTGTTTCTCAGTCTAAATCACTTTTAATGAAGTTTTATGGCTCCAGATAACTTATTCTTGTGGCAGACTCCTAAATGTATTCCCTTTACAATCTATTCTCATCTTTGTTACTTAAATACTTTAATACCTATATTTTGTGTGATTTTTTAATGTTTTTGCTAGCACATTATAGTTATACATATAATTTGGGTTAATTCTGATATAATCATACATGCATGGAATATAATTTGCTCCACTTCAGTCCCCAGTACTTCCCCTCTTCTTCCTTTATCCCTTCCCCTGTTCTCCTTCCTCTATTCTACTGCTTTTCCTTTTCTTATTTGGTGCTTTACAGATATACATGAAAGTAAAATTTGCCATGAATGAAATTGACCAAATTACGTGACTTTTAAAAGTTTGAGGTGAGCTTTTAATTTCTCTTGACCCCTAATCTCTAAATTTCTGACCATTAGAAAATTCCATAGCGTATCCATGCACTGCCTCTGATATCAGCATGTTCTTTTAAAATTTATAATTGCCGACATTAAAGCCCCATTAACTTTTGCCTGAATATCTGAAAAAGTATGCTATGTAGTATAGCTATTCTCTATTCCATATATATGCTGAAAAGTTGACCAATATTTATTACATTGGCTCTACTAATATTACTGTCTATTAACTAAATTCTAAAATCCTTTAAGTAATCATCAATCAATAAAAAGGAGAAAAGAAAACAGCATTATTCACAATCTCACCAAAACCCACTTTACCTACTGTGTTTTCTCCCACCTTTTGCACAAATATATTTTAAACAGTCATGATTGAACTTTCCTTGTATTTTTCTATATCCATACCCAAGGCATTTTCATCAGTTTTGCTTCTTATTTCTTGAGATTGCTTCTTTCAGTTCTAGAATAAATATTATCATGATGTTTTCAAAATTTTATGTCAGAATCAATCTCTCTTACTCCATAAGGATCAAAGTCTTTCCCATCCCTCTTTGAATTTTTGTTTCTTTCTGGTTTGGTTAACTGAACACAATATATATTAAATAAATGAATATTCTATAAATTGAAAGGAAACTAATTTGGCACTAGGTATTGTATACTGAAATGACTAACTTAAGAAAGACTAAAACCCATGTTCATTCATTCATACCCAATTTTATTTTACATAGAGACAACTGTTACTATGCTCAACTACTAATTACATTAACTCAAACGGATGCTATAAATAAATAGCGTTCCACCTCTCCTCTCCAAAATGTTTGATTTAAAAAAAAAATAGTGAGGGCTAGGGCTATAGCTTAGTGGCAGAGTGCTTGCCTATCATGTGTGAGGCACTGGGTTCGATCCTCAGCACCACATAAAAATAAAAAACAAATAAAATAAAGGCATTCTGTCTATCCCCAACCATAAAAAAAAAAAAAACCTAGCATAGATTAAAATGTAGGAAAGGTATATTTGAAAAGAAATAACTTAATTTCTATAATCTATAATTAATAGTTGGCTAAAATGTTTACCTCGAGAAAGATCCCCTAGAATTTTATTTATGTCTCTGAACACACATGCATTTAATAATTTAACCTGTATTATAATTTCCTTAGCTTTTTAATGGTTACTTTCTATTTTCCTGAACAATGATCAGCATTTATTAAACTACTTCTCTCTACTTAAACATTAGATGATTTTCATTTTTGAAAGTATTACTATAAATTAGATAGAAATGGAAATTGTAATGTAATCTGAGTATTTTGAAAATAAAAATATATTCATTATAATTACAAACAATATAATTGAAGTAAATATCATTTATTTTTGTTGTAATTTCCTAGAGTTTGGATTGTTGTGTGTAAATATATTTCTCTTCAACTATTCCCATCATCTCAGTATGATCAAATTCATTTTTTGAATATAACTTATTTCATGTCAGTTCATAAAAACTTATATAAATTTTAATTATCTTTGTAATGACTAAATTTTTAAAGAATATTAGTGACTTACCTTATAATTTTTTCTTTTTTTTTAAGAACATGAGTCAAGAAGTTATCTGCCTTCTGACAAACAAGAATAGAACATAAAATGTCAATTTCGTGAATATGAATGAGTACCAAGCTGTTGCCTAAAGGACAATTGAACTACCAGCAGAAATTATTTGTAGGTAATGTGAAATGAATAGAATATTCTCTGACCAAAAGAACTTAACAGTTTAACCTGAGCAAATTGAGCTGAGTTATTGATTAGAATATATGTGAGGATACAAACAAATTGTGAAACAAATTAATTATAATGTCTCATCAGTTCAGTCCTGTATAAGCTCTAAAGTTCAGTCATGTCTCATGATATAGATCTCAAAGTCAAAGGTGGGTCATCTAGATACAATTAGATTTTGAATGTTACATTTTAAATATTCAAACTAAGTATTATCTTGAGAGTCTAACATCTGTCTCAAGCTATCTCATCTCTTCTGTCAAGTAATAATAATATAATATTGCATTATATAATACAGATATGTATTATTATGTAAAATATATGTAGTAAATATGAACATTGTATAGTGTATCACTTAAATTATCATAAAGGTTTTTTTCAGTTATAACTAAATATTGAAATCATTTCAATAACAACTAATCACTTAGAAAAAATAACTAGATAAATGTCAAATAAATAACATGATTATTTTGCCAGAATATGTAATAGAGAGACAGTATTCAAATTTATTTTAAATGGAACTGTTTTATTCATAGATTCATACCCCATATCCTTTGCAAATATGCAAAGAGAAGAAAATATAAATACTCTCAACTTTTTGAAATGAAAAAAATGCTTCTCCAACATGCTCCAAGAGATAATGAAAATAGTGTAATCAGGAGCATCACTTTTTCTTCAGTAATGAATTTGCTATAAAATATCATGCTGTTATGGACTGTAAAACCAAACTTGGCATCTAAGGCTGAAGTTTTACCAAAGGTAATCAAATAATTCAAATGCAATTCACTGAAGTCAATTAAATGTGGTTGGTTGGCACAATTATGATAAGTGTACATATCACTTCTGAAGACATATTATAAAGATATAATTGAAGACATTTTGTGTTGTAAATTCTGAAAGAAAGGTTAATTTGATATATGTTCTAATTGTTATTCATGAAAAATTTACAAAATTTCAATTTTTTTTCTAAATATCTCTCCCTTTTTAGCATACCCTGTAAATATATTTAGAGAATATTTCTATTATTCACAGCATATTTTCAGAGTGCAATAAATTTGATTATCCATCTTTTATTATGTAAGTACAATAGTACAATCAACTAACTTATATGTGAAGATTTTTAATGGAACCAAATTTTCCTCTAAGACAACAATGGTTAAAGATGCCATTAGAAAGTTTATCTCATATGACCTAAATTATAAGATCACCAAAAGAAAACATAGCGTGAAAGATTCATGACATTATTCTGAGCAAAAGCTTTAGCATAGGAAATTAAAACATAGGCAACTAAAGCAAAACTAATAAACACAGGATTGTTTCACATTATGAGTATGCTTTAAATTTCAAGTATGAGTACTATGGTGCTATAAAAGAAACAAGGAATATCTCTACATGTTACTAGAACAGTGATTTTCAAATGGGGTGATTTTGGCAAGATATGTCTGGAAATATTTTATTTGTACAAGATGGACGTTCAAAGCAAAGAATTATCCAAACCAAAATGTTCAAGTTGAAATACCCAACATTATGGTATTGAAGTTGTTGTTTAGGACAAGCAATCTTGGCATGTGTTTTAGTTTGAAGTAAAGGTATTTAAAAAGTAGCAGGTGTAAGAAGGACACTCTGGCATTCCTTTTTCATCCTGAACACAGATCAAACTGCCACATTCGAAATGCCTTCCTTTGCCTGGGGATATAGTTCATTTGGTAGAGTACTGCCTAACATGCACAAGGCCCTGGGTTCAATTACTAGCACACACACACACACACACACACACACACACAAATGCCCTCCCTGTGCTAGGAGAACAGAAGCATTCCTATCACTAGAGTCAGAGCATCAAGGTCTGGGATAATCTGCACAAAAAATCTTATGAAACTAAGCCTTATCTTTCTTGTTACTTTCCCCACATGGTTCTCAATTTTTGTTCATGCAGGCCCAGCTACTTCCTTGGTCATCATTTTCTTGCAAGGATTCCCATACATGTAAGGTTTTTTGTAAATACAACTTATGATTTTCCATGGTTAACTTGTGTTATGTGAGATGAATTCCTGGACCAACCAGAGAAAATAAGAATGTTGAGAAGAAATTTATTCTCCTCTGCAGTTTCAACACCAGGATAACACTAAAATATTAAAGTGTAGAATATGTTCACAGTATTCTTTCATTTACACTATTAATTAAAAAAAAACTCATGAAATTGTAACTTTGGAAAGAAGAGAAGGAAGTATAGTATTCCTCACTTTAGAGTGGAGGAAGAGAAAATGAATGGAAATGCACAGGTATTTTGAGATGGAGTGCCTGTGACGTGAATAACCATCCCAGTCAGATAAACCTTATTTTCACAGATAATTACTGAAAGTAAAAAGATGAGATTTTGTGAAACAGAGAAATGTTAAGCATATGGGACTGTGGATCCAAAAACATCTTAAACGTCAATTTGGAAAAATAAGGAGGAAACCTTAAGTTCTAAAATTATTTAAAATAAACTATAAGGAAATACGAACAGTGTCACCATGTATCTCTGCCAGCCACTGTACAATGTCTTTATAAGAAGAAGACAAGTTTCTATACTTTTACACTATTTCCTCTATACTCTAGATGTCAACCTCTTTTCTTTTGCTTTAGAAAAACAGTGTATGTACAATTTAACCCAATTAATTTAATCTATTTATATCAAACAGAAACTAAGTGTATGGATATTTAAAATGTTATATAATTATGTAACAATCAGTAAATAATACATATTTCTGTGTGACAAAATGAACATGTGTATTAGCATTTACACAGATATTTATCATGAATGGCAAGATCATAAAAGTTTTAGAAATCCCCTCCCCCTTTTTGTGTTCATTTTAACTGCTTAGATACAAATTAATAGTAATGAACTCTTGGAATTTTCCCTAGAAAGTTATTTTACCAAAGTTAAATGTTCAATTGAAACTTGATTAAAGAACTGTTATTTTTCATAATAGTTTTATAAAGATGATGCTCACAGAAAAATGCTGAATTAAAAGTTGTAATTTTGCCACTAGATCACTAGATGGTATACAGTTCCTTTAAGGAAATATGCATCAGGAAATGTATGTAGTAATTACTTCAGTGTCCAAAAGAAATGCTAACTTTTTTCATTTAATTATATTTATTTTTTGCCAAAATTGATATTTCACTACTACGGAATATTTTAACAAGTATTTTACACTAAACTTTCTACTGTCATATAGTAAAATACTGGTTTCTCAGATCATTTATTAAAAATTAAACAATATAAATTTTATATTTTCAACTTATATCATATATTACTAAGTCTACCTTGTTGTGCAGCGAGTGAATTACATGCATAAAGGTATGGATCTGAGATTTATCATATTTTAAGTCAATCAGAATATTATTAGATAAATATTAAAATCTGATGTCCAATTTGATATTATGCTTTTAAAAATAGAAAGTCTTTAAATAATTCCAGATAATCATACTAAAATTCTTTTACCATTCTGCAATTATGTACTAAACTATGTTAATTATTATTTTAAGCCTAGTAATTTATTAAGGCAATTGATACACCAGTAATACTGGGACTATCAAAAATCAAAAATATACATAGTACTTACCTGAGTAGTTATAAAATTTATGAACCATATTGCAAAGTATAAAACATTAAATGAGTTATCTCATACTATTTTGATATATTTTCCAAAAATTTGTTCATAGATGTAGAACATTTTTACTCTTGATTAATATCTATAAGGTAGATGTGAATAATTTTTCACTTTGAAAGTTGTACAAAATGCTTTTAACATGCAGCAAAATAATGATTTATAGTTTAATACCTAGGGAAAATATAAACTGCAATTTAAATATCTAATAATCATGTAAGGTATTTTTTAAAGGAAATATGAAATAGATTTAAATCAATATGAATTTTTTATTGTGTATGTTTCTCATTAATTAATAATGAGGATTTCTGATTTCAGCTAAGTCAAAGTGGCAACATTCATCCTAGATTTTCAATGTTACCACTAAAAAAATAATAATCGATAATATAGCAAAGATGCAAAGAAATTCTCTGAAGGGTATGGGTAAAAGAGGTGGACAGGCAACTTGAATTTGATAAGTGACATTAGAGTGAGTGACCTCTATATTCTACTGACTTCATACACAGTGAATAGAATTCTTCACATACTTCTGATATAGAAAGGTACAAGCTAAAGGACAGACTAACAAGCAAAGAATTTCTGGACATAATCAGCCTGTTCTAAACCAACATCAGTGTAAAATCACAACTTTATTAATTGAATGGAACTGAGTTGAGAAGTTATCTTTCACTCAAAGCCAATGGCCAATGACTGAAGGTAGACTTGCTCTTATTCCCCTCCCCAATGCTGAGGAATCAATGAAGTAAAGGAGGGAATTAGTCTTTCACACTTTGCCTACATGATGGAGAAAAATTACACCCCAATTCCTCTGTCAGGAAGTTTCAGTAAAACTGAGCACATAGCTTACTCTATGAATCTTATCCCACAGAAGCAGGCAGTTCCTTGATTCCCTTGCCAGGATTATGTTAGTAGGTTTGAGTCTCTATCTACTCATTAACAAAAAGATTTAATAACACAGGGTGACACAGTCACAGCTCTAATTTTCTAATTCCCACATTATTCAAGGGAATTCAATGGATAGCATCCATCTTTACTTGGTAACATCAGGAAATAAAGTAGTTGGAGGTGAGGATAGTTGAAACTGCAACTGAACTCCTTTTCTTTATGGAAGAGTGGTCAAAAGGGAACTAGAAGGAGTTCAGTTACTGCTCCAGTCCTATAGCAATAAAACAGCATGAGTCACCCATTAGCATTCCCTCTCTAGGGCTACCAGAACACAGAGGGTAACTGAGCTTGTACACCTTGCATGGAGAGAATAGAGATGTGTGTCACTTTTACTATTATGAATTTGTCAGAAGGTCAGTCAAGGAAGCCAGGTCTTCATCCCACCCACTGCAACAGGGACGATAATTAACCAGCCCAGTTTTTCTAGAAAATTATAAGTGGGACACAGAGGGAATGTGAATATGTCCAGTTTCAGTCTCTCTTCTACATATCAACAGATAAACTGCCTGCTAAAAAGATTAAACACAATCTAGAGTTTTGTAATTCTGTATTCAAATATTAAAACACAACCATAAATAACTAGCCATAAGTGAAATGGAAATATCACAAGAATGAGAAAAGAAAATTAACTAAGAATTTCTGAAATAAATAAATCAGATTGAAATTACATTGACAAGAATTTTAAAGCAACCATCATAAAAATGTGTCACTAATTATTAATAAATTGTCTTGAAAAAAATTTTAAAAGAATATAAAAATTCAGCAAAATAGCACATTATGAAGAAGATTCTAATTGAAAATAGAGAACTAAAAATAATAACTGAATTGAAAAAAAAAATCGACAGCATGGGCTCAGTAAAGGAGTGGAACAGAGGATAGCATGAGTTAACTTGAAGACAGATCAATGAATTTTGAACAACATGAAGATATTGTAAAAAACTCTTATCTGTATTAAATTTCTGAACCCGATAGTCAAAAGTTTTCATAAATAATTATAGAGACATCCATAATTTACAAGAGAAACTGATGTGGATTGCACTATATCTCTTATGGGAAGTGATAGAGACCAGAGGGAGTTAGCTTAATGTTCTTCATAATGAAGATTAAGACTATTTCAAAGGTAAACTGAGATAATTTGTCACTTGCACACATCTACCCTGAATTAATGACTTAAAAATATCTTAAAAAACAGAAATAAAGTAATAAAATAAAGACCTGAAAACACAGGAAAAGGAAATAGCATTGGAAAGTTTTCTACATGAAATAGATGAATGAAGCAAAATTATAATACCCACTGAAAAAAATCAACGGTATTTGAAAAGTGAGGAAGATTGAGAGATCTAAATTGAGGTAAGGTCTTAATATTTATTGAAGTTATAAAATGTTGAAGACAGTAGAAGTAAAAGTCACAATTTAGATCAAGCAGGACAAATACAAAAGCAATACATTAAAAATAACCTAAGTAAATTAGGATCGAATCTTCAACACTGTATAATTGACAGGATGTTAATAAACAAGAAAAAAATAGAAAATAGAAAACAAAAATGTAATTCAAGCGCTAATATATCATAAGTACTTTAAATGTAAATCATCTATACCTACCAATTAAAAGGCAAAATGTGGAAACATGAATTAAAACAACAACACAACCCAATTCTATTCTGTGTAGTAGAGAATTATTTCAACTTCAGCAGTAGGAATATGTTTTAAATGAAAGCAGTAGAAATATGTTTTAAATGAAAGAAATATATGTATAATGAAAAACTAATAAAAACTAATAGTAGCTACATATAAAAAAGTTAAAATGTACTTGACAAAGCAAATCACAAAATACAATAGAGAAATTTTATGGTGATAAAACAATTCATCAGAGAGCCATAACAATTATAATGTTTAGATAAGAAAAAGAAGCACTTAATACAAGAGGCAAAACTGGTAAAGAAAAAGGAAAAAAGAATCATTCAAAATTGTAACTAGATGTTGAAAGCAAATCTCAGCAATTGCTAAAACTACTGCAGAGACTATAAACAAGCTTATAGAGGAACTGAATAACTCAGTAAACTTACAGTATATAATTGACAAACATAGAACAGTTCACCTAAAAACAGAGATGATATATTTTTCCTAGGTACCCACTTAATATTAACCAAATTAGAACAAAACATGGGTGGGCCATAATAATGTTAAATATTTCAAATTATGTAGAATGTGTGCAGCATCAGATGGACTCAAGCTAGAAACAATAGCAGAGAGAAAAAAAGAAAATAATGGAAATAGCAACAATAAACATCAAACTATCAAGAAGGAGGAAATACATCAGAAGTTAAGAAAATTTTAAAGTAAAATAATATGTAGAATAAGATGAAAATGAAATAGAGCATACAAAAAAAATATGGAATCCAACTAAAGCAGTTCTGAGAGAAAAAAAAAAAAAAATGGTAGCACCAAAAAGCACATCAGCGCTGGGGATATGGCTCAAGCGGTAGCGTGCTCACCTGGCATGTGTGGGGTGCTGGGTTCAATCCTCAACACCACATAAAAATAAATTAAAGATGTTGTGTCCACCGAAAAACTGAAAAATAAATATTAAAAATTTCTCTCTCTCTCTCTCTCTCTCTTTTTAAAAAAAAAACACATCAGATAATACTTATAAAAGAGGAAACAGGTAATCTCATTCTCTACTTCAATGAGGTGAAAAAGGAAGATTAATATAAACCTAAATTAAGCAGCAGAATGGAAATAATACAGTTGAGCACAGAAATAAATGAAAATGGAAACAAAAATAATACCAAAGAATTTAAAAAGAAAAAAGAAAAGAAAAATATTTTGAAAGATTAATAAAATTGATGAAAATCTATCCAGACTAAGACAAGACAAGAAAACACATTATCACCAATGTATGTGGATATCACTACAGATTCTACAGCAATGAAAAGAATATAAGGGAATATTAATAATAATATTCATCCAGAAATTTTAACAATTTGAAGCTATGTACCAATTCTTTTTTTTAAAAAAGATGAAGTAAAATGGACAATGTGAATTTTACTATATTAATCATTTATTAAGTTTGCCATCAAAACTTCTAAAATATAAAACAGGTGCTTTTAACAAACACTGAAATTACAATTAATGCTAACTTTATTATAGAATACCTTCTGAGAAAAAAAAAAAGAGAGATGGGAACATTTCTAAATTTATTTTTTGAAATCAGTAAAACACTGATTACAAATTAGAATAGACAATGCATACAGCATACAAAAATGCAAACAAATAACTGTCATTAATTTAGAAGAAATTAAAACATAATTAACAAGTCTAATTTAATAATAAATAAAATAATTATTTACCATGATTAAACATAAGTACTTCAGGAATTCAAAGCTGGCATAATATTTGAAAGTGAGTAAATATAATTCACTGTTATCAATATGACAAGAGAGGGGAAGTCATGTAATTATGTATTGATTCTTAAATAGCGTTTGGCCAAATTCAACACATATTCATGACTATAAACTCTTAGTAAACTAGGTCTGTGGTAAATAGCTTCTCTACCACGATCACTAACAAAATGCCTACAGCTAATGTCTTTTAGATTACAATGAAAAACTGAATGCTTCTCCCATGAAATTGGAAAAAAGTAATGTCTACTTTTTTCACTCTTATGCCTTATTCAAAATTGCAATATCATTTTTAGGCAATGCAATAAGAAAAAATAGTCATATGTATACAAATAAAAAGAATAAAACTACCAATTTGAAGATGACATTTGCATGCATAGAAAATTTTCCAAAAACTCTACAACAAATTTCTAGAACTAATAAATCAATTCAGGAAGTGTTTAAGAATATTTTTTTTAAGAGAGGCTTATAGTTTTTTGTTTTATTTTGTTTTTTGTCAAGCACTGAAACAATTTGGGAAGAGAAATGTGGTTTCTTTCCCATAGCTCAACTGTGCTTTTATTTTCAATGTAAAAAACTATGGAATAAAGATGAAAAGAAAGATAAAATAAAAAGTAAATGAGGCAAAAAATTAACAACTTTTGAATCTGGATGAAGTATTCATGGGACTGTTATACTATATTTGAAATTTTTCTAAAAATATTTTGCTCCATCAAAATGCAAGAGCTTTCAAAATGAAACACAACAATGATATTACAACAAGCTTATGTTGGATGTGTTTGATCCATGTTTCAGTCCTTTGGAATGTATTGGTAGTGATTAAAGTTTGGACGCTGTTGACATTGGCAGATTAGAAATATATGGACATAGTTGATTCAATCATTAACTGAGTCAATTCATAAGAGGAGCCTCTGGGTTAGTTTATGTAAGTCACTTATCAGGTTGAAATTTGGGATAAACTATGGAATGTATAAGAAAAAAAAGGAGTTCATAACCCACTTGAATCAATGTATGAAATATGATATGTCAAGAGCTATGTAATGTTTTGAACAACTAATAATAAAAAATAAAGAAAGAAAGAAATCAACATGAACTAGTAAAGCAAAGTAATCCTAGTTGCTAGATAAGAAAACAGAAGGAAAAAAAAATGGGTCCTCAGGAAACAAGCAGGAAGAGGGATGCAAGTAAGACATGAGCAAGCTCATGATCTCTGAGTTCTATTCTTCACATTGTGCACAGCTGAAACTTGGGTATTTTGGGAAAACTCTTAAAATTATACCTCTCTTAAAATCTCTATAGAATATCCACACAACTAAATGGGAACCAAAATATTCAATTTAATGAATACTGGTAGAATTAAAGGCAACGTATATACACAGGACCTGCTAGGGCATGCAAGTCCTAAATGAGGACCAGGTTACTAGGAAATATATCTAAAAGCCTCCAAATTGCACCTGGGAAAAACCACAATAGGATTTGTATTTTCAACCTCCTTCAATATAAGACACTTTCAAGAATGTTTTGTATTAGGTTAGGCATCTGAATTTAATTTTCTGTGTTCTAATTTTTTGTTTCTTGTCTTTGTTTTCGGAGAAGAAAAGAATGCAGTCCATAGAATTTTAAAATAAATTACAAAATGTTAATGGAAGTTAGAGGAGAAATCATCATGTTTTTAACCTTTAAGTAACTATTTTCAATCTGAGATGATAGACAAATGATCTATAAGCATATGCTCAAGAACTTTCATTTTTATAATATCCTTTTTTAAAAGCACTTTGCATAATCATGCTCAGATATCAATATATACTGAATATATTAAACTGTCTGATGGACAGTCGCCAAACTATTCAAAGTAATAATTGATTACATTGTATAGTCTACAAAGAGAACAATAAGATTTATTTAATGTGTATTTTATCATAGTATTTTATGTTTACCCTGTATACTTAATTTCATTAAAAACAATAAATTCACAGATTGTACCTACTTTTTCTCTCTCTACTTATTGGCATTTTGACTAGATCCAAAATTTAAGAATATCTAATTTGTGATTTTCCTCCGAGTAAATCTCCTACATTATGAATAATCAGGAATAGAAGATAGTACATTTTTATCATCAAGGATAAATGTTTAAAGAGATTGGAGATTGGTATGTGTTATGATTTGGATAAAGGAGTCCCCCTAAAGATCCTGTGTTAAAGCAGTAGTATTCAAAGGTGAAATGATTCAATTATGAGAGTTATAATCTAATCAGTCCCTTTTAATTACCATCCTACCTGTGTGGTAAATGTAGGCAGGTGGTAGCACACTGGAGGCATAGTCTAGAAGACTTCACTTCCCCTGTGACCTCCTCCCCTCTTTTTCTGTACTCCCACACCACCAGGAATGGAGCAGGGCTACTCCTCCACATCCTTCCATCATGATGTTCTGCCTCATCTTGGGCCCAGAGCAATAGTCAGTCAAAGACGAACTGACCATCTGAAATCAAGAGGCAAAATGAAACTTTGCCTCCAGGAGTCTGTTTTTGACAGCTATTTTGGTCACAGCAATAAAAAGCTAAGAATGTATTTGACTTGATTTAAAAATGAAACAACATATGCACATATAAAAACATCACATTATTATGTTAAATGTACTATTTTGATACATCAGTCAAAATAAGTTTAATTATAAAATAAAAATGTAGTAAACAATATAGTTGGATTGCAAAATTGTTATTATTTTTAATGTATTTGTTTTAAACACGATTATTTAAAGCAATTTAACTTTAATCTGACTCTTTAGGCATCTACAAGAAAATATGGTCTACATCAAGGTTATTGACATTAACTTATCCCATGTGAAGACATTTAGGCACACAAATTTTGATGAGATAATTATATCCAAATTTTTTTCTTTCTTTTACATAAAAATGGAATTATACTATTTTATGACCATATTTTTTATTCACAGTAAAATCTGTGCATGGTCTCCTCAGGATGATGGATAGTCATACCTAAACAGAATGGAGTGTTTGCCCAGAGCAGTGTAAAGTCAAGCAACCAGACAAAGTCAAGCAAACAAAGTAGAAAACAATACATTTCAATTAGTCATGTAATTTATCTTATCAGATAGTTACATAAATTATTGGGCTAATTTAAGTAAACTTAAAATGTGAAAGCATTAACATCTCCTTTAAAATATGCAAGTTTAGGTGAATTTCCTTAAGAATTCCTTAACTTCCTTTTATGAAATTCCTTCATTTCCTTAAGAATATGACACTAAAATGGAGATTTCTTGGAAAGCTGGGAGTGGAGCCACCATTTGACCCAGCTATTCCCCTTCTCGGTCTATTCCCTAAAGACCTAAAAAGAGCATGCTACAGGGACACTGCTACATTGATGTTCATAGCCGCACAATTCACAATAGCAAGACTGTGGAACCAACCTAGATGCCCTTCAATAGACGAATGGATAAAAAAAAAATGTGGCATTTATACACAATGGAGTATTACTCTGCATTAAAAAATGACAAAATCATAGAATTTTCAGGGAAATGGATGGCATTAGAGCAGATTATGCTAAGTGAAGCTAGCCAATCCCTAAAAAACAAATGCCTAATGTCTTATTTGATATAAGGAGAGTAACTAAGAACAGAGTAGGGACGAAGAGCAGGAGAAGAAGATTAACATTAAACAGGGATGAGAGGTGGGAGGGAAAGGGAGAGAGAAGGGGAAATTGCATGGAAATGGAAGGAGACCCTCAGGGTTATACAAAAGTACATACAAGAGGAAGTGAGGGGAAAGGGAAAAATAATACAAGGGGGAGAAATGAATGACAGTAGAGGGGGGTAGAGAGAGAAGAGGGGAGGGGAGGGGAGGGGAGGGGGGATAGTAGAGGATAGGAAAGGCAGCAGAACACAACAGACACTAGTATGGCAATATGTAAATCGATTGATGTGTAACTGATGTAATTCTGCAATCTGTATATGGGGTAAAAATGGGAGTTCATAACCCACTTGAATCAAAGTGTGAAATATGATATATCAAGAAATTTGTAATGTTTTGAACAACCAACAATAAAAAATTTAAAAAAAAAGAATATGACACTAAAAAGTTAATAATTAGGAGATAAAAATGTGTGAGAAAAATATTGTTCTATGAAAAAATTTATGTGTAATTATTTTTTTACTTTAAAATTATTTATTTATTCTAATTTGTTATATATGACTTCAGAATGAATTTCAATTCATAGTACACATATAGAGCACAAATTTTCATGTCTCTAGTTGTACTCAAAGTAGATTCATAGTATTCGCGTCTTCATACATGTACTTAGGGTAATGATGTCCATCTCATTCCACCATCTTTCCTATCCATATGCCCCCTCCATTCCCCTCCTGCTCCTTTACCTATCTAATGTTCCTTGATTCCTTCCATGCTTCCCTGTCACCCCTATTATGGATCAGCATCCACATATCAGAGAAAACATTCATCCATTTTTGGGGGGAATTGGCTTACTTCACTTAGCATAATATTCTTCAGCCCCATCCATTTACCTGTAAATGCCATGATTTTATTCTCTTTTAATGCTGAGTAATATTCCATTGTGAATATAAATCACAGTTTCTTTATCCATTCATCTATTGAAGGACAACTAGGTTGGTTCCACAATTTAACTATTGTGAATTGAGCTACTATAAACATTGATGTGGCTGCATCACTGTAGTATGCTGTTTTTAAGTCCTTTGGGTATAAACCAAGGAATTGGATAGATGGATCAAATGGTGGTTTCATTCCAAGTTTTTCAAGGAATCTCCATATTGCTTTCCAGATTGGTTGCACCAATTTGCAGTCCCACCAGCAGTGTATGAGTGTGCCTTTTTCCCCACATACTCACAACATTTATTGTTATTTGTATTCTTGAAAGTTGCCATTCTGACTGGAGTGAGATAAAATCTTAGAGTAGTTTTTATTTGCATTTCTCTAATTGCTAGAGATGTTTAACATTTTTTCATATGTTTGTTGATTGAAAATATATCATCTTCTGAGAATTGTCTATTCAGTTCCATAGCCCATTTACTGATTGGGTTGGGGTTTTTTGTTTGTTTGTGTGTGTGTGTTAAGTTTTTTGTTTTCTTTATATATCCTAGAGATTAGTGCTCTATCTGATGTGTGTGTGATAAAAAGTTTCTCCCAAGCAGTAGGCTCTCTCTTCACCTCACTAATTGTTTCTTTTGCTGAGAAGAATTTTTCAGTTTAAATCCATACCATTCAATACTACATATAAGACAGTTGAAAGAGCAATAGTAAAATACAAATTACTTTTATGTGTTCTGGGAAAAAATAAGAGCCTATATACTCACACTGCTTTTATAACAGAAAACAAGCATAGGGTAATAGTATATATTCTTAAGTTAAATTATATTCTCCTATATTAAGTACTCATTCTTTGTATTATCAGCAATATATTTCATTATTCAGAAAATTAAATATTATTTTACCAAGGACAGTTGTTATATTACATCCAATATGTATTATAGAGATTCATTATACTTTATTAATTTGTTGTAAGTGAGGGTAAACACCAAATAGATAAACAAATGCATTTTTTCATCTAAGGAATATATTAGCATTCCCATATGCTTACAGATGGCTTTATACTGGAGGAAAAATGAATATATATTTTTCTATAGCAACATTTTTATACTTAGTTTTTACTCTATGAACAGAACATATTGCAATGCCCAAAAAGTTTGCTTAGAAAAATTTTTCAGTATTTGCTATTACTCACCTATTGAGATTTTCTTAATCATTTAAAAGTGATTATAATCAGCTTCTTCTAATTGTGACTTTGATATTCAATTTAAAAAAGGAAATTCAAAGGGGATTACATTGCTTTTTTAGAGGAAAAAGAGGACGATATAGTAAAATCAGTATTTCATGTAAGTATATATAAGTACTTTCAAAAATTCTTATATGCTAAATAAGGTTTATGCGAATACATTTCAGTAGGAAATACTGCTGCGTATTTCAAATACATAAGCTTTAAAAATTATTTTTAATTCATTAGTGAAAATTTTAAAATAGGAAAAAATAAAAAGAAATACTTTCATTAATTCTAAATTAAATGATTACCTAAAATTAAATACTTAAACATTATAGATTAGTTTTATCTATAACTACTTTTATTTCCTAAAAAATATAGATAACAGAAATGAATTGCATATGTAACTATATAAATATATGGTAATAAAACTATGCATTAAGCTTAAGTCTATTAATATATAATGTGTCTTTCTTTTTAACACAACATAAATTTTTGATTCCCCAAATATATCTGCATTTAAAATACAAACTTACTTTGAAAATTAATACCAGTAGTAGAGTAAATCAAACTAACAAAAGTTGTTTTTCCTTTTACTTTTATAAACCAAGATTTTGAGAACACTTGAATGCTACTGAAGCCAGAATTAGACAGACAGACAGTATAGATAGGTAAATCAAGTCAGGTGGGATCAAGGAGGCCAATTTTGAGTGAGTCTGGAAAGTTGGAGACTGTCCCCTGAGGGATTGAAATGATAATTCCTTCAGAGCCCTTCCTCCACCCTTATCAGGAACCTGCCCCTGCTCCAAGCTGTTGCCAAGGAATTGCCCCTCCCTACAGGGAGCTATAAGGTTATTAATGTGTCCTGCCCTTCCCCCTTCAGCCCACCTACCTTTGGGCCATCCCACCAAGCATTCCTGGGCCTAGTCCCAGGCCCAGTCACATACACAGGAAGGAGAAAGATAAGGGTGAAAAGGCAGGAGAACAAAGGAAGCCTAGGACATATAAGAAGAGCAGAACACCTTGCTTCTTAGGATACCAGCTATGGTCCCCTTCTTCCTCCTGGGAGAAGGCTGTGTTACCCTTTTTTAAATAAACCCTGCTTTATATGCTTGCTTCAGTGTGCTTCTCTAATGTTAAAACTTCAACAAGTTCTGAAAGGGGAAGCAGGACTCTTCACCACTAACCAGGGGTATCACTGTGTTGGCAGACAAAATTGATAAATATAGCTGCATTTATGCTGAGTAACAATCATCATATGAATGCAATTAATTTAAACATGCCAGGATAGCTCAAATTATTCTTATAAGGAAATGTATTAATATGAACATTACTTATGTAATTAATGTAGTTATATTTTACATATATGTATATGTACATATATGTAAAGCTATGAATGAATAACAAGTCCCATTTTTGTCCTTTTTTAAATTTCTTTTTTTCTAGTATTAGCATTAAAAGCTGGTCTTTCAACATAGAATTAAAAGCACTATAACATTCAAAATTCTTTTACTATTAAATTAAGAATATTTTAAAAGCAAAAGTATCATAATGCAGTTTTATTTTCTCTAGCCCTTTTAGAGAACTCGAAATAAATATACACTTTTGACTGAATACTGATGATCTCATACAAAAAAAATTCAAGCACTACATATATGTTCATTAAAATAGATGGTCAATTCTAGAATTTTATTTTGAAAAGTAGTACATAAAATGTAAAAAATTTAGAGTATATCTTAACTCATTTACATCCTTTTTTTCCTGCTTTTCTTAGTTTTTTTTTTTTTTTTTTTCCTATAAAAACTAACCCAATGTCATATTTCTTGGCTCAATTTGGTAAATTAAAGAACACTACAAACATATAAATGTATTATTTCATCTCATTTATGGATAATATTCAAATTTTTCATTTATAATACATATTTGAATGCATCATCTGAACATCTGTTTTCAAAACTTTTTAATTTAATGAAGTTTCTTAAAATTGGAATTATTTCATTAGCTTCTAAGAAGCAAAGCAATTAAAACTTTTGTATAGTTTTAGCAAATACAGTTGTCAAAAATACATTTCTATTTGTAATAGAGTCATGACAAGTAATTAGCTAATTCTAACATAACAAAGGTATTTTTAAGAGTGTTGATAAATATAGCAATTATTTGAGACTAGCATAAGATTTAGTTCTATAATTAATTATTGGAATTTTTAATTGATGTCATAAAATGCATCTCAAATCTTATTTTTTTAATTCAAAAATGCTTCATACAAAAGTAAAATAAGATTCAATAGTAAATATTTTATAATAAATATATATTTTTTTTTTAAAGAGAGAGTGGGAGAGAGAGAGAGAGAGAGAGAGAGAGAGAGAGAGAATTTTTTAATTTTTATTTTTTAGTTCTCGGCGGACACAACATCTTTGTTTGTATGTGGTGCTGAGGATCGAACCCGGGCCGCAAGCACGCCAGGCGAGCACGCTACCGCTTGAGCCACATCCCCAGCCCCTATAATAAATATTTTGAAAGCAACTTTGTTAAATTTAAAACACTAATATTTAATGGATGCATATTTTGATTTTGCTTAAAAAGTGCTGCTACACAATGCCCAGGAGTGGCCGTGGTTACAAGTCTAGGTCTAAATTGAATTAGTATTAGTAACATTGACATGATTCACTAGGTGAAGAAAAATAAATTCCTTTAATCTACTTTTATTAAATTAGTGTTTAGAGTAATAAGTTCATAGCATAATTTTGATAAAAGGATATATTTATATTGTATAGACAAGATAAAAAGAAACTGTCCTACAGTATTTAGCTTTATTCTTTAAAATGTACTTGATGTAACAGTTCTTATAGCTTTCAAAAAATATACAGCAAATTACCATTTTCTGTAGTCACCCTAATGTGTTATATACACATAACAAAAAGTCATATTACTACATAAATAACATTGTTCAATTTACAAATAAGCATAAGAACATAAACAAAATTAATTTAAGATCTTAACAAAATATTTGATATAAACAAACTAGTATTTAAAGCCCCAAATTAAAGGGGATTCTCCTGAGAATTCAACATCCTCTTATTTTCTCAATTGTGCTGATTCTGGATAAAGAAAAACAAAATTTTTCTTTTAGAAAATAAACAAATGTGTGCTCCATATGTGTAACAAGAGTTGTAATGCATTCAGCTGTCATACATAAATAAAAGAAAAGTAAATAATCAAATGTACTTTGGATAATTCAAATCAAAAAGCCATTTGTTTTTCTTAAACTTGATTAATATCCTAAAAACAGAACCTCTGAGACTTTGTAGTATGTTGCACCTATATTGATAAAAATTAAAAGAAATATGTCCATGTTAAATTATCAGTAAAACACATTTTAGCCAATGAAACTGAAAAGATCTTTATGTATTTTCACAAATATTATATATATACACATTTATACATTTCTAATAGTATATTAGAGATCTAAGTATATTACTATTGAAATGTTATGATTATTGTTATCTGTGGAATCAAAACAGAAAAAAAAATAAATTATTATCAATCACAGCAATGTAGACTATTCTCTAGAGGATGACTTTGAGGCATTAAGGTTCAAGTATGGCTAGGGCCTTTGGAAAGAAAACCTGCTTACTGGGATTACTTGTTAAAATGAATATCTTTGGAAATATTTTAGATACTGGTTTGAATATTTGAAGTCATTGATCCTGAATTTTTAGCATATTTCTAATTATTTTTTGCATCATTGAAACTTAAGAACCTATTAAAAGTTATTTATTATTTTCCATTTTACTCAAGATTTATTATTTAGTATAATAATTCATTTACTGTGACTTTATAGTAAGATTAAAATTGAACCATTATTTCTGCCAATTTTCCTCTTTTCAAAAATTGTTCTTTTTCTACTTATTGTCATATAAATTTTTTTTAATCAGCCTGACTCGATCTATACAGAGATATGAAAAATTGTGGTATATATGTGTGTTAAAAATTTTAATGAAAAAAAGTACACGTCTAAAGGCATAAATTGGTGTGAACATACTTTATATACAGAGATACAAAAAATTGTGCTATATATGTGTAATAAGAATTGTAATGCATTCCACTGCTGTCGTGTATTTAAAAAATAATAAAATTAATAAAAGACAAAAAAAAAATTGATTGGAATAATATTAACTCTGTGGACCAATTGGGCAAGCAAAGACATTTATTTATATCTATCTTCCAATCAATGAACATAACACTATGACTTTGCATTGATTAGGTCTTCTAAACTTACATCCAAATACATGGCTAAATTTACATATTCTAAGACTTGTGTATGTCCTTCCTTGCATAAGTCCTTTATGTAAAAGATTGTATTAACTTTTCAGTAATTAGACTGCTTGAATTTTGCTTCCCATTTGGTTTTGAGTCTCCCTACTTTTCACAGATTTCTTGTTTTAAGTTGTTCTCAAGAGAACTTTTTTCTTGCAGCTCTCCCATGATACACATTAGACTGGTGGCTTGAGATAATGAAATGGAGCATGCTTTGACTTTCTTTTTAAGTCTCAATTTTAGACAGTCACAGGAACCTGCATCTATGGGATGCGACTTTGACAAGGGATTTCCTACCCTTTCTCTACAAATTATGCTGAGACTGAGCCCCAATCCTGCCCACCCCCATCAGTTTTAGAGTTCACCAGCTGTAGTACAGTTTCACCAATGTACATAGGTTAAAGCTTTTCACTGCTTTTTCCCAATCTCCTTTAAAGTCGATTTCCATAACTGCTTATCTGCAATTTTTTTTTTTTTTTTTTTTTGCCTACCTCTGCATATTCAAGGAGGACTGGGACAGGAAGACATTGGATAATGCTGCTTTTCCTTACCCTAAAGAATGGGCTTTTGTTGTGATTCTCTCCAGTCTTCCTCTGAGAATCTCTTTGAGATTCCTGTGGAAGTCAGAGTAGTTGCAAATTCTCTTTGTGGATATCACACTTGCCAGCCCACACTTAGCATTATTAAGTCTTTAAAATTTTCTACTGAGGTATTCCTACTGGCTTATATGTTGTCTAGTTGCATCTATATGCTCAGATTATGTTTTCCCCTACAGGTGCCTGTCTCTCCAAGGTTTATTTGTCTTCCCTTTGATATCAGTTCTCTCTTGGCTTGATGAAAAGTTGTTCAACTGCAGGCTTCAACATGTGTGTGTGTAGTATCTGTAATTGGGGGACTTAGCAAAGGAAGAGGGAAATTGTGTGTGTACTTGCTCGTGTATGACTGCTATTTCGTGGGTTTTAGGCATTTCTTTAAGTTCAATGTTGCCTTCCTTTTAATAATATATGTTAATAAAGTAGAAAGGTAATGTTATTCTTATATTGTAAAATGCTATACTACATTATCATCTGAACAATTTCTTTTCTATATGTTTTTTTCAAGAATGCCTCCATGTTAGATATTTTTAATTTTATTTTTATTTATATTACTTTATTTATTTATTTTTTATTATTATTATTTTTTGGTGGTGCTGGGGATTGAACCCAGGGCGGTGTGATGCAAGGCAAGCACTCTACCAACTGAGCTATATCTCTAGCCCTAAATTACATTTATTTTTAACTGATAAAAAATATTAAAATTGTACACATTTATGAGGCGCCATATTATTTTGATACATGTATACATTGTGTGATGTTGATATCAGGTTTCATATACTTTTCTCCTCATTCATCATTTGGGCATGCTGAAAACATCCAAACTCTCATTCTTCTAGCTTTTTAAAATATATAATACATTATCATTATCCATAACTACTCTACTGTGCAATAACACAGTAGAACTTCTACTCCTTTCTAGCTATAAAAGACCAATTGATCAATCTCTACCTGTTCTTCACCAGTTCTCTCCCCAGACTTTGGTAAGGACCATTCTATTCCCAACCTCTATAAAAACACATTTTTAAATTAGAAATGTGAGTAACAATATGTGGTACTTAGTTTTCTATGCCTGGCTTATTTCACTTAACATAATGTTTTCCAGTTTCATCCATGTTCTTATAAAAGACAGGATTTCATTTTCTATGGTTGAAGAACTGTCCACTGTGCATATACACCACATTTTCTTTGTTTGTACATTAGTTCATAAAAACATAGTTTGTTGACATTTCTTGGCTGTAGTGATTTGTACTATAATAAACATGGGAGTAGAGATTTATTTTCAACATAAATATTACATTTCCAAGCTATATATACCTAGAAATGAGATTGCTAGATTTATTTTAATTTGTTTAAGGAACTTCTAAACTATTTTTCATAGTGACCATAAAAACGTATTTTCCTACCAACAGTGTGCAGGGATTCCCCTTTCTGTACATCCTCAAACGAATTCCATAATCAGCCGTGTGCTGGTGACATTTTAGAATACCAATCAGACAGAATTTTATATCTCAAAGGAAGGATATTAATTTTGTATCAAATTTAAAAACAAATGGTAAGATACATTAAACCAGTGTTTTCAATATTATGGAAACAATATTTCAACTCAAAATTTCAAACCCACCACATTATTTCGAATAACACACCAACATGTCATCATTGTGGAGCTATAATAGCTCATATATTTTGGCCATATTCTCTCCATATGAAAAAAACTATTTGTAGCTATATGCAAACCTCAACATATAGCTACAAAATGTGTTAATTGATGTCATGAAAAGCAAACTGGCAGATAAAATATACAATTAGTCTTTCTTGTCAAAAATAGTAAAATGTGGATGAAAGCAGCTCAGCAGTTCAGCAGGCCTTGAGAGTAAGTATTTCAGACAAGAGCAAGATCTCATAGGGCTTTTGCAGAATAGGTCATCTCTAAGGAGTAAACATAAAGTATTTGCAATGGTTGGGAAGGTGAATGTGGTGAAGCAATATTTGCAATAATATTACAAAAGGAAAGGAAATAAGGGATTTTGGAAAAATATATGCAAGAAATGTCAAGGTCATTGTGTATGTGTGTATTTGTGTGTGTGCGCATACACAATGTTTTTGTCCCACTCACAGTATTTTTTTTAATTCTCCTGAGCCCATATAACCTTGTTGTCACTTTTGCTTTTTTTTGACAACAGAATTATTAAATCACTGAAACCATGAAAATATGATACTCCTACCAACTTTTTCATATCCCAAATTATACTAGTAAAATTAATATTAATATATACTCTAATAATTTAAATAAATAGAAAACCAACAAGTGTTTGTTGTATTATAAATGATACTAATTTTCATCATGTAATATAAAAGCATAGCTAGCAAATTGGAAACAACAGAAGATATAGACTAGTAGCAAAAGAAAGGAAAGAATATTGATAGGCTGAGATGGCCTGAGGTTGTTGGAACAAAACTTACAAGGTAATTCATGTTAAAACTAATTTATTGCCTTTTAAAACAGACTCTGTTAGGGAGAAAGCAAAAGAGAAGGGGTTGTGTGTTCATTGCACATTTTTCAGAGCAAGGGATTAGTAAACATTATCTAAAATTAATTTATTTAAGAAGAATATGTGTATTTTTTTAGAATCATGAATGTATTAATCAGTAAAATCTAGAAAAAAATATTTTAAAAGTTCTTGTGGGCCTGCAGGTATGGAGTAATTAGATGAATTAAAAAAAATAATAGATATTCTTAATTCAACATACAACAAAATGGAGATATTAGAATATATTAACTTCCTAGGGCTGCTATAACAAAATTTCACAAAATGAATGGTTTAAAATAACATAATAACATAAATATATCACCTCATGGTTCTGGAAGATAAAAGACCAAAAATTAAAGCATTATCAGGGGTGGTTCTGTTTGAGGGGTGTGAGGGAGGCTCAGTTTTAGGATTCTGGTGGTTTTCTGGTATACTTTCCATGGCCTAAAGATGAGTCACTCACCTTCACTTGACATTCATTCTCCCTGTGTCTTTTTGAGTAATTTTCCCTATTTGTATATTTTTGTCCAGTATTTTCCCTGTCTATAAGGACACCAGTCATTTTGGATCAAGACTCAACCTAATGACTTTATTTAAATTTGATTATTTCTGTAATGACCCTTTGCAAATAATGTCATGGTCTGAAGGACTAGGGTTTAGGAGTTCATATGTTGTTTATGGGGGACACAGTGCAACAGATAACACAGATAATATTCAATAAAAAGCTTAACCTCTGGATCTTTTTCATTCAATCTCTTACAATCTTTTTTTTTCATCATCAGATTTCCGTTATTCTCCTTATCCTATATTATTTTTCTTTCCAAAGGGCCATAGTCACTTTCTTTCAGGAAACTCCAGCTTTGCACTGATAATTTTTGAATACCACCCTATTTGTACTCTTCCTTCCTTCTTAAAGAAATTAGCACCATGGAATTCAGTCATCCTAAAGTCATACTTTAGTTCTAGTATTCAAATCCAACTCTGACCTAAGAAAGCTAAGGTTGATTTCCTCCCATGTTTTATTTGAAAGTCAAATTTTTCTCCAGATATTGGAGCCCAATCCCATATTTGGAAGACACACCTTAAAAGGAAATGTACTTGACTTTGCCTATTTAAAAACAGTAACTCCAGATCTTTATGTTTAGAATTACTAGCTATAAATGTTTCCTTGCCATCCAGTTCCTGTGGTGTTATCTTCATTTACATATTTGAATATGTGAAATCTTACTCAAGTTAAAAAGGAAATAAAGAAACTAAATCTGCCATACTGGAGAATTTAAATTTATCACTGTGTTCTTGATGATATATACATACATACATACATATCTAAATATGTGATAGATAGATAAATAGATAGATAGACAAGAGTGAGCACACAATTCCATGGGAAAGGAATATCTTGCAAAGAGAAACACATTAGAAAGAAATTATTCCTGCCTTCATCTGAAAGTCGGTTTTCACAGAGGGTACTCTTGTAGTCTTAAGAAGGGATGAAAAGGTGATTATAGTGTTTGGAATCTGATAGATTTCCTTCTGTAGTTAAACAAGAGGAAAATTATTTTAAGTATGTTTTACAAATATATTTGACTATTTGGAAATAAATAAACAGTAAAAAAACTATATAATTTTTATGACATGAAAATTTCAAGAAAAAACAAATTTTTTAAGCCATAATGTGGCCAACTGATCATTCTCACATTTCAGTTTTGAAGATGCTGAATATAGGTATTTTAAAAATTACAGAAATTGGTGGGATTCACTTTCCTCTTCAGTTTTTATTGCCACTTTTATTCTCATTCATGGAGGATACTGTGGGGTTTTGATTCTGGTTTGAAAGTGACCGAAGTGGGCTTGATTTCTTTTCTAATTTTTCTTGGAAATCAAAAATTTCACTATATACCATGATACCAAATATTTATTTATTGGTTAATATCAACACTCCTGGGTGTGTACTGTATGAAAATTCAATTCAGAAATCTTTGCTTAATGAAATATGTAAAAAAGCCAAAGATGGGTAAGTCTGAGATATGGGAATAAGAGGGGGCAAGTAAGCCATGCCCAAAGAGAAAATAAATGTGAAGGCAAACTGACCAAAAATATACATCCATGACACCAAAATGTGGCAAAATCTGGTTGAGGAAAGTTTTTGGAGAAATGGAAGGAAGTCAATCTTCATAATTGTGTCCAGCCTGGGGTTCTTCAAGCTTTGTTAATGTTTTGTTTAATGTATCAAAAATCAGAGAGAATTGCTGAAAGATTTTGTGTAGGGTGATTCTCAAATTTTCAACTTTGAATGCAATTCTTGGTGAAGATGAATAATATATAGGCATTTCTGTTTTTAGTGGGGATAACTTAAGAGGCAATTTTTATTAGAGTGTCAGGGGAGATGAAGAAATCTATAAACTGATCTATTTGAGTGGTGGTCATGTTGGTGCTATTTTATTGAATATTAATTTTGGAGTTTGAATAGAAGGAAACATTTAATCTACCTTGATTTCTTCTTCATTTCAGAAATTCAAATGAAATTGTCTAACAGATATTTGGCAATAAAGGACAGGAGTTTAGAATGTAGATATATAGGATACTTTAGTTCTAGTATGCAAGTGTCAATTGAAGTAAAAAATGTGGACGGATTTTTCTTGGATTATTAAAGCTAATAAAAAAGAGTCAAGCAGAGCCTCCAGGAAGCACTGACAGTATGAATAAAATAAGGGAGACTGAAAAAAGAAAAGTCCTGCCAGTTTTTGTTTGTTTGTTTGTTTGCTTCTTGTTTCTGTTTTTGTTTTTGTAGTCCCACCTACTTGGAAGGCTGAAATATGAGGATGTCTTCAGCCAGAAACTAGAGACCAGTCTGGGCAACACCACAGACTCCATCTCACAACAAACAAACAAACAACAAGAAAAAAGAAGAAGAAGAAGAAGGAGAAGGAGAAGGAGAAGAAGAAGAAGGAGGAGAAGGAGTGAAATGGGAAGGAGGAAGGCCCTTAAGCTTTCTAGATACTCTCTGGTTTGATGGAGAGGCTCTGTGAATTGTTGGAGTCTGTAAACAAGTCAAGATGGCACCTGGCATTTTGCCAGAGGGTGTGGTTTGTGAAGTAACGCCAGGAGCCATTAACTGTGGAGATTCCTTATGGTTGACTGCTGCATCTAGTTTATGTTAATTAAGATAAGCTGTGTGGAATGCATATATACCCCTCCTGTCCTACAATAAACGGCTCCCACTCCTGCTGTATCAACCTACACAAGTTGCTTGCCACCCACCCCCCCCAACCCCATTATTTTGCTGTAGCTGGACTGCAGCAGATCTGGCAGTGAATCACATCCTTAAGCTCTTAACAGAGCCATTCTTGTTATTGATTATTCCAGTATTTTAATTATTGGAGTTGATTATTGGAGTTATTATCAAAAGTTTACTGCTACAACCTTGTTTTTTTTCTCTATATCATACTTTTCTGTCAGTGATCTCTTATTTTAGTATGTTTTACACTCTGGATGAGCTGATGATTTCCCAAATCAATTAGTACCATTTATTGCTTAAAAAGAGTTTTTTGTTGTTTTTGTTTAACAACAATTTGTATTATTTATTTATTTATTTATTTCATACATGAAAATAGTTATATCTTTCTTTTCACATTTTACTATAGGTGGCAGCAAAATCTAGACCACACTTTTGAAAATTTGATTAGAAAGTGTTTTAGCTAAATAGCCATTCATCTCTCAAAATTTTTTCAGTCCACATAATGCAGGACACAATTCTGCTAAGCTTTCTGTCACTCTGTAACAAATCTGTTTCCTTCCATTTCCTAACTGTGTGAGCTTATTTCCTTCTGACCCTCAGTGTCAATGCATGTCCTTAGAATTTAGGGTTTATTAATAGCTGGTTCACAATGATTTATGTATTCACTAAAGCAATTTAGGTTTCCTCTGCTAAGTTCCTCACTTCCAAGACTTTAAGACTAGTGTCCTTCTTTGAGATTTGTTAAAACGACACCCTTTTTTCATTATAAAAATATGTAATAATTTCCTATGGCTTCTGTAACAAATTACCATATCCCTTAACAACTTAAGCAATATGAATTTAGCATCTTTAGTACTTTGTAGGTCAAATGTCCTGACATGTCTCCCCTGGGTAAAGATATCACCAGGGCGTGTTTCTTTTTAAATCTATTTAAATTTGATCTATTTAATCTATTTCCTTGTCCTTTTTTACTCCTAGAGGTAACACACATCTTCCAGGCTGTGATCTTTTTTCTCCACATCCGAAGCCAACAATTTCACATTTGCCCAACCCTTAACTCCATTCTCACATCACTCTCTGACTCATCAGAAAAAAATATTTGAACTTTAAGAACACATGTGATGATAATGGGCTAGTTTGGATAATCTAGGAAAATCTCCACATCTCAAAATTCCTTAACCTTAATTTCATTTACAGAGTCCTTTGCCATGTAAAGTAGTCACAGGTCCTTGGGATTTACAAAACGGACATCTATGGGGAGGGACTTGATTCTGTATATTACAAAATATGAGAAGTAGGAATTTCACAGTGAAAACATCTTAAAAGTAAATGTCTTACTATAATCATGCATCACTCACCAATAGGAGACACATTCTGAGAAATGAATTGTTAGGATATTTTATTGTACAAACATTATAGATGTATGTATACAAACTAAGGCAACTATAATGTCACTAAGCTGGAAGTTTACAGTACTATCTTTGTCTATGTGGCCCATCATATGTACCATATTACTGTGTTGAATTTTTATAATATCATATGTTAGACTATAATGCTGTAGCATATTTTGTATGAACTATGCATTAATTTAAATATTTAAATCACACAACATAAAACTATATTTATTGTTGGTCACATATTTTCTTCTATTTCTGCATCTTAGAGAAAGAAACTACAACATACAGTTGCCTAGTCATTGACTATTTCTTCATAATTTATTATTTTTTGTGGGGCAGTGGAGGAATACAAGGGATTGAACTCAGGAGCACTTGACCACTCTGCCACATCCCCAGCTCTATTTATGTACATTATTTAGAGATAGGGTCTCACTGGATTGCTTAGCACCTCACTTTTCCTGAGATTGGCTTTGAACTTGAGATCCTCCTGCTTCAGCCTCTCAAGCTCCTGGGATTCCAGGTGCACCCCACTGTATCCGGCTAATTGATTCTTACATCTTACCTTTTCTACCTTGTGAATTATTATGACCACTTTACTTTATTCTCTTTGTTATTCTCATACCTAAGATGCTAATCAACTTTTGACTGTACTATTTTAATGGCTCCAAGAGTAACTCTTCATTTCCTTTTTATATTATCCCATCGGTATCATTTTTCCATACTTTTAATATAGTATAATATTTAAATCTGAAAATATTGCTGATAAAAACTTCTCAGCAGTTCCCAAGTGACATCTCAGTACACTATGGAAAGATTTCCATCATTTGTTTTCTTATATTTTTATAATCCCTTATCTATATTTCAATAACTGGCATTTTCCTCCCTAATTCTGGTTTGTAGCTCTACTGCCTTCTGTACCATCTATTGATTTGGACCAGTTATTTTGTTTGTCTGAAATGTTTTCTTACATGCTTAGTGAAGGTAAACAATTCCAGGTTTCCTCTCTGTTAGGCCTACCTGGCTTAAGATGTTGACCCATGCACTCATGATTATCCTGTGTAACCCACTCCTGATGGTGATTTGGATATTATTCAATATAATTTGTAATTCTTGAGTTCATACACCATTGCTTTATTTGTCTTGATGTGTTCAATGAAAACTTTAATATTAAGACTACATAGTCCATATATATGCTTAAAGAATAAATGGATATACATTGAATAACAACAGAAAGAATTCTATTAGTAATTGTACTATGTGGTATATTTATCAATAAACACAAATTATACTTAAATTATGTTTAAATAACCTTTTCTCAGCATCATAATTTTAACCTCCATTATTACATTTCCACCAAGGGATAGGACAATGAGTATGATCATTTGATAAGAACTTAATATATTGTTTTGGATTTCACTGCAAAGCATATCTCAGCCTAGTTCATTTATTTTCTTTTTCTTTTTTTTAATTGGTTGTTCAAAACATTACAAAGCTCTTGACATATCATATTTCATACATTAGATTCAAGTGGGTTATGAACTCCCATTTTTACCCCAAATGCAGATTGCAGAATCACATCCATTACACATCCACATTTTAGAATGAATGAATTCACCTGTATAATCTCAGCCTAAGAGACATTCATATATGGATTTTAGGCAGATAAAATACCACATAATATGACTGATTTCCCCAGATTTTTAAAATAATGTTTTACCTAAATACTAGCAGAGGCTTTCAAATTGAATTGAAAACTGAAAAATGATCTTCCCAAGCTCATGCCAATTCCATTTACAAGGCATTCCTAGATTAAAAGATTGCATATATTACTTATTTATTATTCTGTGTAGCATCAGTGTAATAAAATATCAAATGCTGAATAGCTTATAATAATGGAAATTTGTTTTTTACACTTCTGGAAGTTAGAAATCCCAGGGTCAACATGCTGGTTGAACTGGTCCCTGTGAAGGCTATCTTTCTCTCATACAGATTGCCCCCTTCTTTCTTGTCCTTTGTGCTCCAAAGCAGTGACAGGAGGGGAAAGAGAGAGAGTGAGAGAGAGGTTTTATAAAAGAGTTGCTTATAAAGGCACCCTCTTATAAAATTAGGGTCCCACCCCTATGACCTTCTTTGATATTTATCATGTCCTTACAGATTTCTATCTCATAATAAGAACAACATATTTTATTAACTATTTAATCTCATTGTTTCTTCTAACATGTGCATCTTGAAAAACATTCTTTGCAATCACAGTAATTTCAGAAGAAATTATGTCACATGTAAAATACCATTATCAAGTTGGTAAGCAATTCTAAAAAATAAAATGATTCACTCTTTTTTATTCTTTTTAAAAATAGTCTAAGCAATTACTGTGAGTGGATTCCTTTTCATTATAATAAATAATTTTTAAAATTAGGTGATTATAGCCAGGCATGGTGGCATACACCTGCTAACCCAGCAGTTTGGGAGGCTGAGGCAGGAGGATTACTAGTTCAAAGCCTGCCTCAGCAATAGTGAGGCTATAAGCAACTAGACCCTATCTCTAAATAAAATACAAAATAGTCCTGGGGATATGACTCAGTGGTCAAGTGCCCCTGAGTTCAATCCCCTATATCAAAAAGAAAAAAAAAGATTAGGTAATTCAAATATTTTTAATTTTTTCAGGTTTTAAAAGATTTTATATAAAATTGATGAAATTAGTAAAAAAAATCAGAAACATGAATACTTATAAACTTTTCTCATATATAAGCAATCAATATTTGCAGCAGAGTCTCCAATACTGTTAAAAAAGTGATGTGCCATGTTGGTTACTAATAGTATGAATATAAACAGCAATAAAAAATATGTGTGTATCTGTGCGTGTGCGTGCACATCCCCATAAAGTACAATGAAAACCACCAAATTCTCAATATTTAGTCTTTGCATATAACAGGTAGCATACACTTTTGTTTGATATGTGTGTGTGTGTGTGTGTGTGTATTACAGTTCCCTTTCTTCTATTTTTGGCTTTGTTCTGTTTTCAGGGGAGGCATGGGGAGAAATAAGGCAAAGCACTTATGCTTGCAGATGAATCCACAGGAAAGACATCTGGGGAATGTAAAGGGATTAAAGGAAAATAAATGTGGAGGGGAGAGAGAAGCATCAAACTGAAAAGAATAGGGGAAAAATAAGATGAGCAGCTATTGTATGTAGGAAAGCTCTTTTGTTTTCAAGCTAATTAATGGGCACATTTAGGAGCTCTTGTGTTTTATGTACAATTACCATCCAAAAAGACAGGCAGTTTTCAGGACTGAGGTCATTTATTTTATTCTTTTGCATGTGTATCAGTATAGCCTTTAGTTTTGTTTTTAGTACTTATTAAATAAGTCCAGGGACCTTAGTACCACTCTGTCTCCAAATCACATTTAACAACCCTTTGAAACTTTTGAACACACCATTGTTTTTCTGTTAAGAGAAATCAGGCACTCTGAATTGGTTATAGATGTGCCTTTCAGATACATTAGTTACACATCAAAGACAAAACTTTACCTATTCAAACAGTGAAGTACCTTTATAAAATCATTCAAGTTCCTAAATTCTTAGTTTATGAAAGGCCATAAGACTCTTGTTGAGAACAATATGCCAGTAACTCTAATTGCCTGAAAAATTAGGTACCTCACTTGGTTTGTTCTGTACAAGGTCAGATTGGCACTATTTTCAATAAAAGATTACAATCTAAGACAGATATCTGAGTGTCCAAGCATGTAAATAAGCTGAGCAGACATGGACCAGAGTAATTTCATGATTAATAAACACAAAGGAGCCGTCTTCTTGTGTGATTCAGTACATTCCCCTTCCAGAGAGGGCTGAGATGCATAATCAGAAATTGGAGTCTGGTAATGGAGGTCAGAAAGGTTTTATACTTTGAATTAAAAACTAGAATAGATTTCCACTTTTAAAGATAGAAAATTTTGTTAGCAGTAGGTTCAAGAAGATAAAGAGAGCTTTAAATAATGCTGCCATCACAGGAAAAGAGGACATGAAGAAAATATACTTTAAGTGGCATAATATCCTAAGGATAGTAATTACAAATGATAGATTTGACCTATGAGAGAATATTAATAAGCACTGTTTATGTTAATTTTGATTAATATTATTAATATAAGGGGAAAGCCATTTAATACTAAAACAAATTATTTAAATTCCCAAATAATATAATATTAGTTACTTCTTTAACTCCTGAGGCTTTAGAGTCAACATATTGAAACATTTAATAACTCTGATGTTTGTTTTCTATCATACCTCTGAGAAGCTGACAATTACCTGAAGCCCTCTGCACACTTTGAAATGTCAGACTACTGTGCTGGTTGGTTCACCTTTTTTATTCATTTACTTTTTCCTGCTAAATGCCAGCATTCCTCTTGAGAACTTGTTGTGTGAATGGAAATAGTTGGTACCTTTGAAGTTCTGGAATCATCTCCAAATTGGCTACCTCCTTCAAGACACCCTGCTGCTGGAGTCTAACATAACAGATCATTCCCTAATTTTGCCCCCTTCTCCCCACCACCAGAAACAGGAGTTTTTGTGGACCTCAGTGATGTGCTTACTCCTGCAGAAGATGTGGTTGATTTGGAGTTATTTCACCTCTTTTCAAAATACCTTCTGCAAATTTGGGAGTTTATCATCCAAACATAGAAACTAAACAATGTCCTTAATGAGACTACCTGCAATGAAATGCAGGTTTAATCAATTAGATACATTGTCTGACATTTAGATTCAGGAAGAAACAAGGTGAGGAGCAAGCCACAGGCCAGCAATCTGTCCATTACCATCCCAGAACAGAGTGTGCATTTCTTCTGGTCCAGCATTGAGGATTTTCTTTTGTCTTCTGCCAAGCAATAGCATTTGGTCAGAGCATCCAACCTATTGGAAATAGTTGGCTGCTAATGAACACTTTGAGGGTCTGACTCTGTATCCTTTGTTGAAGGATATTTAATATTTTTTAATGAATTTATTTGGTGCAAGTAAGAAAGATAACAGAAAAGTCAGAAGTCTTCATCAATATTTCCCTCTATGGATGTGTCTTAGAAAAATTGTGCTTGTTGATTCCACACTTCCTGCAAAAAAATATTGACTTGGAAGACAAAACTTTATCACATGAAGTCATGTGCAGTACACTTTATTCAAAAAGCAATCCAGCTGGGTGCCATGGCACACGCCTATAATCCCAGCACCTCAGAAGGCTGAGACAGTAGATTGAGAGTTCAAAGCCAGCCGAAGCACAGGTAAGGTGCTAAGCTACTCAGTGAGACCCTGTCTCTAAATAAAATACAAAATAGGTCTGGGGATGTTGTGGCTTAGTGATCAGATGCTCCTGAGTTCAATACCCAGTAAAAAAAAAAAAAAGCAATCCAAACATGTACCATCAAGGATAAAATATGAAGACTCAGATTAAATTTCCAGATCCAAAACTGTTAAGTTTCATTTAGAGAATTCCTCTGTACATATAGAACTTTGATAATAATGGTTAACAAATACAGATTTTTTGACATAGACATGATCTGAACTGAGATGAACACACTTCTGCTTAAATTATACTTGCAAACAATATATATGAAAATATAAAATCTTTCTGTATTCTTAAATTTTAGAATAATTAAATAATAAATGCAACAATTATTGATATATGCAAGGTTATCCTTAAAACAATAACAATTCATTTTGTGCTTTAATAGAGGAATATATGAGACTGACAACTTATAAGAAATGGAGATTTAATTTTTAGGGTTCCAGAGGCTGAGAAGTCCAGGATTAAGGTGCCAGTGGATTTAGGCTTGTCTGGAGAATGCCTTGTCCTCTGCATGGAAGGAACCCTATGTCCTCACTTGGTGAAAAACAAGTTATCTATATGCTGCGTGAAGCCTCTTTTAAAAGGGTCTTAATCCCAGCACAATGGAGAAAAGATAATGGCTTAATTAATTCATAAAAACCTTCTTTCTTGATACTATCACATTGGCAATACCTACATCTTGGGGGACACATGTTCAAACCACAGTAATCAAAATCCTGTTAATAGGAAAAACCTTATTAAAACATTAACTTGGCACTAACTCAAACCTGTAATAGTTTGTAACTAAATGTGTCTTGCTCAATGATTGTTTCACATGTCATTGGCTTAATGCTATGTAACAAAGAAATTTAGTTCAGTGTACCAAGTAGATAAAGAAAAAGCATACAAGATGCTGAAACTCATCCTATTTTAGATACTAATTTTCAAACCATTAATGTTGGTAATCTTTCATCTTATTTATGCATATTTTCAGAACTTTTTTATTATACATCTTTTAGTATAGATGGTCCTATGAATCTTTGTTATGAATTTTTGTTTTCTTTTTTAGTAGTTACTATTACACCTGACATTGTTTTTGAATGACATATTTATAAATAACATATTATAAAAATGAAAATATATACCAATATTTACCAATAGTAGTATACATAGTAGCCTCCTGTTTAGAATATTGTCTTACATTTAGAAATTATTTAATACATGTCAAAATCTTTGCATTATTTTGTATCCAATATGCGAACTATAAAAATAGTATTAAATTATCCTTATAGATACATTTCAGTAAATCTTTCAAATCCTAAGACATCCTACTTTATTTTTAATATGAATGATATATATATATTAATAAACAAATTCTTATTATAAAATACAATATGAGTTAATGATTTCTACAGTAGATAAAACATGGCAAAAGGAATTAAGACTAAGGAATTTCTAACAAAAGATCATTTTGTGGTGGAATCTTTCATTAATAATAATTGAAGCAACTTTATGTTTTAACACAGTTTAACATATTTCATGTTCATCATTTAAAAGCATATCTTAATGTTAGGTCCCCTGGCACACATCTGTATTCCTAGTTACTCAGGAAGCTCAGAAAGGAGGATCCCAAGTTTGAGGCCAGTCTCCATGACTTAGTGACATCTTAGTGACACCTTAGTGACACCTTCAATCAACTTAATAAGACTCTGTCTCAAAAGCAAAAGTAAGAAAGACAGGGGAAGTAGCTCAGGGACCAATCCCCAGTATGAACAAACAAACAAACAAACCCATGTATGCAATATTGAGAATAAGAGTATAACTATCTGTAAACAGCTTTTATTGAGGCATCATTTTATGTTTAAAGGAGAATTATGTATAACTGAACATATAAATCCTTTTCTTAGAGATAGAAAATAATTTGATGACATCCATTATTACCCATTATGTAAAATAAAATAAGAAGTTCTAAAATCATAAATGAGTTAAAGTTCTCATCTAGATGTGATAATTCATACATAATTAAAACTAATTGAGTGTTATTAAAGATTAAATGAAATATTTATTTGACACAACATTGTCTTTTGATTTTCCTTCAAGTATATAGATACAAATTAAATTCCATAAAATCTGAATGTTTGTGAGGATAGTTGCAGGCTTTGGCTGTATTTTTCAAATAACATTTTTGTATCTGCTTTTTTCAGACTCTATGTAATGGAAACATATCAGGCTTTTATGTGATTTTAACCCTCCCACAAGGACTGCATTCTGCAGACACCCATGAGAGCAGTGTTTATTGCACTAAGCCCACTATTAACCTGGTTAGATGACCAATAGGAAAATGGCAGCAATGGCTCAACTATGACAGTAGTACTGAGGAAAACAGTGACAGCAGTTGGAAGCTTAGAATGCAGATAAATTACAAACTGTTAAAAGAATAATTAGCTGGCTTTCGAACACTAGACATATTCTTTTTCAAAGTCTAATTTGATTTGTTCAGCAATTTCTGTGTATTTCCTGTTTTTGTCTCTTTGATTTTCTTCTTGTTTTCCATCTTGTTTTTAAAATTCCATTATTTCTCCTTTAACTTTCTTATTTTGAAAATTTGTTTTATTTTCTACATTATTACATGGAAAATAGATTAGTCTTTAATAAATGCCTTAACTGTATACTTTTTTATAGTAAATGTTTATTTCATTTTATTGAAATATGACAGTATAGTTCTGTACAGTTGTCTTTTATTGAAACCATCAAATAATAAATTTATTTCCTCTATAGTCTTATAATTTTCATTTTAAATATGACTCCTTTTAAATAAGCTAGTGTATCTAAAAGTATCTTGATCCCTAACATAGAGAATTAAATTTATAATTCTTATTTTCTGATAAAAATAGAAAAAACAAAATATGTTATTACAACAGTGTCTTTGGTCTTTCTGAAGTAATTACTATTGTTGCCAAAAAGTTAAAAGTGAAAACAGCTTAATTCTAGAATTAATTAATTCTAGAATTCAAGGTGTTTCTACTTATTAGATACATTATGTTAACAATAACTAATATCTTCCTCCTTGGTAAAATCAGGTCAACTTATTCCATTTTCAATTAAATTCCAGGGATAGTGACTGAATAAAGAATATAGTCAGGAAGCAAACTGCTTCAAAAACAGAAGTTATTGTATGTAAAAATGTTTATTGATTGTTAAACTTATTCTGTTCTATCTTATAAGTCCAAATTACTCTACTCAAACTTTTTTATAGACAGAATAATCATCTAAGTAAGGGTAGACTGATATGTCATTTGTCAAATGGGTCTATCACTCTCTAATATACTTTTTCTTTGTATTACTTGAGAAATTGTAGCAGTTCCATTTCCCCCAAATTGCCTTATCTGCATGATTTTCAGTTGGAAATCCACGAAGACAAATAAGTGTGATTTCTTGAAGGCAAAAAGAAATGTTACTGTTTTTGAGAAACATATGCAGCCTAGTTGTAGGCAGACTTGAAATAAGAGTTTCCTCATCATCTCTGACAGTCACTTCACTACTAAAGCAGTTCATGGAAACTTCTCACAGATTCTTCAAAATAGCAGAACAATTCATAATAGCCAAGTTATGGAACTACCAAAGTGTCTACTGACAGATGAAGAGATAAAGAAAATGTGGTAGACATACAAAATACAGTTTTATTCAGCCATTAAAAATAACAAAATTATTTCATCTGCAGAAAAATAATTGGAGATGGAGAGGACAATGTACAGTAAAATAAGTCAGACAGAGAAAGGCAAAGGTCAGATGCTCTTGCTCATACATGGAAACTAGAGAAAAATATTTTTAAAAGCAGGATCTTGTAAACATTGAAGGGAGACAAGTAGAGCTGAGGAAGGAGATCAGGGGAGAGAGGACAGACAGGAAAGGGGAGTGTCTGGGAAATTCAACAGATCAAATTGATATGTGCATGTACAAATATGTCTCAATGAATTCTGTTATATATAATCATAATACACTAAGTAAAATTATAGCTTTGCCAGTCATAGTACATACCAATGTATATCATATACCCCATGGTGTATGATGCACTGAGGCTAGCAAAATACTGCTTCGGTGCTATTCTTATTAACAGTGCATTATCTTAATAAAATAATGAGTTTATACCAGGAAAGCATAAATTAAAGAACATTCTGCCCATGCTCTTTAAACTGGCAATGCATCAAAGACAAAGGAAAAAAAAACCCTGAGAAATGTAAAAAGTAAAAGAGACTGAAGTAACATGAAAATATCAGTGTAATGTGGAATCCTGGATTGAACTCTGCATTTTAAGAAAAAAAAATACATCAGTGAGGAAACTGGCAAGACTTTAATAGAATCTGTATGTTAGTTAATGATATAGCATCAATGTTAACTTCACTGTTTTAACAATTGTTGAATGGGTGTGTAAAATGTCACCATTTTAGTGGAAGTTGTGTGAAGGAACTCTGTATTATTTGTAGGATTTTTTGTAACATTTCTGTAAGCATAAATTATTTCAAAATAACCCTTTTTTAATAAAATTGCAGCAAATATTTGGCTTTTGATAGTTATCATTTTCAGTGTTTCAAATTAAACTAGGTATAGTGATGCACACCTGTAATCCCAACAACTAGAGAGACTTAGGCAGGAAGATCAGAAGTTTGAGGGCCCTCTCAGCGATCTAGGGATACCTTGTCTCAAGGTAGAATAAAAAGGGCTTGGGATATAACTCAGTGGCAAAGTTCCCCAGGGTTCAGTCCCCAGTACCTCAAAACAATTTTCTTTTTTTTCAAAATGAAGTTTTCAGTGTTGAAGTCCCTGACTTTTCTCTTTCAGCATGATAAATCTTACAAATTTCTAATTATACATATTAAAATTTTTTCCTTTAGTACTCTTAATAGAATAGCTTCTACAATCCTGACTGAATAATAATAGATAATAGATATAGTTTGAGTATTATAAGAAAATATAAAATTATATTGAAAGTAGGAATCTAGAATTGTTTCTCTGATCTAAGTTAAATATTGAAATTATAGTAAAACTTTAAAGAGTCAAAGGAAACAAGGTGATGATTCTATAATTAGAACCCTATAATAAAAGGAGATTGAGATGGTATTAAAATAGGTAAAAAATGACACATAATCACAGGTCTCTAATGAAGCCAATGTAATCAATCATCTAATCACTAATCTCCAATTCCTGGCAGCATGTGTTTGCTGTTGATTTAATTTACAAACCTATAATTAATTATTAATATTAATTTTAAGACATTACTGAAGAATGCAGTGTATAACTGTCTGAAAGAGCTTTATACAAAGTGACACATTAAAATATTATTCCTCAAGAGATCATTGGCAATGAAACTCATTAAAAATCTCATTAACTATGTAAATACAATTGTAAATAGGCTTTGGAAATTCTCTTATTTACAAAAAAAAAAAAAAGTTAATTTAGGCAACCAATGAGTTTTGGATCCATAGCATGCTATTTAGTTCAACTAAATAAAATTACATATAAATGAAATGACTATTAGCAATAACTCCAAGGTCTAGTTAAGTGTTCCCCAAAGTCCCATGTGTTAAAGACTGGATTGTAGCTTGTGGTGCTATAGGGAAGTGTGAACCCTTAGGAAGTGGGTCCAGTGGAAGAAAGGTCTTTAGAGATGTGCCCGTGGAGAAGATATTGAGGTCCTAGCCCCTATTCTCTCTCTCTTTCCTTTCAGGATTCTATGAGGTGAATGGGTCTTCTCTGCCATCCAACCACCATGATGTACCATATTGAGACAGGCCCAAAATGACAAGACTGATTAACCTTGAACTGAAACCTTTGAAATTGTTAGACAAAACAAACCTTTCCTCCTGAACAGTTGATTTAGTCCTAGTATTTGCTACAGTAATGAAAAGCTGACTACTAACTACACTTTTTAAAAAATGAGTTAAAACAAAGACTTACAAACAGGGTCTTGAGAGATTATTATACACATATCTTCCAAATTCATGTTTGGTGTTACCATGTGCAACAATTATACCCAGAAACCATCAAAAGTCACTAATTAGGAATTTTTATGCTATTTGTTATTATTTAATAAAGCTAGTTTTTAAATATATGTCAGCATAGGACTAACTGAAGGTTATCTTTGAAAACAGTCATGAAAATCACTATTTTTTCCTAGGAGTATGCTTTAAAAAAGTTTGAAGTTTTCTATGCTTATATTATACATTTTAATTAAATTTTTTTGATAAATCTGATATATTTGTTGATGGAAGTTGGTATTGGTATGTGTCTAACTGGCATTAGAGAATAGCATGTACTATTTAAATAAAAATAATTTTTATTTAACTGATAAAATTATGGAGTAAGTGCTCATTTACAATATTAAATGTTTTTTATGCCAGATTTCCTTTAATGTTTTTTTTAAAGAGAGAGGGAGAGAGAGAGAGAGAGAATTTTTTAATATTTATTTTTTAGTTTTCAGCAGACACAACATCTTTGTTTGTATGTGGTGCTGAGGATCAAACCCGGACCGCACGCATGCCAGGCGAGCACGCTACCCCTTGAGCCATATCCTCAGCCTTCCTTTAATGATTTTTAAGCTATTAAAATATGAGGAATATGTTACTTTAGTGTATATAAACAATAAGCAATAAGTAACCAAAAAGTCATATTGGATAATTTTAATAAACAACAACTGTACAAGATAAATTATTTTTTTCTAATGTAATTTCAAACATCAGAAGTATATAACTCAAACATTTCTCCTTGTTTTTATATATTTCATGTAGATTAATCTCCTTATTATGATTATATTGCCAGATTAAATATTACTGAAACACTTTCCTAAAAGTGATTTTCTTTTTAGCCCAGTTTTTTTTTTGTTTGTTTTTTGTTCTTAGTGTTTCCATTTTCAAAACTGGAAAATGACTTCCAAATATTACTAGTTTCTGAGGAAAATATAATTAGACAATGTATATTCAGAATATGTGATTTTCATGAATAATGTATACCAACTAGAGATAGCAAACATTTCAGCTTGACCTTACCATTGGAAATTGCTTTAAGACCCTTGTGTAATTATTTTATATTTGGTCTGAACAAAGGGTAACACTATTTGTTTTTTTCTTCGAAGGGTTATTATCATTTGTTCTGATTTTAATACTTTTTACACCATTTAACTCAGAGTTTCTAAGCACAGCACAGTGAATGAAAATCTGAATAAAACAAGAAAAAATAATAAAATTTCTTAAGGTAACTACAATTTGTTCTTGCAATATATGTATAAAAATCAACAGTATAGAAGTAATTAAAAGAAAGTACAAAAAAAGAACTAACATCTTCATCACTCAAAACCTTTTAGAATATGGAAAATATGAAACAATATAGAATATCATATGACATATGACATAAATAGTAGAAACAAATTTGTTGAAAGGACATATTCTTGTTTTGCTCTTTACAAAATTTTGGCTCAAAAAATCATCATATTAGCTTTAGTTGTCATTAAGTATATTTAAAGACACACAGATGTAAAAAAAAGTGAGTTAATATGTAATAACTGCCCAATTTGTAGGTTTAAATGTTGGAATCTGGCAACAAGTATTTTGAATTGGATAGGCCTAGGATATTTCAAAACACCATTTGCATTCATTTGGCAATGAGGTGAAGAGAAAAAGTATTCTAAGCTTCAATTCAAAAATATGGGTTTCTATTTTTAATTTTCAAACAAATATCTGTGATAATTATGGGCATATTGAAGATGTCTAAAACTCAAATTACTATGATAAAGTACGGAAAAACTGAATGACTTGTTTATACTACTTCTATATATAAAGTTTCTAATTAATTATATCATCACGTTTGTCCTTTTAAAAAATGACAGGCATTATTCTCCTTCATTGAAAAACTATTGTAAGTATATAAATCAAATACTACATAATTATGATCATATTTTTCTAAAGGATAACATTGATGCTTAAACATACAAGACACTTAAATTATATAATATCAAAAATATTTGACTTTATAAATATAGAAATTGAATTTTTGATGGACACTTTCTGGAGTTTTTACATTTTTAGGGGACAATGATTGTATTCATTGTAGTAATTGTCAAAAGGCAGGACTAATTCCTTAACAGATGAACAGTTGACAGATAATCAGATTTTTTGCAGTCTTGGGAAATAGATGCTTCAACAATGTCTTTGTGCAAAATGATTTTCATTAGAAAAATCTCCACATGCACAAATCACAAATAGAGCATATTTTGTGTTCATAAGTGTGTTGTTTATATCTTTATATGTGTATAGATAAAGTCAACTCTCCATATCCTTGGGTTTCACATCCACACATTCAACTAATTATAGATTAAAATATTCAGAAAATGAATCTCATCTAGACTGTACATGACCAGACTTTGATTTTTCATGCCTTTGTTCCCTAAACCATTCCACACAAAATCTATTTACAAAGTATTTACCTTGTATTATGAATTACAAGTAATCAGGACTTGATATATATTATTTGTCATGATGCACGTAGGTTATATGCAAGTGCTATTTCATAAAGAAATTGAGCACCCATGGATCTCAGTATCTCCATGAGTATTAAGACAATACAGTCATGGATTCTGTGAGACAATTGAATATACATGGAGATAAAGATCACATCAAACACATAGGTCTCAATTTTCAAGGTAAATGAGAAGATTGGATCACAATTGATTCCTTTTAAAGTGTAACATTTTGCAACTTTTACCAATCTGTGTGAGTAATGAAGGGGGTTCTTAAAATAGAAATATTATCTTATGACTTATTTTTATTTCTTTTGAATCTTTATTTGAGTTGAAAGTTCCAGCCCCTTACTTTTCCCAATTGATGAGACATATTGAGTCTTACCACTGCTTTTGTAAAAAGGATGCCATGTGATGCTCCATACACAGGTATATACTCAGAACATGTCACCACAAATACTTCTTTATACTCAGAGGCCAAGCCCTTTATATTACTTAAGAAAATAAACATTACAATTATGAAAACATTTTTGTGTAGTAGTTCATTTGTTTAAACAAATACATTCATCATTCACAGTGGTGACATAAAATATATTGTTCTTACAAAGTGTAAGAAAATTACAAAGGTCTCAGCAAAGACAGTGACCTTTAAGATTATCCTGGAGATTCTAGATAATAATAAACTGGCAAGATTAGTTTATTTCAGTAGAAAAAGGATCACCTTCTGTTATAGGCAATGTAACCAGTTAGGTGAATTGTACATAGTAATTTTTGATCTCCAAAAATAAAAAAAAATACCATACATATGTAACCAACATTATTAAAAAGTTAAAACATGGCAAAAACAAAAAAGAGTTGCAGGGCAATATGAATCCAAAATTTCTACAGCCAGCATCTGATTTAAAAGTGTTTATACCTGTGTATGGTGGCAAATGCCTGTAATCCCAGCAACTTGAGAGGCTGAGACATGACAGATATGTGTATATGTATATGTATATATATATCAGCATAAGAACTGATATATAAAGTATTTTATTTTACTAGGGACAAGCCATGTTATGAGCACTTTCATTATGTTTACTGATTTAATTATTACAATCAGTCTCTTATGGTTCTTTTACAGAACAGAAAACTCAAGCAAGCATAGGAGATATTTTAGAGAATCACACAGATATTAATGAATACACTTGAGATATATAGATTCAAGCAATCTGGCTCAATATATGTACTTTTTTCTATTATTTTATATCTTATCAATCTCAGTGGTGGCTTAATTCTTATTTAAACTTTATTGGATGGATAGACAGCAGCAACAAACAAACATGTTATGTATATTAAATATTATCTTTTCCAAGTGATTTTGATACAAGTTTGATGGGATTAACAATCAGAAAACAGTTTTTCACACAGCAAGTACTTAAATATGTGAAATTGATGACATCCTTATTCTTAGTTTTACATATAAAGAAATGGAGATTTAATATATAGCATGGTATATATCCTTAATAACACTCTAGTTCATACTTGAAATTTGCTAAGAGCCTAATCTCTCACCACACAAAATTCTCTCACCACACAAAAAATAATACTTACTATGTGAGGTGATGGATTGTAATTTAGCTGGATTGTGGTAATTATTTCACAATGTATACTTTTATCAAAACTTCACATTTTATACTTTCATTTCTTTTTACTCCAGACTTTAAAAATATGTTTTTGTGTGTACATTTTTATATATAGTCACACATATTTATATATCCTGAATTTTATGTAGTCTGGATAATATTTGTCTAGTCTTCCTCAAATATGAAATTGAACTTAAAGCATTCTCAAATGCATCATTTTACTTTAACAATAAAGAAATGTTCTCAAGAGGGAAATATCCCCACTAATTTATTTTTATTGCCAGAAAGAGGAACTTGAGATAATTCTTATATCTTACTTACAATTGAAATTAACTTATTTTATGCTAGATGAAAATGTAGGCTCTGACATATTGGCATAGGGACCAATATCCCTAACATGACTCCTAAAGCACAGAGATGACAGCTTGTATTTATAAGTAGCCCAAAATGGGGTACTTAGATGATGCAGTCTCTCAAATTGATAGGCACACTTTACCAGCTTTCCATTTCAATGAAAACTCACAATACAAATCTTTAAAATGCTTCTCAAGATGGAAGTCAAAGCCTGTAAGAAAAAAAAAAAAAAAAAAAAAATATATATATATATATATATATATATATATATATATATATATATATATTTATAATATATAATTATATATTATAAATATATAATAATATATAATATAATATTACTTTTGGACAGGACATCTAGAAATATACAAAATTTATACAATTTACAAAATAATTTTTGTATTGACATATATGATTTTTCCTTTTGAAGAAGGCTGTTCTATTCTGCCCTATGACATTATGATCCTATACTCTGAAAATTTAAGTATCATTGAAGTATCATCATATTGTAAATGAAGAGCTTGAGTAATAGACCTTTTCTAGGATTACTATCTTATATTTAATATTTAAAACTTATAGGTGGGGTTGTTCAGAAATAGGAGGTAATAGAAAGCAAAGCCAATTACTTTCTCTTATAATTCATTATTAATATTGGTTTTGCTACTCTGAGTCCCCTTCCCTGGGTTTCAAAGATTGAACACAAGAGAAAGGCCAAGGCAAGTGGAGAAAAAAAGTTTAATTTAAAGAATGGAATTGAGACAGACTTCTCCCAAGAGAGAAGGGGATCCAAAGTTGATATCCATGGGAGGGGGTGAATCTTGTCCTCTTATAGTTTCCAAGTTTCTGACTTTCATACCTCTCCTCCTAAAGGGCTAACAGGGCCAAAAGGCAGGAAGGAGGTGAGCCAGGGGTGCCTCCCCATTTCCCATTGTCTGCCAAGAATAGCTGGACAGGAGCAGCTCAGGGAGTACTCATTAACAATTCCCTGCTCAGAGGAATTGTTCCCTGGATGCTGGTGACCTTGGCCAAAGAGGAGGTGACATTCTCATGGTGGGCAAAGGTGACTTATACATTCCAGGGGAGAAATAAAGAATGTTCATGTGCTTTCTACCCTTTTCAATTTATTCACCCAAATAACTCCATACAATTTCACTCTATAGGTTCTTAATCAAGAAAATGACAATCCTTAATGCTAGGCACTGCAATAGACATAATCAATTCACAGCAAACAATTTGTAGATTAATTCTGTTAGGGTCTATAAACAAGTCAAGATGGCGCCTGGCATTTGGCCAGGGGGAGTAGTTTGTGAAGTAACGCCAGCGGGCCATTAAGTGTGGAGATTTCTTATTGGTTGACTGCTATATCTAGTTTATGTTAATTAAGATAAGCTGTGTGGAATGTATATATACCCCTCCTGTCCTACAATAAATGGCTCCCACTCTCTGCTTTGTGTTCATCATGTGAGCTTCTTCCCTCCATCACACTGCCTTACCTTGAGCCCTTGAAATAAAGCCTGCTATCTATGGGCCCTTGAAATAAAGCCTGCTATCTATGGACTGAGACTTCTGAAACTGTGAACCCCTGTCAGTCCAGGTCCTCATCAGGCTCTCCAGCATGAGGGCATAGGTGTCAGCTGGCTGAATGTCTGTTCATTTGCTCCATCATTTATACTAAATTTTAGGGCTTCTGACCACCCTTTCAATCCTTATCAGCTGCCACCTGGTTTCTCTGTCATTTGCCCTGGGGTTAAAGCATCTGGTCTGGTGGTCCCCATCCTGATATTCTTGCATCTTCTCCTTATGGGGTTAGGGCAACATGATAGAGACTTCACTGTGAACTTGTCAGGGTGAGGAAATGACTCTTTTATGTCAGGGTTATGCCAGTTGATCATATTGGAAGGCTCTGTAGGCATGTCTGATGAGACTGCAGGCTTGAGAGTGCAATTTTAAAATGCAGTTGCTTAGGTAAGGCCTAAGGTCATCCTTACAGATGGAGTGGAAGTGTCCTGAAGGTATTAACATTCCATTCCCTTTGAATCAGCTTCCATCTTCCCTACCAGACCCTATCATCTGTATACTGATTGCCTGTCCTTTGTTCTTATTTCATTATTATTATCATTAATTATTAAACAAGTCAAGACCAAGGCAAGAATTTGTGTTTGATGACCACCTTTTGTTTTGCCAAGAAAAATGAATAAAATGTGTGCATCACTCTAACATAAAAATAATGAATATTTGATTTTAGACTTAAACATAAGTATTCAAAACATAGGCTTATGTTTTCTAATTTGGAATCTGCACATCTTAGTTAACAGTTCATTGGCATTGTACATAATAATGTTATCTAAACTGTATTTTGTAAATCAAGAGTAGGCAATTAGTTGAGACCCAAATATTTTTTATTAACATTATAATTGTTCAACATTAAAACTTATTTAAACAATGAATCTAATTACTTATAAGCAGTTTTCGTTTGCTTTCCCTCTGATTGACAGAACCTAATTATTCTCTAAAAATTATTTCAAACCAAGAACATGTTACATTGCACCAGGCCTTTTATTTGCTACCTTTTTAAAAACATGTTTTAATAGAAGGAAAATCGATTTTAAAATCAACATTAAAATCCATGACAAGGGGGAAGAAATAAAGAAACCAACCATGAGAAATTGAAAGATAGTTGAGTTTTAAGTCATTTTAAGAACCAGAAATAAGATGTTAATTTCACATTATTCATTATCTGTACACTTATTTGGGGCCTAGTCAAAATAAATAGATTAGGGCTTTTTAAACATTTTAATTATCACTCAGTGCATAAAAACAGAGTATTAAAAATCAATGCAGGCTTTTCTCCTTATTTTTTTTTTTTCAATTGGTTCATGACTCTATATTTCTTCAGTTAGGAAGATACAATAACTCATAATTTGTTGCCACAGTTTTCCTCAAGGTAGTCAATATCCCAATTAAGCACCAATAAATAAATAAAAATCCTTTAGATTAAATGTTAATGAACTTCATGGGTACCGTTCTTGCTTTATTTGTCTCTCTTGGTGAAATAATTATATTTCAATACTCTAAAATCTGATGTATCTTTTTAACTTATATTACCTTCCTCTAAGCAGAGTAGAAATATGTCAGACACTTGCAAGACACAGAGATTCGTCTTTCTGTTTTGCTTATTTTATAACCATTTTTAAAGTCTATATTAAAATGAATGTAAAACCATAACATTTCCACAAGTAGCTAATCCTTTTCAGGCTCCTAGTAAGAGGCAGAAATATTTATATTGTATTTAAGATAGCCAGACAATTATTAGGAAAAATGCTGAAATAATCATGGTAAAAATGCTTCCTGTTCTAATGAAACAAACCAATATTTCTATGTGTTAACACTCTCTCTCTCTCTCTCTCTCTCTCTCTCTCTCTCTCTCTCTCTCTCTCTCTCCAATTTACTTCATGTTCATGTAGCAGTCTATGTAAATGTTTCCAGATGGCCAGGTTTCTACAAGAAGTGATTTAGAGCAACTGCTGGCTTCTTTCTTTGTAACTCTAATATTTTTATTGGGAGCCAATAAGGTTTCCACAAATAAAATAGAAAAAAAAAATGTACATGGGAGTTTTTTTTTTTTTTTTTTTTTTTTTTGTAGAACAGTTAATAAATCATGTTACGTGACTTAAAACTTTCGTTTACTAGAACTGATCATTTGGATATGTATAAATGACTAAGACTCAGAAATGGAGCCTTAACTTGTGCTTAGAGAGAATAAAAGATGATCTGGTTGAGATGCAATATTGTCTCCATTGCAGCTACTAAGGGTGTATATATGCATATATATGAATATATATATATATATATATATATATATATATATATATATTCATTTTTATTTATGTGTATAAGCAATTCATATATGATTTTGGCATAATGTAAAACATTTGAGCAAGTGCATTTGCTTTCCTCTCATTCTTAAAAGCAAATCTCTAATTTTGTATTGCATCCTAAATTGATAGTGTTCAAATTTTTGGATTATACCTAACAAAATATATAGAATGACATTTTTGGTTTTGCTTTTTATAAACACTCAAATATGAGTGTGTTTATGTACATATGTAAGTGCACATTCAATCACTAGTGTTGTATGTGATCACAGTTTTATTTTACTTATTTAAATGAAAAGACCCATTTAGACATAACTAGTTTTTAACAAGGAGAATTAATTTGAACAAGTTAGAATTTTTTCACATATAAAATCCATTAAATCTCCCTCTGGTAATTTTCATTTTCTTAAAATGTGATACTTATGTTTTTTGTGATACTGTACTTATTTTCTACTAGTTATCCGAGTATTGAAGATAGTATATTTAGCTTACAAAAAAATTGTTTACTTATATAACTTGTCTATAACTGTTTGATAGGTGAATTTGAGTAAAACTTGCTTCTGCAAACAAATGTCAAATAATATCAATCATGAATTTGTCCTGTCTTCATATTGGGATTTTGTGTAGGAAGCAAAATATTTAAATATTTCAGGGAAAATTGCATATTTAAAAATCCTTGAAAAACATATATAATGCCACAATTCATGGATAATCTAACCATACTGGATTATAGGGTGTGTATGTATATAAGATGTTCTTACACACAGCAGTACCAGGCCCCACTACCAACTTTAGTAATAAAAATCTATATAAAACTAGGGCTGGAGTCGTAGCTCAGTTGTAGAGTACTCATCCAGAACTTATGAGGCACTGGGTTCCATCTTCAGTACCACATAAAAGTAAATAAATAAAATAAAGGTATTGTATCCACCTACAACTAAATTAAAAATAAAATTTACATAAAACTAGAATAAAAACTTGAATAGCCATTAGTAAACTTAATTAGTCGTTCTATAATAGTTGACATTCTTACTTTTTAAAAATATTATTTATATTTGGTGCATTATAATTATACAGAATAATGGGATTCATTATGCCATATTTTTATATGCACATGACATAACTATAAATCTCAATTTTCCTTTATCTTCTCTCTCCCTCCATTCCTCCCTTCATCTGATATGCTTGCACTTCACAATTGATCTCTCTTCTATTAGTATTATTATTCATTTTGATTATATATAAAGGCAGGATGCAGTGTGGTGTATATACAAATATAGCATAATTTATTACATTTTGTTGCCAGTACTGCCCCATAATCTCCCCTTCTCCCTCCCTTTCAATTCCCTTCCCTTACTCCATTGTTTTCCTTTCTATTTTCATGAGATTCCATTTTTAAATTACTTTTTGTTCTAACTTTCACATGTAAGAGAAGTCATTCATTTCACTCTTTGAACCAGCCTAGTTGCCCATCAATGGGTGAATGGATAAAGAAAAGGTGAAATATACACATACACATGCACACCACACACACACACTCAATGAAGTATTATTCAGCCATAAAGAACAATATTATGTCAATTGCTGGTAAATGGATGGAAATGGAAAATACCTCTAATAGTTTTATTTGTACTGACTTCAGAATTTTAAGTTTTGTCAAAGACATAATCTATCCCAGAAGCTTATTATGGCGGTATTCCCAGCCCCAACCCCACACATCTATTTCCCCACCCCCCTCCTTCTATCTTCTCTGTTTTCTTGTGAGTCAGTTGGGAGATATTTTCCTGTCAACATGAAAATCTACATTGAACTATAAAAAGGTAAAACAGTTGACAAGGAAAATCAGTCCAACATTGAGTACTCCTAATTAAGTTGCAAATTTTCAGTTGCATTTATCATCTACATAATTATAACACTCAGTGTGATTATTTGAATTTGCTTGTGAGCTTCACTTAATCTTGTGAAGATTAATTACTGCATAGCATTCTGTTGGATGTATAGGCAAAAAAACATCAGTAACTCAGTATCACCTTCATCACAAAACAAGCCTAAGAAGCGAAATAAATGACGCCTTTAAGGGTAGATTAAAATATGACAGATAACTTTCTTCAAACTCATTTTCCTATTGTAGAATAGTAATTACTGTAGACTGGGAAGGGTGTCAGTAGGGGTGGGGTAGGGGATAGGGGAACACCCCACAAGGGAGGAGGGTAGAATATGATCAAAGCATTCTGCATGGATATATAAAAAATATCACACTTAATTAACTAATACATGTAAATAATGGGTTAATAAAAGTCATTATGAAAATAAAAATATAAGATTTTATTAGAAATAGCTAATAAGTCAATGCATACAAAAAGCAAGAAAGAAAAAAAGACTTCTAGGCACATTAATACATGAATAGGTGAAAAGCATTCAGTCATAAATCACTGATATCATATATGCCAAATTATATGCTCCAAAATATATATGCCAATGCCATGCTCCAATGACCCACCTTCTCCAGTCACACCCTACCTGCCTAAAGTAACTACTCAGTTAATCCCATCCAGGAATTAATTCACATATTGTGTTAAGGCTCTTATAATCCAATCATTTTTCCTCTAAACCTTCTAGCATTGTCACATACAGGAGCTTTTGGGGGACATCTCACATCCAAACCATAACACATATATTTCAAGACTCTATGAGGAAAGATTTTTAAAATGTTTTTACCATTAATAAGTAATATGTGTTTGAAGAAATAGATATGCTAAACAAGATTTAAGCATTACCTTACACAATATATACATGTATTGACACATCAGAGTGTCCCAATTATATGTATAATTCATGTGGTTTCATATCTCAGTTAAAATAATGTAATTTTTAAAAGAAGGGTTAAAATATATTTATAAATTATTTCTCCTGGATGTGTTATTGTATGTTAGACTTAATTACAATCATGGTGGATCTTTATAGTTTCAAGGGACTGAGAAATGAGAAAAGCCACCTATTTCAACCACATTCTTGAAGATGATCAATCTTGGAACACTACTTGCAATGATTGGTCTAAACTCTATGTACTTTGGAATCATTCTGGCTCCAAATCAGACCTACCAGAATGTTTGTGTGTTTCTATTTGCAACATCATTAATGTTGATTATAATCAAATCAGCAAATGTGCTCATTATTATAGATATAATTACTAAATATAAATCCAGAGATATATAAAATAAGAATAAAATTCATACAAAAGTTCAACTATTATACTAATACAAAAAATGCAAAAATTTGACTTTGGCCAAAATATCCTGAAAATACGAGTTATCCTCATAAAAAAAATATGTTTTTGTGTGAGGATTATATACATTGTACCCTCTTAGAAGTAGTTAATTTAACCTAAACAGCTTAAAAAAGGCCTTCTAAAATACTGATCCTGTATATGTATCTGTAAATAGATAAAAGACTAAAAATGTGAAAGGAAAGTAAAAGTCCATCACATATAGATGTTTTTGTATTATTGATTCAGTGAAATGCAAGTCTGACAAAACTACACTTCGGTTTTTGCATAATTACTTCTTAAGTAGTTTTCCTTGGCATGTATTTGCTCATTTCTTTATTTTCTTTTAGAGACAATACTTAGAATCTGAGGATAGGAAGGCATAAAAAATTGTCACCTGATTTGCTGTAGCATTTTGTGTAAGACCTTGGTTTTAAATACTGAAGTATTTACTATCTACATAACCATGAGAAAGATGTTCGCGTATCTGTAACTCAAGGATATTCAAACTTAGAAGGGGGACATGGAACCTATTGTAGAAGACTAATGTGAAGATTGTATTAGTTGACATCCAAAGAAACCCCTTATAATTGAAAAACCATCAATCCAATACTCCTAAGAAGGACTAGAATTCAGTATTGTTTTTATGATGCTTAGAATAAAATGGAAATTATTTTATGGTAATTATTATTAATATTATTAGTTAAAACAAGTATACTTTAATCATTGTTTTCATTTATTCTAAAAGTTTAGAATACATTAACTGATTTAGTAGTTGAATAAATATAGCAAAATTGAGTTGCACTTTTTAATGATGTCATTAAAATTTTCTATTTATAAGTTTTGAATGATTTATACTTTGTAAAAATTCTAAAAGATTTTTCAAAAACTACTTGGAGTGGTTATGGAGGCACACAAAAGTAACCCCAGCTGCTGGAGAAGCTGAGGCAAGAGGATCGCAAGTTCAAAGCCAGCCTCAGCAATTTAGTGAGGCCCTAAGCAACTTAGCAAGACCCTGTATCAAAATTTTAAAAAATAACAAAAAGGGATGGGGATTTCGCTAAGTGGTAAAGTGTCCCTGGGTTCAATCCCTGGTACTGAAAAAAAATGTGTGTGTGTGTGTGTGTGTGTGTGTGTGTGTGTGTGTGTAAGAAAGAGAGAGGGGGGCGGGGAGAGAAACTGCTAGGTTTTCATGTTTGTGGAGTTTGTAATCTATTTTCATTGATCAATAATTTTTAATTTGGCACTGAGATTTTTAGTAATAATAGAGTCTGGTTTGTAAAATTTTCTATTTATAAGTTTGCAATGATTACTTTGTAAAAACTCTAAACGATCATTCAAAACTATTTAGAGAAATTTGGGACAGTATTTAGCCCAGACAAATAAAGGATCAACCAAACTTGAAAGCAAATTAAGCATTTAAGCTTTAAAGTTTCTTTCCAGGTTCAAACACTGCAACTGTATGTTTTGTTTTGATTTTCTTTGGTTTTTCTGTAGAATAAGATATGATCCTTGGTTTTTCAATGAGCATCAACAGCAATATTCAGAAACAATTGGTAATTTTGCCAGCGGTCCTGAATGTACTGTAAGGTTGGCTACTGTGATTCAACATCTTCATTGTAGAATTTGGAAACCACTGCACTTCCTGAGTATTGACAGCTATTTTTCTGCCCTACACTTTCTCTAATATCCTACCTGCATATACTGCTTTATCACGCAGTGATGAGTCCCCATTCTACCTGTTGTAAGTATTTGTTGCATCAGAGCCTGCATTTTCAAGTAACACAGATACTCCAAATGCTATCTGCCAAATCTTAGATCTGTAGTCTCATCTCTGAAGGCTATCATCAGAAAAATGTTTTTGTGATAGTGCATGAGGAGTCAGTTTTCTCCTTCATTGGCTTCCATCAATCAAAAAAGAAAGACATAACTTTTGCTACAATTTTTTTTCCAAAACATTTGCCTTATAGATGACAAGTAAATATTATTGATTATATATGTGTACGTATAACTTATATGTGGTGAGCCGCTTCTGCCGTTTCTGCAGACTATGGTCGCCATTACGAGATGGCGCTGGCTCCGCTGTGGTATGTGACAAACAACTCCTTATCTGAGAGAGTTGGCACATGATTTTTCACCACCCTGTGAGAAAGTTCCACGCGGCAGCTTTGCATTGGGGCTTGGGATGCTTTATTAAGGCTGGGAGGGCATCCGGGAAGGAGAGAAGAAGAAAGAATAAGAAATATCAAGGGACCTGAATAAACTGCTGAGAGAAGATTCCTGAGTTGCGTCTTCCTTGCGGGCAAGGGGTCGCGACACTTATATATGTGTATATGTATATAATTTATATACATATGTATATATGAGTATATATGTATATAATTTAAATGTGTATATACTTTGTGTGTGTGTATATATATATATGTACATATATATATATATATATATATATATATATATATATATACTTTGAAGTCAGATAAATTGAGCTAGACCTATGCTACAATGAATTGTTTTTGTAAGATCGACTCAGTATTTAGCCTATCATGGTGAAGGATTAATAAATACCTAGTTTGAATATATAATACTTTAAGGCTGATAAATACTGATTATGTAAAGGAACACTGTAAATTTCTGTATATAATAGCAATTATTATACTAAAATAAAAATTAGGTATACTGCATATTGAGTAAAATAATGCATTTATAGTATTTTATAGACTTATTAGAGATTAGATAGGCATTAAAATTAATACTCAAGAAAATTTTTAATTGTTATAGCATTAATTTTAGTTATAAAAATATAGCCTCATCAGCCTCCCCTATAAACATGTCATGATGTTGACCACTTCTACAGTTTTTATTATAGTTTAATATATACATTTTTTGAAGTGGAAAAAAATATTTTACAAATTTTGACAAAAATTACATATAGTTTTTGAGAACAGTATTTACAAATTTATTGGCTGCAGTTTTTGTATAAATGTGCTTCATTATCTTCCTTAAAGCTATTTTCTTTTCAATAAAACACATATAACTATTTAATAATATGACCTCTGTTTTTTTAACTTGTATTTTCCCTTTATTTTTTTTAATTGTTTGAAATGTTTCTGTTACATTAAATGTGTAGTTGGGTTTTTGATTCTTAATTAGATTTTTATTTTCTCCAATTAGTTTATCTCATTTTCATTATTGATAACAAAAATGTCTAATTTTAATTCATAATGCTATCAGTACTAATGTTTTTAACTATTTTCAGCTTTGACTGTTCCATCTGTTATTTTTGTTTCTTTTACCATTTTGTTTTTATATTTACTGTTTGCTACTTATATATATTTGAGGTCTAATTGTCATGTTTTCCTCTTTGTTCCATTATCAAGTTTGATAATCATTATTAGTTCTATGTTAGGAAATATGTAAAAAAAATGTTTTGCTTGAAAGTAATTCCATTTGAATCTTTTCCTCCAAAATTATTAATTTTGGTTTTTATATCACTTTTCTTATTCCTAGTGGTTGACTTATTCTTAATAATACAAGTATTTACTTATGTATTACCTGTTAGTTTATTTCATTTATGATAAATGAGGCAGTCTGTGTGCTGCTTTGCATTATTTCTGCTATCTCCTCTTCCTTGTTCTTGTCCTTTCTATTATTTTTAGCTTTTAATAACTTAAAATATTTACAGTAAACCCTTGTACATTGGTTCTAGTCTTAAAATAACTTGGCATTTATCATCACCAAAATTTAAATCTTGTTTTCCTTTTGCCTTTTAACTAGTGAGGCTGACCTTACCTTAATTTTTTTTTTGTTTAATGACAGGATTATGGAAAGTTCTATTCATGAAAGATTCTGAAGGTTTGAAAACATTTTTACAAATAAATGATGATTTAGCTGTTTTGTGCAACACTTGGATCCAACTTTTCCTCTAGAATATATGTATACTTTAATGTGTCCATATGATAAATGTCTTATAAAAGTTTAAAATGAATTGAATTATATTACTCTTTATGGTGCTTTCTTGAAGAGACATGGAATTTAAATATTTTTATAACCGTTTATTTTTGAACTGCAATTTATCTGAGGAAGAATCAAGAGTAATTGTTCAATATCAGATTTTGTCTGTTATGGATTTTTCCTTTAAACTCTAGATGTAAACTCAACACTAGATTGAGTGTGTATTAATGAAGTTGTCTTAAACTACAATTTTGAAAACATTTTTTTTTTTTGCCATTTTACTTTTCTACCATTTAGGACATTAGTTAGGAATGTATTAAATTTTCATTTTTTGTTATGTTAGTCATTTCTCGGTAGTTACTTTAAACTTCTATTTTCCTCACTTTTTCTCTGTGAGATATATTCAACCCAATCATTTTAAACTTTAGGTAATTATCTCATTACTTCCATCAATATTTTTCATTTCAAACTTACCTGTATCAAAACTTTCAACATTGGGTACCATGTGTTAATTTTGGCATTCTATCTTTTGTTTCTCCTGCTCTTTTGTTTGTTTCTGTTTTATTTTTATTTTACTTATGAAATAGACTTTTTTTCCTTTTTAAATAAATTCATCCTAGAAATTGATAGACATTTTCTTTCATAGCCCAGCTAGTTGATAATAGGTACTTGGGACAGTGACAGAAAGAATGCAAATTTTTAGTTAAGTTTAAGACTTAGACTGTTGAGTTACTTTTGTTCTCATGAAAAATAAACATAGAGGAAAAATATAAGATATACTTAAAAAAACAAGATAAACTACTTAGAAGAAGAAGTCAAAACTTCCAGTTAGGAGTTAAGGCTTCAGCGAAGATAGTGCTTAGAATAGAGGAAACCACAGGCAAAGCACAAGCCATATTGTGTCAGCATCCTTTCAAATGGGGCAGTTTCAACAATCTTTGGAAATAATAAAAGAATCTGTTATATAAAGAGCTGGAAGCTATAGAAGAGTGAGTAATATAGAATACAATGATATCACATGCATCATTTTTGTACTTAATTTTCCAATTTAGATATTGATTGGATAAATGAAATCAAAAGAAAAAAGTACAACCTTATATATTATAATTTAATTTATACTGTTGTTTCATAGATTTCTTTATAGAAATTCCAGTGGTATAAATGTGTGTAGATAAAATAGAAATTTAAACAAATAAAAAAACATTTATGACAATCATGAATTATATTAGTACTAATGGAATGTATTGGCTTTTAATAATATAGAAACTACCTATACATATTATTATTGTTATTTATATGTGCATTTATGATGAAGTGCTAAATAATTTTAAACAGGAATTTAGTAATTACCCATACTCATATCTATATATGCATATTATATATTGTAATTATTTTACAACATATTAATTTATATAACATATTATTCCATTATATATATATATATATATATATATATATATATATATATATATATACATTTTATATATGTATAAAATCTGCACAGATAGCAATTTCTAGATATAAGTGTGAGGGATAATTTTCCTAATAATTGGCATATTGAAAGTTAATAATCCATATATTACCCTCTATTCATTAAAAATCAATACATTTATTGAAACCAATTGGATGGCAATATGTAAACAGTGAAATTAATTTAACTTTTCAGATAAATATCTTGCTGAATTGATCAGAAAAATTTATGAAATAGATACAAGGGTCTTTTGATTTTCAGGGAACTGTACCTATAAGTAATCACTATAGAAAAAAAATTAGTAAGATATATTGCATGACACTTTCCTTTCTTATATAAATGTGGAAAGAAAAACTGAACTGTTGAAATACATCATTGACTCTTTCACTTTGGTGAGTATACTTACTCTTCCATTATTCCAAATTTATTGGATACTCATAGAAAACTCACCCATTGAAAGGAATTAATTTGTTACTGATTGTTACCATATATCTTGCAATTCTTTTGTCCCTGAAATTTACTACTAGGAAATGAATAAGGCATTTTCTTTTCTCTATTGCACTTTCTTCTAACAGGTTTTAAAGTAAAAAGAAAAAAGATTTTTGCTAAACAAATATATCTCCCCCCAACAGCCTCCAACAGAATGAATATAAAACACTCATGACAGTTTGTTAATTTGCACTCTTTGCACTGTGTGGATAGCTGGTATTAATATGATGAATTTCTAAACAGATGCTCCCACTGAAATTACTCTAAATGTTTCCCTAACCTTTGTGAACTCAAAATTGGAAATACAATGTTTATAAAGCTATGAATTGACACATTTTATATCAGAGTAAACTAGATAGAAAATATCACTGTAAATCAGTTTAATTTTGCTGTGCTGCATGATTTTAGGGTACTAGACAATTGCTATGATCATTTAAACATTTTTAAATAATCAGCAATGCTAGGTAAGTTTTTGAGTGTACAAGCATTGCATTCTATATGCTCTTACTACGGCTGCTAATGTAAATTAAGCAAAAAGGAAAAAATAAACTGCTGAAGCATTTGGTGATCATAATCATGTGGGCAATTTTAAGACATAAAAACAGCCTCTGATTTGAATTCACAAATATGTATAGTGGTTTAGTTATACAAAAATCTACTTTTACATGGTTTTTTGGGCAATACTGATAGAATCTAATCCTTAATATCATCCATACCATACAATGAAATATCTGAAAGAATACCTACCTCCCTTTCCTAATAAAGTTTAAATGATTCTTAGCTGTCTACAGTCATAAGATTTGACCAGAAATTTTATATATATTACAAATGAAACATTTAAAGATGGAAGTTTAGGAGAAATATGTTTAAATGCCCCGTCAGTTATCTCTAGCATGTAAGTGACAGTGGGAAAATCAATCTGTTAATCTGTTGAAGGTTATAAAGATATCCCTTCATACTGAACAGAGACATAAACATAGGCAAATATGTTTATGAGGAAAAACATGAATATTCCTAGTATTAAGGCTGTGAGTTGTATTGCAGATCATCATAAGTATGTTTAGTCAATCACAGAGCTTCAGGCAGTAGAGATAGAATAGGAATTCAGAATGCATATATAAAAGGCCTCCATTTAGAAACTGGTGTGCTTGGTGATTTCCTCTTCCATTTATTTTCCCACAATCCCAAAGTAAAAAGATGTTATGTCCAGCATTTCAGGCTTCTGAGATGATATTACAGAGAACTAGTGGTAAGAGCACATGGAACATAGATGAAATTGCCTTGCTCTATGGAGGAAAACTTGATAGGGCAGAGGGAGAATATTCTTTGGCTTAGGTGGAAAAGACAGAGATGCATGCACCATGTCATAAAGCACATTTCAAGTGGAAATCCCAAAGAGGCCAGATGATCAAAATTTCAGTTTATAAGATGAAACTGACTAAAAGAAGTCTGGGGAAGAAGAGGAGATGTAAGGAAAGTTAATAAAGAAAGATACCATGAGAGCCTATAACTTGGAGAGCTTTGAACTTAATGACACTCTGTGTGAGAAGAATGTTAAAGAAAATAATAAGCCAAGATTATCTTTCATTTTATTAACAACAGACTATCAGTTTTCATTTTCATATTTTACCAGCATAATATAATTAATGTACACATCAAGAATTTAAAATCATTGCAATATCACAAAATGGTTTTGGCACAATCAAAGAGATATTAATTTATGTTTAGCATCATTCTACTGCTGCATAATCAATTTCTATTGTTATGAAAAAATTAATTAATAAATGCACAGTATTATCATTTGTTACTCCGATTTTTTGTTTAAGATGATTACAGCATATTCTAATTATGTATGTGTTGTTTATAATCAAGATTTTGTAAACAGGAGTTTGAACACATAAAATCTGCACACATTATGTAAATCATACTAAACATAATTGTCATTGCAGAATTTTCTGCAAAAGAGTCAATCAATTTGGTGAAATATCAGTTAAGAAAGTAATTACTTTTAATTGCCTATGTAATGAGCAAAATATTTTAAATCATTTATATAGTGTAGGCTTAGAATTAAATATTTGGAGACTAATGTGTGAAGAGATAGAGCATGTGTTTGAATTTTAGTATCCTCACTTCCTTGGGAAATATTTATAATTTTCCTATTCCCTCTTGTACGTAAATATAATGGTACATATCTCTCAATTTTATTATGAAATTAAACATGAAGAGGGGTGTAAAGTTGAACCACATACTTTTTTTTAGTACATTTACTTCCTTATACACCTTTAGCCCTAAATAACCATTTAGACTTATTTACCCATTAGGAAAGTGCTGCAATTATCAGCAATATTTTTTATTGTTTTTTTTAAGTTATACATGACAGTACAATTTTTCAATGAAACTATCTCTCTTTTTTTTCTTGCACATATTTATGTATCTCAATACACATTTCACACTTAAAACCCTAATTTCACAAACCACATTAATTAATGATAATTGTTCATTAACAAATATTGTCAAATATATGTCATTGTAGTAATAAAATGCTATTGATATCTAACTCTCTGAAGAATTAGCTTAAAGATAGTGAGGATAGCCAATATAATACATAGATGAGAAAGATAAGACACACAGTTGTTTTATAATTGTAAGTGAGATCCTTGTGGCAAGTTTCTTCCTTTTGGTGTCTCTTCAAATTGAGTATCTACTTTAAGATCATTCCTATAATCTTCAGTGAAGCATGACAATCAATTCCAGTTTTATGAGTTTTAATCAGCAGTTTATAAAAAGTTGTTTGATATTGTATCTTATTATCAGTTAAATTACATAAAAGTTTTAAACATTATTTCAAAGAATTTTTTAACATTTGAGTTTATGAACAGAAAACACTAATTTGTTTTATAAGTCAATTCAGTTCATCTCACAAAAGTGTATATTGATAACTATTATATATAAAACACATGTATGGTGACAGACATTTTTCTAATATGAAATTTTATTTGAGATTTCTATTTCAATTAAGCTGAAGTGGTTTTCCTATTCATACAACAATCCAAAATCAAATGCCATGTACTTATTGGTATTTTCTTGACAGTATACTTTCTGATAATCACCCCTTTTTATACAGTTCTAACCTATATTATTTGTAAATCCTACTTTTAACAAATCATCTTGGAGATTGGTTTTTAATATTTCATCCCAGAGTAATTAAATTCAGATGATTGTATTTCCAGTAATTTCCAAGTAGCCCGTATACAATCAACAATCTTGCATAAAATTGACTTCAATTGTTTAAATAACAAAATAACAAAACAAATAAATTAATAATTAACTGCCTAAGACACTCACTGAAGACAAATCCAGCAGGCAGAAATTGAAAGGTAATCTCTACTAAGACAAAAGGAAATGTCATTGGATAGTTTTCTTATAAGATGGATTTTCCTTTCAATTTTACTGAATTAGCTGAATTAAGCTTTTTAAAACAGCTCAGAGAAGTCACATCAGCTATATAGCAAGAGGGAAAATCCCAGTGGAAAGACCCAAGCAGGACTTCAGTTTGTATGTACACCACATCCAAATCTTTAGCTGATTTCAATACTGCATATTTGTAAGAGACAATCTAACAAGATAAAACCCAAATAGCTAAAGACTGATTTCTCTTTCCACTCACTAAACAAAAAATAAAGTTGGAGATTTTGGTTCATCTATATTAAGAAAAAAAAAAAAAACTTTAAAATTTTCTTATTTATATATAGATAACAAAATTCAGTCTCTAAAACATACATCCCTGTTAACTCATCAATTATATATATAGAAAGACACATGTACATTTTAATATATATACAAAAAATGATATATAAGTGTTATAAATATATATGTCATATATATATATATATATATATATATATATATGAGAGAAAAAGGAAGAAGCAGAGAGACAGTGAGTATTATAGGTTAAAGCATAACTAAGTAAACTGAAATAGAATAACAAAAATATAATTTTGTTAATAAAACAATGCTGCAAATAAAATATATAATTAAAATAAAAGAACTTAGAAAAAAATCACAAGTAATAGAAATAAATATAATCAGATTAATTTGAGTCTTTTAGGTCTCAATTAACTGAATATTCTAAAAGTATGTCTTCCAAATGTCTAACAAATCTGAATAATTATTATGACATTAATTAAAACAAAATTACTCAATGTAACAGATTTTCCTCTTGAAAATTAATCTCCCAAGTGTTTTTTCTTAAGAAAATTATAGCATTTCTATGAGTTTTAGATGTGCTTGCTATCTCATCATATACAATATTAAGATATATAAGAAAATATCATAATTAAATAAAAGTATTATTTGGGCTGGTGGTGTGGCTCAGTGGTAGAGCACTTGCCTAGCATGTGTGAGGCCCTGGGTTCAATTCTCAGCACCGCATATAAATAATTTTAAAAAGGTACAATACCTTTGTGTCCAACTAAAACTAAAAAATATTTTTTAAAAAATTAATAAAAGTATTATTTTCTGCTTCAACAAGTTGTCTTTTAGTTGAAGCTGGATTTCTTGTTGTTTTAACCTGATGTGTGGCAGTGGAGAGTACAGTGGCTCTTAGAACATTTTGAAACAACTTCCAGGGGCCATGCTAAGCTGCCTGCCACCTTATATTGTTTGTGTTTATCCCTCAAGAAATCATATCCTGAAATTCTAACGTTTCAAAAGATAGTATTTATAATTTGGGCCTTCAGGAGGTTATTAGGCATGTATAAGGTCACAAGGGTGGGACCCCATGATGAGATTAGTGTCCTTTTAAGATGAAGAGAGATGAGAACTCTTTCTGCCATGAGGATACACCATAATAAAGCATCTGTCTTCAAATGAAAAGGATGATCACCAGACATAATATATATTGAACGCTGATCTTGGACTTCTCAGTCTCCAGAACTATAGAAAATAAATGTATTTTGTTCCGGCTACCTAGAAATAAGTATCAGTTGCTTAAGCCACTAGATCTCTGAAAATATCTCAGGGACTCCTAGCAATCTATAATTTACTCAGTTTATTCACAATCAAGGGTGTACGTATAATAGGAATAAAAAATCAAGTGGTTAATATTTCGTTGTAGCCAGAGTAATGTTTCACATATGTTTAGTGTATATTTGAAGATATATGCAAGGGATTATTTGAAAGTTACTATCCACAACTTTATGAGTGATATATATTGTATTTCCAAGTGTAGAGGAAAAATCAGTTTTTACTCATAGCCATTTAGCTATCATCATTAAAATTGAAAGGCTGTTTTGCCAGTGAATTATTGCTTTTCACTTACTGAAATCCACATTCATTTTTACTCAGTGCCATGAAGGTTAGAGTTGAAATATATCTTTGCAATGTACCTAAGACGTAATGAAAAATGTGACTTTATAAGAAAGAGTGAATGATGATAGTCACTCCTAACAGTCTGATCCCATAATTTACTTATTGGTGGCAGCACGGCCACTATAACCTGCTGACTGTTTCCAACGTGTCAGGAGCTGCTGTCAGGGGAATTACGTTGTCCAACACACATAAAGATGATGCCACTGATCCATTGGGTTAGTAATTCAGCATTACTGATGGATTTACACTCATCTCCATTGAGATCCTTTTTTCCACTTACCCTTCTTTACCCTTCTGACCACTAAAACTAACTTTTATGAGAAGCTGAGAGAATGGTAAGGGCAGTGTGTGGGAAATGACTATAGACATTTAACTATTAGCACTGAGCCTTTCACTTTTCTTTCTTTATTTTTAATGAGTACAGCATATATAAGGAGAATTGTAAGTAAACATAACATATCTTGGGCAAAATGTCATAATTTTATGTGTTCATTTATTTGTTAATATCTCTTACTCTCTGTTTAAGTATAATAGAAATAGATATAGACAGAATGGGTAGATAATATTAATATTATGTTAATAAATATATGGGATACTATTCTAAGGACCTGAAAACTGTGATAGCCAGTGTTAGAGCTAAAAGGTGAAATGATTTGTATAGCATTTATTGCATTATAGAATTATGTATCTTCTTGCTTTATTGAGAATATGTAGCAAGAAATAACTAAGAGCACCTCTCATGACCAAGGTTTAATTCAGTCCACTAAAACACTTAATGAGAGCTTAAAATAGAAAACATTTGTTTATAAAATGTATCAAAAACTAGAAGAATGGAATATCTTAACTACAATATAGCACATACTCAAATTTATAAATGAAGGAATAAAGTACATGGATTACGTAACCCTAAGTAACAGGACAAAGATTTAGACAAGGAGAGAACAAAATGAAACATGGATCCAGGATGGCCAGGTAACAGATGCTGTATCTTGATATTTCACATATATAGTAAATATGATAGAAGGGGAACTACATAATGTATATGATTATGGCAATCAGGAAGTTAAAAGGAAAAGATAAGGGTTTTTTTCCCCAGGCATGGTGGCACGTGCTTATAATCCCAGCAGCTCTGGAGACTGACACAGGAGGATTGTGAGTTCAAAGCCAGCCTGAGCAAAAGTGAGATGCTAAGAAACACAGTGAGACCCTGTCTCTAAATAAAATACATAAAAGGGATGGGGCTCAGTGGTTTAGTGCCCCTGAGGTCAATCACTAGTACCAAAAAAAAAAAAAGATAACTTTTTTTTTTACTCTTTTTTTTTAAATATTATTAACAGACAAAAAAATAAGAAGTGTGACTTAATGTATGGAAGGATGTTTAAACTCAATAGAAAAGAATATATATATATTATTGAACAATAGATATCTTCATTTGAGTAGAAAGTTACATGTGAGAGAGGGAAATGTGTTTGTTTGTTTTTGCTCTATTTTGTTGTTGTAATAAGGTCAATTTATTTTTAAAAAAAATAATCATACTTAGACATGATTATTTTAAAGGGGCTTGGGAGAAAATGTGGGGAAACAAAAGCTTATCTGAAAAGGTGTTATTGAGGTAACAAGAGCATAAATTCATTCAACTCATAATAAGCATTTGTAATGCCATTAAAATAAGGAAAATAATCTTGAAAGAATGGAGGAATTATTTGACAGTTTGTGAAAAAGGAAGTCAGAGTAAACTTGTATATCAAGTAGATGAATTTGTATTCTCAGAAAAAAATATTATCCAGAGTGCTGGACTATCCCTCTGCTAACTTTATGATTTATTATATTTATACAATTGGTTTCAGGAATTTTCTTCATATCTGACATCACATTCTTCTGATTATCGTTAATAATGTCCAATATCTTCATTCTCTTGAAAGAAATTTATAATTGGAAGTACCTCAAAGCAATTCAGATTCTCATGTAATAATCAAGGTCTACAGTTTCTGGTAAAATTTGTTAAGTGTTTAAAAATAATGAGATGGTATTACTTAAAAGATAATTCCAAAAGAGCTATATCAGTCTATGTAAATATTGATAAATATTTGTAGATCTACAACCAAAATGCTATTTTGAATAGTAACACTAGTTTATATATTCATTACATTTATCAATAATTAAACTTATAATCCTATGCTTATATGCATATTAGTATCAAAGCATATAAACATCTGCTGCATAATTTCACTATTCAATATCTGTAATTACTAAATAACTGAGTATTTGGCTGGGTTTATTGAACCCAGTCAGCATTTTAAGCCATTTTGTTGAACCTATAACATACAGTCTTTTTTTCCACATCTTAAAAAAATACATGTTTGTATAAATATGCCTAAATATACTTAACTCTCATGCATAACTAAAAAGCAAAGAAAATGAAAACACATGTCATATGCCTTTAATAACAATGTTTATTTTTCTACAGAAAGAATTCTCTAGTTCCCACATTTGGTGGACTTCACATACCCTAATAGACTTTCATAGAAATTTTGATATCCTATTGTGGTTGTTTCTTAAAATAACCAGCATCTCTGTAGTATCTGGTGTGTACCATCTTGATGCTCTTTCTTGTCAAAGACACTAATAACCTGATTGGTGGGAATGCTGAGGATTATGGTCTTGGGCTTGCACACCTATAATCGTAATAGCTATTTCACATAACTCTTCACCTAGTCAATGCAGAAGTGCAAAACTCGGCCCCTTTTCCTGAACTAAGGAAGTCTCTAAAGGCCATTCTAGCTTCACAACTCTATGGACCTGACTGGGGCTACTTGTGTAATTCTATTACAGTTCTGTTTCTCTCTCTCCTACACAACTGTGCTCCAATTGCTTTCTCAAAACTATTTTCCCTGAGATCCCTTCTCATTAAAGAATCCTACATGCATATCTCAGAGTCTGTGTCCTAAGAACACAGATGCAAGGCATTTCATTCTGTAGGGTCCTAAGAAGCAAATGATACTATGTAATTGTGCAGTTGGAAAATTAGGACCAGCTTGCAACGAGACTCAGATCAATGAGATTACAGTGCAAATGGATAGTTTCCGAGTGTAGCCCTGGGATTGTTAAATTTCATGAGTAATAAGGTTTCAAACTAAAACTTATTACCACTGGAGGTTAGCTCACTAATGGGTGAGACATTAGGCTTTTTAGAGGTATGCAAAAAATATTAGGTATAAAAACTATGACATTTGAAGGATTTTATCTGGACAACAAATATACTGAAGACAGTGATGTAAAGTATATTAATCACCAATGTAGGTGAAGGAAGAGCCTCCTTACTAGCATATAAGACAAAGATCATATGAACTAACAGGTTTTAAAAGCCGTGATGAGCTCAGGACTCAAATAAAAAACTCCAAAAGAGATTAATTTTTAATTGTCTGTTATATTAATGGCCATAAACTGATTAGAAAAAACTGCATATATGAGCAATTTCATAGGGATCTCTGAATTGAAACCTTTGAAACTCTTGAGTTACAGATCATCCTGCAAGTTCTGGACCTGTGAAAATGGTCCAGTCCTTTCAGTTGAAGGCTAATTCTTGATAAAGACAACTTAAATGCCTCAGCCTTCTTGAAGAATATACTCATTAAGGTCTACCATTATCTCTCTTCCTTGCCAAAAGTTTATTAAATAGCTTAAATTATGCCATTACTTAAGAACAAAAGGAACTATTTCCTATAGGCTCTACAGGATCCTGAAAAGTAGGAGAAATAATATGAAGTTTCCTGGGTCAAGAATGGCATATTATATAAAATTTGATAAGAAAGTAATTACCACTGTGTGAAAACTCACACTGGTACAGGACTTAAAACTCTGTAAAGATGTGAGAATAAAACCAAGGGTTATGTGTGTGTTTACACTGCTGTTTTGATTTCAAAACCTAGAACATAGTGAAAGCCTAAAGTAATTGAAGTGCAAATGCCAGAATTTCTATGGAAGCCATCAAAAAATTTATATATATACATATATATATATATATATATATATATATATATATATAATAAAATACTCAGAAAATGGTCAGCATTATATCATATGGCTGAAAAACTTGCAACCAATTTGTCTTCTAGGTGAGGGTTCATAACTTACTCATTTTAGCAAAGTGACGATCAATGTATGAGGGAGAGCAATCTAGCACCACTGAGAAGTTCAGGGACGCCTATCTTCTGAAGCCCAAGGTTTGAAGAGAGTCTGTTTCACAACTGGATTTCCTATTATTAAAAAAAAATAGGATAGAACTTAATAAAACAACATGTATTTATGGACATTTAATCATCAGAAATGGATAAAACAATTATGTTTCTTAAGTGAAAATGACAGAGTGGCAGCCAGAAGGATTGATTTAGAGCAAAATGTTAAGAAGGCTACTAGGATAAGGAGTCTCTATAAAAAAGACAGATAGGCAATAAATGTATATAATTGAAATATATTAAAGTTGACTTGAATTATAAAATAAATTTGGAGACTGTATGGTTTGGATGTGAAGTATCCTCCAAAAGCTCATGAGTGAGACAATGCAAGAAGATCTGGAGGAGAAATAATTGGGTTATAGCCTTAATCTAATCAGTGAATTAATCATCAGTGGTATTAACTGAGTGATAACTGGAGGTAGGAGGGGTGTGTTTGGAGGAAGTCATTCACTGGGGACATGGTTATGAGGTATATATTTTGTATCTGGAGAGTGGGGACTCTCTTTCTGCTTACTGATGATTTTGTGAGCTGCTTTGCTCTGCCATACTCTTCCTGCCTCACTTTAAGCCCCAAAGAATGGAACCAGCCACTTATGGACTGAGACCTCTGAAACCATGAGCCCCTAAATAAACTCTTCCTCCCCATACAAATGTTGGTTGGGTATTTAAGTCACAGCAATAAAATAGCTGACTAAAACAGAGGCTAAGGACAGAGGTAGCAATAAAGAATCAAAATATCTTTCCTATTTTCTAGAGTTGAGTATATATTTAGTTCCAGAGCAATTATCAGATACAGAGTTCACATCCCAGACTATTCATCGCCATTGAAAATACATTTAATACATATTACCCATATCCTTCTTTGATCAGAGAGACTTTATGTCAATTAACATGAGTAGGTACAGTGGGTAGAAGACAAAAGTGGCATTTTGTACAGCGTGTAATGATGGATTAACTTTAACATCCAGTAATTCAAAAGTATCAGCATTACGCCTGGTAAAAATGAAACATTTATCCCGGTGTGGTGGTGTATGCCTGTAATCTCAGCAGCTCAGGAGCCTGAGGCGGGATTGTGAGTTCAAAACCAGCCTCAGAAATTTAGTGAAGCCCTCAGCAACTCAGTGAGAATCTGTCTCTAAAATAAAAATATAAAAAGGGCTGTGAATGTGGCTCAGTGGTTTAGAACTCCGGGTTCAATCCCTGGTACCAAAATACATAGATAGATAGATAGATAGATAGATAGATAGATAGATAGATAGAAAGAAAGAAAGAATGAGACTCTGGGGAGCAGGTAATAAATAGGCCTAGATATACTCCAGCTCCCAGTTGATCTAATGGGTTCACAAACCAAACAATGCTCAAGATTATGATCCAAAATAGTAAATTAAACACATACATTGTTTTCTTGATTTATAAGGTACTAGCATTTTAATAGGAAAAAAATACAAGAATAAATCACTAAAATTGTCCCTCTGTTATTTCTTCTCAAGTGGTGAAGGAGTACAAGTGAATAAATGCTGGAAAACAGTAGGCTTAAGCATTCCCTAAACTCACTGATGTTAAAATTGTTGTTGTTTGCAGTAGGGAAATGGAAAACAGGAACAAGAGATGAGATGGCATCCTTAAAAGCGTCAGACCTTTGTCAGAAATTCTTAAAGTTGGTTCTTTGATCTAACAGGTTCAAGAATAAAATTTTAGAGGATCAAAGTTATCTGTAACTTAACTACATATCAAAACAAATCTACAACTCTTAATTTTAAAAGTTCTCCAAATTACAGTTACCCCAATATTAAATTCATAATGTCCAACCATTCAGTAAAATGTTAGGGTGTGTGCAAAAGATCAGAAATAGATGATTTATAAGCAAAAATAAAACATACTCAACAAAAACACATCTGGAGATGACAGAGAGTGGATTAGTACAAATATTTTAATACAGCTGTTTATTATAAATATACTATAAGAGGAAAAAGTCAGCATGACCATAATGAAAAGAAATAGAAGATTTAAAAAATTTAGATGCATTATGTTGAGATGAAAACTAAAAAATCTAAAGTGAAATACTATTAATAGAATAGCATGCTAACACTAGAAAAGTTAGTGAAATAGAATCTACTGTAAATAGAGAAATAATGAAATTAAACAGACCTTTGCTAGGATGAGGGAAAATATGAAGTATTTAAGGTTCCAGGAGATGAGCAATTAAGGTTCTAGAAGATATCAAGGGAGCAAAGAGCCAGGAGCGGATGTACACGCTTATTATCCTAGTAGCTATACAGTTTGAGGAAGAAAGTTTACAAGTTCTAGGCCAACCTAAGCAACTTAAAAGGCTCTGTCTCAAAATGAAAAAAAAAAAATGAAAAATGCTGGGATGTATCTCTTTGGTAAAGTGCACCTGGGTTCAATCACCAGTATCCCACAAAGAAAAAAAAAATCTGCAAATGACAAGATAGGAAATATTTTGGATTTGTAGGTCCCATAAGGTCTTTGTCATATGTTCTATTTTCTAGTCCTTGCTTTACAGTAACAAACAAAGAAATAAAAAAAGACAGAAAAATTAAATGATAGTGCAGCTGAAATGCAATCATTGAATGCATTTATACAAACAATAGGGGCTTCCATTGCTCTCTTGCTGCTATCTGTGTTGCTGAAATTGTATGTTGAATAATCAAACTGAGAGATATTCTTGTGTATAACAGATAACACATTTAGCACATTGATTTTTATGAAAGTAAAATACAGATCTTTTGTAAAAATAAAGTAGCTTCATTAATTGAAATAGTTATTAAAATATAGCAATTAAAATTGTTTATTACCTACATAAAATCAACATCAAAATATTTTTAAAAATCAGTAAAAATGCAAAAGAAAAAAATTAACAAAAATTGAATACTAATAATTACTGAATTTTTATTATCTTTCACTTTATAAACCATTTCAGATATATTTCTATAAATTCATTCAATGTGCATAACTTTATTATAGTAACAGTATATCATCACCATTTTAATGATAAGAAAAAATGAAGCAAAATCAGTCTCACTATGAGCAGTTACATTCAATGAACTATATTTTTTGCTTTTACTTTAAGTATTTCCACATAACATAACTTTCTTTGATTAACAGAGAACAAATATAGGTAATTAACAGCCAAATTACTAATTATTCACTACTGGGTGACTGAATTAAAATCAAACTATACTCAACATTCATTAAACACATGTATACACACACATATACACATATGTATTTACATGCCACATATGTTTGTAACTTAAAAGTTCATTCAATTAGTTTAGTTGGGCTGTTCATTTGTTATAGCATTTGGCAGATTTGATGACAACCTCAGGCATATTAATTCAAATAGAATGGTGAAATGGCAACTCATGAGGTGATACTTTAAATGTGATAAATCCTGAAGTAATTCCTACTAAGTGTCTCTGTTCTGGGCAATAGATGTATGTTCTATAACAAAAGACATAAGCCTTTTACCTCCAATGAGGTTGAAAGGGAGATGAGGCAGAGACAGAAGAAATTAAGTAATTTTAGATATCAAGTATGATAAAAGACAAACTAATAGGTTAGTTCTGAAAAGATCAATAGACAAGGTTGTGGGGAAATCGGTTACTTTTAAGTAGATAGAGACTCTTTTTAAAGGTTTGGTGCTTGGCCTAAGACATGAATATTTTGATAAATGAAAATGTGCTTAAGAAAAGTGATGAGGAGTTACAAACTCAGAGAGAGCAAAGGCTCTAAAGAAAAGACAGAATGCCTAACTCTTCAAATAAAAAAAAAAAAACTCTGTAAATTTGAGGACAAGTGCTGAGTTGGTTAGAATTCATCTCTTTCAAGGAACACAAACACCTAAGTTTTTTTTTTTTTTTTTTTAAAAAAAGAGAATTAACTTAATTCATATTTTTATCTTTAAAAGATGCAGAGAGAAAAGAAGAGGTAAAAGGAAATAGCTACTGATGAAGGACAGGAACACACACAAGTAGAACTTTCAGTCAGGAGCCCGTGGATCATGTATGTGGGAGTTGATTTGAGCTTTTCCTGAATCATTGTTGTGTGCCAGCTCATCAGGGGCTAAAGCCTAATTACTTTGATTAGATGTCCTGCTCATACCAATAGCAGGTAATAGTACGTTAGAGAGGAATAAGTTTCAATAAATGGAATTGTTCCCTAAACAATACAGAATGAAATGTCAAGATTCTATAGGAAGCAGGTTGATTTTACAAAAAGAATGGGAAAGAGATGCTGTACAGAAGAATGAAATAAATGTACATGATATGGATCTCATTGGTATCAGACGGATGGGGTACATTAACATTGGCTAAGCAGGCAACTTGTAAACACAAATTTTCAAAATTTCACTCTTTTCCTTTTCACAGTGCTTTTAAGGAAAAGTCCAGCGTGCCGCAGTCAGGCTGCAGCAAAATAACCAGGGGGTGACGAGGAACTTGTGTAGATTGATACGGCAGGAGTGGAAGCCGTTTATTGTAGGACAGGAGGGGTATATATACATTCCACACAGCTTATCTTAATTAACATAAACTAGATACAGCAGTCAACCAATAAGGAATCTCCACATTTAATGGCTCGCTGGCGTTATTTCACAAACCACTCCCTCTGGCAAAATGCCAGGCGCCATCCTGACTTGTTTACAGACTCTAACACCAGCGCACACATCTCAGTTCAACATTTTATATACCTGTAAATTTTGGATAGATGTATAAAATTTGATAAATTACTCACGTGTGCCTGCATTATTGAAAGAAGCATATTTATAAATACATGCAAGGTTGATTAACAGACATTTTATAGCTCAATATTTATAATTGATTTCGTTATACTCCTGATTCTTCTATATTCTTCTGATGTGTAATTGCATATACAGATAGCTAATTCTCTACTATATTTTTAATTGCTTTGGTCAAGCCAAAGTTTAAAAAACAATTCAAAAAATGAAAACGTGTTTTTCTCGATGTTTCAGGTTTAAACACATGCATAAATTCAAAATTATAGCCAGAAACATATGCTCAACATATGCCACAGAAGTAGACGTGATTTTATCATTATCAATTAAGTGCTCACAGGCTGGATATAATAGGTCTTGTAAGAAAATGTCAGAAGCTGTAACTCTTGAATTAAAATAATAGGGCAAGGTAAAAATTTTAAGTTACAATATGCAGTAACATGTTTTCTTCCACTTTTAAGTCCTTTAAAAATGGAAAGTTTTATTACCACTTGTCAAATAATTATATCAATATTATTAAAGTGCAATCTGAATTGCTACAGATTATTTTAGTGTGTCAGTGTTAGAGAAATAGCACCTATATATGTATCCCACCCTCAAAATTAGTCATTCAAATGTATATGCAGATATCTGATGCAAATATATTTTTATAGGTTAAATTCTCATTTTTCAATGTCTCATTAGAACCTTATAGTTATACGTAATTGGGGTTTATTTTGACATAATGATACATGGATGAAATATAATTGGCTCCAATTCAATCCCTAGTACCCGCTCCTTCCTTTCCCTCGGCTTCTTCTCATTTCCCCTTCCTATAAGCTACTGGTCTTCCTTTTATTTATTTATAGTTTTTAAAATTGCTGTTTTGCAGATACACATAAAGGTGAAATTCACTGGTATACTTATTTATGTACATAGCATAGTTTGGCCAATTTCTTTCACTGGTTTCCCTTATATTTTCATTTTTACAACCATTTTGCATAAACCATTCCTACTTACAAAAATAAATTTAATAATTATAATGATTAAAATATTATCATTAAATATAAAGTTCATAAAATTATGCAATTGCATTTAAATATTCCCATAATAATACAAACAATGTAGTGGAAAAATCAGTCTATTACCAGTGAAGAAAGTTAGCTTTATCATCATAATAGAAAAGCCATTAGATACCATTTACCTAAAATATTCAGTTGTCATGCCTTTTGTTATATGTATTATATTCAGGTTTTTAAAAAGGCATTATCAGTCTGAAAATTATATTTTTAATATAAATCTCTAGTCATTTCTGTCAAATTTATTTGATGTGCATCATGATTGCTTAGTGAAAATTAAGTTACATACCTCTAATATTTTGTACTGTGGGGATGTCATCAGATCTTATATAGAAAGACATTTAGGGTTAAGTTTTTGGTAAAGTAAAATTTTGAATGACATTGAACAAATTTTTCATAGACAAAATGAAAATCTCAAAAGAAGACAGAGTATTTCTGAGAGATTTTTAGCTATTGAAACATTTTCTGGAGTCAATCTCAAAGGGGTATCACGCAGAAATACACTTTGGGAGCCTTTACAATATAAAATAGTAAGTGGTGGTAGGTTAGACTAATTTAATTTAATACAGGGGTTTTGCTTCAGCTTTCCTGAAGAGATGAATATGAAATGAGGTTTTTATTATAAGTACACAAATGAAGGCTGATGGGGTGTGCTCATGTCAGGAAAAGGAAACCCCATTTGTTAAAGCCCAGAGGAAGGAAAACACACAGAGAGAATATATACGGTAGTGCCAGTGAAGACTGGAGATATGGAGAGGGAGGAGGAGAGTAGTAGGTTAGAGGGAAAGGTAAAGTTCAGCTATATTATTTGGAGGTGATAATGAGATATCCAAGAATTTAAAAAAAGAAACTAGAACATAGTTAACTATAGTTTGTAAGAATTTTAGAGTCAATTACAAAATTGACTAGACTAGGTTGATGACCTACCTGGTGTACTAAGAATTGAAACATCCACATTAAAAATGACCATGGATGGCCCCTAGGTGTTAGAGCCCATTGGGAAGTACATTACATGCAGAGGAAATCTCTAAAAGAATATTATCATTTGTAAGACCAAGCTAAACAATGAGTGCTCAAAGATATTGAAGGCATTATCAAAGCAATATACATACACAAATAAAATCTTTAAATATAGATAAAAAAGCAAAAGTAAAATCCAAAGAATGAACTACCTCCACAAAACAGAAAAGTTAAATTTAAATATATATATATATATATATATATATATATGTATTTAAAAAACCGTGATTTGTTCTAATCCTGCAGATAATTGATCAGTTAAATTTCCATTATCTTATGCTAAAGCAAGTCACTTCGGGATGTTAGTAAAGAAGTAATTACTTGACAAGTAAATAGTAGGGAAATTAGGAATTATGAATGTAAATAGAAATATAGATAAGCACATAAAATGAATACACTCTTGGATCAATTAATTTGTTTTTAATTAAGAGTTATGTACTAGAAATGAATGGATAAAGAGAGAGAAAAAAAGCAAGTAGAAATCAGCAACATTTCCATTATAATAAACAAATGTAGGAATATGATATTATGCAAATAGAATTTCAGTGTCAGGAAACATGAAACTAAGCAATGTCCTGTGAAATGGCCTTAATCCTCATAGTGAAGAAGGACAGGACAGAAGGCAATTTTTGGAAATAATGTGTGAAAATGCTTCAAATTATAATTTAAGTAAAAGTTTAGGGCAAAACTGGGAGAAGAAATATATAAAATCCTATGAAAACATAACTGGGTATATAAAAGTCAGGTTTAGATTCAACTGAGTTTGAAGAACATAGGTTGATATCCCCTGTATGGTAACCAATTTTTGTTGGTACTATTTCTATCATATCTAACCAATTTAACGAGTTTTTCTATATTTGAGTGATTTAATTTATTTAGAGTTAGCATTCAGTAGGAATATTTTAATTTCCTTTAAAGGGGGAAGCTAAGTGTAATTGTTTAAAGGAATCTTGGATAGATGGTGATTGAAGTGGAGTAACAACTGGGTACTCCTAATTCATCTGAAGAACATAAAAAATAAACAGGAGAAAAAAAGAAAAAGAGGAGATGGAAGCTAGAAAAAAATGCGTTGTTAACTTTCAGGATGTGTATAATTCCAGGTTATGACAAAAATTGGTGTATAAGATTGAATGAGAAATAGAAATAGAAGAGAAATAGAGGTGAATTATTTTTCATTTGTATGTGAAGACAATGTTATCTATTTCATAAAACAGTGGTAAAAATTGAAAAAGCAACCTGTATAAAGATCTAAAAATAATGATTGGCATGTAGTACACATGCAATAAATTAAACAATTTTTATGATATTTGTGCTGTTCCTTTGCCATCTATTTAGTAATTGTTAATCTTGGTATCCATTTGGTGCCTACTAGTGTAGCTTTCAGGAAAATGTAGCAAAACTTTTCTCTAGAAGAAGAGGATGACAAGTTTAACCTGAATTAACAGGAAAGTTATTCTTAGAAGACAGAGAAATCATATAGTCAAAGAATAAATGTAGCCTGTGATTAATGATAAAAATTACTTTCCAGTCCAAGTATTTAAGAAGTTACTTATGAAAACCAACATCAAGTACCCAGAAGATGCTCAATGTATCTATATCCATCTATCAAACTAATCATCTATATATCCATCTATCCTTCCATCCATCCAACCATCCATCACAATTTTCTATTCATTTATGTGTCTATATAGCTAACCTTCTATCTCTATCTATCTACATAATCTTTTCTTTTATTTAATATAAGAAAATCTGAATGAATGGGTGGTGAAATGAATGAGTGAATAAAAAATTCTCTAATAGAGAACAGAAAGATTCTCCTGGCTTTAAGTAGACAGAATTAATTCTTTCTAGTACACCAATGAAAATACAGTGATTTTACTCTAGTATGCAAGTTAATAAAGTTAATATTAATTAAATAATATGCTAGTAAATTTCAAGTAAATATATATATATATATATATATTTTTTACAATTTTTCCATATGTATTCTCTATTCATTCTTACTATAAATACTGTAGATACCAACCCATTTTTGTTCACTTCTGTGATTTAATAAACTCATTACTTAATTACTTAATTTGTTATTTTTATAGAACCAGATGCTATTTCTCATTAATTTAACCCTGAAAAATGAATTTTCAATTTGTTGGCAATTCAGAAATTATGAATTTGAGCACAATGAATGGAGTAATTCTCAATGCATTATTTTACTTTTTGAAGCTAATTGTAAAGTCTTTGTTGAATGAAACAACATAATCAGTGTACTATGAGGATATTTTTCTATATGAAGTATGTAGTTATACTGAAAAAGTGTCTCTTGGGTGTTATAATGTCCTAATTTATCTTATGAGTCACCAGAAAGTATATGGATTGCCACTGTACCATAATCCAACTAAGATCTTTTTGATGAAATATAATCATGAAATATAGTTATCAATAAATATATGGTTAAAAACCAACTTATGCCACATTATCACAGCCTTTAAAACAGAATAAAATAAACATTTCTATAAATACATAAAGCTACTATTGCTCCTATTGCTCAGTACAGTGGTCCATGCCTGAAATCCCAGTGATTAAAGGAGGAAGCAGGAGGGTTCCAAGTTTGATGCCAGCCTAGGCAAGTTAGTGAGACACTGTCTCAAAATCAAACATAGGATAGGAATGTGGATATAGTTCAGTGGCAAAGAGCCCTTGGATTCGGTCCCCAATGCTAAAATGCATATAAATAAATAAATAGATAAATAAATAAATAAATAAATAAATAAATAAATAAATAAAACCACTATGTAAACCTATCCATGCAACTTCCTGAAATTCAGGCACAGCAAGACAAAGACATATACATTCAGGATAATTTTTGTTGTTCTTTTTAGATACACATGACACTGTTGTGTATTTTGACATATTACATAAACATAGAGTATAACTTATTCTAATTATGATCTGATTCTTATGGTTTTACTTGATATGGAGTTTCATTGATACTCTATTTAGGTATGAACATAGGAAACATATTTCCAATTCATTCTACTGTATTTCCTATTCCCTTCCTTTGCTTAATTCTCCTTTTTCTACTCTGCTGAGCTTTTATTCTCCCCGATTCTTATTGTGTGTTAGAATTTAAATACCATAGAGAACATTCAGCCTTTGTTTTGGGGGGATTGGTTATTTTACTTTGCATGATGGTCTCCAGATCCACCTAATTACTGGCAAAAGTCATAAAGTTATTCTTTTTAATGGCTGATAAATATTCCACAGTGTATATAAACCACCTATATACCTAGCTTGGTTCCATTGTTTAGCTATTGTGAATTGAGCTACTATAAACATTGATATGGCTGCATCACTGTAGTATGCTGATTTTAAGTTCTTTGATTATAAACTGAGTCTTTGGATAGCTGGGTCAAATGCTGGTTCCATTCCAAGTTTTCTGATGAATATCCATACTGATTTCCTGACTGGTTGCACAAATTTACAGTCCCACCGGCAAAATATATGACTGTACTTCTTTCCCCACATCCTCACCGATATTTATTGTTACTTCTATTCTTGATAATTGCCGTTCTGACTGGAGTGAGATGGAATCTCAGTGTAGTTTAAATTTGCATTTTTCTACTTGCTAAAGTTGTTTAACATTTTTTCACATATTTGTTGACCATTCATATTTCTTTTGTGAAGTCTGCTCAGTTATTTTGCCAATTTATTGATTGGGTTTTTTACTTTTTTCGGTGATAAGTTTTTTGAGTTTTTTTTTATATGTCCTGGAGTAACGTTCTATCTGAGGTACAGGTGGCAACAAGTTTCTCCCATTCTGAAGACTCTCTCTTTACATTTTTGATTGTTTATTTTTCTGTGAAGAATGTTTTTAGGTTGAAACCATTGCATTTATTGATTTTTAAATTTTACTTCTTGTGCTGTAGTAGTCTTGTTGAGGAAGTTAGTTCCTCAGCTGACTTGATGGTGATTTGGGCCTACTTTTTCTTCTAGCAGGTACAGGTTGTCTGGTCTATTGTCTAACTTCTTGATTCATGCTCAGTTGATTTTTTTTGAGGGTGAGAAATTAAACTTTAATTTCTTTCTGCTACATGTGGATTATCTGTTTTCCCAGCATCGTTCGTTGAAGAGTCTATCTTTTCTCCAATATATGTTTATGGCACCTTTGTCCAGTATGAAATGACTGTATTTATGTAGATTTGTCTTTGTGTTTTCTATGTTGTTCCATTGGTCTTAATGTCTGTTTTTGTGCCAATACCATGTTGGTTTTGGTACTATTGCTCTGTAGTATAGTTTAAGGTCTGAGATTGTAATTCCTCCTCCTTTGCTTTTCTCACTAAGGATTGCTTTGGCTATTCTGGGCCTCATATTTTACTACATAAAATTCATGACTCTTTTAACTATTCCTATAAATAATATCATTGGAATTTTAATAGGAATTATATTAAATCCATATAGTACTTCTTGGTAGTATGGCCCTTTTGACAATATTAATTCTCCCTATTCAACAGCATGGGAGATTAAGGTCTTCTTCAATTTCTTTCTTTAATGATCTCTAAGTTTCATTATAGAAGTTTTTTTACCTCTTTTGTTATGTTGATTCCCAAGGTTTTATTTATTTATTTATTTATTTTTGAGGCTATTTTGAATGTGATAGTTTTCCTAATTTCTTTCAACTGATTCATCCATCATTGGTGTATAGGAACACAATTGATTTATGGGTGTTAATTTTGTATCCTGCTGCTTGGTTGAATTTCTTTATGAGTTCTAGGAGTTTTTTTTGGGGGGGGTCTTCTAAATATAGAATCATGTTGTGGGCAAATAGAGATAGTTTGAGCTCTACTTTTCCTATTGGTTTCCATTTAATTTCTTTCTTTTACCTATTGCTCTGGCTAGAGTTTCAAGAACTACTTTGAACAGAAGTTCATCCCTGTATTGTTCCAGTTTTTAGGGGGAATGTTTTCAGTTTTTCTCTTTAGATTGATTTTGGCCTTATGTTAAATGGATGCTGCTTTTACAATGTTGAGTTATGATCCTACTATCCCTAGTTTAGCGCGTGTTTTGAACATGAATGGATGCTCTATTTTGTCAAATGCCTTTTCTGCATCTATTATCATGAGTTTCTTGTCTTTAAGACTATTGATATGATGAATTACGTTTATTGAGTTCCATATGTTGAACCAACCTTGCATCCCTGGGATGAACCTAGGGATGGGTTTATTGTGGGACATTATCCTTTCAATATATTTTTGTATGTGTTTATCCAGTATTTTATTATGAACTTTTACATTTATGTTCATCAGTGATATTGTTTTAAAGTTTTTTTTTTTTTTTTTCCCCCTTGATGTGTCATTATCTGGTTTTGGTATTAAAATGATACTAGCTTCACAAAATGAGTTTGAAATGGTTCCCATCTTTTCTGTTTCATCAAATAATTTGAGGAGGATTGATATTAGTTCTTCTTTGAAGTTCTGGTAGAACTTGTTGGAGAATCTGTCTGATCCTGCGCTTTTCTTTGTCAGTAGGCTTTTGATGGAATGTTCAATTTTATTGCTTGAATTTGATCTGTTTAAATGTTCTATGTCATCCTGAGTCAATTTGGGTAGGTCATATGTCTCTAGAAATTTGTTGATGTCCAAGATTTTCTATTTTAATGGAATATAAATTTTCTAGTTTCAGATTATTCTGTATTTCTTTATTGGCTATCATGATACTTCCTTTGTAACCCCGGATTTTACTAATTTGTTTATTCTGTCCCTCTTTTTCTTAGCTTGGCAAAGGGTTTATCAATTTTATTTATTATTTCAAAGAACAAACTGTTTTATTTATTTTTTACTTCCTTTCATTTATTTCAGGTTGGATTTTAATTATTTCCTGCCTACTACTCCTTCTGGTTATAATTTGTTCTTTTTATTCTAGGAATTTGAGATAAAATGTTAGGTTATTTATTTGGTGACTTTCTACTCTTTTAATGAATAAGATAAATGCGATGAACTTTCTTCTTATATCTGCCTACATAGTGTTCCAGAGATTTTGATATGCTTTGTCACTATTCTCATTCACCTCTAAGTATTTCCTTATTTAGTCCCTGATTTCTTCAGCTATCCATTGGTCATTCAGTAGTGTATTATATAGTCTCCAGATGTTAGAGTAGCTTCTATTTTCTATTTTATCATTGATTTCTAATTTTATTCCATTATAATCCAATAGAATGCAAAGTATTATCTCTCCTTTATATTTCCTAAGACTTGCTTTGTGGTCTAAATTGCTTTGTGGTCTAAGATATAGTTTACTTTAGAGAAAGAGCTGTGTACTGCTAAGAAAGTATATGGAATGTACACTTTAAATTTTATCACATGCGATCTTGTGTCAGATTTTATTTCAAGCACAGATACTTTACCAAATGATATTCAATGATATTGTATAGCCACACCATGTTTAAAATTTCCAATTGAACAGTGATGACCATGTAGGTTATTTTCATTGGTCTAATTTATGAATAATGTTGCTATGAACAGGTTTTGAGTGAGCATATTTTCATTTCTCTCTCTCTCTCTCTCTCTCTCTCTCTCTCTCTCTCTTTTAACCAAAGATGGAACCCAGTAGCACTTAACTGCTGAGACACATGCCCAGCACACATTTATTTATTGAGTCAGGGCCTTGCTAAGTTGCTCAGGACCTTGCTAAATTGCTGAATTTGAACATATGATCTTTCTATCTCAGCTTCCCAAGCTGTTGGGATTACAGGCATATAACACAATGCCTGGCTCATTTCTCTTGGGTGTTTATGTAGGCATGGGTTATTTGGGGTCAAATGATAGCTCTATATTTAACATTCTTATGAATGTAACAAATTTCTTTCCAAAATGGCTGACCATTTTACATTTTAATCAGCAAAACTAAACATTGCTACCGTTTATGTATAGATTATATGCAAATATTATCCATTTTATAAAAGAGATGTGAGCAAGCATGGAATTTGATATCTGTGGGAGATTCTAGAAAATAATCTTTTATATTACTAATGGATAACTTGTATATTTATTTCTCTTCTAATTTTTTCAAGGGAATCATTCATTATTTAGAAATGTGATATTTCTACCTACTTATATGTGATTATCTCAAATTCCTGGGGTTTTTTTTGTTGGTTGGTTGGTTGGTTTTTGTTGTTGTTATTGCTACGGTTGTTGTTTGTTTTCAAATACCATTCCACTGTAGTGGAAAAACATGTATGTATCATTTAATTAATTAAAAAAAAGTTTTATGGTTTAGTTTTTAACTATCCCAGAAAATGTTTCATGTACCATTAAGTAGCATAGGTATTTTGCTTTTGTGGGTGAATCGGTTAAAAGAATTCTCATAGGCCTAGTTGTTCTCATGATTATTCAAATCATCTTTTTCTCTCTTGTGCTGTTTTTTATTTATTTTTTCACTAATAAAAGGGGGATATTGAAGTCTCCAAACATTATTGCCAAACTTTTTCTTTCCTCTTTATTTCTGTCAGGTTTTCCTGTGATAGTGCACTCTTTTATTTGGAACATATTTTCCAAATAATGAATTCATGATTTCCTAATGAATTCATCCATTTATACCTTTAAAATATCCCTTTTTATCTTTAGTAAAATGTTTTTCTTGAAGTTCTTCTTTATAGACATTACAGTATTTTTTGAATGCTATTTGCATGAAATATATTTTCCCTAATTTTCTGTTTAATATTTTCTGTATTTTTGAATATCAGGCATATCTCTTGTACATAAAATGCAATTGAGTGTTTTTTTAGTCTAATGATCTCTGCCCTTTTTAAAAAATGTTTTATTGTATTACTGATATGACCTCATTTTTTCTATTGTTTCTTTGTTCCTAATTTACTGCTTTATTTTTCATTAACTTTTCTATTTAAAATTTTACTTTCAGTAAATATTTTTTTGTGATATAGTTTCTTTTCTTTATTATCTTTCTAGGGTTTACAACATCTATTTTAAACAGAAGGAGCTTCAGATTTTACTAACTTTATATCTGTGTGATATAGAAATGCTACCTTTGAACTGCTATAGTCACATTCACACACAGCCATGGATTTTAAAAACCTAATAACAATACTTCACATTATTTTACATTTTTAAAAAAGGCTCATGAGGAATATCAAGTATATATTTATAAATTTTAATTTACAAACTTGCCTATATCTCACTTCTAATTCTCTTTATTGGTTCCTGAGGTTTTTCTCTAGAGACCTTTTTTAACCTGAAACACTTTTGTTACTGTCTATTTTCATTGGGTTTTTATGGGAAAGTATGACACCTTTTTATATGTTAGATGCCTAATAATATACTATAAAGGTATTGTTCTCTTCAATAAATTTTTAAACCACTTAAGATAAAAATAGATATGTTTGTGATTAATATCTAAAACATATGAAATGCTAATTCAGATTAAATTTAGATTAACTCAGTAAAATTCAATTTTATTTTATAGTTAAAATTAACAAAATTTCTCTAAGAAATTTAATGCTTTTTTGAAATTATATGCTAAACATACCACTGAAAATAACAGGGATTTAAGTGTTAGCATTTCTCAGATAGCATCACAAACATATAATTACTCAGTCCAGAAATTATATAGTAAAATGATAGGAAATATCTGTCTGTCAAAGAAAGTTGAATATTTCCTGATTATCACAAAATAATTCAATTAAATAATCTTCTGTCTCTGATAGATTTCCAACAGTTAAATTGTATGTAATTTTAATAATGTAGTTGTCTCTCTCTCTCATTTTGCAATTGCATCATTGGAAAGAGTTATATTTTGTCAATGGAATGCTTGTGCACAAATACAGTTTTAAAATACTTTTTGTTTAAGAAGTAAAAAAAAATGTCAATTTTCCAGGTATATATAAAATATGCATGGGAGCTCTTATGCTCATTACACAAAAGTGTAATCTTCAAAATTGTGAGAAGTAATATGTACTAATGTACATTTTCAGTTAAGTTTAGTCCTTAGGACTAAATTAGAGAAAGCTGGTTGTTAGAATATAAAATAAGTTTCAGTTTCATGACATTCATTAGATTTAAAATAAAACACAAATTACATTTGCAAATTTTATGTCAGATTCTAAGGTGAATCTTGATCACAACTCTTCATAATCTTTCGGACCTGTAAGAGATTGAAATCAGGAAGATTTTTAATAATAACACAACTAATATCACAATATAATATGTTGTGACATAAATTATTGAACACTTATGAAAATGTTGGCATACTACAAACATAGTGTACTTGGTTTCTTAATATCTTTTATGTCACTTATCTTCCTAGGAATTGTTTGGTTATTATTTTTGTTTTATTTTCTTTTATGGTACTGAGTGGAACCCAGGGATGCTTTACCAATGAGCTACATTGATCTACACACTCAGCCTTTTTTATTTGTTATTTTGAGACAGCATCTTATTAAATTGGTGAGGCTGGACTTGGACTTGTGATCCTTCTGCCTCATCCCCCACACCAGTACCTGGGATTACAGGTGCCACTGTACCCAGCTCCCAGAAATTCTTGAAATAATATTATCCTATAATATGCTGAAGAAAACTAAGTGTTGGGGGCATAACACAATACGCAAAAGTTATACAGACACATATTTTTAATATAGACCCATGTAATTCTAGAGTTATTATAATTCAAAATGAATGGATATTGTGAAAAATTGTTAGTGTACCTACCAATGGTAGATATGCTATGACTGCACAAACATTATTAAAAAGTAGAGAATAGAATTGACACTTCAATTCTATTCTCTCTGAAGAATAAAATATTATATAAAAAAGGAATCAAATATTTCAAAACCAAGGTACAATAATGAGGGAAAAACACAGTATAATTAATTGATTTACCCCATTTTTTTTTCAAAGATAACTTTTATCCACAACAAATTGCTCGATGCTCTTGTCGTTTCATGATGAAAAGAATGAGTATTTATGATTGCCTATATCAATTACATTATTGGATTAATATAGTCATTAGAATAATAATAATGACTGATATGGACTTTTAGAAGGAAATGATGCATTTCTTCAAAGTGAAGCCTCTAGAAAACATTTCAATTTTAAGATTATATCAACTAAATGGAAATGACTATACACTTTTATCTTGGAGTACTTTTTTCTTTTATGGTAATATCCCCAGTCACTACATATTTCATATATTAAAAACAAACTGAAAATATGCATATTGACCAAATACTTATTTTTCTTTCTTAGCACTAAACTCAAAAAGCTATCTAATTAATCTGTAGTGAATCGAGCTCTCAACTGAATAAAAATCCCTCTAGTGGGAATACAATCTATATAACCTACTTAATATTACTTTTTGTGTTTTGCAAATACAGTTTCATCAGATTAAACTACTTTGAAATAATTTTCCTTCTTTCTGTAACTAATAAATTCTAGGAATATGATATATGTAATACTTCCTTAATCATATTATAATTTGCCATCAGGTATTGTGAGATAGTGAGCTTTTAAAATTATTTAATTTACCTGTAAAATTTTGTTTCTGTTTCTGAATTTTCTTCTTAACTTTTCTTATATTATTAGCTCATAATTGGAGGTATTAGAATTATATGTCCACAAGTATATCACATGCAGAATAGTAGAATATGTTGACAATTCTTCTTTCACTTTTTATTGGGTTTATAAAACCAAATGACCCTAAGTATGGACATTAAAATTACAGTAAAATAAATTTTAAAATGGATCTTTATTGGCAGTGTAAAAAGTCAAATAAAGACATATAAAACCTGAAAGTAATTTTTAAAAAGAGCAAAATATTTTCAAATCCTTTGATGAAAAATAAAAAGACATATGTGTTGATAATCTGTATGAAAATTTATAAATAGAAAATTAAATTTTTGAGATAAAGTTGTCTTAAAATCAGTCCCAACATTATTTATTATGCTAACTTGAAAACAAATTAACAGGTGAATAAATAATTCTAAGGATCTAAAACCAAAATAAAGATTATACATAATTGTGTAGATCATTTATCTGAATTAATATAAATATTTCATGCATTGCTACATATATAATCACATAATAGGAAATACTGCATTGATTTGTGCCCTTTAAGTGATTATGATACTTTAATGATTTTAGCTGCATGATATGTGTGAGGAGTTATAAGTGTGTTTGAGTATGGGCATGTGTACATATGCACGCATACATGTATGTATATATGTGACCTTAATGAATTTGGGTAGGGGAACATCTTTTGACATTAAATATATAAATATATACATGTAAATGTATCTAGAATAGCTTGAGATTACATAATAATTATGAGCATAGCATAGTATTCCCACATACCCCACACCCAGTTACCCTATATAAAAGTATTAGTATATTTGTTCTGATTAATAAGCAGATATTGATATTTTTTGCTAGCTAAAGTTCACTTTGCAGAGGGGGATCTTGCTCTGGTACCTAGGTTAGCCTACAACTTTTGATCCTCCTGTCACAGCCTCCTGAGAATAAGGGATTTCATGAATTTGCCTTTGTACCAGTTGTAAATTCCATTCCTTGTTTATATTTTTCCCCATGCCAGGACCCTATCTAATAGAGTGCATTACATTTTGTTGTGATACCTGCATAGCATCCTCTGGACTGTGACAGCTTTTCTTACTTTATTTGTTTTGTTTAACAGCTCTGTGTATGATCAGACATATTATAAAGTGTCTTTTGATTTCAGTTTGTCTGATACTTCTCTCAGGGTTAGGCTCGAATGGTGACTCTCTGGGAGGAATGCAACAGAGGTAAAATGCCCTTCCCATCACATCTTATCAAAGATACTCATGATGTTCACCTGGAAAAGGTGGTGTTTGTCAGTTTCATAAGGTTATTCTCCCTACCCCAGGCCTGTTGTGGTGCTTTTCTCTGGAAGGAAGTCCCTCTGCACAACTCTGAGTGAAGGGATGGGGCGTTACTTGTTGCTACACCTCTGGAAAGTAACTGTGGAGCTTTGTGAGTTCTTCTCTAAAGATTTTTTTTTTTATTCTTCATTTACTTATATGAACATGGAGTCAAAGACTTTGTTTTGTACTCTGCTTTCTTTTATTCTAATATAACACACTTGATAGTGCTTCCCTGTCGTAATCACTCTTTCCTTACACAAGTGTTAAGTACTCTTTTTCTTTCATTATTTACTGAGCTTTGTTTTTGCCTTTATCTTAATTTGGAAAGTTCCTCTTGATCTGTACTTAGTTGCACTCATTATTTCCTTGGACCTCATTTTAACTTTATTTTATTAGAAAACCTCCAAACATGCAATGAACTAATAAGTTAAAATGCTACCTTTAACTATGGCCAAAGTTCTGTTCAAATCTTCCTTGACATGACATTATAAAATATGATTTGTCATTCTTTAGCCAGGATATTTTCAGGAATTTGTCTCTATCAAACCAAATAAGTATACTTAATATGCTAAATGTTCATGATAAAAAGGAAAACAAGATAAAATATAATCCAGAGAAACTCATTTTTTGGAAAGAACTGCTCTTTCACTATTTTCGCCAAGAATGTTGGCTCTAAAAAACAATAATTAAAACAAAGCAGCTGGTTTTGTTTAGTTTTTCTTTGGTTTTGCATATGGAAATTGCAAGAAGTGAAGTTGTAGAGGTATCTTTGTGCCAGGAATTTAGATCTTTACAATATTTTTCTTTAATAGGGTCCACTCTCCCTGAACAGAAGGTAATTTCTGTTCCTGCAATAAGGACGTACACAGAAATTAGTTAATATATGTAATACTAACTGCATCTTAAGGGGTTTGGAATGTGGCTTGTTGAAGAATTCTATAACCCAAATATAAATGCTAAATATGAAAATGATTTATTACATAACAATCTGAAAAAAATTGGACAACCAAACATGAATCAAAATATATGAAGAATATCATTCACATTAGTTATAAATAAATAAATAGGTAGGTAGATAGATATATGGATAGTGAAGCACACATTTTGGTCCATGTAAAGAAAATTAGGTAAAATTTTTGGTTGCATTAAAAGGTAATATGATTTTTAAAAAAGTTTTTAGTTTGTATTATCTGTTTGAAGATTTTTTTGTACAAAATATATTTGACTCAAGTATGAATTGGATCTTCTTGTACCTATCTTTGATACCAAAGTTCAAGCCATTCTATCAAAATCTATAATACAGAAAAAATATCATAATAAGTCCTAGAATATCACAGTTCTCAACAACTTTAAATTGCTGCTTGAACTTCATTGATTTATGTTTTGGGTCTTTTCACTTTCTTCTAAAGCCTGTCTGCTTTCATCACTCTGCCATCCCGAGTTTTAAATATATCCCTTAGTCTCCTCAATATTCCATCTTCCCCAGACACTCCAACCCATTTTGGAGGTATATTTACTTACAATTTGTATGCAAGTGAAAGAGGGAAAGCTTTGCTTTCCTACAATATAACATAATTAGAATATTAAGACAAGATGAAATTGTTCATAAATGCCTTTATTTTTTTTTTTCTTTTTTTAATTTTTTATTGTTCGCTGTTCAAAACATTACATAGTTCTTGATATATCATATTTCACAATTTGATTCAAGTGGGTTATGAGCTCCCATTATTACCCCATATACAGATTGCAGAATCACGTCAGTTACACATCCATTGATTTACATATTGCCATACTAGTGTCTGTTGTATTCTGCTGTCTTTCCTATCCTCTACTATCCCCCCTCCCCTCCCCTCCCCTCCCCTCCCCTCTTCTCTCTCTGCCCCCTTTACTGACATTCGTTTGTCCCCCTTGTATTATTTTTCCCCTTCCCCTCACTTCCTCTTGTATGTACTTTTGTATACCTCTGAGGGTCTCCTTCCATTTCCATGCATTTTCCCTTCTCTCTCCCTTTCCCTCCCACCTCTCATCCCTGTTTAATGTTAATCTTCTTCTCATGCTCTTCGACCCTACTCTGTTCTTAGCTACTCTCCTTATATCAAAGAAGACATTAGACATTTGTTTTTTAGGGATTGGCTAGCTTCACTTAGCATAATCTGCTCTAATGCCATCCATTTCCCTGTAAATTCTATGATTTTGTCATTTTTTAATGCAGAGTAATACTCCATTGTGCATAAATGCCACATTTTTTTTATCCATTCATCCATTGAAGGGCATCTAGGTTGGTTCCACAGTCTAGCTATTGTGAATTGTGCTGCTATGAACATCGATGTAGCAGTGTCCCTGTAGCATGCTCTTTTTAGGTCTTTAGGGAATAGACCGAGAAGGGGAATAGCTGGGTCAAATGGTGGCTCCATTCCCAGCTTTCCAAGAAATCTCCATACTGCTTTCCAAATTGGCTGCACCAATTTGCAGTCCCACCAGCAATGTACAAGTGTACCCTTTTCCCCACATCCTCGCCAGCACTTGTTGTTGTTTGACTTCATAATGGCTGCCAATCTAACTGGAGTGAGATGGTATCTTAGGGTGGTTTTGATTTGCATTTCTCTGACTGCTAGAGATGGTGAGCATTTTTTCATGTACTTGTTGATTGACTGTATGTCCTCCTCTGAGAAGTGTCTGTTCAGGTCCTTGGCCCATTTGTTGATTGGGTTGTTTGTTCTCTTATTGTCTAATTTTTTGAGCTCTTTGTATACTCTGGATATTAGGGCTCTATCTGAGGTGTGAGGAGTAAAGATTTGTTCCCAGGATGTAGGCTCTCTATTTACCTCTCTTATTGTATCTTTTGCTGAGAAAAAACTTTTTAGTTTGAGTAAGTCCCATTTGTTGATTCTAGTTATTAACTTTTGTGCTATGGGTGTCCTATTGAGGAATTTGGATCCCGACCCCACCGACTGTAGATCGTAGCCAACTTTCTCTTCTATCAGACGGCACGTCTCTGATTTGATATCAAGCTCCTTGATCCATTTTGAATTAACTTTTGTGCATGGCGAGAGAAAGGGATTCAGTTTCATTTTGTTGCATATGGATTTCCAGTTTTCCCAGCACCATTTGTTGAAGATGCTATCCTTCCTCCATTGCATGCTTTTAGCCCCTTTATCAAATATAAGATAGTTGTAGTTTTGTGGATTGGTTTCTGTGTCCTCTATTCTGTACCATTGGTCCACCCGCCTGTTTTGGTACCAGTACCATGCTGTTTTTGTTACTATTGCTCTGTAATATAGTTTGAAGTCTGGTATCGCTATACCGCCTGATTCACACTTCCTGCTTAGCATTGTTTTTGCTATTCTGGGTCTTTTATTTTTCCATATGAATTTCATGATTGCTTTCTCTATTTCTACAAGAAATGCCGTTGGGATTTTGATTGGCATTGCATTAAACCTATAGAGAACTTTTGGTAATATCGCCATTTTGATGATGTTAGTTCTGCCTATCCATGAACAGGGTATATTTTTCCATCTTCTAAGATCTTCTTCTATTTCTCTCTTTAGGGTTCTGTAGTTTTCATTGTATAAGTCTTTCACCTCTTTTGTTAGGTTGATTCCCAAGTATTTTATTTTTTTTGAAGATATTGTGAATGGAGAGGTTGTCCTCATTTCCATTTCAGAGGATTTGTCGCTGATATACAGGAATGCCTTTGATTTATGCGTGTTGATTTTATATCCTGCCACTTTGCTGAATTCATTTATTAGCTCTAATAGTTTCTTTGTAGACCCTTTTGGGTCTGCTAGGTATAGAATCATGTCATCTGCAAATAGTGATAATTTAAGTTCTTCTTTTCCTATTTTGATGCCTTTAATTTCTTTCGTCTGTCTAATTGCTCCGGCCAGTGTTTCGAGAACTATGTTGAACAGAAGTGGTGAGAGAGGGCATCCCTGTCTTGTTCCAGATTTTAGAGGGAATGCCTTCAATTTTTCTCCATTCAGAATGATGCTAGCCTGAGGCTTAGCATAGATTGCTTTTACAATATTGAGGTATGTTCCTGTTATCCCTAGTTTTTCTAGAGTTTTGAACATAAAGGGATGCTGTACTTTGTCGAATGCTTTTTCCGCATCTATCGAGATGATCATATGGTTCTTATTTTTAAGTCTATTGATGTGGTGAATAACATTTATTGATTTCCTTATATTGAACCAGCCTTGCATCCCAGGGATGAATCCTACTTGATCATGGTGCACAATTTTTTTGATGTGCCTTTGTATCCGAGTGGCCAGAATTTTATTGAGGATTTTTGCATCTAGGTTCATTAGAGATATTGGTCTGTAGTTTTCTTTCTTTGAAGTGTCTTTGTCTGGTTTAGGTATCAGGGTGATGTTGGCCTCGTAGAATGAATTTGGAAGTTCTCCCTCTTTTTCTATTTCCCGAAGTAGCTTGAAAAGTATTGGTATTAGTTCCTCTTTAAAGGTTTTGTAAAACTCTGCTGTATACCCATCCGGTCCTGGGCTTTTCTTAGTTGGTAGTCTTTTGATGGTTTCTTCTATTTCCTCAATTGATATTGGTCTGTTTAGGTTGTCTATATCCTCCTGACTCAATCTGGGCAGATCATATGACTTAAGAAATTTATCTATGCCTTCACTATCTTCTAATTTATTGGAGTATAAGGATTCAAAATAATTTTTGATTATCTTCTGTATTTCTGAAGTGTCTGTTGTGATATTGCCTCTTTCATCCCGTATGTTAGTGATTTGAGGTCTCTCTCTTCTTCTCTTCGCTAGCATGGCTAAGGGTCTGTCGATTTTGTTTATTTTTTCAAAGAACCAACTTTTAGTTTTGTCAATTTTTTCAATTGTTTCTTTTGTTTCGATTTCATTGATTTCAGCTCTGATTTTAATTATTTCTTGCCTTCTACTTCTTTTGCTGTTGTTTTGCTCTTCTTTTTCTAGGATTTTGAGATGAAGTATGAGATCATTTATTTGTTGGTTTTTTCTTTTTTTAAGGAATGAACTCCAAGCAATGAATTTTCCTCTTAGAACTGCTTTCAATGTGTCCCATAGATTCCGATATGTTGTGTCTGTGTTTTCATTAATCTCTAAGAATTTTTTAATTTCCTCCTTGATGTCTTCTATAACCCATTGATCATTCAGTAACCTATTGTTCATTCTCCAAGTGATATATTCTTTTTCCTTCCTTCTTTTATCGTTGATTTTCAGTTCCATTCCATTATGATCAGATAGGATGCATGGTATTATCTCTACTCCTTTGTATTGTCTAAGAGTTTCCCTGTGACATAATATATGATCTATTTTTGAGAAGGATCCATGTGCTGCTGAGAAAAAAGTGTAACTGTTTGATGTTGGGTGGTATATTCTATATATGTCAATTAAATCTAGGTTATTAATTGTGTTATTGAGTTCTATAGTTTCCTTATTCAACTTTTGTTTGGAAGATCTGTCCAGTGGTGAGAGAGGTGTGTTGAAGTCTCCCATGATTATTGTATGGTGGTCTATTAGACTCTTGAACTTGAGAAGAGTTTGTTTGATGAACATAGCTGCACCATTGTTTGGGGCATATATATTTATGATTGTTATGTCCTGTTGGTGTATGGTTCCCTTGAGCAGTATGTAGTGTCCCTCTTTATCCCTTTTGATTAACTTTGGCTTAAAATCTATTTTATTTGATATGAGTATGGATACTCCTGCTTGTTTCCGAAGTCCATATGAGTGATATGATTTTTCCCAACCTTTCACCTTCAGCCTATGTATGTCTTTTCCTATCAAATGCGTCTCCTGTAGGCAGCATATTGTTGGGTCTTGTTTTGTGATCCATTCTACTAGCCTGTGTCTCTTAATTGGTGAGTTTAAGCCATTAACATTTAGGGTTATTATTGAGATATGGGTTGTTCTTCCAGCCATATTTGTTTATTTATGTTACTAAACATGGTTTGTTTTCCACTTTGATTATTTTCCCCCCTTTAGTGTCCTACCTCCCACTGTTGGTTTTCATTGTTATTTTCCATTTCCTCTTCCTGTAATGTTTTGCCAAGGATGTTTTGAAGAGATGGTTTTCTAGCTGCAAATTCTTTTAACTTTTGTTTATCGTGGAAGGTTTTAATTTCATCTTCCATCCTGAAGCTTAATTTCGCTGGAAACACAATTCTTGGTTGGAACCCATTTTCTTTCAGTGTTTGAAATATGTTATTCCAGGATCTTCTAGCTTTCAGAGTCTGTGTTGAAAGATCAGCTGTTATCCTGATTGGCTTACCCCTAAATGTGATCTGCTTCCTTTCTCTTGTAGCTTTTAAAATTCTCTCCTTGTTCTGTATGTTGGGCATCTTCATTATAATGTGTCTAGGTGTGGGTCTCTTATGATTTTGCACATTCGGTGTCCTGTAGGCTTCTAGGATTTGGGGTTCTGTCTCATTCTTCAAATCTGGGAAGTTTTCTCGAATTATTTCATTGAATAGATTGCTCATTCCTTTGGTTTGAAACTCTGTTCCTTCCTGTATCCCAATGACTCTTAAATTTGGTCTCTTGATGTTATCCCATATTTCTTGGATGTTCTGCTCATGGTTTCTTAACAGTCTTGCTGAGCTGTCTATGTTCTTTTCAAGTTGATATACTTTATCTTCATTGTCTGATGTTCTGTCTTCTAAGTGTTCTACTCTGCTGGTAGTATTCTCAATTGAGTTTTTAAGTTGGCTTATTGCTTCCTGCATTTCTAGGATTTCTGTTTGTTTGTTTTTTATAATCTCTATTTCCCTGTATAGTTGATCTTTTGCTTCTTGGATTTGTTTATGTAATTCATTGTTGAAGTGATCTTTCATTGTCTGATTTTGTTGTCTGATGTCTTCCTTGAGACTCCAGATCATCTGAAGCATGTATATCCTGAATTCTTTATCTGACATTCCATCAGCTGCAGCTATTACCTCTTCTAAAGTTGAGTTGACCTGCAATGCTTGTGGTCCTTTCTTTCCTTGTCTCTTCATACTGTTCGCGTTCCTTTCTTCTTGGTGAAACTGTTGTGCTATTGAATTTTCCCCCTATATATTTATATTGGTCTTGTATAGTTGCAAAGTCTCCCTCGCAGGCACGGGCCGCGGCTCTGCCCCTCCGCCATTTAGATCCTTTTGCCACAGACCTCTCTGTCTAATCTCTCCCATATCTCCCAAGGTCTTATAATTCCTTTTGGAGATCATTGTTCCTACTCTTGAAATTACTGATATTTTGATAGTCCATGAAATCATGGTCTTAGTCATTAACCTAAAAATCTTGTTGATATAATTTACTATTCAATTATTTTTGCTATATTTATTTCAAGGTATTGAAATGCAGTCTACCGCTATAGTGCGCACGCATGCTCACGTACACACACACACACACACACACACACACACACACAATATTCTAATATTTAAAAATTCCATACAACATCAATTTGATGAACATTGGAAGGTGATGTTGTAAGGAGTTCCATGAATCAATTCACCACCAGCATGAGAACTGAACTGAAAAGAACTGTTAAAATCAACCTTTTTTTGAAATCTAGTCAAGCTAGATTTCAGGAGATTGCTTGGGAAAGGAAGACAAGGGTACATTTTTAGTGAATTCTGGTGTTTTGCAGAGCAACTACCATCCTTCATGGTCAACCCCAGTAACAGACAGTTAGGAAACAGGCATCTATGCTATGTGAATTTCTGCATTTCAAAAAAAAACTGTAACTCCAAAATATCTCAATTGAATGTTGCGATCAAACTTCTGTTTCCCTGAAAGACTAGAAGAGAGACAGGCTATTAGTTAAGTAAGGCCCCCTGAGTATGACAAAGAGTTTAGTGTAATGTTTGTTGAGAGGACACAAAAAGACAGAGCCACTTTTCTGTTCTTTTCTTTTTTTGGATCCAAACATTCCAAGAATTTGCGATCTCTTGAGAGACCTCACTAGAGAGATTCAGTAGCAAATTTGTAAAGGTTAAGCAAACAATAACAACAAAAAGATAAGGGACCTTGAATGTGGGATAACTGAAATTATTCAGAACAGAAAGTTAAAAAAAAATTGAAGGAAAAAAAATAAAAAATATGATGCTTTGTGGTTCCATCTAGTGTACCAATGTACATTGTATGGTAGTTCCAGATAAAGGAGAGACTTAAGTAAAGAAAAAATACATATGAAGAAAAAAATGACTGAAACTTCCCTAAATTTTTTTTAAAAACTATAACAGATTCCCAGAACAATAAACTCAAAGATTTTTGAAAAAAGTGAAATTATAATTAATTGTTGAAAGGGTAAGAGAAAATCTTAAAAGTAACAAAAGAGAAGTGAATCCTTCTGTAAAGAGCACATCAGTCGTTCATAAGAAAAACAGAGCCCATAAGACAGTAGAATGATATATTTAAAGTGCTGGGCAGGGGGAAAAGCGACAAAGAATTTCAGAATTCTTTATCTTCAAAAAATGAAATGTGAAAGCAAAAGTAGGAATATTACCACTTATCCAAAATGAAAGCAGTTTTTGCTAGTAGATCTGCTCTACAGGAAATACAATACTTCAGACAAAAATAAAAGGATACTGCACAGTAAATTAAAGTCATATGATAAAACAAATATTTCTTGAAAAGTCAACTGTATAGGCAAATTAAAGATGGTATAACAGAACTTTGTGTGATAATTCTTATTTTTGTCCACAAAATTTTTAGTAAGAATAAATAACACAATGATTGTAACTTGCTGTTAAAGGTCATGCAATGTATAAAGACATAATTTGTGACAGAAACAAAATAAAAGGGGGGAAACTGCATGGAGTACATGTAAGAATAAACTAGATGGGTATAAATTTAGGATGTTATCAGCAAAACCAAGAATGACCACTAAAAAATAACCACAAAATTCAAGGAAAGGAAGTATAGAGGAATCCAAATAACATACTAGGGTAAAAAAAAATCAATTAAATACAAAATAGAGCCAAATTGAAAGACTTGAGGGGAAAATGATATAGGTATATATAAAACAAATAGCCAATGAAAAAATTAAATCATTTTTAATAGTAAATTTAAATTTAAGTGAATTAAACTAGTTGGTTAAAAGACAGAGATTGGAAGAATTGATTAAAAAATGCTATATAATTTATGCTCCTTATAAGAGACTCATTTAGACACAAAGATATAAGTACCCTGAAAAATGAAAGGATGAAAAACAACATTCTATGCAAATGAAAATAAAAGAAAGCTAAATGAATGGATAAAATATATATTAAGTAAAAAATTGTTATAAGAGATAAAGAAAGACCAAATATGTGTGCATATACATATGTGTAATAATATACGTAAATTACATATGTACAAATATGTAAGTGGTATTACACATATACATATATATATAACACATATAATTTACCCTTTACATATATGCATCCAACAACAGAGGCTCGCTCAGAATATATAAATGAAAAACATCCAAGTTGAAGAGATAAGTAGACAATTCTACTGTAGTTGGAGATATCAAGGCTACCTTCAATTGTGTATAGATTACCTAGGCATAAGATCTCTAAGAAAATAAAGGTAAGGATTAGTGTTAGGATTAAAGGGCCAGAAGAACATTGAATAATATTTTAAATGAACTGGACCTAGCAGACATATAGATAAAACTCCACTCAAAAATAGCCAAATATACTTTCTACTCCAGAGTACATGGTATATTCTCAAGGTTGTATATTGTGTTATAAAATAATTCTTAGTAAATTTGAAAAGATGAACCATAAAATAATCCTCTATAGTCACAGTGGAATGAAACTAGAAATAAATAACATAAGAAAAACTGAAATTTTCACAAATACCTGTTGAATTAACAATATACATTAAACAAAAGGTCAAAGAAAAATTACTATGGAAATTAATAGTAAAACACTTTGAGATGAATTAAAAGAAAACAGAAACTAACAATAGATATGGAATTCAGCACAGACTGTACTCAGAGAGATTTATACCTTTGAACCACACATTAAAATTATGAAATTATGAAATCTTAACTGGGTGCAGTGGCACACACCTGTAATCCCAGTGGCTTGGGAGGCTGAGGCAGGAGGATGGCAAATTCAAAGCCAGCCTCAGCAAAAGCAAGTGCGAAGCAACTCAGTGAGACCCTGTCTCCAAATAAAATACTAAACATGGCTGTGGATGTGGCTCAGTGGTTGAGTGCCCCTGAGTTCAATCCCCAGTACCTCCTCCCAAAAATAAAATTATGAAATCTAGGGCTGGGCTTTTGGCTCAGCGGTAGAGTGCTCACCTTGCATGCACGAGGGCCTGGGTTTGATCCTCAGCACCGCATAAAAATAAATAAGTGAAACAAAGGTATGTGTCCAACTATAACTAAAATAAATAAATAAATAATGAAATCTAAAATCAGCAATGTAATTTTATACCTTAGATTACTAAGAAATGAAGAGAAAACTAAACACATAGCCATCAAAAAGAAATAATAAAATAAAAAATAAGTTGGAAGAAATAATAAAAATTAGGATAGAAATAAACAAAATAGAGAGTAAAAAACAGTAGAATCAACAAGACCAAAATTTGTTTTTCTGAAAAGATATAAGATTGATAAAACTCAACTAGACTGAAAAAGAGCAAAAGGGATAAGATACAAGTGAATAAAATAAGAAACAAATGGGGAACACTATATGAAATGAACAACTTTGTAGAAACACAAATCACAAACATTGATACAAAAAGAAGTTGAAATTTTAACACCCAAAATGGAAACAGAGAAGCAGTAAACCTACTCTCTCCCCCCAAAAAAACCAATACTGAGTGTATGGTTTAATTCAAAATGTACAAAACATTTAAAAGAGAATTAACATTAACAGTTTTTAAATTTTCCAAAACTAAAGAGGAAGGAACCATTTGTAATTTATATTATGAAGCCAGCATTACCTTGATGCTAAAGACAGCAATAAATAATATTGTTAGAAATAAAAACTAAATACCAATATCCCCTAAAAATATGGATGCAAAAATCTTCAACGCAATACTAGCAAATAAAATCAGGCACATTTAAAGTGTATACCCCATGACCTAATGTAATTTATTACAGGATGTAAGGGTAACTCAGAATCCCAAAGTCAATTAACAAAAACAAATCATACTTATTAAGGAAAAGATAAAAATTGATCATCTTAATATGCAGAAAAGTCATTTGCCAGAATTCAGCACTCTTTTAATGATAAAAATGCTCTCTATGTAAAGTAGGAATAGGACTTTCTTAACACTCAAATGTAGTTCATGAAAAGTCCACAGAGAGGGAGAGAGATAAAGAGAGAGAGAGAGAGAAATAGAGAAGGAGAGACCTAATTAAGTAGAAGAACATTGTGTGGATGAATTGAACACTTAAACATTCAATACTACTAAGATGGCAATTATTTACAGAGAGATCTATAAATTCAATGCAATTGCCAATAGATTTCAGTGGCCCTTTTGTAGACTTGAAAAGTCAATCCCTGAATTCATATGAAATTGCAAGGAGTTTCAAGTGGACAAAATGATCATCTAGAGGAAGAAAAACAAAGTTGAAATTTTCACAGTTCATTTCAAAACTAAATACAGAAATATATGGCCAATCAATATCAGTAATAACCATTCAATATGGAAATAATACTTTTCAACAAATGCCCTAGAACAAGGGAATGTCTGCATTGTATTAATTCCTTTCTATTAACCTTGAGGAAGTATTCTTATCCTAATTTATGTAAAAACTGAATATATGTCAATCATCACTTGAAAGTTTTAAAGCAGTTTATACATACACTTACACTCACACACACACACACACACACACACACACACACACACATATATTTAAGAAGTTAATTAGATACACACACACACAGAACCAGGGAGAAAAAGATACCACACACTCTGCAATATCATACTGGAGGTGCATTCAGGAGTAAACAACCGAGTGCTAAACTAGGCATACTTTGTTCTACTAAGAGGTTGCATGACTCTTATTCCCTGCATTAAGATGCAGAAGGTTTGTTTAAATAATTCTGTGAACTGGTAGGAAGCTGAAACCAACCTACTCAAGGATAAACAGGCGCTGTACATGGTCCATTTGATAAGGTGACTTATTAGGGGGAGATCTTATCTGTTGAAGCATATGGGAAGAGGAACTGGAAGTTAGGCCATTCAAGGATCTCCCTCTTTGATCAGATGTTAAATCATCACATAGTATGGAACCAGGGTTTTAGGGCAATGCCACACATATGCCAAGGAATGAAATTGGTACCCTAACTCACTACCTAGCAAAAATTAACTCAAAATATATTGATACTTTATATGTAAAAGAACAAATATTTTATAACACTAGAAGAACATGTAGGGGTAAATTTTCATGACCTTGGATTTAACCATGGTTTTAGACTTGACATCAAAAACATAAGCAACATAAGAAAAAAAAAAAAAAGATACATGCATTCCTCTGTTTATTGTAGCATTACTCAGAATAGCCAGTATATGGAGAGGTCCTAAGTATCCACTGACAGATGAATGAATCGGAAAAAAAATGTATGCACATCATGGAATATTATTAACCTTACAAAGAAAGACATATTTACTTTGTGCAGCAAGACGGATAAACATGGGAGAGAAGATGTTAACTGAGATACACTAGAACATCCAAAGGATATGATATAAGCACATCCAAGTGTCAGATGGAGGCCACACACTTTTACAAATAAGCTAAATGACACTGAATTGTAAAAAATAAAATAGTTAATTGCATTTTATATGAACTTCACACTCCATAAATAATAGAGAACACACAAATGTGAATTGGATATTTTCTCAATCTTTTTATCTGTGTTGTTAACCATTCCATTTTCTGGGTAAAAAATAGTTTGTGGAAAAATGTCTTGTTTTTCTGAAGTTTTGAGTTAGGATTATAATTATAATTCAGTTCTTTTTTGGGGGGACTGGGATTTGTAAAAGTGAGATAGATATCTAACTTAAACTTGCCCATGATATAAACATATATCTCCTGAATTCTTTTTAGCTAAAAGTACACTATATGATAGAATGTGAGAAATATGTTCACTTACAAAGAAATAACTTGACTTACAGAGTTGAATAATTTCTTTGTATCTTATGTTAATTTTATAGTATCAATAATTTAAACGCAAACAGCCTTAGGCACAACTTGTCTTGTTCCCTGACTTACACACACCCATTTATGGGTTAATGTAAATGATCTGCTTAATGCTATTTTCTGAAATATCTTAATGTTTGATCTCAGGCTTCTTCTCAGGAATGCTGTGGCACTTTAGGGAGTTACTACTTACATGCAAAATGAGTATGAAGCTATTTCTCTGTCTCATTGGCCTATAGGGAGGTAGAGAATGAACACCAGGTGCATCCTGTGCTGACTGAGAACTGCTTCTCTTTATTTTAAGTTGAAATGCACTATGCATTCTGTGACAGATACCAACAGAAATCAGAATATTTTTCTGAAGGAAAATAAAATAGATTTCCCACACGTATGTACCTTTCCCTCAAGTTTTTTTTTTTTTTTCTTTTTATGGGAGTCTAGTATTTGTGACATAACACATGTCAGGGCAAGGTCACACATAACAGGATGCTTCAAGAAGTACCAATAACTTGGGAATATAGATTTTAATATCAACAGGTTCAAGTTGCTGACAGATTGGACATACTTGCTAAGACAAGCAGTCCCACAGGACAAGTGTGTTTCAGAAATTGATAGCTTATCTGACTTTTGCAGTGTATTGGGAAAAAGAAAAGAAAAGAATGCGTTAAGGTTGAATAAACTTAAAATTTTCTGATTAAACATTGTGATTTTGTCAGATTTTAATTTAAAAATGTCTTAAAAACTAAAATAAACAAGCAAAAACCTTTCATGAAAACTGGTTATCTTTTACTTGAAAAGGTTCTATTTTTTTTCTGAGACAGAAATAGGACTATAAAAATACATTTGTCGAGATTTTGTTCTGTTCTATGAAAAATTAAAACGTAGATATATTAAGCCCAACAATGTGTGTCACCATTACAAGGAAAGAGTAGTACAGAAAATATTAATAATCTTATATAGTGAAATCCTTAAATCAAATAATATCATGTCTCTTAATGGATTTTCCAGCATGCCTGAGGATGTCTGTAATAGGAAGAAAGACTCTATCCAAAGTGTTATAAATGAGAGCTTGTCTGTCACTGGAAATTAGTGCTAATGCTAGGTTTCAAGTGAGGGTATTGATTAGCTTACAAGTGGAAGGAAGCCACTTTTAGAATTTGTGACAGGATATTTAGAAATTCTCTTTGAATCTTTATGTTCAAAAGATAAATATGTTTCTATCTTCCTTTCTCCAGAACTTGCAAAAGTAAAAAATAAAGGCACATAATAATAACTCCTCAAACTACTTTTAATGAAATCAAATGACAACATATTAAACATTGTATTCATGCATTATAGTTTGTCTAACTCAATAAATGTGTATACACATTCATTTCTAATACACATAAAAACTCACAACATAAGTACATGCATATATACATTTAAATATATGATGCATTTTTAGTTAGAATGAATAAAAACAATGTATAGTTAAGCAAAAATACACAATCTCATCTTTTTTATGATATAATGCTATAAAATACCTGTCATTGGTAACTGTTTCTTTTCTTTTTTGCTTACTTGGCAGGTCATGGTTTATCTGTGTTTGAAAGCATATTGGATGTGCATCCTTTGGTTTTGCTGTTCAGTTAAACAAACAAACAAACAAAAAATGATGGATTGTGAGAACAGCCTTGTTTCATGGACCAAGGATTTCCAGCTTATGTGAAAAGGAGCAACAAATTCAATGATGCTGTGGTACACACAGACAAGAACACATGAAATAAAACCAGACCATGAAGAAATAGGTATTTATACCTGGAAAATATTTCTTTCATCTGAGAGCCATTCCAACAATAAATGGTAAATCCTGATCAACAAATAAATAAATATTTATTTATTTATACAAACAACTAATCACAGGAAGACTGAACAAGGATATTTGTCCATTTTATATCATAATATGTTTCTGTTTCCTAAATATAAACCAGCAATAACATTAAAATAAAGTGTTAAAATAACCTTGTTGTTGATGCTGACTCCCCAATGAGAATTCTTTAGCACTTTGACCCCTTAGTTCCCAAACTACAAATTTATCTTACATTTTTTCTTAATTTATCTATATTTTAGTGGTGTCTCTTATCTGCTTTTATTTTTTTTACAATTCCTTTGTCACTTGCAGGGCAGAGAAAGAGGGAATAAATTTAAGGATTAATATGACTATGTTTAAATAACTCCTTTTAACTATATTTCTGATATAGTTAAATAAATATATTTAGTGTATGTCTGCAGATATTTGTTGAAAGAATGCATCTAATATTAGAATCAACATAAGACTCATAGTTTAATTTGTTTTTATATTTTTTAAATGTAATACATTTCTTTTATATTTGAAAGTCATAGCAAGAAGTTAAATACTGTATTTTTTTCTAAATTTAAGAACTCTAATGATATAAATCTCATGAGAGGAAACAAGGATTGTGGTGAATTTATGATTACATAATTATCTGAAATGTTTTGAAAAATTACCATTATTTTGTACTTTTCAATTTATAGTAAACTGAAATTAATAATCATATTTTTGTTTTAATTTTAGACAAATAATATTTGCTCATTATTTCCTCAAGATTTCTTGCTTCCGTTCTTAGCTGCCTTAAAGATAGCATCCGTCCATAAGATCAGATGGCCTGAATTTCTGCATTATGTTTTTATCATTATATTCATTGTACCTGTAGATCATGAGGATTAAACAATAATGAAAAAAAATGATCTCAGAAAAACATTTTTAAACCCTAGAAATACTTATAATCATATTTATATTGGTAGCTATTAAAGCAATATTTTATTAATATTTTAGTTTTAAAGTGTTCTAGAGTACCCTATGCATAGATTCTAAATTTTAAAATGTCTTAGATAAAACAAGCAAAATAATACAACTTCTATTCGATATAGATGATTCCTGAGATATGGAACCTAGAATCAAACATCCTCCAAATAAAGGTTCTACCTTATTTACATGAATAATATTTAGCAGAAATAAAATTAAATCATAGATGTTGGTTGTTCCTGAAAGAAAACAAAGCTTATATATTATCAGACTAGTGGCTTAATACTAGTTTCTATTCTAAAAGCTCAGATTTAAAATCTACAGAAATTGAAAACACTCAAAAACATAACACCAGCTTGTAGAGTTTATGCATGCATTTTTATTTTGGACAACAAATTTTTTATTGGACTTTTATTATGCCGTAAGAAGAAATAAGGGAAATGGAACAATTTGGAAGTTCATCAAGGGTTTTTAAATGTTTGATTTGTCTCATTAGCAAGCTCAGATATAAACATCAGAGTTATATTTATTTGTTAAAAATATTAATACCAGTACATTTACATTCTGTGATACATAATAAAATGAAGTAACATAATAACAAAGATAATTATATGAAGAAAAAAGTGATCTATGTATTAAAACAAAAGGATAAATAATTTTACACCAATAGAAAATACATCATACAGACTGAGAAATAAGTTAGTCTAGACAATTAGTACCATGCACTGAATCTATATTCTGGCCCATTAACAAGGTTCATTTGTTGGTTATTCTAAGAGAAAGTCTTGCTTTTATAAATGAAAAAAATTAAGTCTGTTTCTATTTATGCATTTTTGATTAGAGATGCCAATAATATTTACAGAAGATTTTCACTGATCACAATTTTATAATCAGCTATTGAGTATCTGGGCTTTTATCTTATTTTATTTTATTTTGAAGTAATGGTTAAGGAAGCACCTACATGATGCCATTACTTATTAATAGAACTAATGTAATGTAAATATCCAGATCAATGGTAGTGGTATGATACTTAAGGACCAAGGAACCACAAAAGCATGTGGAGTAGGTTAAAAAATGCTTCAGTACACATCAGTAACTTAGCAGCAACTCCTTCCTGAGGCTAATGATAACTCTAGGAAGCAATTAGCATGGATGTGACTGCTAAGTGTGTGAAAAGGCAATGCATCATGTGTAGGAAAAGTACCTCACATGAAAGGTGCTTAATAGCATGTGCACTTTACCTAGAGGTAGAGAAATTTCAACACACTAATTGCTTCCATAAACAGAGGTTTCCAGTATACAGAGGAAGCTGCGAAAATGACTTAAAAATATGTATCAGATTGTGTAATATTTCACAGAATGGTAATAATGATAAAACTCCCTCTTCTTCTGTAACAAAGTAGAGTCATTTTAATGTGAAGGTCTTATGCATAAAATCCACTCATAAGTAATATGTGAGTCTATGTTACATTTTGGCAATAGCATCATGCTTGATTTAAATTAGTAATTTAAGAATAATCCTGAAAACATAATCAATATCAGATAAGTCATTATTTCAGTTACAAAAGCATGAACACAATAAAAATGTAAATATTGTTAAGTTTCTGTATTCTATATAGAGAAAAATTAAAAATTTTAGCTCAAGAAGAGTTAATAAATTTTCCAGGTCATTGTAACAATGTCCAAGGCCAGCAACTTGAGGTAGCATATTCTAAAAAGGAGCATGAATTGAATTTACTAGAGTGAATAAAACTTTTGTGTGACTGGAACAATGTTGCTATGGGTAAATAATAAAGATAAAATTTATTTAAACTTCTTTATTATAATTTCACCTCAGAAAGATTAAGATCCTATTTACATACAAACTATTGGAACAATTCCATATTATTTAATTGCACAATGCCTATGAAAGTAGAACTGAAGCCAAAATCTAAAAATCTAAGAGGCATTTTACTAAATTAAGAAAGTATATTTAAGAGGCTATCTTCTCTCCAATATATGTTATTGACACCTTTGTTTAGTATGAGATAACTGTATTTGTGTGGGTTTATCTCTGTGTCATCTGTTCCATTAGTCTTCTTGCCGGATTTGGTGCCAATACCATGCTGTTTTTGTTACTATCACTCTATAATATAATTTTAGGTCTGGTATTATGATACCTCCTGCTTTTCAACAAATGGTCAACAAATAGATGAAAAAAAAAAGTTCAACATCTTTAGTAATTAAAGCAATGCAAATTAAAAAAAAAAAAAAAAAAAAAAAAAAAACTACACTAAGATTCCATCTCACTCCAGTCAGATGGCAATGATCAAGAATACAAGTAAAAATAAACTTTGGTGAGGTTGTGGGGGAAAGGTGCACTCATACATTGCTGATGGGACTGCAAATTGGTCCAACAACTCTGGAAAGCAACATGGAAATTCCTCAGAAAACTTGAAATGGAACAACCATTTAACCCATTTTTTTTCCAGTAATCCTCACTACATACCCCAGGGATTTAAAATCAACAAACTACATTAAGGAAACCACACAAATGTTTATTACAGCTCAATTCACAATAGATATGCTCTGGAACCAACTTAGGTGCCCTTCAACAGATTAATGGGTAAAGAAAATGTGGTTTACATGCACAATGGAGTATTACTTAGCTATAAAAAATGACTTTGTGACATTTGCCAGTAAATGGATGGATCTCGAGACCCCATTCTAAGTGAGGCAAGCCAGTCCCCCCAAACAAAGGCTGAATGTTTTTGCTAATTGTGGAAGCTAACCCACAATAAAGGGGAGCAAAGAGGGGAAGAATAGGAGTGCAGTTGATTAGACAATGGAGAATGGAGGGAAGGAAGAGGGATAGAAAAAAGACAGAAGACAGTGGAATGAATCTGACACAATTTTCCCGAGTACATATATGAAAACAGAACAGTGACTCCTACCATAATACACATAAATAATAATGGGCTCCTAATTAGAATACTATATATTCCATACTTGTGAAATTATACCAAATTGGATTCTGATGTCATGAATATCTATAAAATCAAAAAAAGTAAATTATTTTTAAGTTATATCTTTCAGTCAACAGGAGACATCCTATTTAGACTATTTTCAATCAACTCTGGATAGAGGGAAAGAAAAGATAGGAAGCTAGATTTATCACTATGTAGTCCTAGTCCAATATATTTAATGTATTGGCATATAGGTGAAATCTCATTTGATCAAAATATTTCATGACTGAAAAATTCACACTAATAAAGAATGTTGGCTAATCAGTTTTCATATTAAATCAAAAAGCAAGATTAAAGGAGCTACAGAATCAATTACTAATATTAATACACAAGGAAAAATGTTTTAGGACTTTTTAAAAATTACTTTACAATATAGGCCAGATAGCCATAATAAAACTAACTACAAATTTAGTTAATATTTTGAAATAATGAGCAACAATTAGTTGAGTAAATTCATATGGAAATGAAAATTCCTATTGACATGATGAATTCTGAATGTCCAGGTGGGTATAGGGAAGAAATTGTTGAGTAAATGCATTTTTTGTGGTCTCATTTGCAGATTTGAATGTAATAATTTCAATCCCAATGTTTATTTTCAGTTGAACATCACACATATTTGTTTTTATATCAATAGAAAATGTTAACATAAACTCTCCTTCTTTGAACAATGGTATCAATTTCTAGCTATTGCCATCTTATTATCTATTACTATTTTGAGTAAGTTTACATCTTTTTTCCCCTCAATTTAAATAGAATATACACTCTATAAAATTAGGATGCTTGCTTATCTTATATCTGTGTCTATCACCATACACATTAGTAAGTGTAACTATATTCATGTCAACAGTATAACTTCAATACATAGAAGAAGTTCTAGGTCATAGTTAGGCAGTCATTACATTTTGTGGAATGAATAAATCATTTTGTTCCATTGGTTTAAAACTTAATCTCTTTATCTTGTAGCTTCATAATCTGTAAAATGAAACTTTAAAGAAGGAAAATGGATAATTTTTACTGGTCTCAGAGAACTCCACACTTTTTAATAGCTAAACAATTCTAATATCTGGAAATTGTGAAGGAAGATAAGTGAGGATGGCAGAAAAACTACTACTAAACACAAAATGCAACTTATTTCAAACATGGAAGAAGCCAGGGACAATGTTAGTGCTAATTGTGAGGAATTATTTCTATGGTGGAAGACTGTCCAAAAATGTTGTGTTTAGACATGGATAAATTATGGACATTCTAAAAATAGATGAAAATAACTAATTCTGCATCCTTTCACTCTTACATGCTAACATTGATAAGATGAACATAAATATACAAATTATAAGTACATGTGGAAATATAGAGAAGAAAATCAGATATAATAAAATATATTAATGCTCCATGTTAAAGACACAGTCTAAAAAATTGCATGCTAATTAGATAGCCCTTTTTAAGTATTGTGCATAAAAATATAAATAAATCAATGTGCTTAAATCAAATAGTCAACTATCTTGTTGGCAGACGAAATTACAACTTTTAAAAATAAATTAAATATTTTTCACTTTATTTCACAAATCATTTTGCATTTGGGATTTGCAGTATGATCAATATTTTACTTTTCCAATGTAGTTTTTATGTAAAGCAAAAGGATATTATAACTAATTTGAGATTGTATATTATTGTTCACTCAGTGAGATTACTTGATTTATTGATGAAATATTTTGCTTCTAATGCTCTAGTTAAAATGTTTTTACTATTTAAAGGAATAATTTTTGAACATGAAGTAAAATACAATTAGTCCATTCAATTAACATATTTTTTCATTAGAAAACCTTTTTTTTTTTTTCAAATTGATTTAACGACTAAAAAGCTTCCGAAAAGCAAAGGAAACAATAAATAGTTAACATAGAGAATGGGAGAAAAAATTTTTTTAAATTTTTAGTTACTGATAGATCTTTATTTTTTTTTTTAATATGTGGTGTTGAGAATACCAGGCACGTGCGCTACCATGGAGCCACAGCCCCAGCCCCTAAACTTTTACATTATATAACAAAGTTTTATGCAGAGAATAAAGAACTCCAAAAACTCAATAAAAAAGCAACAAAAAAAATACAAAGAACCCTAAATAACTGATTCAAAAGTGAACAATAGGTATAGGTAGATTTCTTGAAATAAGACATATAGAAATATAAACAATAAGCGTACACTAAACATCTCTAATAATCAGGAAAAAGCAAATTAAAACCACAATGAGGTATCACCTTATACCAGTATGAATGATTATTTTCAAAAAGACTGAAGTTTAAAAATGCTGGTGTTGGATGTGGAGATAAATGTATTCACATTGCTGGGAATGTATATTACAGAAAAATTTATTCAAAACAGTATTCAGTATGGAGGTCCCCCCCAAAATTATAAATGGTACTATCATATGATCCAGCAACTACATTCTTGGGTATATATCCAAAGGAAATAAAGTTGCATCAATCTAAATGTTCATTAACTGAAGAAGGGATAATATAAAATGGAAAATATGCAGAATGGAATATTATTCAGTCATGAAGAGAATAAAATCTTGCACCATGTGACATAATGTATAGAACTGGGACTCATTATGTTAAAGTAAATATGCCAGGAACAGAAAGATGACTACTGCGTGATTTCACCCATATGTAGTCCTAAAAATGTTCATCTATTGGAAGTTGAAAATAGAATTTTAGTTATCAGAGGTTGGGGAGAGGAAAGTAGATGGAGGGATGGGGAAAGGTCAAGCAGTCAATACTAAGATAGAAATAAAAAGTTCTGAGAGTGCTCTTGTACAGTAAGATCACAATAGTTAACAATAATGCACCATGCTATTGAAAATGAAGATGTGGTTAAGCTTAACCTGGTTTAAACATTATACTATATGAAAACACAACATGGTACCCCATTAATATGTAAAATTTTTATGTTTTATGTTTCAGTTAAAAACTAAATTTAAATTAAAAATTGATTTAAAAATGCTTTGAGTTGAACTTTGAAGGATTACATTTAACCTGATTACTGAGTGTTCACATGTAAATTTTAGTTAGGGTATGTTTTACAAAATATGTGAAAACACATATACAAATCTAAAAGCACACTTATGACATATAAACTATCATATTCTGCTGTATGAAGAAGAAAGTGCAGCCCCTTTTATAAAGTGAAAGAAAAACATTCTTATCTACTAAAACATCCAGCAGTACTAGTTTAAGGACATCAGGGAACTAGAGGAATATGATGAAAGGAATCAAGGCATTAACCAAGTTCTAATTATGAGAAAATATATAAGGCAGATCTTAACTTTGGTTTCCCTAGAAGCAAATTCTCGGACAATGTTTAAACTGCAGAAACCATGAAAGGGAAGAGGATGAAATAGGGAGTCATAAACCTGCATTACATGATATTTACCACTAGGGAAATCAAAGCCCAATCTCATTACATTGAGAAACGCTAGTAGAAAGGTGCATAGGATATTCTTCAAAGTCACTCCGCAAGGGGTGAGGAAACATATTTCTGCACCAATAGATGTCAATTTTTGGTTATCATTTGATTCCAGTGTGTCATACAGGGTTAGAGCAGCTTTTCTGCAGCTTTAATGATGCTCCACCCTTTTTTGTTGCAGATATATGTCAAATCTCATAAAATTGTGCAATTTAAATATGCAGTTTATGATAAATTGCTTATTCCTTACAAAAATAGTTTTAAGCAAAATTACAATAAAATACTTAGGAATTCTGATCAATGGAGTTAATAAAATAGTTCATTTGAAATGATTAGAACAAAACAATTTTTAAAAGAATACATTTGTATGATACAATTTAATAGAACAGATTGACAATAGATGGTAAGGAAATATTGTTAATACTGTTGACTATGATGATAATATTATAATTGTATCTAAATTTTTTAAAATGCATTTATTGGTAATTCTGCAAATGTGTATATGTAGTAACTAATGAAATATATATTTTTGTAAGGTGAAGTAGGTCTAATAAGTTATTCTAAGTTACATTTTCCTGGGCAATAGGCATACCACACTTTTTTGCCATTTATGAGTGTAGCTACATTAATTACTTTGGACACAGCTAGTTTACCATTCTGTCTTTCTTCTTTATTTTACATTCTTCTCTAACTTGCTGATTATGAAGTCAGCCTTATTAAGCTCTTCAGAATATATTTTCAACAGCATAGACCTTATTCCAAAGGAAGATTTTATTCTCTTTTTTATAGATCTATGTGTATTTCAAAACACAACATGAATTTTGAATTCATATATATATAATATATTTATATATAATTTACATATAACATAAATATGTATTATATAAATATGTTATATAAATTTATATATAACATAAATTTATGTATAAATATATTATAAATATATAATATATTTATACATTTATATATAACATATACAATTATATATTATATAATTTATTTATATATATAACATAATTTACATGTTCACATGTAAATTTTAGTTAGGGTATGTTTTACAATAATATATATATATATATATATATATATATATATATATATATATATATATGACTTACTACTTGACTTACTACTACCTTTGTTCTGCACAGAGTTTGTTTTATTATGCACTTTCACTTTAAAACCTCTTTCCTATTTGTTCACACAATAATAAGGATATATCATTCCTGAATTATAGTAATTTGAAGATCACACTCACTGAGTCCAATTTGTAGTTTGCTATAAACTATACTAAGACAGAACTTCTGAAATACAAATAGAGTGGAACATATTCTTACTAATTTCTAAAGTTAAAAAGGAATAAAAACATCGGATGAGGAAAAAGACAACCTGGAAAACTATGTTAATTTAATATGCAGACAGTTCAATGTGAGTGTGTTAAAAATCCAATGAGACATTGGCATTTTCTGTAAGAAATGTACTTTTAACACAACCTAATAAGTAGAGAGGAAGACAGTCTGCTAAAAGAATAATTTTACTTTTTCTTCAAGATAACTACTGTATCATAATGATGAAAGATTTCTTGTATGTGTAAGACAAAGCTGATCTATAATGAGGTTATTCATTTTTCCTAGACCAGCAAATAAATGAGCTATAAGTAATGAGTTCCAATTTGAGTTCTTTTTTCTGCTGAAAATAAGGACTTTGCAAAACTGTGATATATCTTTGAGTGCCTCTGAATGCTCTTCAGTCATTAGAAATGAATTTATAGGGGTTGAGGGGGAAAGGGAGACTAGAGATCTATTTATATTCTATAATATAGTAGCATTGTCATGAAGCCCTGAGGCTAAACTTTCTAAGGAAAATAAAGAATGTCTACAATGAATGAACTAGAAAAGAAACTGATTCTTTAATATCCTAATTGACACTAAACCAAATAAAGCAAATTTTAAAAGAAACACTTCTGTAAAAAGCTCTAGGAAATGAAAGAGAATAAAGGCACAGTTCAAAACATACTGGATAATAAGAAGAAAATTCAGGTGATTCACCATCTTCTCATGCATTGCTAAACACTATTAAATTGTACCATCTATGTTCTGTTTGCTCATCCTGGGGTCTTTAGATGTATATGTCCAATGTCTGGAATTCCTTTTTGTTATCTTTAATGCTAATGAGATTTCTTCCTTCTAAATCAACTAACATGGTTCTGTAACTAAAAGAAAAAAATATAACACACACATATTTGAAAGGAAATTGGAAAGCTAAACCCGTTTTAACACTGTATAATGGAATAGTTTTTTAGAGATGCTATATTAGAATGTTAGCTATTTATATTTTTCTTAGAATTTGTTTTGCATTTCTCATAATGAAAATTGATCTGAGGTACAGACTTGCCAGGAAAATTGTAAGAAGATTTTCCTGACACACTGATTTATTTCTAGTATTCACATAGTTACTTGCTAACTGATAGTGACAGCTCCTCTCCTGACATTTCTAACATCAGATACTAGATAGCAGTGGTGATGAACCATATCACTTTGGACAACAAATATTTATGGAGTAATACTCATATTTTTGAGAACTATTAAAATATGTATGGAAGAAAAGCTTATTACAGTTAACTGAATTTTTTTCAAAACAGATATTAAAATTGATATTTTTTCTCATTTCTACTTATATATTCTCCTGAGAATTTAATTTTTCATATAAGAGTAGACTAAATTTTATATATCTAATTTTCCTAATGGCATGTAACTCAATTGGAATTAGAAAAAGAAGTCATACTAAACAAAATGTGATTCATCGTAAGACATTAACGATAGAAAATATGCCATGCTTTTCTTTCTATAAATGTTTTTATTTCAAAATCACAGTTGCTTTTACTTCTATTTTGAGTATGTAAACTTTTATTATTTAAAATTTGACATGTGTAACTAGTTCTTTATAAGTGCAAATTTGTCTTTATTCTCATCAATATAGTAATTATTTTCAATAGACATATCCTGCATAACTTCAATTTTTTTTCAATAAACATTTGAGTACTTAAAATATTTTAGATATTTCACAAGATGCTAGCAGTATAAAGATTAATATGGACTTATAGATACCTATAATGCAAGGTAGCATATTAAAATATGCATTAACAAAAATATAAAGACAATAACAAAATTGTGCTGAACACAAAGATTATTTACATAAACATATGGTACACTCAGGGAAGAATAATAATGTTTTCAGAAAAGAGAACATTGCAACACTGTGGAAGCTGATAGGAGACGGGCCTTATTTATGGCCAGCTCCCTCAGGGGTGTGGCAACATGTAATTGGCAAGAGCTTTATCCAAGATTCCACAGTACAAAATTCCAGATTCCACAAGCAGCTGCAAGGAGATAATGTGCTCTGTTTTCTTATCTGTAAAATGGAGATGGAAATAGCATGTGTCTCATTGGGACCCTGGAACACTTGCTTGGCCTGGCACATGAATGTACTTAGTAGAGGCTACCTTTTATTACTGTTTTGTAAGTTTTCTGTACACTGCAACTCCATATTACTGCATGAAGCCTTTCTTGTAGTCTACTGGGAAGGTATGCCCCAATTCTGCATTTTGTTGTCGTTGTTTGTTTGGTTGGTTTTTCATACTGGTGAGTGAGCCCAGGGGTACTTTACCAATGAACTACATCCGCAACCCCTTGGCCTTATGATCCTTCTGTCTCAGCCTGCTAAACTTCTGGGATTGCAGGTTTGTGCCACTGTGCCAGTCAACACTATGTTTGCTCTTGGCCTTTCATTTTCTCTGTTCTCTTTCCTGTATCAGGATGTAGCATTTTGCCTCTCATCTTTCAGTAGTACAAAACCAGTTATGAGTTTCTTTTGCATATCTATTTACTAAGATTTAAATGATGTTTTAGATGAAAGTAAGACAAATGCATTTGTTTACTGTATCAGTTTAATGAATTCTTGAAGATTTTGTTTTTTACTTTTATTTATTTTTATTTTATATTTTTGAATTTTGTTTGAAATGTTAGGAATAGCAACTGAACAAACAACAATGAAATAAAAACTATTGAGAAACCCCTAATTGGGAATTTATCTTGCATCCCCAAACTATTATTTCTTTGCTTCTTTTAGCTTGATACATTAAAACATTAATTGTATAACAACCTATTTGTATTATATTATAACATAATATAAATATTTATTCTCTCAAAAAATTGGTCATATTAGTTCTTAACAATCTTTCAAGGCAGACTGCATTGAGAAATTAATAAGGGAAACTATTTTCATCTTATCACCTAGGGAGAAGGAGCTTAAGGGATCTATTTGGGGGAATTTTTGAGATTGTATAAAGGATCTTGACACACATTGTAAGACAAAATTGCTTGTGCCTTACTAATAGAAGACCACAAAGGGAATTATTTAGATATGTAAATGTATTTCTATAATTATGATTTGAAGATGATAGATAATTTTTAACATCAGAAGTACATTATTTCTTATTGAAGGGAACCTTAAGAACAATAAGCAAGATTCTTGAAGATATTTTCCCATTCACTCAAAATAATTCATTCTCAATTGCTGGTTGATTTTGTATATTATCTATAAGATTTAATCTGATTCATTCAGCACTTCTAAAATCAGAGACTTGAATAATTTATTTTATTTAAAAGTTTAAAGTTTTATTTCTAATATGGTAGTTTAAATTTAAATCTTTAAATTCATTTTGTAAAAATATTATTGTCTGAGTACATATCATTTATTTTCTGACTTTGATGAATATGTCTAAATGAAAATATGTTCAAAATTTCAAAACTACTCATAGTGTCTTTTTCCTCTGGCATTACAAGAATCCTCTATCTAATCACAGATGGTTCAATTTTGTTGTATGGCCATCAGGTATGATTATTGTGAAAAAGTGAAGAGAAGTCACTTTAAACCTTTTGGGTCCTAGCACAAAGCAGATAGCAAACTAAATTTGGGTTGTTTTAGGGACATTCAACAAAAGGACTAATTGCAAATTGTGAACCAATTTGAGAAGCAGAATACTGGCATTAGTATGATCAGGGAGTCCTTATCATCTACTTTGAACAAGTTTGATAAGTCAATATTTTTCTCTGTTTTTCATACCTGTACATTCTAACTTTTCTTAAAAACATTTGAAAATCGATCAAGTTATTTTTGCAATTTCCTTTTTCTGCTTGACACACAATTTTGCAAATCCTGTCTGCAATGTATCATGTTTGGTATTGATCTGCCTAAATTTAAAATAATAAAAAGATAGAAGAATGTAAAATAAATAAACACATAAGAGCATAACTAAGTAAAATAAATTAAATAGTAAATAAAAAGTAAAAGTCTTTAAACTTGTAACATTTTATTACACTAAATTCATGTACCCAGATCACATTAAAAACATTTATCTATGGATGATTATACCATACACTTTATTATATTATGTGATTGGCAAATGATTTGGCTACCCTATTACAATAACAGATGTGATAACAATTATGAATACTTTTAATAACAACAATCATAATGACAACTATGAATACTACTTGGAATACTTATTAAACACCCAAAATTTTAAATGCTCATTTTTACAAACTAAGTCTATCTATTCATTCAAATACATGAGGGAATACTCCCGATCTCATATCATCTTTCCTTTTTCATCTCAAGGAAGTATATTCTAAAATATTTCTAGTTTTATAAAGAAACATCTCATTAGAGGTTTGACTATGACTTCGGCTACAAAATCATGTCTGGAAACTCACTAATGAGTAACGCTAGTTTCTGATCCTCTTGCAAGTGCTTAGTCTAATGAGTTATTACTCATGTTCTTCTTGTAGAGTATTTCTATTATTGCTTTATGTATTTCTTTGAATTAAGGAAACAACTTTTTTCTTTTCTTTTTTTTTTTTTTTTTTTTTTTTTTGCACAGCACCACCTATTTCTTATTTAATCTTTCTGGCTTTTCCTGATCAGTTTGATATGTACCAGGTTGACAGCACATTTCAGAAACAAGAAGTGGGAAGAGAAGCCTGGTTCAGCCAGCATAGTAAGTGACTTATGTCACTTATTGGGTTCTAGGAGAATGAAACTGTAATGGAATTATCTAACTCTCTTCCCATATTTTCTACCATTGTGTCATTAATAGTATGAAAGATTAGATAAGTAATTTGTGAGGGAGCATATTTGTTTTACCCAATGTGTTCATAGCACAGGAAAATTTTAACACATAAAATTCTAAAAAAAAAAATTAAGCATTGTATTCATCCTGTAAAGTATGGTTTTGAGATCATATCTATACATATTGAATTAGGAGTAGATAAGAGGAATTGTTTATGGTTGAGTGATAGAGTGTTTGCCTAGTTTGCATGAGGCCCTAGTTTTGATATCCTACATGGCAAAATTAAAAAAAAAAAAAAAAAAAAATATATATATATATATATATATATATATATATATATATATATATGGGATTGTTTGTGGGGAGTGATAAAGGAAAGGGTAAGTAAGAAAGTAAAATGAAAACAACATCAACAACAAAAACAAAATAGAATTATTTCAAGAACCACTCATCCTGCATAGCTAAGCTTATCAACATGTGAATATAATCTATTTAGGTTTGTTACCTAGGCTATATTTTGATGATTTGATGAAGGATATGACCTGCCTATTATTTCAAAACCTATCAGACTGGATTTGGATTGAATTTATACTACCTACATTATATTTATATATTTATATATATATGCTTTTATAACTAAGTTGCTTCTTTGGATTATTACTGGGCTTTTGGAAGTTTTTTAGGACTTACTCCTCAGGTGACTATGTCTAAAGGTATATCCCTAAAATAGCCATTTGTGTTAGTTGTAAGTTTATTGTTTCTAGGTTCCAAATGAATACTTCATCTCTTTGATAAAATAATTTAAGAATTTCTCGTTAAATAAACAATAGGGGTGCTTAAGTAATAACACAGGAGGAAGAGGATTAGCAGCAAGATGTCTACATATCTGGCAGAGCTTGCCATGGTCACCTCCCCAGCCTCGAATCCCTCTGTGGCATTGCAGCATTAACCTGACAATGACCTTTCTGCAGCCCTTTCTTCCTGGAAACCCCAATCCCTCAGAGGTTGTGTGCTCTGAAGGCCTCCAGCCCTATTAGTTGACTGGTGTCCACTGTGTGCTCACACCTGTAGCTGCTGATGCCCTGATGGAGCCCTGTACCCAGGAAAATAGCCGCTTATTTACCAAATAGTTGGGGTCAGTCCTCTCTGGCAAACTTAAGAAATTTTCTTGCTATCTCATAAGTTTCTCCATGTCTTCTCCAATTTGGCCTGAACCCCTTATAAGTTTGCACTTATTTAGATACTTCCTGTCTGTACTAGAAAACAGTTTCATTACATCTCACCATTGCCTACATTTTTACCATAGTTAACATTGCTTTGTGTCAAACATTAGCTATTTAACCTGCGTGTGCTGTTTACATCTTGAATGAACTCAAACTGCCACATCCTTTGAATTCATTCTTCTCATTCGGAACGTTCTCATTCACATGTTTCTTACAGATGATTTTAATAATGATTTTCTGTCATCATAAGCAAGATAATTCAAGTATAAAATATTGGAATACTGTAAAACATCCTTATGTACTTTCTGTTATGTGTGATTTTAATAATCTACAAAATGATGTGCATTTTCAGAGAAGAAGTATCCTAATTAATATATTACAGGTGGGCTCCTGAAATAGAAGATTCTGTATAACTTAATGGAATTGTTTGAATATCTGATTGACTAAACTTTCTATTAATTTATGAAACTAAACTTTCTATTAATTTATGTATGCCTTTGACATTATCCTATAATTAACAATGGTAGCTACATGCAATTGCACATGCCAACAAATGTGAGAAAATTCTACATTTTTAAAAAAACATTAAAATATATACCATTTTCTTGAGAGTTCATAAAATAGAAACTTCGGTTAGCATTTCATTTTTCTTTCTTATTTTCATTAATATACTTGACAATTTTAAAGTAAGAAGTTTCTAAAAATTGGATGGTAGTGCTTATTTTAATACTATTTTATTTTTAATACTATTTAATACTATTTTACTTTTATTTATATTACTGAGAAGCACACTTCATCATTATTACACTTTTAAATTTCCATTTGAGAAAAATTAATTAGGATTGAGAAAAAATATATATTGCAAGTTATGTGAAGAAATAGTACTGTATAGAGAGCAGATTCTTTATTCCAGTGATGCCTTTGTGGTCATTATAGATTAAAGTTCTCTTCTTGACTTGTTCTTTTATTCTGGCTCAGCATGGAGAAGCTCCTGTCCAGAGAAGTATACAAACATTATTTAAAATTAATGCTTAGAAACACCATTATTCTCTTAGCTTTAAAAGTACACTCACATTTATCATTTCTGTTAACTCTTATAAAATAAAGCACCCAAATCCAGGAGCACTCTTTATGACTTACAATTCTCAGAGACAGATGGGATCATGCCCATCTTTCACTGTACATTTTTGGATGCAGAATTGAATCAAAGTTTTATATGTAATATACTATTTAATTAATCTAATAACTCTGTGATATTATTCAGATTTCAAGATTATAATCCCCAAACTTAAAAAAATTAAGTAATTTGTCTATATATGTAAATTTCAATTCTTATGTTGAAGGAAATATTTCAGATTCCTATACAAATTGAAATATTTTCAGATTGACTCAGTTTTTTTCCACTTTAATTTGTTATAACCTCTTAGTATTGAACACTTTTCCTGTAAACATATACAGCAGAACCCATCCCAGTAAAACTAGAGAGAGAAAAATTTTGTAGAAAACATAACTCTAGTCCCAAAACTCTCATATTGATTTGTTTATTTGATATTTTTATTATAGTTCTCATTGAACTCATTATTGAAATTTAACTATACCAGAGACTTACATTGTACAAAATAAGCTATTATAAAATAGTAGTTAAGTATTGTTAAAAGACTTCTTAACAAAGTGTTGTATCACTTCTATAAAAAAATTATTTATTCTTATTTGTTATACATGATGCAGATTGCATTTCAATTTATAGTACACATATAGAGCACAATGTTTCATGTCTCTGGTTGTTCACGAAGTAGATTCACACCATTCGTGTCTGTATACATGTACTTAAAATAATGATGTCCATCTCATTCCACCATCTTTCCTACCCCCAAACCCCTCTCTTCCCTTCCCTCCCCTTTGCCCGTTCTGAAGTTCCTCTATTCCTCCCATGTTCTCTACCCCATCCTCATTAAAGATCAGCATACACATATCAGAGAAAACATTAAGCCTTTAGTTTTTGGGGATTAGCTTACTTTGCTTAGCGTAATATTCTCCAACTCCATGCATTTACCTGAAAATGCCATGATTTTATTCTCTTTTAATGCTGAATAGTATTCCATTATATATATATATATATATATATATATATATATATATATATATATATATATATATATATACACCAACATTTCTCTATCTATTCATATACTGAAGGGAATCTAGGTTGGTTCCACAATTGCATTAAGTCTATATAGTGCTTTCGGTAGAATGGTCATTTTGACAATATTAATTCTGCCTATCCAAGAACAAGGGAGAACTTTAAGTATTCTAAGTTCTTCTTTAATTTCTTTCTTTAGTGTTCTGTAGTTTTCATTGTAAAGGTTTTTTACCTCTTTTGTTGATTCCCAAGTGTTGTATTTTTTTTTTTGAGGACATTATAATGGGGTGGTTTTCCTAGTTTCTCTTTCAGAGGATTTGTCACTGATGTACAGAAATGCCTTTGATTTATGTGTCTTGATTTTGTATTCTGCTACATTGCTTAATTCATTTATTAGTTCTAGAAGTTTTCTGATCCTCTAGGTATAGAATCATGTCATTGGCAAATAGTGATAGTTTGAGTTCTTCTTTTTCTATCTATATCACTTTAATTCCTTTTTTTCTCTCTAATTGCTCTGGCTAGAGTTTAAGAACTATGTTAGAACTAAGTAGAAGTGGTGAAAGAAGGCATCTCTGTCTTGTTTCACTTTTTAGAAGGAATGTTTTTAATTTTTCTCCATGTTGGCCTTGGGCTTAGCATAGATAGCTTTCACATGTTGAGATATGTTCCTGTTATCCCAAGTTTTTCTAGTGTTTTAAACATGAAGGGGTTCCACATTTTTCCAATGCTTTTTCTGCATCTATTGAGATGATTATTTGATTTTTATCTTTATGTCTATTGATTTGATGAATTACATTTATTGATTTCCATATGTTGAACCAACCTTGTACCCCTGGGATGAACCCACTTAGTTGTGGTGCATGATCTTTTTAATACTTTTTTAATTCAATTTGCCAAAATTTTATTATGTATTTTTGCATCTGTGTTTATTAGAGAGATTGTTCTGAAGTTTTTTTTTTTTTTCTTTGATATGTCTTTGTCTTGTTTTGTAATCAGGGTGATATTGGCCTTATAGAATGAGTTTGGAAGTGTTCCCTCTTTTTATGAAATAATTTAAGGAGTATTGGTATAAGTTCTTCTTTTAAGGTCTTGTAGAACTCAGCTATGTGTCCATCTGGTCCTGGGCTTTTCTTGGTTGGTAGGCTTCTGATGGTATTTTCTATTTCATTGCTTGAATTTGATCTGTTTAACTCTTATATATCATCCTGATTCAGTTTGGGAAATCATTTGACTCTAAAAATTTGTCAATGACTTTAATATTTTCTGCTTTATTGAAGTACAAGTTTTCAAAATAATTTCTAATTATCTTCTGCATTTCTCTATTGTCCATTGTGATGTTTCCTTTTTCATAACAGATGTTAGTAATTTGAGTTTTCTCTCTCCTGTCTTTCTTAGCATGGCTAAGGGTATATCAATTTTATTTATTTTTTCAAAGAACAAACTTTTTGTTTTGTTAATGTTTTCAATAGCTTTTTTTTCAATTTTATTGATTTCAGCTCTGATTGTAATGATTTCCTGTCTTCTACTGCTTTTGGTGTTGATTTGTTATTTTTTTTCTAGGGCTTTGAGATGTAATGTTAGGTCATTTTTTGTTGCCTTTTTCTTCTTTTAAGGAATGAACTTCATGAACTGAACTTTTCTCTTCATACTGCCTTCCTACTGTCCCCAGAGATTTTGATATGTGGTATCAGTGTTCTCATTTACCTCTAATAAGTTTTTAATCTCTTCTTTGATGTCTTTTTCAACCCATTGTTCTTTCAATAGCATATTATTTAGTCTCCAGGTGTTGAAGTAGATTCCATTTTTTATTTTATCATTGATTTCTAATTTCATTCCATCATGATCTGATAGAATACAGGGTAGTATCTCTCTCTCTCTCTTTTTTGTATTTGCTAAGAGTTTCTTTTTGGCCTAAGATATGGTCTATTTTAGAGAAAGATCCATGTGCTGCTGTAGTGTATTTACTTTTTAATGGATGAAATATTCTATATATGTCAGTTAAGTCTAATTTATTGATTGTGTTATTGAGTTCTATAGTTTTTTGTTTAGCTTTTGTTTGGAAGATTTATCTGGTGATGGAAGAGGTGTGTTAAATTCACCCAAAATTATTGTGTTTTGGTCTATTTGACTCTTGAACTAAGAAGAGTTTTTTTGATGAACATAGATGCTCCATTGTTTGGGGCATATTTATTTATAATTGTTGCATCTTGTTTGTGTATGTTTTTTTTCTTTTAAGCAGAATATCCTTCTTCAATCCTTTTTACAAGCTTCTTGTATTTGATTTTCTAATTCATTCTTTATGTTTGGGAAATTTTCTATTATTATTTTGTTGAAGAGATTGTGCATTTCTTTGGTTTGAATCTCTGTGCCTTTCTTTATCCCAATAAATCTTAGGTTTGGTCTTTTGATGCTGTCCCAGATTTCTTGGATATTCTGTTCATGGTTTCTTATTATCTTCATTGTTTGGTCAACATTGTTTTCCAAATAATGTCTTCATTATGTGAGGTTCTGTCTTCCAAGTGATCTAGTCTGTTGGGAATGCTTTCTACTGAGTTTTTATTTTTTGTTTATTGTTTTTTTTTTTCATTTCATGAATTTCTGATTTTTTTTTCTTTTGCTACCTGTATTTCTTCCCATATCTCTTTGTTGATGTGACCAATGGCAGCGTGTATTTGCTCCCTTAAACTCTTTGTTGGAGTGATCGACTTTTTCCTGTATTTGCTCACGTAGGTCATTCTTTAATTTGTAGATCATTTTAATTATGTACATTCTGAACTCATTCTCTGACGTTTCATCAACTGTGCTGTCCATGGATTCTATTATTGTAGTATCTTGGTTTGTATGGGGCACTTTCCTCCCAAGTTTTTTCATGTTGTCCATGTGTCTTCTTTTCTTACCGTGGAGATCTGAGGTATAACAGTTTCTACCCTATTATCTTCTAGGTTCCTGCAGATTACCTGTACCTCACCTTGGTGTTGGGATTCTAGACCCCAGCCAGTGCCCCACAATAAATGCTACTGGAACTAAAGGTGGTGGTGGCAATAGCAGAGAAATAACTCAAGATAGCAGTAAGGGTGTCCCAAGGTGGATGCAACCACTTTCAGAAATGGGGCTGAAAGGGTGGGCTGCCTATTCAGAGATGCAGCTGCCTCTAGGCCCTATCTGTTGTCCCAAGGTGCAGGCTACTGCATAGGGAGGTCTATGATGATGGCTGCAGTATTCCAAGATTGAGGTGGGGTAAGCTTGGTTTCCAGCATGGGTCTGCAAGTCATCAGGGTGGTACCAGAACTAACCTTGGCCTTGGCTCCTGAACAGATCTGTGGGGTGATCTTATGCTTGGGCTGGGATCTGGTGTGCGTCTTCCCATTGGCAAGGTGGTCCTTGGCTGGGGCCTGGGCCTTGGCTCCCACATGGGTCTATGGGGCGGTCCTCCTTGTAGTACTTTTAATTGAAATATAAAATATATACACTGGTTTTAAGCAAATACCTTGATTAGCTTTCACAAAAGAAATAATCACAGGAAACTTTCCTCAGTTTAAGAATTGAAACAGAAGAAGCACCCCAAAAACTACAGAGTGAAGGACACAATTGTTAGGAAATATCATTAGTTAGGATTGTGAAAAATTTTCTTACTATTACCTATTTTACTATTGATTGTGTATAGTTTACTTTTTGTAATTTTTTTGAGTTTTGTATTTTAACTAAGTGTGTTTTCTGTATATATGTAATATTTCACACTTCACTTATCTTTATAGAGAACAAACTGACATACAGAAAATTTTATTGAGAAAGTATGATGTTTTGTTCTTATTTAACGATGTTGATTTTTTTCCCTTGTCAAAAAATTTGATTTTTTTGGTAAGAGTCTTTAAAAATTTACTCTACTTAGTTCTTCATATCATGTAGCATTGTTAAATATCACTACAGGTCTAAAAGTCTATAAGTACACAAATATTTTTTATATCTTCTTTAAGTACATTAAAAATGTTACCATATTTGCCATTTCCTTAATAACTCTCAGAAGGTCAATCCATAAGTTTACACAACAGAGTAATTCTGACTTTAATGTTATTTACTCTGCATGTATGTTTCAACATATTGTTTTCCATAAATAATGTATAAATATTCTTTCTTTATTATTCCAAGATTTTGAATATTTTCAGAGTAGATTAATTACATTATGGCTTTTTTTATTTCACCAAGGTATTTCTCCTTTCTTGCTATATTTATATAATATGAATTACAAATAAAATTGTATGCAATGGATTATGTAAAAATTATTTCCACACCTAGAAATTTCAAACAAGTCTTTAATTCTTTGGTTATAGGTGATAATAATAATCCTCTATACAGTATTAAACTGTTAATATGTAGAAAGGTATAAAACAACATTAAGTGTTACATAATTAATTTTCTCATTATTTTTATATGATTCCACCTGCCTAGTCTATGCCTTTCTTCTGGCCTATTTATCTACTGTGCATTCTTTCTCATTGTTTTCCTCCCCCTGTGGAAGAGGTTCAGTGGATATTATCAATTGATATGATCTGACACTTCTTTAATTAATTTGATGAATAGAAACATCTAAATTATTGACTAACATTTTATCCTCATATTAACAACTGATATATTAAAAATAAGTCATTCTTGAAATTAGAGAAAATAGGACATCAAGAACTCCAGGTAGGCTGGGCATGGTGGTGCATGCCTGTAATCCCAGCAGCTCCTTAGGCTGAGGCAGGAGGATTGCATGAACAAAATCAGCCTCAGCAAAAGCAAGGTGCTAAGCAACTCAGTGAGACCCTGTCTCCAAATAAATGTAAAATAGAGCTGTGAATATGGCCCAGTGGTTGAGTGCCCCTGAGTTCAATCCCCAGTATCCCACCCTACAAAAAAAACCCTCCAAATAGGCATTCAAATGTTTTCTTCAATATTAATGCATTTTATGTGCTTCTTTAACCACTAATTTTTCTGTTAACATATGTAATTTTGTTTATCTCCTTTACATTGGTCTGAAGCTACATCAATACTTTTAAAAAACTAAAAGTGCTATTGAATATAGCAATTTTGATTTATACACTTTCTGTTATAATTCCACATAGGAACAAAAATATGATAAATGTGAGAACATATAGTACTCTGTATTTATGACCTGTAACTGGTATAGATTTTTTCATTGAACCCTATGTCTCCTACCTCCCTGTAATCAAGTCCTTTCCATAACACTTTAACTATAGCTTGACATTGGGCCTTGTCATGTAATATGATGTGACCAATTGGATGTCACCAGATGTATTTCAAGCAGGAGCTTGAAATGTGCCTACATAATTAGGTCTCCTCCACTCTCATTCTTCTGTCAGTGTATGAATATGAATATATGCCCAGATTAGTCTACTGAAAACTAAGAGACATGTGAAGTACAGCAAGGTTGCTCTACTCATCCAATGTGCTGGTGGCTTAGCTAAACCAATATTCTAGTAGACATCTAAGTGAGCCCAGCAAAGAACAACAGTGTCACCCACAGACCCAAACACAACTGGTAAGAGGATTGAAGGTGGATATTTCCTATAGTTGTTGTGCTTCTTCAAGCGTTATTTAACGTTTTTAGTACAATTTGTAGAATATTAATAGAAATCAGAATTCAATTTAAAAATTGATATATTTGAAATGTTTATTTCCAAAACCTGCCTCTGTTCTGATAGATATTCTTAAAGGTTAAAAATAAAAATCAATTTTATATCCTTTCAAAGCATTCTATTTACTATGAACAGTTTCATACAAAATAAAACCGCTGTGTGCACTTGATAATAGCAGCAGCTGCTTACTGATGGAGTCTGAATCCTGAGCTCTTGCAAGGGCTAAACCCCAGTGGAAACTCTGTCAGTGTCAATACCTATTAATAATGGCTGACAAATTAGCAACCACCCAGGAGCAAGTTTTCTGTTGATAACTTGCAAAAAACAAACATATGGTAACTTTGACATTATCTCAATTTTCTGTCAGTAGATGTTTCCCTTCAATATGAAGAGAAGTCTATTTTGATCATTTATATGATATTAGTAGGGAGTTTAACTTTCCTTTCAATGTGTCTGTTTAAATTGTTGTTTATATATGACCTTCTGAGATGGAGAAGGTGTATCTGAAAATCACTGAATAAACTCAATCCAAACACTGAAGTAAATTAAAAACAATCCATTAGTAAATTGTGCTTTTAACTTATAGCATCTTTAAATGTATGTATTTATTCATACCATCTGAACTTTCTTTTTCAAAGACACAAATCCATGCCATATGGACTCCTTGTGAAACCTATGAAATACCGAAGGAAAACAGTGCCAAAATTATACAAACTTTCAAAACAGAAGAATGTGGAACACTTCTTAACCACTTTTATGATGCCTGAATAACCCTGATACTAAAATCTTAGCCATTTAAAAGTAAAGATTTAAAAATTAATTCTAGGTAAAAAGATTAAAAAAATGAATTACTAGTCAATACCTCTTTTGAACATAGAAATAAATATCCTCAATAAAATATCAACAACTTCAATTCAGCAGTATCTAAAGAAGGTAACATAGCTACTTATGTGTGGCTTATCTAGAAACTAATGGTTGTTCTAAAAAATCAAATTCTATAATGGTAAATCACAATGCTAATACAATAAAAAAAGAAAAAGACATATTGTCTCAAAAGTTGGAGCAAAAGAATATTTGAAAAATCCAATATTAATTTTTAATTGGAAAAAATCCCTGTAAACTAATACTACAAAGGAGCTTTAAAAATATTTTATTTTGTTTTTATAACAAACCTGCAAGAAAAAATTTGAAATGGAAATATACTCTCTTTTTTAAGCATTTTTTTTTATTTCACATGAAAACCTATGAATTAAAGGGAGGAGCAATTAAAAGAGCACACTTTATCATATATAAGGAAAACTTATCTAAGCAGCAACCAAAGCTATCAAAAAAATTCAGCAATATTTTTCAGATACAATGTTAAACAAAACAACTGAATGCTTATATTGAGTATAATAATATAAGATAATAATGCTTATGCTTATATTTGAGAGTATGAGTGTTCTTTAGATTTTCTACCAAGACTCACTAGTCACATTTTGGACAACTATAAAATATTTGGGATCATATAAAATGACTTTTGCAGAAAAAGTTCTGAAATCTGGTCTTTATGGACTTTGCTTTTTTTCCGTATTTTTTAAGGTTTCATGGTGAGATATATAAAAATGGAATTCAATATTCTCTCTTTACAGTAATGGCATAAGCAGGGTCATTATGTCACATCACATGGGTGTTGATAGGCTGTGACAGATGTGGTCCCACATTTTCATTTACTTAAAATTGTCCTTACTATATTGAAGAGGCATAATGTTTTCATAAAATTAACTACTATAAAATGAAATTGCAATATTTCTCCTCTTTCTTTCAAGGTGACCACTCCTTATGTTCTGAGGCTCCAAGGAAAGCTAGATATAAGCCTCAGCTGTGACTTGCAAAGAGCACAGTATTCTTTGACATCTGTGCCAGCTGTTCCTCCATTTGAATGACATTTAGTTTCTGAACACACAAAAATATTATTTTTAAATAAAAAGATGATTGGTACTTAACTATCTCTTCTAAATAAAATACACATATTTAATTTTGACAATTTGAGGTTCAATATCTGATATTAATTGATAGACTCTGATTACTAGCATTATTGTTAACACAATAAAGGTAAAAATCTTGCAGAACACCTCATTTAGCTTAGTGCTTGTAATTCTTGCTAGGCATGCAATTTCCTAAATTAAAATGTGTTATCTCTCGGTATATGACATTCTCTCACACTTTAGAGTGGGTGAGTTTTCAGTATGCCTGCCAGAATTTGGCATATCCATGATTTCTTTGCAGGTGCTGTACTGCAGACTAAACCTTTAAGGTAGAACAACAGAGAAGAATGTGTGCATGAATTTCATTGATTAATATAGCAGGAGAATTTCTGAAATTTATGCTTGGTGATTTTTTTTTTTTTAGTTGTAGAAGGACACAATATCTTAATTTATTTATTTTTATGTGATGCTAAGGATAAAACTCATTAAGTACCTCACATATGCGAGGCAAGTGCTCTACCACTGAGCCAAACCCCTGCCTTGTCTGGTGATTTTTGGGGTATTTTTTTTCAGTTCTAATATTTTAATGTCAATGCCTAATTAGAATCATTATGTTGTTGTAAGATATTAATATATTACTTAAAAATCTTTATGCAACTTTTTTTAAGTTTAGTAATTTTTTAAAAATTTTTATTCATTTTTTTATTTATATATGATAGCAGAATACATTAAAATTCTTATTACACGTGTACAGCACAATTTTTCATATCTCTGTTTATATATAAAGTATATTCACACCAATTTGTGTCTTCATACACGTTTTTTGGATAATAATGACCATCATATTCCACCATCATTTCTAACCCCATGCCCCCTCCTTTTCCCTCCAAAGCCTCTGCCATATCTAGAGTTCCCCTGTTCCTCCAGTGCTCCCTCTCCCTATTCCACTATGAATCAATCTCCTTATATAAGAGAAAACATTTGGCATTTTTTTTTTTTTTTGGCATTGGCTAACTTCACTTAGCATTATCTTCTTTAACTTTATCCATTTACTTGCAAATGCCCTGATTTGGCATTTGAAAGGGTTTTTAATGCTGAGTAATATTCCATTGTGTATATATACCACATTTTTTTAATCCATTCAAGGGCATGTAGGTTGGTTCCACATTTTAGCTATTGTGAATTGTGCTACTATAAATTGATGTGGCTGTGTCCCTGGAGTATGCTGTTTTTAAGTCCTTTAGATATAGAGCAGGGGAGAGGTATAGCTGGGTCAAATGGTGGTTCTATTTCCATTCAAGAAATCTACATACTGCTTTCCATATTGGCTTCAACAATTTGCAGTCCCACAGCAGTGCAAAAGTGTACCTTTTTTCTCCACATCCTCGCCAACACTTATTGTTATTTGTATGCGTAATAGCTGCCATTTTGACTGGAGTGAGGTGAAATCATAGAGTAATTTTGATTTGCATTTCTCTAATTGCTAGAGATGTTGAATATTTTTTCATCTATTTGTTGATTGATTATATATAATCTTCTGAGAAATATCTGTTCATGTTCTTGGACCATTTATTGATTGGGTGATTTGGTTTTTTGGTGTTTAACTTTTTGAGTTTTTTATATACCCTAGAGATTAGTGCTCTATCTGATGTGTGAGGGGTAAAGATTTGCTCCCAAGATGTAAGCTCTCCATTCACCTTATAATTTTTTTCTTTTGCTGAGAAGAAACTTTTTAGTTTGAGTCCAACTCATTAATTGATTCTTGATTTTAATTCTTGCACTATGGGAGTCTTATTAAGGAGTTGTGGCCTAATCCCACATGATAGAGATTAGGGTCTACTTTTTCTTCTATTAGACACAGGGTCTCTGGTTGTATTCCTAAATCCTTGATCCATTGTAAGTTGAATTTTGTGTATGGTGAGAGATATGGGGATTAATTTCATTTTGTTGCATATGGATTTCCAGTTTTCCCAGCACCATTTTTGGAAGTCTATCTTTTCTCCAATGCATGTTTTTGGCACCTTTGTCTAAAATAAAATAATTGTAATTTTGTTGGTTAATCTCTGTGTCCTTTATTCTGTACCATTAGTCTACCAGTCTGTTTTGGTAAAGATACCATGCCATTTTTGTTTCTATTACTCTGTAGTATAATTTAAGTCCTGGTATAGTGATACCACCTGCTTCACTTTTCCTGCTAAGGATTGCTTTAGCTATTCCAGTTCTCTTATTTTTCTAGATGAATTTCATGATTGCTTTTTCTATTTCTAATGAGAAATGTCATTGGGATTTTGATTAGAATTGCATTAAATCTGTGTAGTGCTTTTGTAAGTATGGTCATTTTGATAATATTAATTATGACTATCCAAGAGCCAGGTAGATCTTTCCATCTTCTAAGGTCTTCTTTGATTTATTTCTTTAGGGTTCTGAAATTTTAAGTTAGAACAACAGAGAAGAATGTTTACATGAATTTCATTGAATTTCTATGAAATTCATAGATATTTCACATAGTCAAAATGGCGCCTGGCATTTTGTGAGAGGGAGTGGTTTGTGAAGTAACTCCAACGAGCCATTTAGTGTGGAGATTCCTTATTGGTTGACTGCTGTATCTAGTTTATGTTAATTAAGATAAGCTGTGTGTAATGTATATATACCCCTCCTGTCCTACAATAAATGGTTCCCACTCCTGCTGTATCAATATACACAAGTTGTTCGTCACCCCCATTTATTTTGCTGCAGCCGGACTGCGGCAGATGGTGGCCTGTACAGGGAGCCCCAGGACACTCTGGGGTAAGTGATGAAAAGAAAAAAAAAAGCTGCCCATCCATAGATAGGATGGGAGCAAATCTGCTCGTCCCTAGGCAGATAGGGCAAGAGGAAAAATGGTCATTTTGAGAAAATGGAGAAGATTAATACAGTATGTTGTGTCTTGTTTTGTCTTGAAATGTTGTATTGTCTTTGTGATGAGAATATGGAAGGGGTGAGAAGTAAATTACTAAGGGAAGGAGGCACCCCAGTGGAACCAAGAGCAGTTAGGGCATGTGTTGATGGAAGCCCAGGAACTCTAGTCAGAAAGAAAAAGAAAGTTCAGAAGAAGAAGGATTATCAGGAAAAAAGTTGCAGCAAAAGGCTATTACTGAATACTTTTCATAACTGGAGGGTGTGTGAATTGGCGGTGGCCACCACGTGCCTGAGCCGGTCATGGCGCAGCAAGGACTTTCCAAGCTTCCAAGCTGTGGCAGCAGGCTCTTCCAGGCCCCCCGCCAGGGGAGCAGGACGCCACTGTGAGAGCACAAATCAAAATCTGACCCGGAAGCACAGTCTCGCAGGCTCTGGCTCCCTGTGCCCAGTGGCAGTTTGAGTATGGGACGCTCCCTGGGACTCTCCCCGGGAGTCCTGGACACTCCCCGGACTCTCTCTGGGGCCATCTGGGGCTGCCTGGGACGCTGCAGGCAGGTGGAAGACGGCCCGAGTCCCTGAAGTTTGATCATTTCCAAGGCCAATAACTACAATGGTTCTCCCACACCTGGAAGCTAGTTCCTTCCTTCGTCCCAGTGCTGGTGAGGACCAGGATGGAAGAATTTCCAGTGTTGCTGAAAACCAGAGGAGACTTCGGCTGAGAACTGGAGGAGACTTCAGATCAAGCTAGCTGTCTGCAGAACTTACCTGGACTGTGATTTAAGCTAGCTGCCTGTGAACTTACCTGGACTGTGAGTTAATCTATTGAGACACTGCTTTACCTGGACTGAGACAACAAACTGTAATCTACAACAAATTGTAACTCGGTATCTTTGCTAATGGTGTCATTGCTGGTATAATTTTTCCAAGGGCTTCTTGCATGGAGCCATCAATTGGCTTGGTATTGTGGCATTTTGTATCCTCCCCTTCTGCTTGTAGCAGATTATTTATGGTGTTTGTGTAAAAACCACTATGGTCTTTATTTAAATTAAACAAAAGGGGGAAATGCTAGAGTCTGTAAACAAGTCAAGATGGCGCCTGGCATTTTGCAGAGGGAGTGGTCTGTGAAGGAACGCCAGCGAGCCATTAAGTGTGGAGATTCCTTATTGGTTGACTGCTGTATCTAGTTTATGTTAATTAAGATAAGCTGTGTGTAATGTATATATACCCCTCTGGTCCTAGAATAAATGGCTCCCACTCCTGCTGTATCAATCTACACAAGTTCAACGTCACCCCCTGGCTAGTTTGCCCAGCCAACCGAACTGCAGCATTTATTAAGTTGATTTCTAAGTATTTTATTTTATTTATTTATTTATTTATTTTGAGGCTTGGAGTAGTTTTCCTTGTTTCCCTTTCTGAGGATATAGTAAATGGAGTAGTTTTCCTTGTTTCCCTTTCTGAGGATATGACACAGATATACAGAAATGCCTTTGATTTATGGGTGTTGATTTTTTTTTTTATCCTGCTACTTTGCTGAATTCATTTACAAGTTCTAAAGTTTTCTGTTGGAACATTTTGGGTCTTCCAGGTAAGGAATCATATCATCTGGAAATAGTGCCTAATTGAGTTATTCTTTTCCTATGTGTAGCCCTTTAATTTCTTTCATCTGTCTCATTGCTGTGGCCAGTGTTCCAAAAACTATGTTAAATACATGTGGTTAAAGAGGGCATCCCTGTCTTGTTCCAGTTTTTAGAGTGAATTTCTTCATTTTTTCTCCATCTAGAATGATGTTGGCCTGGGGCTTAGCATAGATAGCCTTTATGATGTTGAGATATGTTTCTGTTATCCCTAGTTTTTCTAGTGTTTTGAACAGAACGTGGTGCTGTATTTTGTCAAATGATTTTTCTGAATCTATTGAGACAATCATATGATTCTTATCTTTAAGTCTATTGATGTGACTTACATTTATTGATTTCTGTGTATTTAAACAATCTTGCATCTCTGGGATGAGTCCCACTTGATCATGGTGCAGGATATTTTTGATATGTTTTGTATTCAATTTGCCAGAATTCTTTTGAGAATTTTTGCATTCTATGTTCATTACAGATATTGGTCTGAAGTTTTCTTTTTTTGATGTGTCTTTGCCTGGTTTTAGAATCAGGGTCATATTGGCCTCATAGAATGAGTTTGGAAATGCTCCCTCTTTTTCTATTTCCTGAAATAAATTAAAGAGTATTGGTATTAGCTCTTTTTTTTAATTGGTTGTTCAAAACATTGCAAAGCTCTTGAAATATCATATTTCATACATTAGATTCAAATTGGTTATGAACTCCCAATTTTACCCCAAATACAGATTGCAGAATCACATCGGTTACACATCCACATTTTTACATAATGCCCTATTAGTAACTGTTGTATTCTGCTACCTTTCCTATCCTCTACTATCCCCCCTCCCCTCCCCTCCCATTTTCTCTCTCTACCCCATCTACTGTAATTCATTTCTCTCCTTGTTTATTTTCCCATTCCCCTCACAACCGTATATCAGCGATAAAACTTTTGAAACGGAAATGAGGAAAAACACTCCATTCACAATATCCTCAAAAAAAAAAAAATAAAATACTTGGGAATCAACCTAACAAAAGAGGTGAAAGATTTATACAATGAAAACTACAGAACCCTAAAAAGAGAAGTAGAAGAAGATCTTAGAAGATGGAAAAATATACCCTGTTCATGGATAGGCAGAACTAATATCATCAAAATGGCGATATTACCAAAAGTTCTCTATAGGTTTAATGCAATGCCAATCAAAATCCCAACGGCATTTCTTGTAGAAATAGATAAAGCAATCATGAAGTTCATATGGAAAAATAAAAGACCCAGAATAGCAAAAGCAATTCTAAGCAGGAAGTGTGAATCAGGCGGTATAGCGATACCAGATTTCAAACTGTATTACAGAGCAATAGTAACAAAAACAGCATGGTACTGGTACCAAAACAGGTGGGTGGACCAATGGTACAGAATAGAGGACACAGAGACTAATCCACAAAGCTACAACTATCTTGCATTTGATAAAGGTATTAGCTCTTCTTTAAAGGTCTTATAGAACTCTACTGTTTATCCATCCAGACCTGGGCTTTTCATGGTTGGTGGACTTTTGATGACATCTTTTTTTTTTACTTGAAATTGATGTGGTTAAATTATGTATATCATCCTGATTCAATTTGGGCAAATTATATGACTCTAGAAATTTGTTAATGCCTTTGATATTTTCTATTTTATTGGAGTATAAGTTTTCAAATAATTTCTAATTATCTAATTATTTTGTACATTTTAATTTTCTCTTCATGTATTTCTGTAGTGTCTATTGTGATATTTCCTTTTTCATCATGTATGTGATTTGAGTTTTCTCTCTCCTTCTTTTTGTTAATATGGCTAAGGGTCTGTCAATTTTATTTATTTTTTCAAAGAACAAGCTTTTTGTTCTATCAAGTTTTACAATTGTTTCTTTTGTTTCAATTACATTGACTTCATGTCCAATTTTAATTATTTCTTGTCTTCTACTGCTTTGGATGTTGATTTTTCTACTTTTTGTAGGGCTTTGAGATGTAATGTTAAGTCATTTATTTGTTGACTTTCTGCAATACATTGTTCATTCAGTAGTACATTATTTAGTCTCCAGGTATTGTTGTGGCTTTTATTTCTTTTTTTATTATTGATTTTAATTTCATCCCATTATGATCTGATAGAATTCTGGGCAGTATCTCTAGTTTTTTTTTTTTTTTATTTGCTAGTATTTGCTTTTTGGCGTAGTATATCATCTATTTTAGAGAAGGATCCATGTATTGCTGAGAAGAAAGTGTATTCTCTTGAAGGATGAAATATTCTATATATGTCAGTTAAGTCTAGTTTATTGGTTGTATTATTGAGCTCTATAGTTTCTTTGTTCAATTTTTGTTTGGAAGATGTATCTAGTGATGAAAGAGGTGTATTAAAGTCACTCAAAATTGTTGTGTTGTGTTTTATTTGACTCTTGAATTTGAGAAGAGTTTGTTTGATGAATGTAAATGCTCCATTGTTTGGGGTCTATATATTTGTAATTGTTAAGCTTTGTTGGTTGGTGTATGGTTCCCTTGAGCAGTCTATAGTGTCCTTCTTTATTCTTTTTGATTGACTTTAGTTTGAAGTCTACTTTATTTGATATGAGAATGGAAACCCCTGCTTGCTCCCACAGTGCATGTGAGTGGCATGATTTTTTCTCAACCCTTCACCTTCACTCTGTGTATGTCTTTTCTTATGAGATGAGCCTCTTGGAGGTAGCATATTTTGGGGTCTTTTTTTTTTAATCTAATCTGCTAGACTATGTCTGTTGATTGGTGATTTTAGGCCATTAACATTCAGGATTATTATTGAGACTTGATTTGTATTCCCAGCCATTTTTGTTTATTTTTGGTATTTAATGTGACTTGGCTTCTCCTCTTATTAGATTTTCCTTTAGTGTAATCATTCTCTCTGCTAATTTTCATCATTGTTTTTAATTTTCTCTTCATGGAATATTTTGCTGAGGATGTTCTGATGGGGCTGAAAGTGTGCAGGCTTTCTAATTGTAAATTCTTTAAACTTTTGTTTATCATGGAAGGTTTTTATTTCATTATTAAATCTAAAGCTTAGTTTTGCTGAATGTGAGATTCTCTGTTGGCATCCATTTTCTTTTAGAGCTTTGTATATGTTGTTCCACAATCTCCTGGCTGTGGGGTCTGGGTTGAAAAATCTGCTGAGATACAAATCGGTCTTCCCCTATATGTGATCTGATTCCTCTCTCTTGGGCTTTTAAGATCCTATCCTTATTCTGTATGTTAGGCATTTTCATTATAATGTGCCTTGGTGTAGATCTGTTGTATTTTGTACATTTGGTGTCCTATAAGTCTCTTGTATTTGGTTTTCCTATTTGTTCCTCATGCTTTGGAAACTTTCTGAATATTATCTCATTGAAGTTCATAACCCACTTGAATCTAAATTATGAAATATGATATGTCAAGAGCTATGTAATGTTTTGAACAACCAATAAAACAAAAAGAGATTATGCATTCATTTGGTTTGATACTCTGTGCCTTCCTCTATCTTAATAACTCTTAAATTTGGTCTTTTGATGCTGTCCCAGATTTCTTGGATGTTCTGTTCTTTCTATCTTTAGTGTGTGATCAACTTTATTTTCCAGATTGTATACTTTGTCTGCATTATCTGACAGTCTTTCTTCCAAGTGATCTAGTCTGTTGGTTATGCTCTCTGTTGAGTTTTTTATTTGGTTTATTATATCCTTCATTTCAAGGATTTCTGACTTTTTTCCCAGAGTCAGTCTCTCTCTCTCTCTCTCTCTCTCTCTCTCTCTCTCTCTCTCTCTCTCTCAGTAATTTTTTATGCACAGGGGCAGTCCTGTGCCAGACCTGTATTTGTTGGAGTGATCAGTTTTTGCCTGTATTTGCTCATGTGGGTCATTCTTTATTTCACAGTTTTTGCCTGTATTTGCTCATTTAGGTCATTCTTTATTTCACAGATCATTTTAATTCTGAACCTTCTGACCTCCTTCTCTGACATTTAATCAACTTTGCTGTCCATGGGTTCTGTTATTATAGTACCCTGGTTTGTTTGGGGCACTTTCCTCCCTTGTTTTTCAATGTTGTCTGTGTCTTCCTTTCTTATAGTGTGGATCTGCGATATTACAGTTGATTTCTTACATTCTTGTAGTACCCGTGCAGATTGTCTACACCTTACCTTGATTTTGGCTTCCAGACCCTGCTGGTGTCCCTCAATGTATACTACTGAATCTAAAGATGGTGGTGGCAGTTGTCAAGGTAGCTCACAATAATAGTTAAAGTGCCCCAAGGTGGAAGCAATGTCTTACAGAGATGGGGATGAAAAGATAGGCCTCACACTCCCTTTGGGATGCCTGCTCTGAGATGCAGCTGCTTCTAGGCCCTGCCTGTTGTCAGGAAGTTAGGGGCTACTGTGTGGGGAAGGCTATGGTGATGACTGCAGTGTCCCAAGATGGAAGTGGGTTAGGCTTAGGCTACCAGGTGGGAAGGGTGAACTTGTATCTACCCTGGACCTGAGTCCTGTTCATGTTGGACGGATCTGGCCTAGGCCTGAGCTTCTGTGGTATAGTCTGCTGGTTGGAGGCTGGGCTCTGGCGGATGCCTGTTGGTGAGGGATGGACCGGGACCTATTGGGAGCCTGGGTTCTGCATGGGCTGGTATGGGTAGTCTGGGCTGGGCCTTGCCTCCCAAAGTAGTCTGCTGGTAGAAAGGGGCAGTACGATGCTAGAGGCTAGGCTCTGGTGAATGTCTGCTCCGCAGGTGGAAGGTTGAATCCAGGTGTATTGTGAGCTTATGTCCTGCACAGGTTGGTGTAGGTGGATCTGTGTGCACCTATTTTAAAAAGAGTATTTTTGGTGATTTGGGAGGTAATATTGTTATTATTTCCAAAATTAATTTAATATAAAATTTTAGTATAAAAGTTTAGAAAAACACAAAATGTATGATTAGTAAATGCAATTCTACCAGGCACTTGGGAACATTTTCATGGTATAGGAAGATGTTTGAAAATAGGAATATTTTTCATTATAATGAAGCAAAGAGTAAAAAAACAAAACAAAAAAAACAACATTTGCTAAAGAGTGTAGAATGTCAATCTCAGTCTTTCCTGCTCCAAATAAAGTGTTTCACATAAACATAATAGTACCTCCATTAACAAGGAAGGTAGATATTTCTTAACAGAATAATGATTCCATCCTTATTATTTTGTTCTATGCAAAGAAAATGAAAAAAAAGTGTTTAAAAGTTTTGAATATATAGACTTAAGATCAAGAAAAATCTTACATGTGAAGAAAATATTGTTGAAGAATGAATTGGTCAACTGTGCATAATTCCCAAGACAACACAATCCTAGTGTTTAAAAATCAAGGCAGTGAAATAATCACCATTATTACATTGTTCCAAAACTCACATTGACTTTCATGCAACTACTGATTCCACTTTCACTACCAGCAGTATCTATGATATGCAGTTACATTGGAGGGTATTTCTTGAAATTTTATGAATATATTTAGTCACATAACATATGCCATGTTTATTTTCTTTCCATTACATTCTACAATTCTTCTTTTCCCATGTTATTGTTCACTGTGTCCCTCAATAATGGTTCAGACACAAAGTTTTCAAAGTGGTCCTGGGTTGTGTAGAATCCATGAGAAAATGGGATTGCCTGGATTCCATTTCAAAAATATGTAGAATGCCTACAGTTTGTCCTTAGTTTGCCATTATCACATGAACACCGGAAGAATGCAGCTAAAGTTTCAATTATAGAAAGACTGTTTGTTAATCAAAAGTGAAGTTTCTGTAGCTTTTTCACTCTTGCTCTTCTTCTTTTGTAATCATTTCTTTACTGTATGCTATCTTAAGGAAAATATGGTGTTGACTTAAAAATATGAACTTTCACTATTGGAGCAGAATAGCCAAATAGTCATCCTACACATCTATAATCCACTAATCTTTGAAAAAAGTAACATTGTCAGGGCGGGGGGGGTGGGGGGTGGGGAGAAGACAGTCTCATTAATAAGTTTTTCTGGACACATACTCTGCAACCAATAAACAAAATCAGAAAAAAATGTTTCAGGATATTAGAATGAACAATTAATATTTTATAAGATTTCAAAAACACAGGCAATAAATGCAGCAATAGAGAAATAGTATTATATAAAATTAAAATCTTATACACAGTAAAGAAAACAATCAAAAGAGAAAAGGCACAGCTTATAGAAAGGGAGAAAATATATGAAAACTATAACTTTTTACAATGGCTTAATATCCAAAATATATAAGGAGCTCCAAACACTCAATTGTGAAAATGAAAACAATCAAAACAAACAATTAAAAATTAAAAATAAGCTATAGGTATAAATTGAACTTTTCTCAAAAGAAGGCATACAAAGGACCAATCTGTAAATTAAAATGTGTTCAACCTCACTAGTCATCAGCGAATTGAACAACAAACCATCATAAAATGTTTTTTTTCACTCCAGATAGAATGAAAGATATCAGAAAGATAAAAGTAACAGGTTCTGATGAAGATACAGGCAAAAGATAACCTTGCACACTATTGATAGGAACATAAACTAGTACAACCATTATGGAAAACCTTTTAATATTTCCTCAAAGAATTAAAAATAGAAATTACCATATGATCCAGAAATTCCACTACTAGATATATATTTTTTAAAAATGAAATCAGTCTGTTTTTGAGAAATCTGTACTTCCCTTTTTTTCTGGCAAAACTATTTAAAGTAAACAAAAAACTTAGAAAAAACATGGAATCAACAGAAGAGTCCATCAACTGGTAAACTGATGAAGAAAATGTACATGTAAATAATTTATTACTATTCATCCATGAGAAAGACAAAATTCTATGTGGAAGTAAATAAGCAGTCACTGAAAGACAACTACTTCATGATCTCACTCCTATGTGAAATGTAAAAAAGTTAAGAGGGTAGAGTAGTAGTCACCTGGTAAAATGGAGGAGCCTGAGGCAAGTGAGGAGGAGGAATGGATGGAAAAAGGTTGATCAATGTGTGCTAAGATATAATTGGTTAAGTGAAACAAATTCTGATATTCTATTCCATAGTAAGGTAACTATAGATAATAAAAAATGTATGTTTCAAAACAGCTAGAAGAAAGGATTTTGAATGTGTTCACCAAAAAGAATGACAAATGTTTGAGGAGTTAGATATATTTAGCCTGATTTGAGCATTTTACATTATATACATGTATTAAAACACCTTATTGTACATAAATAAGTACAATTTGTGTGTCACTAAAATTATGAATTTTTAAAATTAAAAAAAAAACAAAATATTGTGCACCACAATCAAGTAGGGTTCATCCCAGAGATGCAAGTTTGGTTCAACATACAGAAATCAATAAATGTAATTCATCACATCAATAAAGTTAAAGATAAGAATCATATGATCATATCAATAGTGCAGAAAAAGCATTCAACAAAATACAGCATAACTTAATTTTAAAAACATTAGAAAAACTAGGGATAACAGGTACTTATCTCAACATTGTAAAAGCTAGCTATCTAAGCCCCAGGCCAAGATCATTATAAATGGAGAAAAATTGAAAGCCTTCCCTTTAAAAACTGGAACGAGATAGGGATACCCTCTTTCACCACTTCTATTTAACATGGTTCTTGAAACACTAGCCATAGTAATTAGACAGATAAAAGAAATTAAAGGGTTACACATAGGAAAAGAAAAACTCAAATTAGCACTATTTGCTGATGATATGATTCTATACATAGAAGACCCAAAAAAATCGATCAGAAAACATCTAGACCTAGTGAATGAATTCAGCAAAGTAGCAGGATACAAAATCAACACCCATAAATCAAAGGCATTCCTCTATATATCAGTGACAAATTCTCTGAAAGGGAAATAAGGAAAACTACCCCATTTACAATAGCCTCAAAAATAAAATAAAATACTTGTGAATCAACCTAACAAATGCAGTGAAAGACCTCTGCAACAACAACAACAAAAAAAATACAGAATGCTAAAGAAAGAAATTAAAGAAGACCTTAGAAGATGGAAAGATCTCCCTTGTTTTTGGATAGGCAGAATTAATATTGTCAAAATGGCCATACTATCAAAAGCACTATACAGATTTAATGAAATTCCAATCAAAACCCCAATGACATTACTCATAGAAATAGAAAAAGCAATCATGAAATTAATCTGGAAAAATAAGAGACCAAAAATAGCTAAAGCAATCCTTAGCAAGAAAAGTGAGGCAGGTGGCATAACTATACCATACCTTAAACTACACTACAGAGACATAGAAACAAAAATGGCATTGTATTGGCACCAAAATAGACTGGTGGACCACTGGTATAGAATAGAGGACCCAGAGACAAACCCACATAAATACATTTATCTTATATTAGACAAAGGTGCCAAAAACATACATTGGAGAAAAGATAGCCTCTTGAACAAATGGTTCTGGGAAAACAGAAAATCTATATGTAACAACATGAAACTAAGCCCCTACCTCTCACCATTCACAAAACTCAACTCAAAGTGAATCAAAGATGTAGGAATAAACAAGAGACCTGCACATAATAGAGAAAAAAGTAGGCCCAAATCCCCATCATGTTTGATTAGGCCCCAACTTCCTTAATAAGACTCCTAATATCATAAAAATGAAAAATAAATGAATCAATAAATGGACCCATTTCTCCTTTTTTTTTCCGCCTCACATTGTCATACCTCTATTCTGTATAACGAAGGGTGTCTCCTTCCTTTTGCCATGCAATTCCCATTCTCCCTCTCTTTCCCTCCCACCTCACTTCCTTATCTAGAGGTAATTTTCTTCTCATGCTCTTCCTCCCTACCCCATTTTGAGTCACCTCCCTCATATCAGAGAAGACATTCCATTCCGCATTTGTTTTTCTGGGATTGGCTAACTTCACTTAGCATAATCTGCTCTAATGCCATCCATTTCCCTGCAAATGCCATGATCTTGTTATTTTTTAGTGCTGAGTAGTATGATATGTCAAGATCATTGTACTGTCATGTGTAACTAATTAAAACAAATTTAAAAAAGAATCAATAAATGGGATGGATTCAAACTCAAAAGCTTGTTCTCAGAAATAACAAACAAACAAACAAACAAACAACAACAACAACAACAAAAACAGTGAGTGAATACAGAGCCTACATTTTGTGAGCAAATTTTTAGCACATGCACATCAGATAGAGCACTAATCTCTAGGATATATAAAGAACTCAAAAATCTTAATACCAAAAAAATAAGCCAATAAATAAGTGGGCCAAGGAAATGATCAGAAGCTTTTTAGAAGAGGATATACAATCAATCAACAAATATATGAAAAAAATGTTCAATATCTTTAGCAATTAGAGAAATGCAAATCAAAACTATTCTAAGATCATCTCACTCCAGTTAGAATGGCAGGTATTAAGAATATAAATAATAAGTGTTGGTGTGGATGTGCAGGAAAAAGGCACATTCATACATTGTTTATGGGACTGCAAATTGGTGCCACCAATACGAAAAGCAGTATGTCGATTCTTTGGAAAACTTGGAATGAAACCACCTTTTGACCCAGCTATTCCACTCCTCTGTTTATACCCAAAGGACTTACAAACAGCATACTACAGGGATAAACCACATCAATGTTTATAGCAACACAGTTCACAATAGCTCAATTGTGGATCCAACCTAGATGTCCTTCAATAGATGAATGGATAAAGAAACTGTGGTCTGTATACACAATGGAATATTACTCAGCATTAAAAGAGAATAAAATCATGGTATTTGCAGGTAAATGGATGGAGTTGGAGAATATAATGCTAAGTAAAGTTAGTCAATCCCAAAAACCAAATGCCTGATGTTTCCTCTAATTTAGAGATGCTGATTCATAATGGGAATGAGACGGAAGCATGGGAGGATTAGATAAACTGTAGATAGGGAAACAGGAAGGAGGAGAAGTGGGGTATGAGGTAGGAAAGATGGTGGAATGAGATGGACTCATTACCCTGAGTACATATATTAAACAACATGAATAGTCTGACTCTATTTTGTATTAAACCAGAGACATTAAAAAGCATGCTCTATTTGTGTAGTGTGAATTAAATTGAATTCTGCTGTGACATATAACTAATACAAATAAATAAAATTTTTAAAAAAATTTAAAAAATTTAAATAACATATTTCTCAAATGGTGAAGCTAACCTTCATGTGAAAGTCAAATGATGAAAGCATGAATACTATAATTCTTTTTTATATTTTTTAAAATTATGCTATTAGTATTCTATAATTAGACCTCATCAGTTCTATATTGGTATTATTTAATCATAAATATTAATAACTGTACAGATCATAATTCTGTTCTCATAGTATCATAAAAAAACAATTGTTATTTTAAAATTTCATGTAATTGGTATTAATACCACAGTCAACTTTTGCTTTTATATTTTTTATTTATTTTACCAGTGATTGAATCCAGAGATACTTAAACACTGAACCACATCTAGAGCCACATTTAGAAACAGGGTCTCTCTGAGTTACTTAGGGGCTCACTAAATTGCTGAGGTTGGCTTTGAACTTGAGATCCTCCTGCCTCAACCTCCAGAGCTGCTGGGATTACAAGGTGTGTGCCACCACACCCTGCTGCTTTTATGTTGATAAAATTTTATATCAAGTAGAATGATTTTTTGTTAAAGTATGAAAATTTTATAAACTATATAATATCTATCACATTGACTCTCATTTCTAATTAACGGTTTCCCAAACTAAACAAAATAAGTCATGGAGCACATTGTATTCTAAAATTTTGATCTAAAAGCCTATTTCCTTACTTTAATATATTTTTCATAACCCTAAGTAAAAGTACTTTAATCTAAAATATCAGAATTAATTTGGATGCTTTTACTTATTTTAATACATTGTAATGTGGAGAGATACTCCATTATATTAAAGTGTACACAAAGAAGTGATCATATAATTGTATTTTTGTTAGCTGCTGATGCAACCTTCATTTTAGATTTTGGTTGACTGTATGCACCTCAATTTATTTAGAAATTAATTTCCAATGTTTGAACATTGGTGGTTACAGTAAAATTTAGTTACTCTCTAATTTAGGACATGTCATGTTCTCCTAAGAGATACCCATCTTAATTCTTTAGAATTAAGAATTGGTTTGGATTAAAGGTCTTTGTATATGTGATAAAGTTAAGGATCTTGAGATGAGACTACTTGTTGGACTCTAAATCTACAGACAAATGTACTTATAAGAGAAAAACAGATGAAGAGTTAAGATCAGTAGAATGCAGGACACACTAGGAAAAGACCATGGAGACAGAGATTGGAGGGTTGTGGTCATAAGCCAAGGAGTGGGTAAATGCTAGAAGCTAGCAGAAGAATACATTGAATTCTTTTCTGTAGTGTTTGCAAGGAATGCACACTTGCTGACACTTTGATCGTTCACCTTTGGCCTCCAGTATTTTGAGAGTACAGATTTCTGTTGTTTTGAGTCACAATGCTTGTGGTAATTTGTTCTGAAAACCTTAGGAAAACAGTACATTCTCTAAAATGCCAAATTGATTATTGTTCCAATAACTAATAGGCCAATTTTCTCCTTTTCTACCAGTGATTATTTTTATAATACTTTAGGGAACAAAATTTCCATCAGAAATGGATATGCCAACAATATGGATGTCTTCTGGCGATAAGGAAATATGCTACCATTAAGTGTTAAAGGGTTTATCATTTGTATCTGTCTTTCTCACTATGAGCATTTCTAATTAGATAAGGAAATTCTTTTTTGGGGAGGAGCATCCCATTTATAGTAAGACTTTTAAAAGCATTCCTGACCTCTATTCACTGGATACCAGAAGCAATTTCTTAATTGCAGAGCCAAAAGTGAATCCAGAAGCTGTCAAATACTCATTATTATATGACTTCTCTCCTAATTGAGGGCCACTTTTAAAAGATTATCTGAAAATATTTCTAGTATTTAAAACAAAATTCTCAGTGACTTCACCTTTATTGTCTAAAAAAGGTACAACAATTTCAACCATGAACAGTCTTTCTTTCAATGTGCCTTTGGTGTCTATACTTGAGAGTAGAGAGTCTATGTTTTATCTCATGGATTTGGATACACTGGTGACTACAGTGGAGTGACATGATGTGTGACATAAAGGAAGATACATCTTTTTCCTGGTTCTCTTAAAATGCTTATGATTAGAACTCATCTACACTGCTAGGACAAAGCTCAAACTGTGTAGAAAGACATGTGGTGAGAAATCAAACCCCAGCATCCACTCCCAGCAGAGCCACCTGGTAAACTCCAGTCCTATTTGACAGCCATATGATTGAGCAGGCTCAGAAGTAGATCTTCTGGCACCCAGTAAAATGACAGTAGATGATGTTATTTACGTCAGAAATATGCTGCTCTGTCAGGGTCCTTCCAGTTGCATATTTGTGAACCAAATGACTCATTTTTCTTATTTTAAAGTTATAAACTATGAGATGGATTGTTAATGCAGTGGGAGATAACAAGGTCATTATCCCAGTATGCTAAAATACCTGATAAAAGGAGTGGAGCAGTGGAAGAATATTTCTAGAATATTCCATTTGACTCTCTTGTTCCCTTCCTTGCTCCATATTTTATTACTCTTTCCTTTCACTCTTTGCCTTTTTTAGTAGAACTTTTAAGTTACATAACAATAAGGTTCATTTTAATATAATTACAAAACATGGAATTTGAAACACAATTTGTTCTTATTCACGCCCGAGTTCTTCCCTTTACCTTCTCCTGCTCCCTCCCCCATACTCTTTCCTCTACTCTACTGATCTTTTTCCTGTTTATTTAGAGTTGTGTTTTTTTTTTTTAATTCGAGTTTTATGGATGTACATAATACCCAAGACAAAAAGGCCCTTTCTGTGCCATTCATGTATAGTAGTCTAAAGCATTTTTTGTACTGTTACTAGAGAACTTGATATTCCATTATAACACTGCATGTCTTCCGTTCTCTTGAACCCATACATCTGTGTATAAACTGAGATCAGCTGCATTATTATGTCCTATCCTTTTATTACATGTCCTATACAATAATATATCCTCAATAAATACTCAGTAAGTGAAACTATGAGTTACCATGTTAAATATCTGAGATTGATTCATAGAAATCAGGTGTTGGTATGAGTAAGAATGAGTGCATTCATGAATGCAATTCAATGTGATAACTGGAGAGATTAATATCACCAAGGAGTCTGGAAAATAAGATGAATAAATGACTTTAGGCAACATATGAATATTAAATTACATAGCTTACCCATTAAGAAGTTCTGTACTTGAAGACTGATATCGCAACCAAGAACAAACAGCTTGCTAACTACCTCCAAATTTTTATTTGATTTAAATTGATAATGTTGCCAAAATCTCAGACTCTCTAGTGTCATATTTGTATAAAATATAACATTATAAAGAAAATGCCTTATTTATGTGGTTAATGATAATAGTAAACTTAAACTACAATTATGCTTGAATTTGGAATAAACTCATGTTTGCATAGTAAATAATAATAACAATTAAAGCTAATGTTGCTATTTGAAATAAAGTGATAATGCAGACAGAGTGAATTTAGAAAATTCTAGAAGTAATACATTCAGGTGCTTTAAAACAAATTGTATGAAAGAAAAGAATCGAGAGAATTTTAGGGGAAATCTATATTTTAAAAGAAGTAGTATCTTTCTGTAAAATCAACATTCTATAGTTACATATTCAGAACAATATTTATAGCAGCACTATTCAAAATAGCCACGTTATGGAACCAACCCAGGTGTTTGTATGCATAATAGCTGCCATAAAAGGTATCAATGTTGTCAACTGAATGGGATGCTATATTGTCTAAAATTAATAATATTTCCTAAGATTTTTGGACCATAAAGTAGGCCCCAGATCATCTGATAGGACCTATGTTCTGAATAATGCACTTCAAAAAATAAACATGTTTATAATCAAAGAGATTAATCTGAGAATACAACTCAGAATTCTGTTAGTACACAGCTCCTGAGATAAATCAGTGTGATTTAGCCAAAATTTGGTTACAATGGCAAATAGTGTTTTAGGCACTTTAGAGCACATCAAATGAATTTGGAATATTTGCCTTGAGTAAAAAAAATGATAAATCTTATTATTAAGACAGTTATCTATGTTTTCAGTGATGAGAGGATAAAGCAGATATTAGAAAATAAAACCCTCACATGAAGAGATTGTTCTATTCTGGAAATGGAAAAGAGCAAAGTCAATGATGGTAAGAATGTTTGAGATGATACAGACAATATTTTCAAATGTGGTATAGTGTTTTCAGGTTGATTTCAGGCATATGGATTATTTTACTTGGCCTGAAGCACAGAATTATGAACAACTTGTATTTTATATATTATTTTATAACTTTAAGTTCATGTTCATCAATATCTATTTTTCAAAATTTCTTTTGGAAACAATGGTACTTAGATGTTTAATATAGCCTTCATAATTAATACAATGCAAACGTTTCTGTAGCAGGGTAATAAAAAACCATCAGAGACTTACAGTGTATTTTCATTTTATATTTTAGACACATTCATCTATGTTATGAGTTTTTAAATGGCTAATAATTTTTATGTGTAATGTCACAATATTTTTCATCAAGAGAAAAAATGTCTTTTTTTGACTGTTTAAATACCTTTGCAGAAGTTCATAAAATGCTTCAAGAAAAATTATAATTTCATTTCAACGTGTATTAATCTGTCATTCATTGTTCCAGAAAGGAGTTATGCTCTAACTCTGTATACTTATATACCATACATAGACATCCTTTTTAGCTTATAAAGGAAGTTGGAAAATATGAAATATCTCCAAGCTTACTGGATTCTGCAAAACAAGACCAGACAATAGTGATATAAAAGTTATCTCCAAATCACTTTTCATTGCAAAGAAAATTATACTGACTGACCTAATACTTTGACCATATTAGTGCAAACCATATTTATTTACTTTAAAATTTATTTTTTTCTTGCACAAATAAATTCATATGTTATAATAGTAACACTTCAAAAACAAGTGAGCTCTGTCCTGGAGGAGAGGCAGGAATATGTAAGTCCTGCACTACAGATGGAGGAGGTTTGAGAACACATTTGAGGATTCAAATTCTCAGAGACTAATATTCACTGGACCTACTTATAGAGAATTCTCCTCTCCCAGACCCCATCATAATGTTAGCATACACAAGTAAAACTAACAATAAGACATGTTGGGATGGGTAATCTCATATGCACAGTCTTTCAAAACCTTCTAAGTCAACTGAAATTGTGAGTCATTTAGCCCTTGAGCATGCCCCAAATTTCCATGGGCAATGGATACAGGGGAAGGGAGCACAATAGCAAGAGAGAGATGTGAATAAGGCCAATTGCTGACCATACTTTTGTTCTTTTCTCTACATAAAGTTTTCACATAGTGCTTGACTGTGTTGTGTTTTCCTTGGTGACTCTAACACCAAGATAGAATGGGCAGCAGGTCTTGGATCTGAATTCTTGGTGGTTGATATAGTGAAGATTGTTTCTATCTTCCATGTAGTTAAGTAGTATTCTAGCATCAGTAATCAGTACACTGTTCTGATTCACCAGATAGATCAGGGAGGACCAAGAGAGATAAATAAACATATCAATATTTGTAACTGCATCTAATACATTTACCCCTGTTTTTACTCTTCCATTCTTATACATGTATGTTTTTCAATGATCAGAAAAACAGAACAAAACAGAAAAATATGTGACACAGAAGTCATTGTCTGTCTACAAGACAGTCTGAAATTGCAATCCAGGGTCAGACTCAGTTCAGACTTCAGTATTATGAGATAGGAAATTTTAATAAATTTTAATAAATGTCATTCAAATGTTAAAAGCTCTAATGGAGCAGTTTTCAGACACCTTGTAGGATCACCTGGGTAATTTAAGTGATGAGAAAAAAACAGTTAAGAATCAAATGGAAATAGTGGAAATAAAATGAAGGTCTTTAATGGACTTGACATTAGATTCAACACTACTAGAGTTATTGACCTTGAAGAGTTAGTGAACTTGAATGAAAGATGAGGCAGGATTACCCAGAGCCCAAAAGACTGAGGCCAATCTGAGATTGTCCAAACTTTTTTTCTACAGGATTTAATGTAACTAAATTTATTTGTTAATTTTTGTATTCTTTTCTGGATCCTCACCTCTTGCTTGATATTCTTTTAAGGTGCATAAAAAAAAAAACATCACTCTTGTATATTGTAGTCAAATTTGAAAAATGCATAGTTATGAATTAACTGCCCCCTAAGTTCCATCATTTTACAATTTCCCATTAGATACCTTTGATAGTCAAAACATCTTCCCTGAAATAAGCCTGATAACCACTTTTAACCAATGTTTTCTTATATTTAATATGATTTCTGCTACACAGCTTTAAGTCAATTTTGCTATTTTATCCAATATATTGATCTCTGTCTTTAACTGGGATGTTTAGATTGCCCACATCTAAAATGATTTTTGAAATGACTAGATTAAAATTTATTATCTTCACAGGTCTTTTCTGTTTGTTCCATTGATTTACTATGTTTTAAACTTCTTTGTCCTTTTTAAGGCCTTCTCTGTTTAGTGGAACAAATTTTAAGACTCATTATCTCCTTTATTGATATATTTTGGTACATTAAAATATTTTGAATTGCCTTTTGTATGCAGTCTGCATTTTAAATAAACTGAGTCCATTTTGATCTAAATTGAGAGAGAGTGTATGTGTGTGTATATATATATATATATATATATATATATATATATATATATATATCTTTATGTATAATACAAAAAATTACAAAATTATAAAAATATATCTTCTTTTTTTCCTCCCATTCTTTATATCATTATCATATGTATTTACCTATATATATTCTCTAAAGACACATAGGTGATTGTTTTTGATTCAAAACCCTTAAGAACAAACTGTGGTGACATATGTCTTAGTTGCAGATACTGAAGAGGCTGAGGCACGATTTCCTGGACCTCAAAAGACTGAGGCCAATCTGAGAAATACATTGTACATTGAAGTACTGCCTTCCAAGAGGAAAAAAAAAAGTTTTAGTGCAATTGAAAAGAAAAAAACAAAAACAGGCATAGCAATAGCAGAACATCAGAACATTCCTATAATTCCAATGACTCAGGAGACAGAGTCAGAAAGATCACAAGTTTGAGGACAGTGTCTGCAACTTAGTGAAGATCCTGTTTCAAAATAAGGGGCTAGAAATGTAGCTCAGTGGGAAAGCACCACTGGGTTCAATCCCCAGTACCGCAAATTTTATTTTCCATTCATTTATTCCATTTCCAATGCATGTGTATGTATATGTAATATGTATATATTACATATAAATAAATATATAGTAAATTCATTTCCATTTTATCTCAAAGAGCTTTCTAACAAAAATGTTTAATATTTAACATTTTAATTAGATTAATGTTTAATATTTCTGATAGAAAGGATCTGCTAGCAAAAAGTTCCTTGTTTTAATTGTTTTAAATAATCTTTATTTTCTCTTGCATTTTGAAGGATATTTTCATAAGTGTAAATTTTTTATTATATTCCTTAATCTTTTTTGCAAATTTTCTGAAAATAAGCTTGCTACAATTCTTTAATAATTCTTATAAAGAATCATAAAAGACATATAGGCTATATATCTTTTTTAAAAATCTGACTGACTTTTAATTTTTTAATTTTTTTTCTTTGCCTTTGTGTTTTAGCATTTTGAAAATAATAAGCCTATTTCTGAAAGTTTTTGGTCTTAACTATCTTCATTATTCTCCGCATTTCATACACTTGCATTTTTTTTCTAACACAGATTTCAAACAAGGTAGATGAATATTTCAATTAAAAACAATATCAAGAACAGCATTTAAGTATGCTAAGATCTGCTACATAAGACTCTCTAGGGTTAAAAAAAATAAACAAAATAGTATTTCCCTATAAATAATTTAGTAGAAAAATCAAATAAGAAAATAGTAGTGCTTGAAATCCAAAGGAAGACCTGGAAAACAAAATGGAATAAATATCTCATCCTTATAAGGAGTTTGTTTGTTTAAGTTTAAATCAAATAAATAAGTTAAGAAAAACACATAGAAAGCTAAAAATCATGAAGGACTATATATCTGGAAGATTGGGCCAGAATAATCCCATATGAATCATAATTCCCAAAGGAATTTCAATGTAAATTGAACAAAAACCAAATATTTGGAAAAAAAGAAAACTCTCTTGGAGGTATTTATCTCTTAATAAGACTAAAAGTTGATATAAAAACAGAATAAAACTGAAAGAATGGAAAAGATATATAAACTTAAATCTTTTAAAACTAGGCAAAGCTCTAGGAATTTAAGAAGTAAAATATAAATGAAAAAGGGGAAGGGGTGATTATAGTAACAACCAAGAAACAGGACAGATTAATGAAAAAGAGATGAGAGGATTTTCAGTATTATCTAAAAACTCAATTAAGAAGCAAAAGGAAATGAATAATTTTCTAACAGTATGAACAGTTGGAAAATGCTTCCTGAGAATGCTAATTGGTGCGACCACTACAGAAAGCAGTATGGGAACCTGAGAAAGTTCAAATGAACCACCATTTGACCCAGCTATCCCACTCCTCAGTTTATACCCAAAGGGCTTAAAACTCAGCATACTACAGTGATACAGCTACATCAATGTTTATAGTAGCTCAATTCACGATAGCTATGTTATGAAAGTAAACAGGGTGCCTTTCAACAGACCAATGGCTAAAGAAAGTTTGTATACATACAGAGTGGCATTTCACACAGACATAAAGAAGAATGACATTATGGCATTTGCTGGTAAGTGGACTGAATGAGAGACAACCATGCTAAATGAAATAAGCCAATCCCCCCAAATCAAATGCCCAATGTTTTCTCTTATTTGTGGATGCTGACACATGATAAGCAGTGGTGGGCAGGATTAGAAATTCACTGGATTAGACAAAGGGGAATGAAGGAAAAGGGGGTTGGGTTAGGGAAGACAGTAGAATGAATTGAATTTAACTTTGCTACATTCATATATTAATACACTACCAGTGTGATTCCACATCATGTATAATCCCAAGAGTGCACCCCTAATTAGAATGCTATACTCTATGCATGTATAATACTTTAAAATACACACTACTGTCATGTATATCTAAAAAGAACAAATAAATAAATGATGCTCTGAAATTTTATTATTTTTCAGAAAATTTTTATACCTTATTCCATAAAAACATCTTTCTGTTTTTCTTCCTTAAAGCTGAAAATCTCACTTTCTAATTCCCATAGAATATAGAAGTCTCCAAAAGTCTTCACAAATTGCCACCTTCTAAGCCTCCTTTCTCCTGTATTTCTCTTCTTCCTGAACTCTTTGAGATGATATTTATCTAGAAATATCCAACCATGTCATCTGTTTGAATCAATGGTCAAATATTACCATTTTAAAATAAATAGATTAGATTTTACTAGATGACTCAAGGAAAAAATAAAGTTTTAATTATTACTTTTTCTGGGAATTTCTAATAAACAGCTTATAATTGTCATAAATGAATATATATATATATATATATATATATATATATATATATATATATATACACAATTTATTTGTTTTATATCCTTGTAATATATGTGACCCCAGAGAGATAAATAGGAGAAAAGGCAAAAAGGGTTCCAACTGTTCAACTATTTTTGTAAACAGGAGGTAATTGATTTGCAATGTGGTTCACAAAGCAAGTGGAAGCATGTCATTTCACAAAAGGCCTATGATTAATTATATCATGGTTCTTTCTTTCTTTTTGTGGGGAAGGGAGGGTACCAGAAATTGAACTCAGGGACACTTGATTATTGAGCCACATTCCTACCCTATTTTGTATTTTATTTAGAGACAGGGTCTCACTGAGTTGCTTAGCACCTCAGGCTTTGAACATGCAATCCTCCTGCTTCAGCCTCTGGAGCCACTGGGATTACAGGCATACATGACTGTGCCCACCCATATTTATTTCTTGTTAGCCTTTTATTTTTTGTTTTTATGTCTCCACTTTCATTTTTCTATCCTCATCACAATACTGTTATTATTTTCCACATTTTCAACTTCCCATATTTTTCTCCATGTTCATACGATAATAGATAAATACAAAGGTACAAATCACAATAGCAAATTCTTCATTTATGCTAAATCCCAGATTCTGTTCTGGGTGTTTTATTAAATATTACCTCATTTAAGGTTTAGAATAACTATCATGTGTTTTCTATCATCTCTATTCCCCACGTGGAAAAACTGAGTAATAGGTGAAACAGCTTACCCTCAGGCAGGCAGCTGGGAAAATGCAGATTTGAAATTCAAAGCAGGCTGGCTATACCCAGCACCTGTGTTCCTAATTACCAGACTCTGCTGCCCTTCATGGTCTCCTCACCAGGAAAACATGAAGCATCCAACATTCCTCCAGGATGCATTCAAAGATATGTTGTCCTTTCTCATATGTTAATGTGTTAGAAAAATTAGGGAAATCCTTTAATCAAATTGTGGATCATATTAGGTTAATTAAATGTACATTAAGAAGGAAAGGAAGAATTTTTTTTTTCTTTTTCTTTTTCTTTTTTTTTTTTGTAGAATGGAAAATCACTAATGGGCTAGATAAAATATTTATGGAGTTTTTATTAAACTGTCTCATTTAATTGTCTTCACTGACTTGACTAATTTTGTCTCTGGCAAATTACACTCTAAATTGTTGTTATTTTTAGTATCTGTTAAGTAAGACTTTCTAATGAATGAAATTTGGCCACCAGTAAGAATAAATAAGCATATGTATCTCCACAGTGATATTGAATCCACAGAAGGATGCTCTCACAATTGTACAAATTTAGTTTTTCCTCAAATATCTTATAAATGTAAAGGATTTTAGTATTTAAATAGGTATTATAAAATAACATATATGGTAAAATTCAAAATATTGATTTTAAAATTATGTGGAAAAATAAAACACAAGGCTTTGTTGAAAAAAGAACAAATGGTAGATATATTAGAATTTTGATTATATACATAGATATGTATATATTATATATATGCATATGTACTTCAATAATTGTAACAGCAGAGTATTATTGCTGGAAGGGATAATTGTATTTGATTTGTCCCCTGCAGACCAACACAACCTTAGCATGTGTCACTTTCCCGTCTTTATTTTCAATTTTGCTGGTACACTAATGCTAGACTTGGCCAATGTTCTTCCCATCCTGTTTTATCTTCCTGGAATAATGCTCATTTCACCTTATTAAATCCATCTCATTTCTCTGGTTCAAATAAAAACCAATTTCTTGATTTTTTTTCCCCTGAAATCTGAATGGATAAGAACTGATGATTCACTTTATGAACCTCATACTTCTCTTATGTAATTCTTTAAAAAATAGCAAATTTTATTCCCATGTACAATTATTTGCAGTGATATATCATCCTCTATTAATTTGATAGGATAAATTATTTTAAAAAAATCACAGACAAGTGTGGCTAAATATAGTAAAATTGTGCTCTGGAAACCAGCAGCCCGGTTGTCACAGTCCTGGAAACTAGAAACTCAAAACTCATGTGTTGACAGGTTTGGTTTCACCTTGGCTTTCAGGTGGCCTTCCTCTGGCTGTGTCTTCACATAACTTTCCTGTGTGTGTGTGTGTGTGTGCCCAGCCCAGGAATCTCCTTTTGCATCCAAATTTCCTCTTTGTATAAGTACACCAGTCATATTTGATTAAGGTTCCACATTAATAGCTTCATACTAATTCAATCATCCATTTAAAAACATTATCATGTAATATAGTTACATTCTGAGGTTTGGGGGTTAAGGCTTTAGAATATGAATTTGAGAAGGAAGGTCAGAACTCAACCAAGAATAGTCCCCATCAAATTGGTCTTCATAAGGAGGTAGTAAATGTTTATCTTCCAAAGCTTAGTTGTTGGGTGATTAAATTTTAAAAAGTACTATATAAATGATCATTGCCCCCATATGTGAGAATAAGTTGTAATATCACTTTTATTTGCAATATCAAAATCAGGCTCACTTCCTTAACCTTGAATTTGAACAGCTTTAAATCAATTAAAAATATGTTCACAGTATAAGAATTGTCATTTCTAAGTTGACTATAATATTAATGGCACTAAAGTGACAGTTTATTTTTTTTATCATTTCTTATTTTATTTGCTTAAGGATGTTTAAAGGAATACCATCCAAACAAACACATCACTGTGATTTTATTGTACCAACGCATATGTTCTTGAGCTAAGTTTCAGAAGTTGGTTCCTTCAGAGACTTACATTAATGCTCTTCCTGAGCTATCTCAGGGCTTATAGACAATCCATTACCTGACATAATATTTCATAGCAGATTTTTCATAAATATTTGCTATTTAAAAGATTTTATAGTTATTTTTATATTTAATGTCACCTAGGCATGCATTTAAAAGAATCCCAGAGCACCATGAAGTAAAGAATGTACAAATTATATGAAACAATCATCTATACATGCATTTTGAGTAAATTTTTTATTGCCACATAACATTCATACAGAAGAGTACACAACGTGTACATTTACAGGTCTTTACATTTTAATTAAGTCAAGTCTTTAATGTAGCCCACACCCAAATAAGAAACAGAACCAACTACCCCCTAATGCCTCCTTTCATTAATAATCTCATCCTAAGGTAATAATAATGCTGACTTATATCTTCATAGTTGTATCTCGATAGATTTCAAACATTATGCATTATGGCTCTTACAAGTATAGGTTCAACTGCAAGCATTTACTTAGGACTATGCTGGTGAATGCAGCCATGTTACCATACATAGCAATAATTTTAATGGTGTTTTACTGAGTAAATAAGTTCTTGTTTGCCCACTTGATGTTGATGAATAAGAGTGATGTTTTCACGTTTTTCCCCCTTATTTCATTTAAATGATACTGTTATAACTCTTGTACATTTTGTCTGGCATAAATAAGTTCAACTTCTATAATATTTGCATATGTTCACTGTACATTAAACTCTGTCGAATATTTTGCAAAGTGGTGATACAGTTTACATTTGGCACGCTCTCTTAGAATACTCACCTTTGAAACCCACTAATCATATTTTGAGATTTCATCTGACAGCATGTAGTTAGCAAAATATGAGTGAGAAAACCCTCAGAGGAATTCAACTCCCAATCAGAATGATGCCCCAATTCATGCCAAATGGAGAAATGTGGTCCCTGCTAAGACTTGCTCCAATTATAGATTTGTAATAAAAAGTACCATGTTTTAATCCATTAGGTATTGGTTTGGCTTGAGTTATGTCAACTGATAATCAGAAAGTAGGAAAACTCACTGAATTTATACATAGACATGAAGATAATAAGGAAATAGTCAAAAGACATCATAGTTTATCATTAAAATATTTCTAAATAATCAAATATTTGATAAGTAGGTAATTATAACATCTCAACAGATATCTATTTAAAGTCATATTCCAGTATGATACTTAAGGGGATGTAATTAATAACTCAAAGTAGATTACCTTAATCAAATTATCATGTATTATCAGCAAATTGATGGGGACTATAAAATCATTTTTTACCTTATACCTTAAAGAAGAAAAAAATAGAACATGAGGCCATCCATGGTGGCACATGTCTGTAATCCCAGCGGCCTGGGAGGCTGACACAGGAGGCTCTTGAGTTCAAAGCTAGAAAGCAAGATGCTAAGCAACTCAGTGAGAACCTGTCTCTAAATGAAATACAAAATAGGGCTGGGGATGTGGCTTTGTGGTTGAGTGACCCTGAGTTCAACCCCTGGCACCCCCTCAAAATAGTGAACAATTACATATTTTATATTTTATATGTTGTGAAAGGTGAAATCAATTCCACCAAAGAGTTGTATATTTAAATAACAATTGTGATAACCAAATATTTTACTTATAAAAGTGTCTTTCCTTTTTTGAAGCAAATGCACCTTTATGTTTATAAATATATATATACTTTAATAGCAACCTTGAAAATTATGTGACTTTATGAATAATCTTTAGTCTTCATTAAAAAATTCATTTTTTTTTCAAAATACATTACAGAAATATGCCTTTTATGAGCTGGCATCATATCAAGGAGTTGTAAAATTTTAGCCCAAGACCAAGTTGTTTTCATCTCAAATTATTTATCACAAAAAAGACACTAAACTAAATGTTTCTAATTTAAAAAATAAACATGACTGGCATTTTTAACTAAATATCAATGACATATAATCAAAAAGTACAATGTACACATTTACAGGTGCATGTTGATGATTTTTAGCCAATGTATTTCTATGTAATGGGCACTACAATCAATATAAGTAATGCTTCCATAACAACAAAAAGCTCCCTTGTTTCCTTTTCTCATATTTTCCCCATATATATATACCCAGTCTCAGGCAGTCATCAATACTTTGTCACCATAGATAAAATATTACCTAGACTTACATATAAATGGAGTCACAGTATGCTGTATAATGAACTCCTGTATGTTTGGTCTCTTTTGATCTTTATATACTTCTTGAGCTTTAAGATTAAGATATTTCACAGGGTAGGGGTTGGATCACATGTGTGTCAACCTTTAGAAGTCAACATACTACTTTCCCACAGTGGTTCTATTTTTTTGATTCATATCAGAAACATTTATCAGGCTTGTGTCTTTGCCAACTCATACTGCTCTCAGTCTTTTTATTGTTAGCCATTATAGCATAATGTAGTATGTAATGTGGCATAATTAGAAAATTTTACTTCATGCCAAAGATTATAAATATTTTGTTACTAAGAGCTTCAATATTTAAATATTATGTTTTTCATTAAATAAGGAAATTTTCAGCCTTTGGCAAGTAAATTATTTGCAGATCAGTGTGGTTCTTATGTGATTTGTTTTTAAACTTTACTAACACAGGACTAAAATACTATGACTCTAGGGATATTTTAGCTTTACACTGAATGAGCTCCTTTAAGATTGTGTATTGAATTTCCCAGATGCAGCCATCTTATCTGGTCAAGCTTGAAAGTCTGTGCAACCAGTGTGAGCTCTGGCAACAGTTGGGCTGACAGTTTCCCACGTTCCCCCATTTTTGTTGGAGAGATACTTCTAATACAGCAATGTTTGTCTGCATATCTTTGATGCTCTTTTTGTATGTAACTCCTTGTGAGAACTCCTCACTGTAACTTCCAGCTGCTTCAGACTCCTTGAATGCCAACTGCATGTTTTAATTTACTGAGAATTCCAAGCTCTTTTTGAGGACTTGCTCCATGTCATTGAATTTCTGAAATTGCCTCCAAGCATACAATCAGAGTGACTGGACTTTACTTCCTCTGTTGCCTCTCATTGGCCATTACCTGGTAATTACATTTTTGCAATGTACACTAAAAATAATTTCATATACTTTTTAAATTGCTTATGGTGAGAGTATAGTTGTGACTATCTTATTCCAGCTTGAAAAATAGTTCAAGGAAATACAAAATACAGTTCATAGGAAAAAAAAATATACCAATAAGCTAAAACAAAATGTACTAAAATTCTAGATTAACTGAATCATAACAAATTAATAAATAGGAAATAATATTTCATTTTAAAGCAGTATCATTTCAAACAAACCATATGTCTTAGAATGAACAAATAATTGTTCATTCTGGGTAAATATACTAGTGTTTGTGTATGTGTGTCTTGTGTATATGTGTTTTTTTGTACTTGGAAGAAATTTTAATATTTTCTAATGTTATAAAAATACTACATATCAAAAAATGTCTAACAGCCTGATGACAACATTGAATATATTTTAAAATAGTATGGTGTTCATATAATATCTAACAAAGGAGTAATAATCATTTATATTGTGCTTTCAGAAAAGATTAAAACTCACATAATATCTTAGTGATGATAAATATAAACCATGAAAAAAGCAGTCGTACATTTTATAGAGAACAACCTGTCTGCCTAGTGACATATACACAAAAATTTAATTTTCTGATTTTTCCTATTAGTTTTTGGTAAATATGCTAACCAATTTATGATTATTCAAGGCTTAACTATCTTATTTCAAACCAAGAACTGCATTAGTTGATCTCTCCAACATATATATCTAATATAACTATAGAGTAGAAAAATGAGGAGCATGTAAGCTATTTTCTAATTATATATTATAGCATAAAATGTTTGCTTATCGAGATAGGTAAATGTGAATTGAGAAGTCCAATATAAAGAGAGCTATCTTTGTCTATTCAAAGGGAAATTGGAAAATTCTTGCCTTATTGTGGATACAATAATCAGCTGCAGAAATTTTCTCTAAACTTAGCTTTTTTCTACAGACTTTACATTTTTTTATCTAGTAGAATCATCTACTTTCAATAATCTCTTTTGTTACAGTTGCTGAAAATATTATTTGCTATACTCATAACAGCAGTTGGGCCAGCATATTGGAACAAAATACTGAACATTTCAGTAGTTAGATATGGTGACAAAGTGTAATATTCAAGATTTGGTCTGTCTGAATTGCAGGGGGATTAAGTGATGAAGTTTGTAAACAATTGTGGAGTAATTTTAAACACTTATAGAAAATCCACTAATAGGTTAACAACTGGAAGTTTATTCATGGTATATCATGACACACATAGCACATGCCAGTTCATTTATAATTTTTTTTCATCTAACCAAGACAGTAATTTAAATATTTGGGGAAAGCTAGATATCATTAATGAAGGGGTATATTTTTATTTGTGCATCTTTGTACACATACACACATAATATTGATATGAGACACAAAGGAATAAAAGTAACATAAGTGAAAAATTATAGCTTTACTGATTCTGGGAAATTTTTTTGAAAATTTTCCAAAATGTTTGCTAGATTATGCTTCAAAAAACTATCCCATGTTGTTCATCTATTTTTGCACAGAAAGATAATATACATAGTTTAATTATGCTTACATAGCTTACTGACTGAATTGTGTACAATCAAAATGCATGTGTTGAAATATTGACCTGGAAATGAAACAAAAGGGAGGAGAAGGTGAATTTAGAGAAATTATTAAGGTCAAGTGAGATTATAATTGGTGCCCTAATCTGTTCGGATGGTACTCTTATAAGAAAAAGAAGAGACATGGAGCATTCTCCCTTTGTTCACAGCTGCAAAGAATAAAGGCCAAATGAAGACAGCCCTCTACAAGTCAGACAGAGACCTCCCCATGAACCAGTCATTCTAGCAACTTGATTTTGGACTTCTAATCTCCAGAATTATAAGAAAGTGAATTTGTGTTCTTTTAACTATCCAGTCTATGACATTATGTTGTAATACTCCAAGCACACTAATACAGATTTTGGTACAACAGGAGTCTGCTTCCATAAGTAGAAATGCAGAAGTGACCTTGGGACTGAATAATGGGTACAACTTGGATGAATTCTGAAGTGCACAGGGAAAACAGATCTCTTGAAGGGATTGTTGGTAGAAACGTTAAAATTGGTTCTGATGGGCTCCCAAATAGATGTGAGGAATATGCTATCGGAAAACGAAAAAAAAAAAAATGACTACATTTGTAACATGGCAGAGAACTTGTTTTAACTGCATTCTCACATTTTCTGGAACATTAACTTGAAAGCAATATTTAGCTGAAGAGATTTCTGAGCAGAGTTAAAGATATGGCCTTGTTTAGCCTTGCTGCTTACAATAACATCAGATGAGAGAACTGAAATTAAAGGAATCATTAAAGAACCAAATCTTGAAGAAGTTTGGGGAAATTCTTGGTATCTATTCATAGTATAAAAAATATGAGAAATTGCCTTCTGAAAAGAACTTCAAGGATATGGCGGGCCAATCACTTCTTTAGATTATTCATAAAATTGATTAGCCTTCTCACTAGAATCCAGGAATGGAGGTGAGATTATATAATTATATGGGACACTCTCAGATTGGACTAAAAAGAACATAAATGCAATAAAATAAAGCATTCCCACTTCTGAGATTCTACAGTATGCACCAATGGTTGTGAGCATTCTTTATCTTTTTAGGAAAGGGAAGACTGACTCTGAAAATGATTCCAAGGTTATCATGGCTGCCACTGCCTCAAGGGAGCAAGCCTTTTCCCTCCTCAGTTTCAGTAGTCCAGGCTGCCCTTGCCAAGTACCTTCAAGATAGGGTCACCACATGTGGCCTGAAGGCAGAGCATCAAGTCCAAAAATAAATATGTTGATACTCCAAAGTCCAGGTGGAAGTTGTCTACATTAGGTTTGCATTTGTTTGGGACACATCACCTCCCTTTTCTGATTTCTCTCTTTTGAAATGGAAATACATATCTTATCCTTGTTCCACTTTAGAAGCACACAACTTATCTGGTATTACAAGTTCACAGCTGGCAAAAAAATTTGCCTCAGGATGAATCATGCAGCAATTCTCACCCATAACAAATTCAAATGATATTTAGACAAAACTTTGGACTACAATGGGATGGAGTGCATGTATTTTTCATGGAAGAAAAATATGAATCAGGGGATAAAAAGAAGAATATTATGTAATGCATTTCGGCCCCCCAATTTAATTATATAAGTCATATGAGGATTTACGATTGAGGCTCTTATCCAACATGGCTCCCTCGTGTCCTGAGTAGAAAAGACTCCTGAGATTTACATACACAGAAGGCAGGTGAGGACACAGTGAGAAAGGGATCCCTGCAAGCAAAGGAGAGAGGTCTGATGACAAACCAAACCTCCTAACACTTTGACTTTTAGTTTTTAGTCGCCATAACTGTAAGAAAATGTATTTCTCTTGTTTAAGTCAACCAATCCTGTGGTATCTTGCAATGGAAACATGTATTGAGCCTAAAATATGAGCCAATCTTTGCATTCAAACCACTGGTAAATAAATCATCAAGTCTTCCAGTCATTGTCAAAGGACTCCAATCATTGTACAAATTTTATGACAGTTTCAAATGTAAACTATAATGTATGTCATGCTCCTTTTATTTCTAACAAATAAGCAATCTCTTGCCCATCTATGTCTTCTGTGTTCTGAACATTATTATCTTTTCATGGAAATGACATGTGGAACTGTACATTGATTGTTTATGAAGCAAGAGTTTGTCACATCAACTGGCAAATGATCGTAGAAATTCTACAATAGCTCAATCAACTTTTCAGGTAGAAACAAGAAATACCATGTTTTATGAGATACAAGGCTGTCAATTATAGTTCTTGTAGGCCCCTATATTCTTTTAAAATATTTCATTTTAAATATGAATGAGTTAAATTACTATGCATTGAATAAAGTTGATAGTTAGCTATATTATGTGCTAGCTGTATTTTAAAAATCAGAAATATAAAGCAAATGAATATGTGTATTTTAAAACATATTAAGTAAGAAATTTGATTTTTGAAGTTTGTAAATGTTGGTAATAATTTAATATTTTGAAATAGCTTATCTTAAAATTATCATATTATGTTGAACTATATCATTTTCTAAATCATTAAATTCACATTTTAAGCAGTTTTCATAAAACATTTATACCAAAGAAATTGTTTAAAGCCATTTTATGATTAATCCTGAGTAAAATGTGCCAGGTATTTTGACCACTCATAGGCAGTCAAAATCCCAGGACACCCTTTGAAATAGCAGAAGTATTAACCCTGCACTTCTGGCCTTATTCCAAATCTATTAATTACATCCTCCCTACCTTGTATTCCCCACATATTTCCAATTAGGAAAATTATTTTTTGTTTCCCTTTGATATTGCTACTGGGAAATGGTTCTGGCATAAATCTCCCATCTATGTTTTCCCTAAGAATTTACCTCAACACAGCTAAAGTTTGGAATGAATGACGTCTTTATATTTAAGGAGCTCCAGCCTCTAATAAACTGGGCAACTTGTACCACTGGACATTACATAGAACATGCTCTTGAGATAGAACATGGCATCTTGCTTTTATTTTTTAATTTTTTTTTTAATCACAATGCATCATAAGGGAAGAAAATTAAATGACAACTTTTAGGGCATTTTAATTTTAGGGCCTTTTAATGTCAAGGAGGAATTTCCTGACAAGAACATAGAAGTTTATGCTAATCAAAACTGAGTTAGGAATTGCCAAGGTTTTTCTTTTTTTCACTTCTAAACTTCTACAGCTGGCTCTGTAGGGGGAGGAACAGATGGGATGAATTATATATTTGAACAGCCTTTGACATCATGTCAAACACCTTTTGTTCTGTAAATGGAACTTCACTATTTTCCATTTATTGCAGTCATAACACTTTTGAGATTTATTAAAATGTTATAATAGATGAGAAAAATAACAAGTTGTATATTAAAGATATAAATTTTATATTAATAATGACAAAATAATATCAAAGAGAATGCTAAAAATTCTATTTTAAGTTAATAAAAAACAAATAATTCATTTTTTATTCTCAAAAATATGTGTGAACTTATTGCACTAGTTAAAATTTATCTCCTTTCAAATCCTTACATTAAAAACATTTCAAAGTCAATGTTTATTCCAGGAATTAAAATCCTATTAGAGTAGTAAGCAGAGTATACAGGCTGATGCTTGCAAGAATTGTCTTGTATTTCTGACAGACCCTATTTATTTGAAAGTGGAGTTGAATCATGTATTAAAAAGACAGAACTTCAAATGGATTAATTCATTGGTTCATAAATTCAACAGATATTATTTGAATATCAACCACAAGAAAAAAATAGGTATAGAAGTAAAATAATCCTTGACTGAAACTCACTTGAATTTTCCTGTTTAAGAAAGATAATAAACAATTTGAAGTTAGGATAAAGTCATGGAATAAATGTATTTTCAGAGCCTCTGTCAATACCTTGATTATAGGTTTTAAAACTATGAGATGATTAATTTATGTTGTATGAAGTTCTCAAGTAACAGTAATTTGGACTGGTAGTTCTAAGAAACAGATACAGAGAGAGATGAAAAATTAGGTGTTAATGGAAAATTAGGAGTGTGGTTTGTGCATAAAAATTTGAGAGCAGTCAAGTTGGCTAAGTTGGCCATAGGAGTCTGTTGTTCAGAAATGAATTCAGGCCAAATTGGATTATTTGTGAACCCAGTAGGGAATGATTAATACTTAAAGTTGTAGATGAATGAAACAACCTTTGGAATGAGTGTAAATTTGCACAAAATTGATCAAAGTACTGATTGGATAATCTAACTTTAAAATATAAAACCTAAGGAGCTACTAAAGGAGACTGACTGGGAATGGAAGGCAAGCAAAGAAAGTTTCAAGCATACGATCTTTTGTCAAAATATTTACAGGTTAGGATGAATGATAGAAATTGAATATTGATTTTATTTGTGTGGAGATCACTCTTGACTTCTTCAGCAACTAATTTGATGGAATACAATGGGCAAGATCTTTATTGATTTGTACTCCAAAGAAAATGAAGAAAAGGTACTTCAAAGTTTTGATGTATGTCAAAAGTTGTAGTTCGACTGAAAATTAGAGCAACAAAATTCAAAGATGCTTTTGGTGAACATAGGTTCAAATACATAAGGATTGAATTTATTTATTTATTTATTTTTTCAGTTATACATGGACACAATAACTTTATTTTGTTTATTTATTTATATGTAGTGCTGAGGATTGAACCCATTGCCTCACATGTGTGAGACAAGTGCTGTGCCACTGAGCCACAACCCCAGCCCAAGGATTGAATTTATTAACTCATAGAAATAAAAAATGAATACCTGCTCTATTAAAGCATCAAAGTCATTCTAGAATTCTGGGAACCATAGGATTCTTGTGAAATTTACATGTTGACAGGAATGCAACAGGTGTGGGTGTGAACAAGTAATAGTATAAACATCTGTTTAGTGGTTTGTCCACTAGCATTAATATACAAGAATAAAACATAAAAATTGAAAATGTGAGAGGATTATATTAAAATGTCTTCTTTCATGGCTATAAACAATGAAAACCTCAAATATCTGACATTAGAGCTAAAGGTTAATTTTTACAAATTGAAAGAACCTCAAACACTAGTTGGAGCAACACAATACAGAACAAATGCAAATTTAAATAGCTGTTATTTTGTAAGTTTTGCATTCTGTGAAATATGCAAAAAAACCTTTCCTCAGTTATCTACATCATGATTAAAAACAAAGATATATACTTTATTTTTATGCTAAAATCACATTATAAACTTAAAGAGAAAATTGAATCTGTTTAGTATATTTAGGATGTGATCATATACTATGTATTTACAGTTTGGCACTCAAACTGCCTGGAAGGACATGATAAATAAAAAGCGTACAGGATAAATCATCTGTACTTTTGACATTTCATTAAATCTTTAAGCAAATACTTGGGGGTTTTATTATTAATTTTCCACTGAATTAAACAATTTTTCATAGGTTTTATAATGCATAATTATTTTAATTTATTAAAATTATCATGATTTAGTGACACCATTTTTACTGGGATTAGATAGTCTAAGTAAAATTTTACTTATTCATTATTTGATCATAGAAAATATTATTGACTATTTGTTTTCTAATGGCTAATTATGTTTGTTGCTCTCATTTTTACCAGGTCAAAATTCTCATTGAATCAAAATCTAAATTTGTCCAGAATTTTTTTGTGTCAATTTTACACAATGTTGTTTTTTGTCAGGTTCACACATTTTATTTTATGTACTTTGCATTAATGTTTTATAGAAAGTGTAATTTCCTTCATTTCAATTTAGTCTACTCTTCATTATCCTTAAAATATTTACATTTTCTCATTTTATTTATTCATATTATTACTCTCTGTAGTCATCCAATATCAATTCCATTTTATGCTAGATTGGTGATAAGAGTATCATTTGAAGAAGGTTATGGATAAAACTCAAAGGTACCACACTGGCCTGGCATGCATGAGACCGTAGTTTCAATCATGGGAAACAGAGGTTAAAAAAAGAATAACAGATTTATTCCTTGGAAAATATCCACGATTAGTGCACTATTACTATATAGTACATTAGAATGTCACTGATCCAATTTTTTGTATCTTTAGGGTAATTTTATCTACGAAGTATGTTGTGTTATGATAAATTAAATATATATATATATATATATATATATACATATATATATATATATATATATATATATATATATATATATATAACACACATATATATGGTAACAAATGATAAAGTAAAAAATTGTTGGATGAGAATGAAGAATTAAAATAGAAAATGGTCCTGTATATTTTGGTTTTAATAAAACAGATTTTGTATGATTTTATACCATTAGAGTATGCAAGCATTTGATGCACTGGTATAACACATGTGCTGTTGCCTGTCATCTTATTAGAGCCTATAATTTTTGGAAAACATTATTATAATGTTTTTTATAATATATAAGAAAAAAATACACACACACACACATATATATATGAGAAAATATTTACATTACTGATGAAAAAACTAACTTCTTTTAACTTAATAGAATGGAAACTGAATTGTTACTTTTACAATTGGAGAAATTATACATACCTTCATTCATTTTACTTAACAAAATAAACCCCAAATGGAGAGACAATATATTTATTGAACTAGATTTCTCCTTTCCCCTAGATTCAACACATTTCATCAACTACACTTCCCCCAATGTGGTATTGATCGTACTCTGGATACACCCTTTCTTTATCTAGGATCCTCTTCCCCTGACATAGTTCTCAATGTGTCTCCAGTCAGAACCTAGTGCTATTGTAGGGTTCTTTAATCTCAGAAGATTATCGTCTAATACTGATTATTATCCCATTTTCTAGATATTTAGGGAGGAAGGGCAAACTGAACAGCAATTACTCCATCATAACTGAAGCATCAAACCTGTATTTATCTGGAGTAGTTGCTATTGTTTCAATCCTTTTCAATTATCTTTCTTCCACAATTCTTATATAGGCTGTTAAATTGTTCCAATGATATTATCACTTCAGATGCAATATCTTCAGCTCCAGAGGTTCTATTGATTTCCCTTTTATATGACTTACATGTTTTCACTCTTGAGCATACCTACAAAGCATCTTTCTTCAAAGTTCATCATCTCCCTCATTTCTGGTTCTATGTCTATAGATTGATTTTTCTCCTGAGTAGAATTGGTATTTCCATAATATTTGCAAAGATGCTTGCCAATGTACTTGTTACACTTTACGTCTCTGAGTTCTGTTGACTTTTAAAGAATATTGAAACTTTTATATTTGGTTTTGTTTTGGTAGTCAGTTGAGGATATATTTGATTATTTAAGGTTTTATACTATCAACATAACTCTTGGTGTTATGTTAAGATATTACTTGGTTAAGGTAATATTTCTCAGTATTCTGCACTATAAAACTATTCTTATAATGTAATTATTGAAAAGAAGTCACTATATGCCGCAGTCCGGCTGCAGCAAAATAACCGGGGGGTGACGAATAACTTGTGTACGTTGATACAGCAGGAGTAGGAGCCGTTTATTGCAGGACAGGAGCAGTATTTATACATTCCACACAGCTTATCTAATTAGCATAAACTAGATACATCAGTCAACCAATAAGGAATCTCCACACTTAATGGCTTGTTTTTGTTACTTCTCAAACCACTCCCTCTGGCATTTTGCCAGGCACCATCCAGACTTGTTTACGAACTCTAACATTCCCCTGACTAAATGCCAGGTGTTATTTTGACTTGTTTACAGACTCTAACAACTATAAGCTGTATCAGTCAGTGGAGAGTTACACCACTTTTCCTTGAAAGCAGAGTATCTACAAAATCATTTGCCACCCATGTCATTAGGACACATGTCCCTCTGCCCCCAATTTGTAATTTATATAAACATTTACTTGTATCATCATGGATTTAAGGATATTTGTTTTATGCTGTAGTTATTATCCAATATTACTTTATTTTATTGCTAAGATTTTTCCAGCTTTAGCACTGGTAGAACTTACAGTTGGCCCCTTTATCCCTTTGACCTATCCCTATTTGTGTATGTGTGTGTGTGTGTGTGTGTGTGTTGATTGCTTATGTTTTAATTTTTTTTTTTAACACAACCTTGCTCTCTGGCATCACAATATCCTACAGGATGATATTGAGTATTTCCTGCCCAGGTAACGCATTTAGAAATTTTTCTATCTTATTTTGCATGTCCATGAGGAGCCACCAGTATCATGTTAATTTTTGTTCTACCTTCATTAACTCATGCATAGCAGTTATCTTAAATCTCTGTGTGCCCATTCTAACATTTGTATCATCTGTGTGTCTTTTCATAATTGCATGTTTCTAATTTTCCTGCTTTATTTTTCTTCCTATTTCTCGTAAGAAGAAAAATAAATTTTGATTTGTATTGACTTAATTCTGTTCTATACTTATGCATGAGTTAATGAATGTAGGAACAAAATCATCAAACAATCACCTTTATTTCTGTATTTTCACATACAGAAACTATTAGGAATGTTCTATTTTCCCATCAAACTTAATCAGGGATGTAGATTGTCAACTGTTAATACATACATACATACTCTTATATTATGCTTCTTAGGAATTTAAATGAAAAACCCATTTATTATGTCAAGTGTCTACAGTAGTGGAGTTTTAAAACTCTGCATCTTCAACAATGTGTAGCTGCTAAAATTTCTTCATATTCCTTAGCCTTGCATTTACTTCTATCTTCAATTCTCACCCTATGAATGAACATTAAAGGATCAGCATAAAGCTTGAGAGGAATTAGAATGCAACTGTAAGGTTCTATTGGCTTTTCATGTCGTCTTTAAGAGACTTATGCCTTGTATTTTAAGCCCTATGGCATTTTGAAACCCTAACTCAGAGTGCAGTAAAACTGAAAAAAAGAGGAGATATATTATGTTACAAGATGAGAAATTAACACAAAGTTGGATAAATGCTCAGATATTTTTCACTCCTTCATCTTTATATCTAGCATTAAAAACAACTATATATAAATATTTCATAAGATGTATTGATAAAATTATTATCAAATAAATAAATAAAATTCGAGATTTGAATATGTTGCCAAAGCAAACATTCAATATTTTGTCTTGCTAATCATAAATAAAATCCATATGAAATGCTACTTTAGAAGATGAGTTGAATTTTAATAAAATTTTGAGAAAAATTAAGTATATATATATATATATATATATGCACACACACATATATATATATATATATATATATACTTATGTAAGATTTTTAAATATATAATTATCTATAAGAGTAATGAATAATATTTTAACAAAATGAATGTTATGCCTCTAATATTATGAGATATGCCAACAATACAGAATAGTTTAACACATACAATATATATAAATAATGGTTTAATATAATGAATAGGGTCTCATTAAGTTGCTGAGTCTGGCCTCAAACTTGTGATCCTCTAGCCTCATTTCCCGAGTTGTTAGAATTATAGGTGTGCACAAATGTGCTGAGCTATAACAATTATTTTTATTTTTTCTTAGTGATTATATAAAAAATGAATTTAAAATGTGCTTGAATGATTCAAGAGTTGTATAAGTAAGTCTTTAAATTAATATTAAGAAATTAAAATGCAAAGGTTTTTTTCTTACTTTTAAAATAGGAAAACATCTTATATTTTTCCATGTTTCTTAATATAACAACAACATAAAGAATGAAGGAGTCCAACAATAGTTTGAGCAACAGCAACATCACATATGGATTTGGAAGATATTGGATAAATACTTTTTTGTATATATCATTTGGACAGATAATTCTGTATCATTTAATACCTAGCAATGAGTATATTATTATTTTGTAATTTGAGCATCAGTGTTAAATATTTTTCTTTATATATGGATATTAAAATATGAAAATTTTAACATGTATTTAATGATGTACATGTACAAATACATTTTCAAACATACCTGTTTACTTATATCAATTACTTTCATCTCCCTGTGTACTTTTTGTTTTTTCCATCTTCTTTTCTCTTGGAAATAGAAACTATTCAAAGTTTTTATATTTAATTTTTTTAATTTATATTTTATCACATATACTATGCATTAGTGCTGTATATATTCTTACATTTAATATAAAAATGGTATACTATAGTTTTATTATATTTCATACATAATATATATGTCTTTTCATATATTTGTAGAGTCCATATACTTTATGGTGTACCAGTACACACACACACACACACACACGCACACAAACCTAGTATAGTCTCCTGTATATGACTATATGGCCATGCTCACATGTACCTGTAGTTTATTCATTTTTAAATCTAAATATATATTTATACACATTCACCTGTTGATTTGAAATGTGCATTATTTTTCCCAGTATCTAGCTTTTAAAATATTGCTACTACAGTTTCTTCTCAATTGTAAAATAAGTGATAAAATTTTTATAGAGAGGTATACAAATATTCAAATTTTCATAATCATTACTAAAATAGTTATATCACTTTTAAATTACATGGAAGTCCCATGTAATCCAAATGCTCTCAGAAATATTTATATTATCAAATTACATATAATTTGGTAATCTTTAATTATAATGTAATATATTTCTATTTTCCTTATTGCTAAAATAACACTGTTTTACAAGTGCATTGATCACATGTATTTCACTCATTTTAAAATGTCTTCATAAGTTTTTCCCATTTTAGCTTGATTTTTGTTTTCTTAATGATTTATAGCAATTATTTTTATATTTTCCACTAAATTGCAAATCTTATTCATACTTTAGTTTCTAACATATTTACTTTTAAAACCTAATAGAGTTCTTAATTTTAATTTAGTAATGTTTCACATATTTTCTGGTAAGGTTAGCCTTTTTATCTTATGCAAAAAATTCTTATCTATTAGAAAGTTAAGGAACTATGACATTTCCTACATTTTCTTCTAAAATTTCTAATGTTTTTATATATCCATTTTGATTTTTTATGTAGAGTTATTGTTTCATTTCTCCCTAGATGATAGGGTTTTTTGTTTGTTTATTTGTTTGTTTGTTTTTCTGTCCTATTCCTTGGCTAGCACTTAGCTATATACCAGAATCAGTGATAATGTCAGATTGTTTCATGTTTCTAATTTTTAAATTATTTCCATAGATTCTCATTCAGAAATGATTTTTCTACTAATTTAGAAAAATTAAATTTTTTCAGTAGCTGCTATTTGCTACAATTAAGAACAACTTTATTATCATAAAATATGGTACGCTTCATCAAGTCCTTCTGCTTATCTAAAAAACAATCATATAATTTTTCTAATGTATGATATGGTAAAGGGAATTTTAAATCTCTAATGGTTTAACACTCCTGACATTATTTTTTTATCACAATGTAACTATGATGTAGTAAATAATTTTAAATAATTAAAAGTTTATTTTGAAAATATTGCTACACTTCAGTACTATTTTTTTTAGGATCATGACATCAGCACTTACAACCATGAATGAGGTAGAATTGAAGTTTCCTATTAACAAAACTGGAGAAAGTATTACAAGTTCTTTTACTTTATTCTGTTAGGTTGAAATCACTTCACAGCATAGGTTTGGTAATATGTACTTCCTTACCAGGTGTTGAGAAGAATTTTTATAATAGTAGTTCCTATATTGATTTTTTTTGAGATTTACCCATTTATCAATATCATAATCAATAAACTATTACTTCAATTCCTTTAATTTTCTTCTGATTCATTTTTATATTTTATTTGTTGCAGATGTTTGAACATCTTATGTTTTGTTTCACATGTATTGATATACCATTTTCAAAGAAGTTCTTTTATGCTTGTATAACTCTTCATATGCATGATTTTTATTTATATTTATTTTAACCTTTCTTATTTTAATCAATCCTGCAATAAATTTATTAACTATTTTTTAGAGAAGCAATGTTTAGCTCTGTTTATCTTCTCTACACTATTTAATTGATTGCAGTTCTTAACAATGTTAGTTATTCACCTGTTGTCACTTAGGTCCAATCCAGTCTCTATTGTCTTGCTTACTGGAATCTCCCTTTTTGTCTCAAACTCTGTGAGCAAAAGGCAAAGGAGGTACAATTCAGAAGGAATTATAGATTCTAATATGCTTTTTCACTTCTGGTTCTTGCAGATGATTGGTTTTCATGTGGGAGACACTCAGTGAGTGCCCTCAGTGGGTGCCCCCAGCATGTTTAGCAGTGCAAGCAGGGGCAGTTTTACTGAAAAATGCAGTAGATGCCCAGGCCAGCTTCATGGTAAGAGTTCAGGAGCCCTTCCCCTACTCTATACCATTTCACCCTTCACCTGGCCCCTCATAAAGATGGCTTCCAACAAGGTCAAAACCCTTTCCTAAGCAACATTCTCATGAGCTTTACTGACACCACAGTGGTCAGCAAAGCCCTTTGGCTGCCTGACCACCAGCATAAGCCTACATACTGTCTCTGTCATCCAGAGATGGCTTCAAGCATAGTCTCTCTAATGAAGGTTGACTGTACTGAGATGGTTCACTCCTATAGCTAGAGAATGTTCTGTTTTCTTCTTGCTCCCTTAACAAATAACTCATTAATAACTAATTTATAAATAGTAAATAATCAAATATCATATTTATAGTTGTGGTTTCTGTCTCCTGAAACATTATCTTGTTATCTACTTTTTGCTTTCTTTGGTTTTTATGATCATTATTTCAACCTTAAATTTGAACAATTAGCTCTTTAATGTTTAACTCATTTGCCTTTCATAAGCATTTAAGGTTACAGCAGTCCCATGAAACCCTATTTCCTAATAGGATCCAAATATTTTGAAACCCTATTGTTCAATAACTTATTGTTTCCCCGCTAATAGTTTTCCTTTGACATTCAAGTTATTATTACATACTTTTAAAAAGTCCCATGGTCTATTTCCACATTAATTGGACCAACTTCATTAAAATTTTTAAAATGTGCTAATATTTGAAGAAAAAATTAATTATGAATGATTTCAAAATACACATCTCCCCATATATAGTATGTTTGTGTGGTGTATGTGGGTGTGTGTGTATCTGTTGTAAACAAACTAGGTGATGTAAGTGATAAGAAGTGCTCTGGTGAAATTAACATTATAATATGCAGAGATGGTTATGGGAAGAGGTGTTCACCTTAGATTAATTAGGCAGATATGGACTCTCTTAGGAGCAGATGGAACTGACTCTGGACTCCCCTGAAACTGGAAGAAGGGCTGCACTTGTGGCTGAGTGTGATGAACTGGTTGATCAGTTCAAATGAAGATCTTGGAACTTATCTTTCCACCCCTTGCAAAATTATTCTTCCTGTTTGTCATCCCTGACTTGCCTACTTCCCAGTTCTTACTGCTCCCTCCTTAGAACTCCCAGTCATCTTTTGTAATATTCACATTCCCTGCTTGTAGGAGGAAAGATCTGTGTTCTGTATCACCCAACAGGAAGAGCTGTAAGTAAGAATGGATCTGATACCTCAGTACACTCGCCAGGGGCTCTCTTCAGCAATGAATGTCTCTCAAGTACCACTGCAACTATGGAATCACAGCATTCTTTCATCTTCAGCCCATGTTTGTGCATACTTCAATCCCTGACTTCTTTATTAATACAATTTTTTTCACTGCCATCTTACATGGAATCACCATAACTTTGCATTTACACAGAAATGAATTTTTTAAAATATCTGTTATGCATTTTAAAGACATTTTAATAAAGTGTGTGCAGTGTGCCCTTCTTATTTTGTTTTCTTTATGAAAATCTACATTTTAATCTTTAAGTATATATTATTTTAATATATTTTGTAATCAAAGTAAGACCTCTATACATAACAGACTTACTAATAAACAAGCCTCATTTTACTCTGTGTTCTATAATCAGCTTTGTTCAGATTTTTTTTTCCCCAAGTGGCGGGGATTGAACCCAAGCCCTTGTACATGCAAGGCAAGCATTCTACCATTGAGCAATATCCTCATTCATATTCAGAGACTTTTGTGTCCCAAATTACCACAACACATCTGTTTTTGAACCCATGAGGTGTTTATTTTCTTTTACAACATCACAGAACCAACAATTTTCCATCATGAATTTATTAGATTGTCTATTATCCACAGAGATTTTATATTAGCTCTCACCGTTAGTCATAACTTCTTTCTTCTCTTTATAAAGGACACTTGTAATTCTAATTGTTTCATCCAAGGTGAAACAGCCTAATGTGGCATAATCTACAAACAGAATTTTTATACTTTCCATTCCATCATTATGGACATTGATGAAATCATAAAACACTTGAGTTTAAGATTAATCCTTTAGGACACCAGTTGTTATATCCCCTGCTTCTACTCTGACCCCTGTTTATTACTTTCAGATTACCATTTAGTTAGTTGCCTGCTGACATAATAGTTATGTAATCTAAAATATATTTTCCAAGTACACTGATAAGGATATTAAGCTTAGATATACTGTGCACTAAGGACTCAAAAACCTTGCTAATGCTACATTAATGTTAGTGCATCACAGTGGTATTTATGAATACCCCAAATCCCTTGGAATTATACTTGGCAGTAACTCAAGGTATAATCGTAAGAAAGTCACCAACCATCTGTCAGTGCAGCTGGGTGAGGTAGCAAGTTCACAACAATGGGAAAACAAACTTAAATCAATGGTGACTAATGATGACATTTGAAGAAAGGATTTGGTTATAATGTTCCATTTAAAAAAAAAAAACTAAATTATTGCCCATGATACAAATTTCTTTTTAGATGTTGCCAGTTAATAATTACAATAATAATCCTGTAATATCGTGACTATGATGGAGTGATTTTCTACGTTCACTTTTCCAAAGTAGAAGAAATGTCTAACTTTTAATAGGAATTCTGGTGATCTCACAAGTATTGATAAGTATAGTTGTTCATCATGAGCATACATAGAGAAATATTTGAAAATCATTTGCGAAATAACGTACCTAGTTATCCATTTCCTGATTAAAATAGTTGAACTGACTAAAATTTTGACAAAAAGAAAATTAAGACAGAAAAAGCAAATTTTCCTAAATACTGAAAGAGTAGATGTTCTATATGTCTGTACCTTCAAACAACTTAAACACTCTGTAAGTCTTTAATCTTCATGTAAGAGTCATCGTGATTCCCAGGTGCTTCAGAGTGCATTGCAAGAAAAAAAAAATCTGGTTGAAAAAGATACAACAAATTTATTTTTTTAAGATAATCTTATAAATTAAAGGAATTGTAGTTACCAAGTAGTATTAATTTCAAGATTCCACAATCATAACTGCAAAATAAAGATAAGAAATATATTTATGCTTTCATTTTCATATAGCTTATACTTCAAACTGGAAACTTGATTACTTCCTATATTAGTAGTGCTCACATATACACTTTTTGGTATTTAGCTACAGGAGAAACATTTACAAAAAATGAGCTTATTATTTACAAAATAATTAGCATTCTGATTTGTCATTAGTACTTAGTAAAATATTTTGTTTTAGGTTCAACTCAATAAATAGTAATCAAATATAATATTTACTTTCTAAGAATGATAATGTGCTAAGCATACTTTAAAGTAGTTGTTATTTGAAGAAATCATACATTTTAAATGCATGTTAAGGAAAGAAAGTAGAATGTATTAAATTCATTTTGGTATTTTATTTATTTGTTTGATATATTAGTTTTCCTCATTGCTGTAGCTTTATCCCAGGGCCTCACACATGATACTCAAGTCATCTGCTATTAAACTACACCCACAGCTCCATGCTACATAATATTTATAATTTCTATAGATTGTGCTCAACTAATACTTGTGCCTGAGTCTGTGGGAGGTCATATTGAAGGGAGCACTTTTTTAACTGCAGAAATCCTAAAAGAAAGAAAAGTATTAACTTATTGAAAAAAGTTAGAACTGAAGACAATGTTAAGACTTGGAGTTGAAGTATGGATTCAGCATATCTCATTCTCCATCCTCTTGACAATGTCTGTGAACCAAAGAAGAACAGCTTAGACAAGGAGCAAGTCACTACAGTAACTGTTCATGAGTATCCTTGGGACAAAGGATGAAAGAGAATGTCTACAGTAACTTGGTGATGCATTGCTTATTGTTTATGGATCATACTTTCTTGATCTTTTGAATATACTGTAATTTTTATATTTTCTAATATTCAGAGTGATGCATTTGAGGGATTCTGAGTTTACATTTTATAATGATGAAAATTTAAAATTATCAGGGATTGTTTTGACTTTTTAGGCTTGATTTAATGCTTTCTTTTTATATTTTATTCCTTTTGTCTCTTTTGTGTTAGGGAACAATTCTTCCTCCAGAGCCTAAGTATTATTCTTAATGTCTCTCCCTTCTGCTCTCTCAACTGGAAGCCTCACAGTCCTCAGGAAGATTTATTTGACCTGGTTTGGGAGAAAACTCCAATCTAATCTAATATAACAAAGTTCCTGTACTTTTGATCATCTTCAATGGGTGCATGAAAAATTCTACATGAGTCTTGTGCTCTTTGGCATGCATAGCTGAATCTTGCCAAAGACCCAAGGAGAACCCCAAGCAATCTTTCAGACACATCTCCCAATGATGCTCCCTATTCTCTCATATATACCCACTCCCCACATATTCTAACTATTTCTACAGGATTATCAGTTTTCTTTGCCTCTTCAGCACCTAGAAAATGGGGGGCTACATGAGTTCCATCTTCCTAATCCTTGGTCCGTGAAAATGTGAACTGTTCCTCCCAGGCAGGTCCCTAGGAGGAGAGTAGTGTTCACTTCATTTGTTTCCTTATGTTAATGACCGCAGATTTGTTCCGATATCCAATAACTAAGAACTTTTTTCCCCTTTTTTATCTTTCAGTTTTAAAACCATTTGCAATGGAAAAAATAAAGCTTCAGATCAGTTTTTCTTTAAAATTCATTGAAATCCTTAATATTTATATGAATTTGCAACTTAATTTAGTAAATGTAATCATACGGACAAAAGTTCTGTGAAAAGTATAATTTCTAGAGAATATTGTCTTGAGTGTAATTTTAAAAGTTACAAAAGACCTGAATTTATTTGGAACCTTGTATTTTTATTCCTTTACCTTTTTGACATTGATTAAATCCATGACACACACTATATAACCATTTGCCACTGTAGTCATATGTAGTTTTTGTCATTATTGTGTAACATATTATTAGAAAACTCAATGAATGATTCTATTGTGATTGTTAGTATAAAATCACTTTTTATCTGACAATCATGAAATTAAAGATACTATGAACATTTTTCTGTATTTTCAGGATATAAAGATTGTAAGTATATCATTCATTCACAAAGGAAGTTACATGTTTAAAAATCTTATCAGAAGGAGTTAGAAATTCTTGTCTGTCATTTTTAACTATTCATACAGAAAACCTAGCAAAATACCTACAGCACATCCAGTCCAGGAAGACTTTCCTCAAACTGATGAAGATGTATCATTTATGCTTGGAGGAAATCCAATTCTATAGGATCTGTGTTTTATCATTGCATCACAGTTATTTTGTGTAGCTCTCTGTAGCTCAGATGCCCCAACTCTGAAGGTACTTACTGTTTGCCATACACCCACTGCCAGTGCTGCTCTATCTGGTGCAAAGTCAGTAACCCAAGTTATACCCTGAATTACTTCTCCCTCACACATTCCTTCTGGATAAAGCTATACACTTCTAGGACCCTTTCCATTATAATGGCTTCTAGACAATGAAATTGTTCACCATTTTTTTCCACACAGCATGCACAAAAATGCCAATGTTTTTAGTTTTTCCCTTCTTATTTTCTGGACACATCATCCAATAATCATATCAAAATGTCATTCCTATGTGCAAGGTAAGTTCATTTACATGATGTTCCTTGGTCCTTGTACAACCAGGCTTCAACAAAAGCAAATCAAGCCAATTTGTTGATTTACTTTTTTATTTATTGAACTCTGCAGAAGAGTGAATTAAAAATTAAGATTAATTTGAGTTCCTGCTACATTAAAAATAAAGATATCTTAACATTTACACAAGGAAATTAATGTTCTTATATTAAGACTAAAAAAAGGAAGAACAGTATATCATAATGTTTATAAATACAGCAATTAACTTGAGATAAGGGGCTGGGATTGTGGCTCAGCAGTAGAGCGCTTGCCTAGCATGCGGGACCTGGATTCAATCCTCAGCACCACATGGAAGTAAAGGCGTTGTGTTGTGTCCATCTGCACCAAAAGATAAATATTTCAAAAAAAAATGGGATAAATAAAGATTCAAAATCTGGTTATTCACCTCTACTAAAAACATTCAGCAAATTATTTCCTTTTCTAAAGTCTAATCCATTAATCTATAAAATATCTTGTAGACTTGATGTAAGCAGTATGTGAAATGATGCCTTAAAGAATTTCATGCATTCCTACCAGAAAGTAGTGACCTGAGTCAGTACTATAATAAGGATTCAAGGTGATGGTAATAATGGAGATAGTAATACAATAAATAATAGCAGAGGTGTTAACAAGGGTAATACAATAGTAATAGAAGCAATGATAGATTTATTTTGAGTCTGGAAATTTATAGAATTGTCTATAATTTCACACTGAAAATAAAGAGGTCATTGTTATACATGATATTTATATGTTATACATTCTGTGATGCCTAACATTAAAGTATAAAGAGACTGAGAGGAAATAAAATTAGAGGCAGTCCTCTCAAAACCAAATACAGGTGTGAGACTAAAGTTCTATAAACAACACAGCTAAGAGGTTTTAAATTCCTAATAAACAATTTAAAAAACTATAGTAACTATAAAGACTTCAAAGAAAAAAAAAATTATCTCATGAATGAGTGTAAGAAATGATTGTTTAAGGTAACAAAGACAGAAGCAAGATTCACCAGACTGTACTAGCTGCTGGAGGAACATGGCGGTAAGGTGTGCTACACAGCCCTCTAGCTCTTGGTACATGCTGCCTCCTGTTTATATTAGAATACTTTGCATTTAGCTGCTACTACTTGGTAACACACCACAGAAATATGGTAGAAAAAGCCATGTATGGACACTAGTGAAAATCAATAACATGGTAACTCTATATACTTACATACAAATCACAAATGAATTAATACATTTGGTAACAGAAGAGACTGTATTAAATACTTAAAATTAGGTAAGGTAATAAATATGCTGACTTATAGTGGATGTAGAACAATTAATGAAATATATCCCTGATCAGAAAACTATTTATGTATTATGAGTTTTTTAAATCTGTCTTTCTGTACTATTAAATGATTTGGTAAAAATAAACTTTAACACTCTTCTTCTTTTATACAGGGACTCTAAGAAAAATATATGGGTCTATGGTATAAAATTCATCTACTCTTAAAAAAATCAATAAAGCATTAACTTTATGTAGAGTTAGTTCTGACTTGAAGACTTCACAAAAATTAATTTCATGGACAAAAATTTAGTGATTAGATAATGTTAAAATGTTTTCTTGATATTTTGGCAGAAAGCATTTCATGTTCTGAATCTCTTTAAAAATTTTCTCAGAGACCAACATTCTGAAAAAAACAATATGAAAATTCATCTTTCATCTCACATGTTTAATCATTAATGCACAACAGAAAAGTTGAGACATAATAGTGACCATACTCTGTAATTTTAATTATATTATAAATTAGAAAAATCATAAAGTAGAAATGGGCATACATTTTTATTCCCCTTTTCTTTTCTTTTTTCTTTCCTATTGAACCACCCTGCATTTCAACTTCACTTTAAGGAGTCATATGATTACATTGACCTTGCCTTGATAATCCAAGATATCTCAAGGTTCACATTTTAATCACATCTGCAAGGTTCCATTCACCTAAAGTAATGTATTCACAGATTCCAGAAATTAGAAGGTGGACATTTGGGGAATGGTAAGATTCTGCAAACAACAGAGAAATAAATATGTATATCATGTGGAGTTAATTCATAAGACAGGTATTTCTATTAAAAATTCAAAACTATAATAATTTTTTTTCAAAATAATAAAAATAAATGACACTACGTAAAATGCATGAAATTAAATTATTGAGACAAATATTAAAGAAACTAGGAGACTAAGCTTAAAATAAATAAAATCCATAAAAGGCTATAAAATTTTTAACAATGTTATAAAATTAATAGGTAGCAAAAAGCTAATGGAAATATGCATGCTAAATGGGGTAGTGCTCAGAAAATAAGAATATGAAATAATACAAATTTTAAATGAAAGAGCCTTTTTAAAATACAATACCAATGTACAGAAAATTTAAGATTTTTTGAAAATAAAATAAAAGATCCCAACTAAAATTCACAAAACAAGATATAAATAAAAATGAAGTTTCATAAAGTAAACATGGAATATTAATTCTGGAAGATCAGAAACTATAATCATAAGTGCTAGAATTTTTCAATGCAATTATATTATGACAATTTACCCTCTTATAATCACCAAGGCTGATTTAAAAACAGCAACAAATGTCTTTTGTTGTTGAAAAAAATGAAACCAGAACTCCAGCACCATAATGAGAGAGAGAAAAAGACAGAAAATCTGCTTTGAAGCATGCATGAATGTTCACAGTCAGAGAACCAGAGAATCAAGAAGCATATTGCCTCTATTGCTGAAATTTGCCTGATCTTTGGAAAATTGATAAATTGTCTAAGCAATAAAGCCTGCTCTTGTAGATTTATCTTAGGCAAATTAATAAACATTGAAGATTTTAATGTCATAATAAGACTATATTATCAATTTGAATGATTCTTCTTAATTTCTCCATCAACAAAACATCTAGCTTATCTTTAGATATCTTTGGTTGATGTTCATATTATCAGATAATTTGAATATATTTTTAAAAGGGAGGAAAACAATTTGAAAATTGTGTGTTGTTTCTCTCCCTTTATTTAATTTTACTATTAGTTTTACAATAATATTAATAGAAATTTTGAAAAAGTTTTGAATATGAGAACAGATGAATGTAAACACTTACACTTGATAATTTGTATTTAATATCTAAGTGAGTTTTGAATATTTTAATCATAAATGGTTTAAGGATGATAAATAGAATAACAAATTTTTGCTTATAAATTTAAATAAACATATAAACTTTAGTGAATTTTCCTATTTTCTTATACATTTTAAAATCAATAATCCTCAATTTCTTTTGCTCATTGACTGACACTCAACATACAAGTTTGAAAGATTGAATTCCATTCAATAAATAATAGCATTTGTAAACTTAGTTAATTAATTCCCTTAAAATATTTTAAATTGTGATGTATATTAAATTGTAAGTTACAATTCTGAAATAGTGAGTGTCTAAGATATTTTGAAGACCTTAAAACTTGTATCAAGTGGCCTGTGGTTATGGCTCCAGGATAGAGCACTTGCCTAGCATGCATGAGGTACTAGGTTCTATCCTCAGCACCACACTAAATAAAGAGATAGATAGATAGATAGATAGATAGATAGATAGATAGATGAATTGTGTCCATCTAAAACTAAAAAAATGGATCAAATATAATCAGAATTAAAACAAAAATAGTATTTGCTTATATAACTGAAAATGTATACCTACTTTGAAAGAAAATTTTATAATAAGCTATGTATTACTTCTTTTGTGCTTATATTATCTTAGTACATTAGTCATGATCTGGTTGTAAAACACAATCTGGGATATTAAAAATAAAATAGTTTAATTAAGACACTCTGCAGACTCGAGATCAGGGTTAAGTGGAGAGAAAATGAGAACTACAGTACTCAGATACTTGTGCATTTGGAAGCCCCAGGGATGAAGGGTCAAATTTCAGGAGCACTAATACTGCTAGGACTGGAGTGACTAATCATGAGTAACTAATAATGAGTAACCTTATAAAACTGAAAGGTGACTGATGGCTACATTATAGAGCTTTACTTGAGAGTATATCCAAGAACATGATAATTTCCCATGCCCTACACATGCAAAGTGTAATTTATTTCAAAGCCCTATTTTCTGTTAGTACAGAATAGCATTAAAGATAGAAATCTAGGCACCAAAAGTATACAGTAGATTGATCCTCATGAATACTGTTGTACACAGAATAACACACTTAATGAGACAGGTGAAAAGATATTTTTAATAAACTAAACATTCTCATAAACATTTCTTCTTCTATGTTTGGTGTGGGGTGTGTGTGTGTGTGTGTGTAAGGGCATATATATATATATATATCTATATATATATATATATATATATAGATATATATATATATATATATTTAGAGAGAGAGAGTTTCACTGGTTGCATATTCATATATAAAAATAGGAAAGCTATGTCCTATTCATTCTGCTATTTTTCCTATTTTCATTCCTCCTCCCTTCCCTTCATTCCTATTTGTCTTATGCAATAAACTACTTCTATTCTTCTGTCCCAACCCCATTGTGTGTTAGCATCCAGAAATCAGAGAGAAAATTCAACATTTGGCTTTTTGGAACTGGCTTATTTCACTCAGCATGATAGTCTCCAGTTCTATCCATTTATGGGCAAATGCCATAATTTATTTTTAACCCACAAACATTTTCCAAAGAGCATGTACCATTTTACATTTACATCAGCAATGAGTGATACTGATTTTTATCCTCCTTATTCCTATGTGGTATTTTCCCCATTTTTTTCTTTACTTAGCCATTGATAACTGTTCAGTGACATCTCATTTCAATTTAAATTTGAAGTCCCTAATGAGGATGAACATTTTTTTCATGTGTTTATTTTTTCATGTAGATAACCTCTTCAGTGAAAAGTATCTTCATCTCCTTTGATCTTCATCTAACTGGACTTTGTTATTATTTTTGAGTTTTGAGGATTTTTATGTATTATAAACAATAGCCTATTATAACTTACTTGTTTTGAATATATTTTCTCCAAGTTTTAGATTTTCCTTTAATCCCCATAAACATTTCTTTCATAGGGAAAAAAATCAAATTTGATAAAGTCAAAATTTATCAAGTTTTTATTTTATATTTTTCTGTTCTTACTGTCAAATCTAAAAATTATTTCCGTAACCATGTTTCCTCCTTCATTAGTCTTGTAGAAATTTGTCAAATTATTAATTTTTTAAGAGAATTACCTTGTGTCATTGATCTTCTCTATCATTTTCCTATTTTTAATTTCACTGGCATATACTCTTATTTACAATATGTACTTACTTCTGAAGTCTTTGGTTTTATTTTGCCCTTTGTTTTCTACATCCTTGAGATGGGGATTTGGATTAGTTAAAACATTTTTTTCCTCTTCTATGGCAATAAATGTCAGAGTTTAGAGCCATGAATTTCTATACTTGCACCTTCTACTATATCTCACAAAGTTTGATAAATTTTCATTTTAATTTGATTCAATATCTTTGTTTTAGTATCCTTGAAAATTTATCAGTGACAAGTACACTATTTATAAGTATTCTGTTTAAAGTCTTAGGAACTTTTCCCTGTAATAATTCTCTCACTGATTTCTAGTTTGGTCCATTTCATATGATTTCTATTTTTTCACAATTGTTGAAGTGTGTTTTCTGCCCTAGGATGTGGTCTAACTTAGTATATGTTCTGTACATTGAAAAAGAATATTCTGCTGTTTCTAGTTGGAACATTCTATAAATGCTAATTAACACACAGTGTTTTGTGTTCTTCTATACACTTATAGAACATATTTCTAGTTGATTTGTGAGTTGAGAGAGGAGCATTTATATTTACCAGTAAATTGTGGATTTGTCTATTTCTCCTTTCAGATCCACTATACTTTACATATTTTGTAGTTCCAAGGTTTGGAGAGATAGCTTCCTGGAGGATTAACACTTTTATCATTATATCATCATCTCTGTATTTCTTTCTCTCTCTTTCCCCCAATAATATATTCTATTCTAAAATGCACTTTATGTGATAACAACCAAAGGACACACTTTTCTTTGTTCGCATGTCATAGCTTTTACCAAATTTTATTTCAATTTACTCTCACAATTCAAATATTTCAATGAGAATTTTTGACAATAGTACATATTACTTTCATATCCTGTTGCAGTGAGTTTTCTTGCTGCTGTAACTAAAAGACCAAACAAGGACAATTACAGGAGGAAAAGTATATTTTGGGCTCATTATCTCAGTCCATAGATGACCAACACCATTTCATGGCGCCTGATGGCCTGATGTAAGGCTGAACATCCTGGTAAGAGTGTGTTAGAAGAAAGAGGATTAGAAGATTAAGAAGCAGAGAAAGAGAGCTTTCCTCATTACAACAAAATAAACCTCAAAGGCATGTCCCCAATAAGCCACCTCCTCCAGCCACACCCTACCTGCCTACAGTTACCATTTAGTCAATTCCTATCAGTATATTAATTCACTGATTGGGTTAAGAGTCTCCTAAATCATTTTACCTCTAAACTTCTTGCATTGACTCATACATGAGCTTTAAAGAGACTCCTCAAATCTAAACCATAATATATTCCATGATGTGAATCCCTGTCTTTTAATTGATAGATTCAGACCATACATATAAGTACATACACACACACACACATTTAGTTTAAGCATTTTTATATTACAGTTAAGTTGGCTATTTTATATATTTTTTGTTAATTTGTTTTACATTACAGTTAAGTTGGCTATTTTAAATTTTTTGTTAATTTTACTGATTTTTATTTCCTTTATGATTAATCTATAGTGTTTTCAATAATTTTATAGCTTTATTTACTGGTATTGTAGCAATCACGTCATGTATACATTAATTATACTTATCTAGTAGTGTCAGCATTTTAGCACTTTAGCTAAATTTTAGTAGTATCTCTTCCTTTTGTTTACAGGTGTCATTTCCATTTATATTATAATTAGCTTAATTACTTTTTCCACATATATTCTAAATCACCATGAACAGACATTGTTATATTGTCTAATTTAGGTAGATTTCAGCTAATATTTCTAGGAGTATGTTTTTAGCCTTCCCTACTTCTTTCATCTTCTCGCATTCCAATGTCACAAATGTGAAAACTTTCATTTTAATCCCACAGATCCTTGAGGTTCTGATATTTTTTCAGCCTCTTTTTTGTTTACACATTGAGTAATTTCTTTTATCTATCTTCCAGTTCACAGACTCTCTTTTGTGTCCTATATGGAACCCCTCTGTTGGGTTCTTAATTCACCACTTATAGTTTTCAGTCCTAAATTTCTATTTAATTCGTATTCATGTATTCTATTTCATTGATGAGACATTTTATTTTTTTCATTTTGGAACATGTTTGTAATTGCTTATTAAAAATGTCCAAGATGGATGCTTTCAAATCTTTGCCAAGTAATCTAGTATGTGTGTGTTGTTATTCAATTTGAGAATTTTCCAGTTCTGATTTTGATGTAGTAACTTAATTGAAACCCGGACATGTTGACAGGATCATTGAACAATGTTAAGAGACCTGGGAGTTACCTAAATCTGTTGTTTTTGCTGGATGTCTCTAGCTTTGCTAAAACAGAGAAAGGTTCATTTCCAGGTAAGAACAAAAGCAACATATCCAGTTTGGCCTCCATTTTCTTCCAAGGTTTGAGGGTAAGCTTCTTGCTATTACTATCTTGGGGTGAGATTTTAAGCTCCCCAATAATATTTTAGTGATACTGCCTTGGTTGTGAGAGGTAAGTGTGACTCATTTTCATCCTCATATAATTTCCACTGACAGACACTGGGAATGACCTCAGGGTATCTAAGTGGTAGTAAACATCATAACTCAGCAGGAGGCCTTTGAGAAGATTAAATAGAGGCACTTTTCTCTATTCCTCACAGTAAATACAATTAAAAACCTCACACATTATATATAAAACAAACATAAGAAGACTGTGAAATGCAGAGGATTGCTTAGAGAACTCAGGGCACAAGGAATGACAAGATGTTGTATTCTTTATACTTATTGATTCTCAATCCTAGCCATGCCAGAAAACATCATCTGTCATGGTTCAATTATGAAGTGAACCCAAAAGCTTATGATTAGATTATAAGAGTCGTAACCTCATCAGTGCATTAATCCACTTAGTGAATTAATAATTTGAAAAGATTTCTGCCCTGGGTGATAACTGTCACCTTCATTGAAAGCACATACACTGATGGAGTTTACTAATGGATAGAGATCAATTTTTGAGAAATATATTATGAAGGAAAAAATGATGCATAGTTATATTAGAAAAGAAACCACTGCAGTTTTTCAGGAAAAATATTAGTTTCTCTTACTTTAAATAAAATCGTGTGCCAGGTGTGGTAAAGCACACCTATAATCTCTGCAGCTCAAAAGGCTGAGGCAGGAGGATCATAAGCTGAAGGCTAGCCTTAGCACATAGCAAGGCCCTAAGCAACTTAAAGAGATTCTGTCTCAAAAAAAAAAAAAAAAGGGTTAGAGATGAGCATGTTTACGTACTCCTGGTTCAGTACCCAGTATCCTCCCCCAAAGAAAATAAAATGAAAAAAATAGAGTAGTTCATTACAGGTGTTTTACATATTCTAATAGTATCATTACTTTACAAAACAAAAACAGTAGTACATTATTTAAACATAGATGAATCCAATACATTTAGCAAAAGCATCATCTTGATAAAAAAATACCTGGCCTTTGCCAATTTTTTTCCTGAATTACTTTCTAAAAATGAAGAGAAAAGGGTTGGAAAAGCCATGTTTTAAAATGGTTTGCACATTTTCTATGATTTTCCATTTATTATATGCAGATATATTAGCTATCCTTCATTTTCCAAAGATATGCACACATTTAAATTATGGCAACTTTAATTTTGTTACTGCAAATTCAAAAAATATCCCTTTGAATGCTACTCATGCCTGTAGGACACAATTGTAGCAATAAAATTTTTTTTTTTTTTAATTTCATGACATATTCATGGATCAGCACAATGATTTCTTCAAAATATAATAAAGTCTTTTTGGAATGTCTCTGAAAATAGACTGAAATTAGTTGAACTATAGACATAACACATATTCATATATTTCTCCCTATAGTAAAACTTAATCATCCATGCAAATGCAAATATTTTATTTATAGTATGAACATTATACATTTTAAAATCAAAATTTTTTCACATATAGTAATTGAAAAGAGTTTTGTTTTCTTATTTTTAATACCATTGATTATTTTTGAATTAGTTAACACATATGAAATGGAAATTTTATAGAAATAATATTTCACTTCTTTAATGTGTATAATATTTTTCCATTCTATGTATTTTATCAGTTTTGAAACACCATGTTCTTTCATCTAATCATTGTGTAGCATCTAATGGGCAAATGGAATAAAAATTATTATATATTGTATTTTGGAGATTGTAAAATTTTCCATTTTTAAGAGGTTAGAATATGCTAAGCATAATTTAAACTATCTATCTGAAAGATAAGATGTTCTTTTAAAGAAATCCTTATTAATTTAAATAGGGAGTGATTTTTTTAAAACGATTGGAACTAGTTTAAAAATGTCAAATAAAGGCTTTTTTTTCCTATACATTTCGTAGATACACAAAATTTCATGGTGGATTTTTCACACAATGTATGAAAGCTGTGTTTTTAATAAATGTTCTGAAGGAAATATGCAGAATAATGAATTCATAAATAAATAAAATATTTTTTTCAGAGTAAAAACATCATTTTCATGTCAGTCCACCACAGTGGAAGTATGAGAGCTTCTATGTGTGAGCAGACAATGAACAATCAACCTCCAGAACACAAGAATCATTTTGAAAAATAAATATTTGCAATGCTGGATATCAATGATCTACCTGGCAACAAGAAGGCAGAGGCCGGGCATTGATTTACAGATATTGTCTAAGGTACCTGTGTGTTGAGCCAATATGCTGTTGGCTGTCACAAATTCATAAAAGGATAATAGCAACAAAATGTTCACATCAGACTTTGTAGAAAGGTCAAATGACTCTGAAACCCATCAGTCATTGAGATGAGACAAAAGGCTAAAGAAGGATATTAATTCACGAAGATCATGTGTATTTTCACAACAAATAGCACTCACACTGTCCTACTAAACAACCTACTAAGGTAAATTAATAATTCACCAAAATAAAATATAAACAGCACACACATACACAACAACCAGGCTTTTAACTGAGGTCCTCCCCCTCAAAAAACATTGCCTTTCATAATTTGAAATTTCTAAAAACAAAAACAAAAACCACTAGGATAAGATTGGTTTAAATCTAAGTAATACACCTCTATAAACACTTGTCCAGGGCTGCTAGTGCTTGACAGCAGATGTGTGCATGCTTGTGTGTGTACACCTGCACATGCTTGAGTACTTGAATATATATGAAGTGATTCCTGCATTAGCAAATGTGCTGAAAACGTTGAAGTCTGTTATACACATTATGCAAGGTGATACACAATTTTTCATTGTTTACTTAACTTTTATTTAATAGAAACTCTTAATACTATACTGTGTTCAGTACTGTTCAAAGGTTCTATGAATGTTCTCTTCATCTTTACTACAGCCCTGTGAAGGATCATGATTATCTTCATTATAAAGAGGAAGAAATTAAGATACAGTAACATTATCCAATGTCACAGTTACTACATGATGTAATTTAGAACTGCTGCTCCCAGAACCTATGCTTCATAGTAACAACCTTATATTTCCTTAATATGTCAAATATATTAACAGTTTGATGTTCAACATGAATAATATCACTAGATAAATTTATTTTGATAGCATAAATAAATACCAATTAGCAAGTCCAAGCTGAGGAACTGTCCTAAAGAAAAGTTTTGTGTGTTAATTTTAGTTGGAGCAAAAAATGTTTTAGTGGAATAAATATACATTTGTTTTTTCCATATGGGAAGGTTAAGGGAGAAGGAAATAAATGGAGGTTAGGAGAAAAGTTCAAGACAACAGGCGAACATAAATACAATGGAAATGACAAGTTCTGTTTGTGCATCTCTATCAAACTTTGTTACTAGCTACAGGAATGTTTCATCATCTGTAATAAAATCTCACTCTGATGTATCAGCAACTCATCTAAGTGTCTGTATATTTTCATATGACACTTTCTTCATTCCAAGTCACATTCAAGTCATTCATTCACTATCTATTCCCCTAAACACTTTCCTTGTACACAACTCCCTTGGTGAGATAACCTGCCTCTCTCAATAACTCAGCTGGAGGGACAAGCATTATCTAAAATCATGAAAGACTACTCACAGGTTTTAGATTTTCCTTCTGTATGTGTACACTTTGTTGCAGAATTAGTAAGTTATCCCATTACAAAACCCAATTCATAATTTGTTAATGGATCTAGTCAGTTTTTGGATAAGCAACCAATCAACTATACTTGCTGACTTGAATCATTTCTAATCACCTTCATTTCTATAACTTACATTAAGTTGCATCTTATCTGACCTGAAATAATAAATTAGCCTCCCAATTAGTCCATTTACTTCCAATATCCCTTAACTATACAGTCAAATCTTTTCTCCTCAAATGCACCCAAAGTTATATCCTTAAAATGCAAGTGAGAAACAACCTAGGCGTCCTTCAACAGATGAATGGAAAAACAAAAGTAGTATAAATGCACAATGGAATATTACTCAGCCTAATAGAAGAATGAAATGATGGCATTTCTCAATAAATGGATGTAGCTGGAGAATACAATGCTAAGCAAAATAAGCCAATCACCCAAAATGAAAGGGTGAATGTTTTCTCTGATATGCAGATTATAATTCACCATAAGGTGGAGGGCTTGGGAAGAATAGATTAGGCAGAGGGGAGTGAAGGGAGGGGAGAGAGTATAAGTGGTAGGAATGATTGAATGGACCAGGCACTATTACTCTATGTGCTTATATGACTATAGGACCAGTGTGATTCTACAACATGTACAACTAGAAGAATGAGAATTTAGCTATACTCCATTTATGTATGATGAGTCAAAGTGCATTCTACTTTCATAAATAACTAATTAGAACCAATTTAGGAAAAAAGAATACATATAAAAAATGCATTCCCATGAAATGAGATTAGTCTACCAATTTGTAACTTCTGATTAACAACTGGTTGGCAGAAGACCATTTGTCCTTCTTTGAACGCCTTGCATCTCATTAGTTCTCTCTCTCATTAACCAATCCCTATCCTCCCATATATGTTAGGTACTTAAGTGGTCCTTATGGACCACTTAAGTACCTAACATATACATTTACAAAAATAAGTACTCTTTTGGGTGGCACCTGAAAATGTAGTTAAACGGTGGAATAAGAAGGAGAGCACAGGTCATAATCCATGGCTGACAATAAGCTTTAACCAAAGGAAGAGTGAACTTTTGGGGGGCATCTTGATAGGAAGTGGTTTTACTACCTGAGGCAAGAGGAAGACAGACATTAGGATACTAGGTTCCCATAGAAGGTAGGAAAATATATCTTTCTTAATGTTTACATTTCAAAGGATTGACCCCACAGCCCTTGGGAAAGACATTCCTGGGTTACAAAGCCTTCATAAAAGATTTCTTATCTCAAGATTAATGATTACAATGACCAATTTATTATAGCAAATGTTCTAAAACCAAGGTCACTAAGAAAGCTGTCTAAAGTTCAGTCAAACTGATGGGAACTTCAGCTATCCAGTGAATTCCTGGGTCACAGAAAACTATGGAATTTTTACAATCACTGTGCCAAAAGAGGCAAGCACTTCCCAGGAAAGTTGCTGTAAATATCATAAAATAAATACTCATGATTAGTATTTACCTTATTCTGACTTTTGAACTGTATTAATACACCTGCTCACATAATTACCTGCTCATCAAATATCAAATAATTAGAACTTAGAAACATGGCACATGGCACATTTATATCTGGGTTGCATTTGATGTTTTCAGTTTTGGAAATTAGAAGAAAAAGCTGACAAATTTATGACTTAAATTCTCATTATGCACTAACATTAACAATGTGTACTCATTGCACTAAATGGATAATTTATATGCCATGGAATTAAAAATATATTTGTACTAAGACATTTTTAGAAAGAGATGGCATTATTAAGCTCTAAAAATTGTTATTATTACAAATTGCTCTAATTTTATCATTTCTCAATTGTTATTAACAGAGGCAGTTCTTATAATAAACTTGTCTTCAAAGGAAGTACAGTTAATGTAATATTAGCAATAAAGCCTATTGTATGAGTTTCCTTTAACTGAAAGCTACATTAAAGTAAGAGAGACTATTTCCTCAGCTAAAGAAGAAAAGTGGTTAATTTAAAAATATCACATATTTACTTCCTCTCTTTATAAGCAGATTTATTACACAACTGTAAATTTAAAATTAAATGAAAATCTAAGGCTGATGTTGTAACTTAGTAGAATGAGAACTTGCCTAGCACGTGTTAGGCACTGGGTTCGAGTCTCACTGCTGCACATAATAAATAAGTGATAAAATAAAGTTTCATAAAAAATTAAAGTCTTTTTTAAAAAATTGGATATAAACCTATAAGATTAGTTTATTTTTCAGAAGTTTATGGTTTATTACTCAAATACTATAGCAAATAGTACTATGGACATTTTGAATAATTTTCTAGTTCTTTAAGTATCTTCAATTCAGGTTACTTCCAATAAAATATGGCTCTGGAACATGGGGAAAAGTCCTGTGCTAAATAAAGTAATATTTTAATGCTAATATCTACTTTCTTGAAAATACCAAATTGGTCAACAATTAAAAGGAATTAAGAAAACATTGTATACCCATTTTGTCAGATTAGTAACTATAACAAACCTTTTTTTTTAAAAAAAGCCAAATATTACTACAAAATATGTGGCTTACAATATACTAATAAAAATCTTTTCCTGCATTAGCAAAATCCAAAATCTAGATTATAATTTTCACTGCCCTAATTCAGATCTCATGCCTCAGGTTTTAGAGTTTGTCTGACTCAAATTCCTCTGTCCTTCCAGTTAGATATTACTGTTGTTCACACTACTACTGAGTAATTTCAAACATTCAATGGATTCACCTTTTCTAAATATTTACATCTGTATTCCTCAGTATAGCCTTGAAAGCATTCTTTGACCTGACTCCTACTCCAAGTGATATCTTCCAAAGGTCTTGTCACGAAAAATATAAAGTAGCTTACAAATGTATTTTCTTTTTTCCATGTGGGATTGAACCCACTGGTGCTTTACCACGAAGCCACATCCCCAGGGGTTTTTATTTTTTAATTTTAGACTGGGTCTCACTAAGTGACTTGTGGCCTAACTAAATTTCTGAGGTTGGCCTCAAATTTACGATCCTTCTTCCTCAGCCTCCTAAGTCACTAGAATTATAGGTATGCACCACCTGTTATGGTTTAGATGTGGTGTAACACAATGCAAGAAGATTCAGAGGAGATATGATTGTGTTGTAAGAGTCTTAAGCCAATAAGTGAATTAATCCCCTGATAAGGATTAACTGAGTGGTAACTGAAGTGGTAGGGTGAAAATGGAAGAGGTGGGAATTGGAGCATAGCTTGGGGCTATATATTTGTATCTGGCCAGTGGAGTCTTTCCTAATTATCATATAAGCTGCTTCCCTCTGTCACACTCTTCTGCCATGATGCTCAGCCTCACCTTGGTCTCCAAGGAATGTAGCTGCCTTGTATCAATTAAGACCTCTGAAACCATTAGCCCTCTAATAAACTATTTCTCTTCTATAATTGTGCCCTGTGGGTCTTTTAGTCACAGCAGATAATAAGCTGAGCAAACACCACCACACCCAGTAAATGTATTTGATTCTTAATACTCTTGTTTGTTTTTGTAACAAATTGGCCTATTAGCATACCTTATTACTTCACTGCATACATTTCATCATTCAGTTGTAACTTTATAGTTATTTCTGTGATTCTTTGAATATTGTCAATATTTTCCAGTGGGCTATAGGAAGCATGATGCAAGAGTTCCATTTATCTGTACTTACCATATTTTCAGTTATCTTACACTTTGTCTATAATGCAGTATATATTCATGGAGTGAATGAATAAGATAAGCACACAATAAACGAAGATTATAATGTATAATACATGTGTTACTCATAGTTCTCTTTTTGTAACAAATATCTGAGGTAATCTATTTTTATTTTTTTCTTTCTTTTTTTATTATTAGTTGTTCAAAACATTACAAAGCTCTTGACATATCATATTTCATACATTTGATTCAAGCAGATTATGAACTCCCATTTTTACCCCGTATACATATTGCAGATTCACATCGGTTACACATCCACTTTTTTACATACTGCCATACTAGTGTCTGTTGTATTCTGCTGCCTTTCCTATCCTCTACTATCCCCCATCCCCTCCCATCTTCTCTCTCTACCCCATCTACTGTACTTCATTTCTCTCTCTTGTGTTTTTTTTCCCCCTTTACCCTCACTTCCTCTTATATGTAATTTTGTATAACAATAAGAGTCTCCTTCCTTTACCATGCAATTTCCCTTCTATCTCTCTTTCCCTCCCCACTCTCGTCCCTGTTTAATGGTGATCTTCTTCTCATGCTCTCCCCCCCTATTCTGTTCTTAGTTGCTCTCCTTATATCAAAGATGACATATGGCATTTGTTTTTAGGGATTGGCTAGCTTCACTTAGCATAATCTGCTCTAGTGCCATCCATTTCCCTGCAAATTCCATGGTTTTGTCATTTTTTTAATGCAGAGTAATACTCCATTGTGTACAAATGCCACATTTTTTTTTATCCATTCATCTATTGAAGGGCATCTAGGTTGGTTCCACAGTCTAGCTATTGTGAATTGTGCTGCTATGAACATAGATGTAGCAGTATCCTTATAGTACACTCTTTTAAGGTCTTCAGGGAATAGTCCGAGAAGGGCGATAGCTGCGTCAAATGGTGGTTCCATTCCCAGCTTTCCCAGGAATCTCCATACTGCTTTCCAAATTGGCTGCACCAATTTGCAGTCCCACCAGCAATGTACAAGTGTACCCTTTTCCCCACATCCTCGCCAGCATTTGTTGTTGTTTGACTTCATAATGGCTGCCAATCTTACTGGAGTGAGATGGTATCTTAGGGTGGTTTTGATTTGCATTTCTCTGACTGCTAGAGATGGTGAGCATTTTTTCATGTACTTGTTGATTGATTGTATGTCCTCCTCTGAGAAGTGTCATTTTTTGTAGAAATAGATAAAGCAATCATGAAATTCATATGGAAAAATAAAAGACCCAGAATAGCAAAAGCAACTCTAAGCAGGAAGTGTGAATCAGGCTGTATAGCAATACCAGATTTCAAACTATACTACAGAGCAATAGTAACAAAAACAGCATGGTACTGGTACCAAAACAGGCGGGTGGACCAATGGTACAGAATAGAGGACACAGAGACTAATCGACAAAGTTACAACTATCTTATATTTGATAAAGGGGGTAAAAGCATGCAATGGAGGAAGGATAGCATCTTCAACAAATGGTGCTGGGAAAACTGGAAATTCATATGCAACAAAATGAAACTGAATCCCCTTCTCTCGCCATGCATAAAAGTTAACTCAAAATGGATCAAGCTTGATATCAAATCAGAGACTCTGCATCTGATAGAAGAAAAAGTTGGCTCCGATCTACATATTGTGGTGTCGGGCTCCAAATTCCTTAATACGACACCCATAGCACAAGAGTTAATAACAAGAATCAACAAATGGGACTTACTTAAACTAAAAAGTTTTTTCTCAGCAAGAGAAACAATAAGAGAGGTAAATAGGGAGCCTACATCCTGGGAACAAATTTTTACTCCTCACATTTCAGATAGAGCCCTAATATCCAGAGTATAAAAAGAACTCAAAAAATTAAACAATGAGGTAATTGATTTTTAAATACAAAGGGAAAGAGGGAGGAGTGGGAGACTACTATCCTCTTCAAGGGCATGTCCCCAAGGACTTGATCAGAAGACTGAACAGTAAGTCTTGACTCTGAATAGTACCAAGCTGGGGTCTAAGCTTTTCACACCTGGGTCTTTGGAGAACAATTTTCCTATTCAAACTGTATTACCACATATAAAACTTTTGGGATTAGATTTAGTAATTCTTCCATATTTTCATACAGAAATTACCTGGGGTACTAAACAGTTTTAAAATGTTCTAACGAGAACATTGCTTTAAATGTCAAATTAATTTATTTAAGATGGTAATGAGTTCGGAATGAGTGATTTAGTCATCATTATTAAAGATTTGATGCCCACATGTGAAACATTTTTGTTAGAAGACAAGGGGAAGAACCAAAGTGCATTTTCTCATGGAGGTGGAGTGGGCAGTATCTAAAGAAAGAACATTATGAACAAAACCTGTTCACTTTAGAAGTAATTAACCTCCCTGTGCCATCTGCATTATTAATGTGATGGGATTATTATACTGTCCTAATGTATCTGAAATTCTATTAATGTTTTCTCCACTAAATAAATAAAAGTGGTTAAGTAAGAGATGACATTTGCTTTAGCTGTTCATTATGGAATTTGTTTTTTCAAAAGCTGTGGTAGTTTGCTAAATACAAACTGTTAAATGGATGGTATTTCACAAGAGATTTGATCCTAATTATACCAAATGTCATCATTTTATTTATTAAAAAGATTTCAAAAATTGCTCTGCCAAAAAGGTAGGTACTTGAACTTTAATGATATTTAAATTTTTTCTTTAATTCAAAATACCTGTTATGAGACAAGTTAGATTGACCATGAACTTAGTTTAAACTTGTAATCAAATTACTTATGGATAACCTGAAATCTTACGGAATGCGCTTCTGTGTACTGTTTCATAGGTGATATTTTTGAAGAAGAAATTTATGGAAAGTAGTATTAGCTGAAATAAAATAGAGATATAATTATGTATTGCTAATTATGATACAGTATATTAGTTTTAACATTTAATAAAACATCCTTATTAATATTGATGCTCTGTTATTCTAAAACATAAGATAATAATTTTTAGATTCATAAACTTTGCATTGATTTTCAAAAGGGTAATACAAATGTGAAATTATTTAAAATGTTAAAATGAATCTTAAACTCATTTTGCCTATATTATTTTTAATATATTCTTTGTTAAATTGTAATTTATTATATTTTACTGTTAAATAATTTGATTTACATTCAATGATAGTATTTCAAAGATTAATGTGAGAATAACATTTAAATATTTTCCTGTTTCAAAAACATATAGATTCAGTGTTTTGCTGAGTTATAATATTGTACCTCCCATTTCTCTGCGTCTCTTTGCTCACTTCAATTTAGAAAATTTATCCACTATTTATATAATTATGCTCCTTGATTTTAAATTTAATCATATCAATAATTCTATTATTATTGACAGTTCAGTTTCAAACATAAGTTTTAGAATACAGTTGTAGATCAATTAAAGAATTCCACAAATATTAAGCCTAAACATTTAAATCTCTTGTTGTGAACTCTGACTAGCAATTTGAGTTTCTTTTTCATCATATCAAAAATTTAAAAATTAGGGATGGATTTGTGGCTCTATGGTGGAGTGCTTGCCTAAATTGTGTGAGGCACTGAGTTTGATTCTCAGCACCACATATAAAACAAATTAAATAATAGTTTTCTGTCCATCTATAAATAAAAATATTTTAAAAATCAAAAAATTATACCTTTAGCATCATTCTAGAAATTAGTCAGAACATATGAAATGTAATTTGTCATCTTCTGAGAGCAGAAACACAATTTATGATGAGGTTAATAATATACAACCTTTTGAGAATGAAAAAAAAATTGCTTGACTTATGAAATTTTTTTACATAGTTCTATGTACACACATGATTAATGTGAATGGGATTAATGTGGTTTCTATGGGGTTTAGGGAAAGATCTATTTGAAGAATCTTTATATTGTTACAGCTGTGTTCCTTGAGAAAAGACAGGACCAGCTCAATGAAGTATTCATATACTTATTGCAGCATTTTTACTATGGATACATTCAGCTCTTCAGTTGAGTCTTTCTTTTAATTTAACTTCATTAGTTCTTCAATGAAGGAGTTCTAAAATGTGTATGAAAGGCAATACTTACACTCTGTCTTTTATCAAAATTGATCTTGCCCTAAAAAAAATGAGGTGTTTCTGGGACTTACACAACAACAGATGGGCATTCTGTCATCACTCAGATTTCCAGCTCAGTCCTTCATCCTGGTCCTCTTTCCTGCTTATCTTGGGAGTCATTAATTAAAACACAAGTTATAGATAATGGCTTTGTCACTCAGAAAAGTGCTTACCTCTCCACAAGATTTGAATTAATCAAATATGGAAGCACTACTTGAGTTTACTCAAAATAATGTTTACTGTTATGGACTCAGAACAGAGAATCAACTTCCATGTGGTTCATCTGTCAGTTTTGCAATTTTTTTTTTTTTTTTTTTGTACCAGGGATTGACTCAGGGGTACTCAACCACTGAGCCACATCCCCTGTCCTATTTTGTATTTTATTTAGAGACAGGGTCTCACTGAGTTGCTTAGCACCTCACCATTGCTGAGGCTGTCTTTGAACTTGTGATCCCCCTGTCTTAGCCTCCTGAGGTGCTAGGATTACAGGCGAGCACCACTGCACCTAGCACTATTTTTTTTAACGCAGTTGTGAAAATGAAATTCAATTGTTACTGATTCACTCTTAGTCTAGTCAAACATTTTTATTCCATCCCTCATACTTTTAATTTTAGTCTCAATATATTGCATTTAATAGTATTGGTGATCTGCATTGTATCATAGATCTAAAGAAGAGATATCAAGTAAGTACTCAATGATGCACCTTTAAAATTTATTTTAACTGATACATAAAACTTTCCATATTTTCTGTTGCCATTTAATGTTTCAATATATGTATACATTGTGTAATATTCAAATCAGAGTAAACAAAACTGTGTCCTCAAACAGTTAACATTTCTTTATGGAAAAAACTTTCAAAACCCTTTTTTTAAAGTTATTAAAAATATATACTGAACATTGTCTTTAAATATAGTCATTCTAGTATATCATAAAACACTTGAACTTCTTGTTTCTACATTTTTATTTTATCCTTTCCTATTTATTTGCCCTTTATTTTCTTTTTCTCCTGCCTATCTGTTAGAACTTCAATACTATGCTTAATAAAGTGAAAGTTGGCATGCATATCTTATTCTAGGAATTAGAAAGAAAACCTTCAGCTTTTCTCAATTAATTATGATGTTAACTCTTGACTAATATATCACTTTATTTCATTCAGATACATTTCTTCCATACTTCATTTATTCTGAAATTTTATTGTGAAGGAATGTAGAATTTCAGGAAATCCCTTTTCTGAGTCCATTGAGACAATCACATGCTGTGTCCTTCATGTGTTAATGTACTATATCACCTTTTTTTTGGCATATTTTGAACCATCTTTTCTTCTGCTGATTCTGATGAGCAATATTTTAATGTGTTGTTGGGCTTAGTTGGCTCAATAATTTTGATGATTTTTTGCATCTATGTTAGTTAAGTATATTGGCCTGTAGATGCATCTTTTGTTGTGTACTCACCTAGTTTTAATATCAGGGAAATTCTAGCGTTATAGGATGAATTTGGAAGAATTCTTTCCTCTTCACTTATTCTGGAAGAATTTATCGAAAATTAATATTTATTCTTTAAATTTTTAGTAGAATTTAGCAGTGAAGTCATCTGTTTTCGTGCTTTTCTTTGATGAAAAATAGTATTTTAAACTGACTTAATTTCTTACTCAAATTCATCTGTTTATGTTTTCTATTTCTTCATGATTTATTCATAGAAAGGTGCAATTGTCCATGCATTTGTCCCTTTGTTCTAGGTTATCAAACTTGTTGACATAAGCTTCTTCAGAATGATCTCTAATTTTCTTTTGTATGTTTCTGATGTGAGTTGTATTGCTTCTCCTTTCATCTCTGATTTAATTATTTGGTTCTTTGTTCTTTTTTCTTAGTCTACATAAGTGTTCATTGATTTTGTTTACCGTTTTGAAGAACCAGCTCGTCATTTTGTTGACATTTTGTATTATTGTATCTATTTCATTCATTTCTAATATTATCTTCATTACTTCTTTTGCAATATTAAATAGACTAGTTGTTTTCTCTAGTTTCTTGAGGTATAATAATATGTTTTAGACCTTTTGGCTTTTCTGATGTAGGCATTAATTGCTGCAAAATATGAGTGCTACCTTTGCTATATTCTATAGATTTTGGTTGTTGCATTTTAATTTTTATTTGTGTCATAGATTTTTAATTTATTTTCTTAATTTCTTACTTGATCCATTGTGGGTCAAAATTAAATTACTTCATTTCCATGTATTTGTATAGTTTCCAAAGATTTTCTTGATGATTTATAACTTTATTTATAACTTTTATTGCAAGTGATCAGAAAAATTTAGTTCAATAATCATAAATAATTATATTGTAAATATTTTCACATCCTTATTTTCAAACTAGTGTTGAAAATTGTCCTAAACAATGGTTTTTATTTTGTGAACTCAAACTTATATTGATTTTGAGCAGTCTAGAATTTGAAAAGTGTTAATTAATGTTTCCTTTTTACTTTGATTTCAATATTACTTATTGGTTTGTTTAAAACTGTTAAGAGTCTGTAAACAAGTCAAAATAACACCTGGCATTTAGCCAGGGGAATGTTAGAGTTCGTAAACAAGTCTGGATGGTGCCTGGCAATAAGCTATGTGGAATGTATAAATACTGCTCCTGTCCTGCAATAAACGGCTCCTACTCCTGCTGTATCAACGTACACAAGTTATTCGTCACCCCCCCGATTATTTTGCTGCAGCCGGACTGTGGCATAAAACAAAATGAAACCAAATGAAACAATACAGCTGTCTGATTGCTAAAAGCCTATAGGAAGGACATCAGCGTGAATATGGAAGCATCTGTTAATTGACGAAGATGTCTCATTTCTCTAAGGGATATCATCAGTTGTGGCATTTTTCTCTGAAAATTCTTGATAATTGCTACAACATCACATATAAGAATTGTGAAATAAAATCGAGCTGTAATTATAGCTGTTCTACTGCACAGAAAAAAAGATGTATTTGGCTCTCGGAAGATTACAAGCTATGGTTCTTAAATATACTTGTTTTTTTTTTTTTCATGAAGATGAAACTTTCGTTTACTACATTGTGATGAACCTCATATGTATAAAAACAATATGAATGTGGACTGAGGTTTAAAGTAAACTATGGTGGTTACATGTGTGAATTTGGTAATGATGGTGAGGTGATAGTTTCCAAAAACCAGGTCAAAATTAATTATTTTTAATCTTTATTATTTTCTTATATAAATAGTCATTATTTCTATGATTAGATAGGCCAATTAAACTTGATATATTTTACATATAACTATGTATCTATTGTTGTTTATTCTGATAGCATTTCTTATTTATGGCTTTTTGAGGTTTGGTAACTAATATCCTATGAGGTGTGTAGAATATTTTATTATTTTGTTTTATTTTTATTTTATTTCATTGTATTATTTTCATGGTAATGGGAAATGAACTCAGGCCTTGCACATGCTAGACAAGCACTCTACCACTGAGCTACATCCAAAGTTTGAGTTGTGCAGAACAGAAAGGAAATGATTCTATGATTCCTTGTGAAAATCAAATTATTTTTGAAGATAAGTCATAATATTCCATTTGTATATATGCAAATATTTATATCTATTTATGAAAAGAAACCTATAAAAACAGATTTGTAGAGCTTATACTGCAGACTACTGATAATGTGTTCTGAAAATTAAAGTTACATTTTAGGTTTAAAAAAAGTGAATGATATGATGTGGACATGTTTCTAAAAAGGAACCTGAAAATGTATATTGCTTAAACTTTCCTAAGCAAAATAATGTAGATTTTTCAATTCTGTCTTAAAAGCTAACAAAGAAGTAGCAGGTAGTATGTTAGCTGCATAAAATATTGAATCATTATAATCACCAATTAATTCTCAGTCTCTTAAGGTGTTAATGAACTCCTCATGGTAACCAGCACCATACCCAGATGAGCTTGCATGTTGATTATTTGGTGATGATCATGATCATGATCAAGTGTACTGGAGTTATTACTGTATAATACTCCAATGAGATGAGAGAATAAGAACCAGAATAATACTTATTAACACGTTGACACATTGCCAAAGTGCTTAACTTTCACCTGGGGAGTAGTTCACAAATGGTGAGCATCTGGATGTTTATGTATTAAACTCTCTCAGGTGGATGATTTGTTGTTTGGCATTACTCAGAAATATTCTTAAAGGCATGGCACCTGCTTTATAACAGTTGTGAAATTAAAGACATAATACACTGATTAAATCTTCTGTTTTATTGAAGCATAAACACACTAGCAAATTGGAAATCTCAAGAAATGAAGAACTTGTAGAATAGCAAGTGTGTTTTATATTGACAATGTATACTTTTAACATTTATACATTTGAAGGTGTTTTGCTAAACTCTTTTTTTTTAATAAAAGATCATACTTTTTATTACATGTTGGGAAAATTGATTAATGAGGGAGTTATGAGAACTGTGTAAGAGTATTTTCTGGCATCTGGAGCTATAATTCTTCTAGATGTCATGTTTGTCTAATTATATGATTAAACTCATATGTGTACTATAATGAGACTATCCAATTTCTCTACCTAATGGGCATAATTCCCTATGTGTTGCATAGACCACCCAAAAAAGCTATTAAAATAATCACTGGGATTATCTTTAAATTTGCTCTTCTGACATAGATAACTACCTAGTAGTGCATATATTTACAATTATACACATTTCTTCAAGTCAGGAACTCATTCTCTACTTCTTCTTTTCTTTTCGATACTTATATCCAAATGATTCCTAAATATTCCTCAAATCTCTTCTCTACTCTATCAAAGATCATTGCTCACTTCAAGAGTTCTGTATATATCACCACAAGGAAAATATTTTTTAAGCATCTCTCTGTGCCTCCAATCTCTCTCCTTCTCTCCCTTTCCCCGCTCCCTTTCATCTACCACCCATATAATATCAATATGCTTATCTCTTAAAAAATATGAACAGATGATCTTTGTCATTTTATGACATCCTTTATTACTTGTCGATTACCAACCTTTCCTGCCTTACATCAGTGCCACTCCTCATTCCTGCACCAGAGGCTGCTGGTGAGTCCCTGAATTAGCCCTTTCTCTTACCCAGATATAATACTCTCCCTGCCAGACAAACTGAGTATAACTGTAGTCTGCCAAACTCTCCTTTAAAATATTTAAAGGCTTCCTCATCATGAAGCTCTTCTTGAATCACCAAGTTCAGTTTGTTGCTCACCTCTATTCTCCTTGGCATTGAGTATATTGTGTAATAGACATACTATTCCCTGAATACCAATTATTTTCCAGTATCTTTTTTGCTCCTTGAAGCAGATTAATTGTATTGATTAAATTTAAGTTAGTGAGGTGATATTTTCAGGATTTAGGATTTTGTTAAATATTTGTAAAATAGGTAAATTTTGAATAAAAAGTCGAGTATTTTCTTGGAGTTTAAAAGGAGAAACTGAAGAGAGTAGCTCAGGAGGCTTTTTATAAGCTATTGTTCAAATACTGCACCAATGTTACTGAGTTTAGAATTTTTTATAACATCACAATTTACTTCAATTTGTTAACTTCCCATATTGTCAAGCTCAGCTACACAGTGGTTACAAATAACACACATCACACATAATCTCCCAAATTGTTTTTAGTTAATACTTAAAAGATGAAGAGAAGGAGGAGAAGGAAAAACAGGAGGAGAATAATTATCTTCCATAGATTTAGGTCCTCTGATATTAGAGTTAGAATCCTCCAAAGATCAAGTCCCCTCCATTTTCATGCTGTTAATTCAATATTTGACTTCCTAGATATCAGTGACAAGAACTATTATTGCCTAAATTTAAATGGGAAATAAGCTAAGGTGTTTTACAGACAAACTTAAAACTACTCATTAAAAGCAGGAACTCAGACAGTTTATCTTTGTAGTTCAGAGGGTTAACCTTCCTGTTATATTGCCAATAAGATAAAACAGGTTAAAAACTTCTGTTTCTTGACTTATATGAAGATCCTAATGCCTATTATCTCTACCCTTTTTATCCACTGAACTGAAAACCTTTTGTGCATTAATTTTGCTGCTGTTGTTAATTTTTATCTTCTCAATACTTACCCTAAGATATGGCAAATAATAGGAAGTCAATAAAATGTATTTGGATTTGAATTAATTCACTTGATGATAATTATCCTAGGAGTATTAAGGGATATTAAATTAATGGGAGAGATATAGCTTATCCCCTATTTTTATACACACATTTCTTGACAAATCAAAACAAATGTTTATAAAATTAAAAACAAAAAAAATTAAATATGAATTCATAGTAAAATGAACTTTTGGAGATTTCATTTCAAATAATTTAATTTAATTTAATTCAATTCTGAATGTGGTAAGTTTACTTTAAACAATTTTATTAATTTTTATGTGTGACAAAGTGGTTTGACATATTGAGTATGTAGTTTTCCTTTTTGTGTTCTGGGCATTGAACTCAGGGATGCTCTACCACTGAGCTACAACTCCAGACATTTTTATGTTTTGTATTGAGACAGGGTCTTGCTAAGTGGCTTATGCACAGAGTTCTAGGTGAAAATTCAGAGTGTTACAATTAGAAAAACCAGTTTGTAAGTCTAAAATTTAAACTTATTACACAAATTTAAACTAATACACACAGGCACAATTTCTTAAGTGTAACTTAAAATCTCTCAATCTTGTCCAAAATTAATGGTGTCAACCAATTCATTTATACTGCAGAACAGAAAAGTCTAGGTCTATATTTTTAAGTTTTGATTATATAAGCCTTGCCCATTTAGTGTAGCACTGAAGAAAACATAGTCTTTAAAGTTAGATGTTTCTGTCACTAATTTTTGTTTCTGTTATAGCTTAGAATCAATGAATATATGAAGATTACAAATTAAAATCTTAGGCTTTAGATGCATGTCCTGAATTCTTATTTTCTCATCTTGAAACATGGAAAAACTGATAATTTTATGATATATTTGCTGTGTGAATTCATTGAATAGGTAATATGTAACAGAGCATATTCTTGGCAAGTATTTATTATGCATTAAGCAGTGGCTACTATTTTTGTTATTAGGAGATAAGTTGTTTTAGCATCAATTGTATCTTGTGTAATTTTAAAAGTCTGTTTAATCTTTTGATTATGAACACTGTCTTGTCTGTCTTTGCTCTTCAAAGAAACAATGAAAACATGATTATGCTGTTTCTTGCTAAATGATCACCAATCTTTAATCCACATAGAGCAATTTGTATTTTTCTTATTTCTGGTGACCTTCCTTCCTATTTAATAATTTAAAGGTTAACTAAAAAAACAAATTGTAGCAACAAGATAAAGTATTAAAATAAGAAAATAAGCTAAAAAAGATTTGCTCTATCTTCACTGTTGTACATGCATTTAGCATTGCCTTAATTTTTAATCAGGTAGAAAACTGTTTCTTATTATAACATTTTGAAGGAAATTATATATTTATGTAAACATATACCTACAAATATGTTGTTAAATATTTTTCCTATGAATTACAGAAAAAATATAAATAATGTCATACTTTTAAATCAATAGTAATTTAAAACATATGGCTCTTATTTTTAATTCCTCTACTTAATTCCTTAATACAATAAATTTATGTTTGCCATGACACACTAAATAAGAACGTGTTTTTCAGAAAATAGATTTTGTCATTAGAATACAAAATGCAGATTTCTTAAGAGGTTTTCATTAATTTCATTTTTGGAAATTGATTAGATTAAAAAAGGGACCACACACATCCTAATTTTGGAAATGGTAATAATTACAAGGTAATTAATCACAATGTCCAAATTATTGATACATTTGTCAAATGTTTTTATCTTCTGTTTATAACCAATAAGCACCACTGAATATATTTTCATGAATAAAGGATACATAAACAATAACATTTATAATTCTTTGAAACCTTGTCAAGAATTTATCATATACGCTAAGATAGAAGAAAAGTCATTGAAATTCAGATTTAAATTGTGTTCTATGTTAAATTTTTCTCATTTTTAAACTTGTGAAATTTTAGAACTACATTGTAAAATATTTTCTTGTAATTAATTTAAATAATGACTGCTCCAAGTCATATTGTAGCCCAGTACAGTTTTGTGTATAGAGCAAAAGATGATATGTTTACTACGTAAAAAGATCTTTATCGTAGGGAAATAAATGGTACAAAATTAGGGACAAAATATTATTACTCAGATAAGTAATGAAGAAAAAGACCATCTATAAATTATCATCTATCATTACAAGCAGTAAATACATATAATCCATCCTGTAAAATTGTCTTATATACTAAATTCACATGTCTGAAAACAGTATGCAACTCCCTGAATTTTTCATTTCTAATGAACCTGGTGTATTCGACAGGAAATTTGTTTTGCCAGTGTAGAGTTCAGTAAGTTAATGTATATTTGAAATTATCAAAGAACTTAAAATACAAAAACTTCTGTTATTATCTCTTTCTTAAAATGTATGATTCACTTTCTATATCTAATTAACAAATAAATTACTTTAATATGAAACTTCGTATCTTCTGACTGGGATCCTGCATTGGCAGATTACTAAAATTTTATTGGTGTACAGAAAATAATTTCACTTTTGATTTGCTAATTCATTTGGGAGCTACAATTATAAGAAATACATTGAAAAGTTGGCTTCTTACAGAATTTAATTTCAATAAGATGTTGAGAAAACAGACTTCCTTTCCAGAAAGACATTGAATTAACATCCCCGTTTTGTTTTAGAATGGAAGTCAAGGCCTTATGTTTGACCTCAGACTATGGAAAACTCTTTAATCTTGTTTTATGCTTGTTTGTGAGATGTAATGATTACAATGAAACTGAGGGAATCAACTCAAATATTAGAAGACCAAAGAACACAGCAACAGAAAAAATAATAAAGACAGTTTCATGAATAAAAAGGAATTTATTGGTTTTGAAGTTTAGGATCTGGACCAAAAGTAAAAGAACTAAAGACTACTGAGGAGTTCTAGTGTGATTTAATATATTCCTAGTAGAAGATACATAAGAGGACAATCAAATGTAATTAGAACAGTTGTCACTTCTTATGAATCACAGTATACAGATTCCATTTGTAAAGTACTATTTAGAATTTCTTCTTCTGATAAAACATGTTTCTGTTCGTCAACATCAGAGAGAACAAATAAACATTAAGGAATAAAAATATTAACCTTTGATATTATGATGATTTTGGAAATTCTAAACTTGTTCAAATTAAATTAAATATTTATTTGAATGAAAGAAGGTGAAATATATTACTTTTTAGTGAGGAGTGATGGCACATATTTATAGTCACAGGGACTCAGGAGCAGATGCCAGAGAATTAAGTACAGCCTCAGTAATTTATTGGGGCCCTAACCAACTAAGCGAGATCCTGTCCAAAAAAAAAAGTAAAATAAAAATTTTAAAAAAGGGTTTATATGGCTCTCAGTGGTAAAGCACAATTGAGTTTAATCTTTAGTACCAAAAAAAGAAAAAGAAAAATGAAAAAATATGTATACCTATATATGCTGGTGTATGTACACCTTATACATACACATATGTATTTATTTTTATATATGTATATATAATAAATAATCTAATGTATTTTACACATAATTTTTCTCTTAAGAAATTTTAGCAATCTCATCATCAAAGAGTTGGGCCATTTATTCAGTAGTTTATTGGAAATATTTTAATATTTAGTTTGTCATACATTAATTGCAATCATCTATTAAATCTGATTCTATCCAAGTGGAAGAAAGGGAGGAATTTAGACAAATTGAATTCATATATTTTTGGTTAAAAAAGTATGTATTTCTCAACATGTATTAACTAAAGTAGTGAATCTACAATGTTCCTGTCTTAAATAGTTCCGCTCTTTATTTTACTTTAAAGAGGAATCTAAATCATCAGGTATGAATAATACAATGAACACAAACGTATTTCAAATCCTCCAAATGGATAATTTTAAACACATTTTAGGTTAATACACAAATTATAAAGAATATTCTTAATTATAAATAATATTCTTATATTATGAAGTCTACACTTTTTAAGAAAAAAAATTTTTTACTTGTCAATGGATTTTATTTTATTTAAGTATGTTTATGTATTCCATGTGATGCTGAGAATTGAACCCAGTGCCTCACAGATGCTAGGCAAGTGTATTACCACTGAGCCACAACCCCAGCCCTGAAGCCTACAGTCTTGATTGCTCAAGTTGTATAAAATTATTTGAACCTTTTTTAACATACTTTCTTAAAAGGTGTAAATTTAACAATAAATTTTAAAATGAAATGCATGCATTTAATCCCAAATATTTAAGAAATAATTAGTTGTTCCTAGAACTGTTTACAATTTTTTTCCTGATATATAGTTAACTCTCACAAGTTCCCTGAATATTTAACACAAAAATATTTACCATAAATAACATTTATTAAGAGTCCTATTACTACATGTCTTAGTCTCTTTAGGCTTCTGTAACAAAATCTGACAGACTGGTGGCTGAAATAAGACATTTATTTTCTCATAGCTCCAGAGGCTGGAAGTCCAAGGTCATAGTGCCAACACAATCAGCTTCTGGACACATTCTGAACACAGATCTCTTCCTCTCTGAAAACTATAACACTTTGATGTATGCTTTCATGGCAGAGAGAAAGCAAACCTTCCTGTGTCTCTTCTTATGATGATGCTAATCCCAAAATGAAGGCTTTAGTTTCATGACCCCAATAAACTCCTAGTGATCTCCCCAAGGACCTATCTCCATATATTAGCACTTTGGGGGATTGGGTTCAGCATAGGAATTGTGGGCGGGGAGCATTTGGGCTGAGAGGGCATATTTCAATTAATTACTGTAATTCCCCCTCTCTGAACAAACTGAATAATTATAAAAAGAAGCATTTGCTTAATTTGTTTACTGAGCCTTGATAATAAGTATTTGTTTTATACTTTAATTGACTTGAAGTCAAGAGGAGGTCAAGGAGAGGCAAGTTCATGTGTAAGTAAAAATGTGTACATACTATTGGCTGCCTCACTAAAAAAATAAATATTTCATGTACCAAATCAACTTTATAAAATAGCATAGTTGACATATTTGCCATCTGTTACCCTGCCAGGTGCAGTGGCACACGCCTGTAATCCCATCGACTCAGAACGGTGAGGCAGGAGGATCTCAAGTTCAAAGCCAGCCTCAGCAAAAATGAGGCATCAAGCAACTCAGTGAAAAAAAAAAAAAAAGGGCTGGGGATGTGGCCCAGTGGTCCAGTGCCCCTGAGTTCAATCCCTGGTACCCCCCAAAATATAAGTAATTACAACATTTCCCCTGGAATTACTAATGCACAAAGAAGTCACAAAATTAATCAAAATGATAAAATATATAATCAACAAAAATTCTGAAGAAAACAGAATTTAATCTGTCAATATAGCATCCTAGGGTGTCATGGTAATATATTGATTTTTATGACTATCCACTGAGATATCTGTTAATTCTACAGTTCTGCTAAAACTGTTTCTATTGCCCTTGTAGTAAGTGGGATAAACCAAGAACATCACTTAGTATGTTTAGGGAATTGAGCTTTTGGGGCGCATTTTTTTTTCACTAAAGAAAACACACTGGCTTGGATACTTCTAAAGGCTAAACATACTTAAAATCTCTTCGGCACAGCAAAGCATTAGATAATTATCTTTAGTGAGAGAAACCTACTGGAATTTGAGGTAAGATTGGGTAAAGGCAAAGTAAATTGAATATATTCACTCTACATCTTTCATTCAAGAAAGAGAGTTATACTGTGCCTATTTGCACAATGTAGATTTCTTCCTTTTTTAACTCTCTATCATGATAAAAATTAATATTAAATGGTGAAGTATAAAGGAATATCCTGCATTCAATATTGCAATTTAAACACTTTTCTTAATAACAAAAAATCTCTGAGGCTCAAAATATGCTGTTTTTATTATCCAACATACTTGTCATAGTTCTCCATTTTATCTTTGTTAGTGTTATGCAGTCAATATGGATAAATCTTGGACTGCCTTTCCAATCCATGAATGATTGCAATCTCTATTAGTACCAAACATAGAAAGGAGAATCCCACTGGTCATAAATAAAGTAAATCTACTGTTTGAGTACATGTAATAATATCAATGGTAGGTATCTAATCTGGATAGGCCAATCAGATTCTATAACAAGGAAAATGTATTCCTTTAATAAACTGGACCTCATTTTTACACGTTCTGGGGGGAAGATCCCTAAAGTTCTTTTCTGGAGTTCTCTTGTAAAGACCTGGCTTTACCACATCTTTAACTATGGTAATTCAGCTATTCCTCATAATATGTTGGATGCTCCAGAACTCTACCCATAACTTGTGTCATTAAGCAGTCAGATTTAGCTTTTGCTATGTGTACTAAAAATAAATTTAACTAATTTATAAATCAAGAACAGATGTTTTAATCAAGGATCTACTATTTTAGTATGTTGGAAGCCTCAAGGTGGTTGGATACAACGGAATTATAAGAACGAAAGGGGGAAAATTCATATAGAACTGGCTATCAAATTGATGTGGGCAGAAGACAATGTGTCCACCCATAATTATGAGATGAAAGAATAAAAGTATTTATTATGTAGTGAGGCTAGAGCAAGTCTTCTTCAACTATAAAGAGTAAGGAGTAAATTAAAGGTCTGTGTTATTGTTTTAATCTGGGAAGTCCCTCAAAGCCACATATATACGGAGTTGAGGCTTTTCAGAAATGATTGGATCAGGAGGACTCTGACCCACCAGTTGATTAATCTATTTGATAGATTAATCTGTTGATAGCTGAATGAATGACTGGGTGGTGGGAAGTAGTTAAAGAAAATGGTCACTGGGGATATGCCTTATCTTCTCCCTAGTCTATTTTTTTTCCTGCTCTTTTGCTTCCCAATTGCTAGGAACTCAAAAACTTTTCTTCACCATGCCCTTCTGCCATGATGTTTCTGTCTTGGAGCCAGTCAGCCATGTACTAAATTGTGTTTTTTTAATTGCAGTGGCATGAGTATTTTGCTCACTGAAGGGTTTTCGCCGCTAGATGGTGCCAGAAGTCATCCATGAGAAGAGAACTGTCCTGAAGACAGCCCTTTGTGAGTGACAATTGGGGCCACGCTTTGAAGTATGCCCACTTTGATTCCACAGGTCAGCATAGGACCTTGAGTTATCAGGCTGTTAGACAGAGGTCCTTCTTTTTCCATACTTAACTATTGTGCTCTTACCTGTGGGTTGCAAGTTATAATTGCACACATAAGCAACATGAGGTTACCAGGGCTCTGGTCTCCAGCAGGTGACATGCTCTGAGTTTGATCTGATAGGGCCTTAATATTACCCCAGGTTATCTTGCGTGTCTTCCAGTGGGGAGGTCATGGTGGTCTCTTTCTTTCTTCCAGGCTCAATTTCCGGAGCTTGGCAATCGGTGGCTGGTCTGACATTTCTTGTTGGTACCCAGATGGGGTGAGGCTCCTGTTAACATATGTAAACCCTCCACCTATGGTTAAGAGAAGCCCCAGACCATCCCATGCATTTGTTATGGGATCCTTTCATGAGACCATAGGTAGATGGGAAGACTTAGGGGGGCCCAATACTTATGGGCTGCTATTTCTGTAGAAATTTTTGAAATTGAAAGAAAATTTAAAGCAAACAAGATTAGTTTCAAGGCATCATGAGGGGACTTGTGTGTTCTTTCTCTGATGCCTGGGTCTAAGTTAAGTGATGTGTATGCCAACCATTGGAAATCGCTTAAGTGATGTGTATGCCAACCATTGGAAATCGCTTGAAACATCTTGTTAGTATAGGTTAGCCCTTTGTCAATTAATAGACATGGGAACATTTATAATTTTAATACATTTAAGTAGATGGGAGATGACCTTTTTTTGCACCTAAGACAGGGTGTCTTGGGGCCAGGGAGGCTGCCATTCTTAGGACAGTACCATTTAATGTGGCTTGCTGATTACAGTCCTAGCAAATGGGATCAGATCTCCACTGTAAAGGCCCATCATTTTTGTTAACTGATAGTTTGTTAATAGCAGCTATCAAAGCCTGAATGGCCCCAAAGAGGTGGCTATTTCCTTTCTAGCAGAGATCCACTTGGAAAGGGATTCTCTGTGTACTGGGGCAATTGCGGCCCTAGTTCCTGCAGTCACTCCTTCCCATGCCAATTGTTTAACTAATGAATCTTGAGTAGGGCCAGGTTGAATGAGATTCCCAAATACCTAATTACTCTAGATAAGAAGTCAGGAAACCATTCATGGGGGTCTTGGATCAGATTTCTGAACAATTCTTCATATTTTTTTTGGGGGGGTGATATTTTTAAGAGTTTCAAAGCAAAGTCTTTGACTTGATAAGATGCCTAATATAGGGACCCAAGACTTTGACATGGAGGGCCTTGACTAGGACAAACAAAAGTAGTGTTTAGGATCCAATGTCTTGTGATTAGTGGGGGACTTCCTTGACTTGTTAGGTCAAGGCCATATGCCCACAAGGTGTCTATGGAGCAGAGTTCTCTTTATCAGAGAAAACCGAGGTTCCTAATTCTGGGAGGATCAGTCCCTTATGTGAATTCCCAGGTGAACCAGGGAGAAGGGTGGCACCAGCCCCTGTGACAGTGTGTGCCTTAACTCGTGGTACCAACTGTACAGCAAGGAAAGCGGGTAAAGGAGGGGTTTCCTTGTTCACCTTCAAGGAACAACAGCACACAGAATGTAAAGGGGGTCACCTACCCGAAGTCAATGGGTTGGCCATCCCCGGGGTGCGAGTGTGCGAGCAAACACATATGGGTGCCGAAATGTATTTTTTCTTGTCACTGGGGTGGTCGAATTGGTCACTTGGCTGCCTTACTCACAGGGGGTAGAGACACGGACTCAATACACAGACACCGGGAGCTGGTGAGAGAACTGGCAGGTGGCAACTTCAGCCTACATCCAGTAGCTCCTTTAATGCAGAAGTGGTTACAATTGATATTGAATGCATCTTCCAATTATACATAAGCAAGCAGATTATACAATATCTAGAAACCAATCATCTTATGATTAATGTAGCCACACTATGAGGAAGCTCTAAATATTGTTACATGGTGGAAGGCAGACTGGAAGGATCATTGTCCCTATGAAAAGGGTTCCTTAGGAGTTGGGGGTTTCATGCACTGAAGCACCTGTCGGTTTCCTGGCCTTGTAGCCTAGCAACTCTGGCCTCTATCACTAAGGATGTGGTTTCACAGATGGGTCGCTAGAACAGAACGCCCTGTCCTACAGGTGTTCCTATCAGGTCTGTATGAGCATAGGTTTTCCAAGTACTCGGAAATGCTCATAGCTGTTAGCTGGAAACTGAAAGTTATTCCAACACTAAATCCTCTAAAACTGTGAGCCAAAATGAACCCTTCAACTCAGAGCTAAGTCATTTATGTCAGATATTTTGGCTATGCAATTAAAAGATGGCTAACTGTCTAACACTAATTTATCAGCTTTTGAGGTAGAATGCTATGGATTGAATTATATCCCCATTATCCATATGTTGGGTAACCCTAAATGTGACCATATTTGGAAATAAGACTTTTGGGGATAGTTATTAAATGAAGGGTTGAAGGCCTAGCCCAGTGGTGTAGTGCTTCTCTAATATGCATAAGGTCCTGGATTCATTACTCAGACATTAAAAAAAAATGAGGTCATAAGTTTGGGGTCCTAATCAGATTGTATTATTGTAGCTACAGGAAGAGGAAAATAGAAAGATGTCTGTTTCTCCATGTACACTCACAGAAGATAGGTCATATGATAACATAGCAAGAGGTAGCTATAAGCCAGGAAGAAAGTCCTCCCTAAAACATGAATACTGAAAACTTGATCTAAGATATCTACAGTCCTGGATGGTAAGAAAATAAATTGCTTTTGGTTAAACCACTGAGTCTATATGATTTTTTTATGGCAAATTGAGCAAATTAAACATGGAATATAGGCAGTTGGCTCTACGTTAAAGAATGTGTAGACCCTTATGGGGAAGAATTGCATTACCATGATAAATGAATAATAGAAGACAAAGACTTGTGTTTATTATAGATGATAGTTTATAGGCAAAGTGTCCAGTGAAGAGAAGTGGTGCAATATTTTATTATAGTATATGATAATCTGAATCTATAGTATATGCACTCTCTTGGAGAACTTTTGACTATGTTAATTTCATTGAAAAATAACTTTCAATATATAAATCCCAAACAGCATGCTAATGCACAATAACATAAAGTAGACTCCTGTGCAGGATGCATTTTTGTTGTTTGTTTGTTTGTGTTTGTTTATTGGTTGGTATTGGCTTACCTCTGATTTCAGGAAAGGAATGAATAACCATTATCCTGTGTTTAATATTATTTGTCCTGCTTTATTTTTCACAGATGTTATTTAAATAACCATAAATACTGTGTTAAAATAAAATATTCAATTTCTATTTTAGTCAGCTTTATTGCGGCTGCCAACAAAAGACCTGCAAGAAAAATTTTAGATGAAGAAAACTGTTGAGGGCCATAGCAGAGTTGGGATGATGCATGGCATTTTTGCCAGAAGTAGTGGTTGAGAGGTGACGCCAGCGAGTTCTCGCAGAGTTCCCATTGAGTTCCAGTTGAGCTCTCTCGGGGATTCCCGGAGAGTTCCCATTGGTTGGGGAAGTGCCGGAGGAGGGGTTTTCCGGTTGATGGTTCCTGGAGGAGCCGCGTGGCCTTCGGCAGATTTCCCGGGAGCGTGTGGAGTGTGCTAGTAGAGTTCAGAAATAAAGTTTGTTTCTGCTTCAGTGGCTCATGATTTGTGCCCAGACAGACTGCAGCAGAAAACTTTTTTCAGGATCATAATTTCAGAGGTCTCTCTCTATATATGGGTAGACCTGAGATGAAACTGGACATCATGGTGAAAGGGTATGACAGAGGAATATAGCTTAAAATATGATTCTGGAAGCAGAGAAAGAGAGTCCCTTCTCTTACAATGGAAAGAATATGAACCTCAAAGGCACACTATCAGTAACACATCTCCTCCAGCCATACTCTACCTCACTACAGTTACCACCCAGTTAAACCCTACCAGAGGATTAATAAACTGATTAGGTTAATACCATCAAAAACCAATCATTTCACCTCTAAACTTTCTTGCATTATCTCACACATGACCTTTAGGGGGATACCCCATACATAAATCATGATAATTTTCTTGATTTTGGAATAAAAATAGTGTGGACTAACTAACTCCTTTATAATTAAACATAATTAGAGACATTTTAAATAAAAGCAATAATCATAATAAATGACAGATTCAAATTCTGACCCTTAACAGCATAGAAAAGAAATGAGAAAGAAAAAGATAATGATATAAAGTGAGTGTTGTTTAGGAAGATCTATGATGGGCATTCTTTAAAAAGAATAAAAAATGTGTATTTTTTAAAAAAGCAGATATAACATGTCACCCACAACCTGCTTGTGGATGGAATAAGTAACCCTAGGAGGTGTAGGATGCATGGAAATGAAAAGTCTCAAAAGTAGTATTAAAAATAAGGCAAAAGACACAGGAAAATATTTTTCACAGCAGGAGGGGCTTGACAGGTGGAAGAGACCTGATGGGTCTGATCCTAACCAAAGAGCCCATGAATGCTTTTTTTATACTGAAACCCACCAAAGGAATTTACTGTTATGAAGGGTCCTTCAAGGTAAACCAAAAAGCAAGAGGCTGTGGGGGAAGTTGTCTTGACTGGGAACTTATCACTTGTGCAGTAATTCTTCCTCCTCAAGGCAGCTAGCACCACAAGGCTAGATGGGGCACTGGCATCTCTCTCCACCTCTGGGGGGTTGCATGGAAGCTGTCTAAACCAATAAATTATGTGGTATCACAGAATTCTCTTTGAGCAGGACGTCTGCCAAAGCAACAGAACATTCTCAGATTGGTGAGATTACACTGAGAGTTCTCCAAAGAGCCTGCCTCTGCTTATAGATGGCTCAGATAAACCCACAGTTTATTTGAGGCTTCCAACAACAACATACATGTTATTTAACATATCTAAGTGAATAGCACATCAAATATTTAATTACTGTATAAAAAAGCTTTTTAGATGATCCCATTGTATTATTCATAAAATAATTCTCAGCTGACTTCCACAACAGTTCTTCTACCTTGCTTGTGATTTTAAAGCATACCTAACTTATATCTCAAAAATTCTAACCTGAGTAAACATGCCAAGATTTAGATGCTGTCACTATCAATAAAGATAGAATATTGCTTAAGTCAATGCCCATTTTTATGATGAGAGAAAATAAAATCTAGATGGGAGTGACAGAATTAATGAGTCCATGAAGGTTATCTAAAAAGGAAATAAATCCACTAGTATGGGTTAAAGACATAGCTTTTAAAGAACACCTGAGCTGTGAGAATTTTGGTGCCAATTAAAAATAAAAAAAAAACAAGACTCAGAATAAAGTCCACCATAAGTTATGAACTCTAAAAAGGTGGAAGCATCACCAGTAGATTATTGCATTTGTATTCATAATTTATTTTATACTAGATTTATTTAGTTTCACAGAAGGATGAGTTCAACTATAATACGTTACTTCAACTCTGTAGCAGAAATGTATGCCCTTCCAAGAATTTATTTATTTTATTCCTTTCTGAGTATAAATTTCATCTTAGCACATGCAGGTTGTTGGTTCTTAAATTTATATAAACAGAGACAACATCATATGTTATACTACTCAGAAAAGCTGCCAGAATATTCAGTATAATTTTCACAGTATCTAATTGCAAAGATGAGATAGGAAACACATTTCTGTATTGATATATTTCATTTTATTTGAAAAATATAAATAAAAGATCACAAACTAGTTTCAAGTATCCAAAATTTTAAATTCCTATTACTGCTACACATTACATTAACTCTAAAGATACATAAAATTTGAAGTAACGTGATTGATTTTACCATGTCATACTATTAACAATGTCATTAGTTAATTATTTTGACAAGTCTAATAAGGAAAATATGTCTGAAAAATATCTTGCAGACTATGAATATGAGAAATTTAAAGGAACTTCTTCCTCTAATAAAACACCCTAAAATATTTGAAGGGCTTTATTATTCTAAACAGTTACAGGGGTTGAGAATAGAACTTGAATAAGTAATTTATGCTTGCTTTATTTCTAAATCTTGCTACTGTGATTTATATGGATGTCCTGGATGACAGTGAGAGAAAATCATTTATAGTAATTATTCCCTTAATCTACAATTATTGTATTACTTATCTCTACTTTCCTCTTTTATGTTAAGCAAAATTTATGGATTTTAGTTTTCCCCACATTAACACAGGATGAAATGATGACAGAGGTAAAATTACATTGACTTTTGAAGAATTGGTGAGATGTAAGCAGAAAAAAGAAGAAGAAGAATACTGGCAGGTGGACAAACAAGAGCAAAGGCCAAAGTGGATCGTTTGTGATGTACTCTGGAGAGTGGTAAACAGCCTGGATCAGTAAAAGGTCTACATAACATGTGCTGGTAGAATACCTAGAACACTATTGCATTTATCGCAGGAGTACTATGGTATTATTTAAAACTGGGATTAAGAACTATGCCAGAGAAAGCTTTTATGTGTAAACAAATCACTATTATTAATTAAAGTGCTACCTTTACCTTACAATTGCCGTTCTTCAATATATTCTATCAAAACAGATACTTCATTAGTTCCAAACTATGAGGGACCTAATAAGAAAGTGGAAAAAAGGAAATATTAAGGATATAAGTAAATAAAATATTTCAAAATTATATTAATGAGAACACAACATGTTAAAATGCAAGGATGAAACTAAAACAGTGTAATAAATACCTTATAATTTTTTTTTTGTTGTGACATTTATAATTTTATTTTATTTTATTTTTTGGTTGTTCAAAACATTACACAGCTCATGACATATCATCTTCCATACATTTGATTCAAGTGGGTTATGAACTCCCATTTTTTACCCCAAATACAAGTTGCAGAATCACATCGGTTACACATCCACATTTTTACATAATACCATATTAGTGACTGTTGTATTCTGCTACCTTTCCTATCCCCTACTATCCCCCCTCCCCTTCCCTCTCATCTTCCCTCTCTACCCCATCTGCTGTTGTTTAATTCTCTCCCTTGTTTTTTTTTTTCCCCTTTCCCCTCACAAACTCTTATATGTAATTTTGTGTAACAATGAGGGTCTCCTTCCATTTCCATAGTTTCCCTTCTCTCTCCCTTTCTCTCCCCCCACTCGTCTCTGTTTAATGTTAATCTTTCCTCATGCTCTTCTTCCCTGTTCTGATCTTAGTTGCTCTCTTTATATCAAAGAAGACATTTGGCATTTGTTTTTTAAGGATTGGCTAGCTTCACTTAGCATAATCTGCTCTAATGCCATCCATTTCCCTGCAAAATCCATGATTTTGTCATTTTTTAGTGCTGCGTAATACTCCATTGTGTATAAATGCCACAGTTTTTTAATCCATTCATCTATTGAAGGGCATCTGGGTTGATTCCAAAGTCTAGCTATTGTGAATTGTGCTGCCATGATCATTGATGTGGCAGTATCCCTATAGTATGCTCTTTTAAGGTCCTCAGGGAATAGACCGAGAAGGGCGATAGCTGGGTCAAATGGTGGTTCCATTCCCAGCTTTCCTAGGAATCTCCATACTGCTTTCCATATTGGCCGCACCAGTTTGCAGTTCCACCAGCAATGTACAAGTGTACCCTTTTCCCCACATCCTCGCCAGCACTTATTGTTGCTTGACTTCATAATGGCTGCCAATCTTACTGGAGTGAGATGGTATCTTAGGGTGGTTTTGATTTGCATTTCTCTGACTGCTAGAAATGGTGAGCATTTTTTATGTACTTATTGATAGATTGTATGTCCTCCTCTGAGAAGTGTCTGTTCAGGTCCTTGGCCCATTTGTTGATAGGGTTGTTTGTTATCTTGTTGTTTAATTTTTTGAGTTCTTTGTATATTCTGGATATTAGGGCTCTATCTGAAGTGTGAGGAGTAAAGATTTGTTCCCAGGATGTAGGTTCCCTATTTACCTCTCTTATTGTTTCTCTTGCTGAGAAAAACTTTTTAGTTTGAGTAAGTCCCATTTGTTGATTCTAGTTATTAACTTTTGTGCTATGGGCATCCTATTAAGGAATTTGGAGCCCGACCCCACAATGTGTAGATTGAAGCCAACTTTTTCTTCTATCAGGTGCAGAGTCTCTGATTTGATATCTAGCTCCTTGATCCATTTTTAATTAACTTTTGTGCATAGCGAGAGAAAGGGGTTCAGCTTCATTTTGTTGCATATGGATTTCCAGTTTTCCCAGCACCATTTGTTGAAGATGCTATCCTTTCTCCATTGCATGCTTTTAGCGCCTTTATCAAATATAAGAAAGTTGTAATTTTGTGGATTGGTCTCTGTGTCCTCTCTTCTGTACCATTGGTCCACCTGCCTGTTTTGGTACCAGTACCATGCTGTTTTTGTTACTATTGCTCTGTACTACAGTTTGAAATCTGGTATCGCTATACCTCCCGATTCACACTTCCTGCTTAGAATTGCTTTTGCTATTCTGGGTCTTTTATTTTTCCATATGAATTTCATGATAGCTTTATCTATTTCTACCAGAAATGCCGTTGGGATTTTGATTGGCATTGCGTTGAACCTGTAGAGAACTTTGGGTAATATCGCCATTTTGATGATGTTGGTTCTGCCTGTCCATGAACAGGGTACATTTTTCCATCTTCTAAGATCTTCTTCTATCTCTCTCTTTAGGGTTCTGTAGTTTTCATTGTATAAATCTTTCACCTCTTTTGTTAGGTTGATTCCCAAGTATTCTATTTTTTTTGAGGATATTGTGAATGGGGTGGTTTTCCTCATTTCCATTTCAGAAGTTTTGTTACTGATATACAGGAATGCCTTTGATTTATGCGTGTTGATTTTATATCCTGCCACTTTGCTGAATTCATTTATCAGTTCTAGTAGTTTCTTTGTAGACCCTTTTGGGTCTTCTAAGTATAGGATCATATCGTCCGCAAATAGTGATATTTTAAGTTCTTCTTTTCCTATTTTTATGCCTTTAATTTCTCTTGTCTGTCTAATTGCTCTGGCTAGTATTTCAAGGACTAAATTAAATAGAAGTGGTGAGAGAGGGCATCCCTGTCTTGTTCCAGATTTTAGCGCGAATGCCTTCAGTTTTTCTCCATTTAGAATGATGCTAGCCTGAGGCTTAGCATATATAGCTTTTACAATGTTGAGGTAAGTTCCTGTTATCCCCAGTTTTTCTAGTGTTTTGAACATAAAAGGATGCTGTACTTTGTCGAATGCTTTTTCTGCATCTATCGAGACGATCATATGGTTCTTATCTTTAAGTCTATTGATGTGGTGAATAACATTTATTGATTTCCGTATATTGAACCAACCTTGCATCCCAGGGATGAATCCTACTTGATCATGGTGCACCATTTTTTTGATATGCTTTTGCATTCGATTTGCCAGGATTTTATTGAGAATTTTTGCATCTATGTACATTAGAGATATTGGTCTGTAGTTTTCTTTCTTTGAAGTGTCTTTGTCTGGTTTCGGGATCAGGGTGATGTTGGCCTCATAGAATGAATTTGGAAGAACTCCTTCTTTTTCTATTTCTTGAAATAGCTTGAAAAGTATTGGTATTAATTCTTCTTTGAAGGTTTTGTAAAACTCCCCTATATACCCATCTGGTCCAGGGCTTTTTTTGGTTGGTAGTCTTTTGATGGCTTCTTCTATTTCTTCCTTTGTTATTGGTCTGTTTAAATTGTGTGTGTCTTCCTGACTCAATCTGGGCAGCTCATATGACTTAAGAAATTTATCGATGTCTTCACTGTCTTCTATTTTATTAGAATATAGGGTTTCAAAATACTTTCTAATTATCTTCTGTATTTCTGTAGTGTCTGTTGTGATATTGCCTTTTTGATCCCGTATGTTAGTGATTTGAGTTTTCTCTCTTCTTCTCTTCGTTAGCATGGCTAAGGGTCTGTTGATCTTATTTATTTTTTCAAAGAACCAACTTTTAGTTTTATCAATTTTTTCAATGGTTTTTTTTGTTTCAATTTCGTTGATTTCCGCTCTGATTTTAATTATTTCTTGTCTTCTGCTATATTTGCTGTTGTTTTGCTCTTCCTTTTCTAGGGTTTTGAGATGTAGTGTGAGTTCGTTTATTTGTTGGTTTTTTCTTTTTTTGAGGAATGAACTCCAGGAAATGAATTTCCCTCTTAAAACTGCTTTCATTGTGTCCCATAGATTCCGGTATGTTGTGTCTGAATTGTCATTTATCTCTAAGAATTTTTTGATTTCCTCCTTTATGTCTTCTGTAACCCATTGATCATTCAGTAACATATTGTTTATTTTCCATGTGATGCAGGATTTTTCCTTCCTTCTTTTTTCATTGATTTCCAGTTTCATTCCATTATGATCAGATATGGTGCATGGTATTATCTCCACTCCTTTATATTTACTAAGAGTTGCCCTATGGCATAATATATGATCTATCTTTGAGTACGATCCATGTGCTGCTGAGAAGAACGTGTATCCACTTGATGATGGTTGATATATTCTATATATGTCGGTTAAGTCTAGGTTATTGATTGTGTCATTGAGTTCTATAGTTTCTTTATTCAGCTTTTGTCTGGAGGATCTGTCTAATGGCGAGAGCGGTGTGTTGAAGTCACCCATAATTATTGTGTTGTGGTCAATTTGACTTTTGAACTTGAGGAGAGTTTGTTTTATGAATGTTGCTGCACCATTATTTGGTGCATATAAATTGATAATTGTTATGTCTTGTTGGTGAATAGTTCCTTTTAACAGGATATAGTGTCCTTCTTTATCCCTTTTGATTAACTTAGGTTTGAAGTTGAGTTTATTCGATATGACTATGGCCACTCCTGCTTGCTTCCGAGGGCCATGTGAGTGGTATGATTTTTCCCAACCTTTCACCTTCAGCCTGTGTATGTCTTTTCCTATCATATGAGTCTCCTGAAGGCAGCATATTGTTGGATTTGTTTTTTTGATCCAGGTTACCAGCCTGTGTCTCTTGATTGGTGAGTTTAGTCCATTAACATTTAAGGTTACAATTGAAATATGATTTGTACTTCCAGTCATGTTTATTTATTTATTTATTTTAGTTTGGCTAGTTTTTACTTTTTGGTTGTTTTCCTCCCCCTTTACTGAGATACCTCCCGCTGTTGGTTTTGGGCACTGTTTTTCCATTCCTCTTCTTGTAGAATTTTGCCCAAAATGCTTTGCAGTGCTGGTTTTCTGGCTGCGAAATCTTTTAGCTTTTGTTTATCGTGAAAGATTTTAATTTCATTGTCAAATCTGAAGCTTAATTTTGCTGGATACAGTATTCTTGGTTGGAATCCATTATTTTTCAGCGTTTGAAATACATTGTTCCAGGATCTTCTCGCTTTCAAAGTCTGTGATGAAAAATCAGCCGTTAACCTAATTGGTTTACCCCTGAATGTAATCTGCCTCCTTTCCCTCGTAGCTTTTAATATTCTCTCCTTGTTCTGTATGTTGGCTATCTTCATAATTATATGTCTTGGAGTTGGCCTATTACAGTTTTGGATGTTTGGGGTCCTGTAGGCTTCCAGGATTTGGCAATCCATTCCATCTTTCATCTCTGGGAAGTTTTCTAGGATTATTTCATTCAATAGGTTGTCCATTCCTTTGGCTTGAATCTCTGTGCCTTCTTCTATCCCAATGACTCTCAAATTTGGTTTTTTGATGAAATCCCATATCTCTTGGATAGATTGCTCGTGAGATTTAAGCATCTTTTCAGTATTGACTATATTCTTTTCAAGTTGATAAACTTTGTCTTCATTATCTGATGTTCTGACTTCTACTTGATCTAGTCTATTTGTAATATTCTCGTTAGCATTTTTAATCTGGTTTATGGTTTCTTGCATTTCTAAAATCACTGTTTGGTTTTTTTTTAAGATCTCTATCTCCTGGTAAAGCTCGTTCTTTGCAGTTTGTATTTGTTTGTTTAGTTGGTTTTCAAAATATACTTTCAATTCTTGGATTTGCTGTCTCATGTCTTCTCTAAAATTCCGTTCCATCTGAGTTAGGTATGCCTTGATTTCTTTCCCTGTCCATGTTTCTGATGCTTCTAGGTCCTCCTGTAGATTTAAGTTGTCCTGCATTATCTGTACTCCTTTTTTCCCTGGTTTTTTCATGTTGTTCACGTTACTTTCCAGCTCTATTTGACTGCTTTGTAACTGCTTTCTCCTATACATTTGTTTTGGCTTTGTTTATATCTGTTGTTTCTCCTTTGTGGTGGGAGATTATGCCTGTAGATGTTGGGCTTTATTGTACTTTAGAGCTGATTCATTCAATTTATAAAGGGCTTCCGGATTTTGTATGCATATAGTGATTTGTTCTTTGTTCTTAGGACTTTATGTTGGGTGCTATGAAGGTATACGGGTTAGTATGTCTTGGCTACTTTAGAAGATTGCTCTACTGAAGGGGGATGCTAACCGTCAATTGGATCAGGGTGTTGGTAGTAGCTAGGTATTTAGGAGCACTATAGACGGCCTCGAAACATTCACCTGTTTGCATTTAGACAGTTACACGAAATGGAGGATGTAATGCTTGGGATGAAAGTTGGGGGGAAGGGAAAGGAAGGTGCTCTTGAAAAGTAAGAAGGAGGGGGAGTTAGATAGCATAGAGGAGAATGGAAAGAACAATAAAATTTGGAAGGGGAGAGAAAGAGGGGAAAAGGGAGAGAAAAGATAAAATAAAATAAGAAATAAAATTAGGTCTTAGAGATCCATTTTCTTCTCTTCCAGTAGGCAAAGCTGTGCCCTCCGGGCTGAGATTTGCCCTCAATGTGTCAACAGCAATCCCTGTAAGGCGGCTCCTGGGGGTCTCTCAATCCTGTTGGTCCAGAGCCGTTTCACTTCTACGGCCCCTCCTCCCCTTCCTCCTGCCAGCCAGCCAGGTCCTGTGCACCGGAGGAGGTTCTCCAAGGATTTGGTTACACTTTCAGCCCCTCTGGGTGCTCTATTTCCCTAATGACTGAGCACTCTCTCTGTCATTCATCTAAGCCCCAGTGCTGTGGAGCTGTGTTCTGGGAGTCAATAGTTTAATTTTTCCGGACCCCTTTGGTGGGCACACCTTCGGAGTCTGGCTGCTAAGACCATTGGTGTCGCCACTGGTGGTAATGGCAGTTGGGGGTCGAGGATCCCATCTGCTTCCCTCAGCCCCTACAATCACGACCACTCCGCTGGCAGTAGGAGGAGTTGGGGGTCTGGAGTGTCCTCTGTTTCCCTCCGCCCCTACTGTCACGCCCTCTCAGTTGGCGGTTGGGGGAGTTGGGGGTGGGGAGTCTTCTCTGCTTCCCTCAGCCCCTACAGTCACACCCACGTGACTGGCAGTATTGGGAGTTGGGGGTCGAGAGTCCTTTGGCCCTTACAGTCACGCCCACGGAGAGATTTTGAAGTTTCCCGGTTGTTTGTATCTGATGCGGGTGGGAGTCACACACCTGCTAAATTAGATTCCGCTGAGAAGGAATCTCTTTGGCCGAACTTTGGTGACTTCCCCTCTCTGCAATGGCGGGCCCCTGCCTCCTTGCTGGAGTGTCCGAAGGGAGGGGTGGAACTGGCTTGTCTCTGGTCTGACCCAATCTCTGGTTTTAGTTCCCAGTTTGCTATTTCATAAAGGCTTGGTTAGATTTCCTTCACGTCTTCTCAGGGGGGGGAGCCGTTTGCCGGGAGGGCGGGGCCGTTCGCAGTGGGGGCGGGGCCGTTAGCAGAGCTGGGAGGGCACAGGCCGTCTGCCGGGCAGGGACCCTTCTGGAAGCGCAAGGCCGCTGGGGGCCGCCTGCAGAGCCTGGGGCGGTGGCCGCGGGCGGGGCGCCAGCAGAGCCCGGAGGGCCGGGGCCCCGTTTGCCGTGTGGGCAGGGCCGTTAGCCGTGTGGGCGGGGCGTTAGCAGCGCCGGGAGGGCACAGGCCGTCTGCCAGGCCAGGCGGGGATCCTTGTCACTGCGCAGGCCGCCGGGGGCCGCCTGCAGAGCCGAGCCTGCGCTGGCCGGGGGTGGGTCCGCCAACAGAGCCGGGAGTGGGGGGGTGTTTTCCAGGTGGGCGGAGCCGTTAGCAGAGCCAGGGGGGCGCAGGCCGTTTGCCAGGCCAGGCGGGGACCCTTCTCGCCGTGCCGGCCGCCGGGGGCCGCTTGTAGAACCCGGTAGGCAGTGGCCTCGTGGCTAAGAGTCGGGCGGGCGGGGTGGCCGATCACCGAGCGAGCGGGGCCGCCAGGAGAGCCAGGATGGCGGGAGCCGTCTGCCAGGCCAGGCGGGGACCCTTCTCGCTGCACGGGCCGCCGGGGGCCGCCTGCACAGCCGAGCCTGCGCTGGCCGGGGGCGGGGCTGCCAACAGAGCCTGGAGGGCGGGTGGGGGGGGGCCGTTTGCCGGGTGGGTGGAGCCGTTAGCAGAGCCAGAAGGGCGCAGGTCCTTTGCCAGGCCAGGCAGGGACCCTTCTCGCCGCGCGGGCCGCCGGGGGCCGCTTGTAGAACCCGGTAGGCAGTGGCCTCGTGGCTAAGAGCCGGGCGGGCGGGGTGGCCGATCACCGAGCGAGCGGGGCCGCCAGGAGAGCCAGGATGGCGGGAGCCGTCTGCCAGGCCAGGCGGGGACCCTTCTCGCTGCCCCGGGCCACCGGTGGCCGCTTGCAGAGCCGGTTGGGCGGTGGCTGCGGGATTGGACCTCTGCGCCCGCGTGGCCGGCCAAGATTCACTTGTCTGGGGCCAACTGTCACCTCTAATATAACTTACTACTTCCTGGCAGGTCTCCTTTCAGCGGAATTTTGCTAGAAGTTCCTCAGTAGGTAGAATGTAGCTGTTTTAATGGGTGTTTCTGATCCGGTTAATGTGGAGATACTGAAAGTGCTGCTTCCTTGCCGGCTGCCATGTTGGATCAACCCTTATAATTTTCTATGCTGTTTTCTTGTTTGATCCCTGAACTGTATTGCTTCAAAAATATTTGGGGATTTTTTTGTACACATTTTTATTATTACAATTTTATTCCCTGATAATTTGAAATGTATCAAGACTCTTTTTGAAACTCCTATTTGGCCATTTCCAATCACTTTTGAGTTTTGGTATGTAGAGTTCCTCATCAAATTGGTTTCATTTTGATTTGATAATTTTTCTAAAATCTTCTCTATACTTATTACATTTTATAGACTTACCAACTAGTCACACAATCAGTTTTTGAAGGGAAAACTTTTAAATCTTCTACAAAAATTGTAGATATTTCTATTACTCTCTTTAATTCTATTAATTTTAGTCCCATGCATTTAAAACTTTGAAATTATATTCTAATAATTGGATTGGTGTATCTTCTTTCAAAATCAATCCTTTAATATTTTTAAAAATATGTCTATTTCTGGAAATATCATCATATTGAATTTTACTATATGTGACACTGATATTGACATAGTAGGGTTTTTTTTATATTTATCCACTTTATAGTACATAATTGCATCTATTTCATTCCATGTACCTATGTCTTAGTGTAGAAAGAGTGTCTTACGTAAGTAGTATATGTAAGGTCATATTTTATTTACTTCGTTATAACCTAGCTTGAGTCTACCATTTGATATGTGCAGTATTATCCTATCCATTCATTGTCTACTTCATCCTTCTTCCAATTGAGGAAAATATTTTAATATGCTAATTAATCTTCTCAGAGCCTTTTTGTTAAATTGCCTTTTTAAAATATTGGTTGTATTAGAATTTTTAGTTGTTACTCTATTTACAATATATTCCCTTAGATTATTGTACTCTTTTCAAATCATATCACTTTATATAAAGAATAATATTCTAACAACAAAATGTCATGTTATAAACTCTCAATACCTGTCAATGTGTTTGCTTTAAACAAGAATTATCTTTTAACAAATATAATAAAATACAAGATTATAAGGCTGAAAAAAGTTTGCTTTTGGATATGAAATTCAGTTCAAGGATCCTTTGTGTTTAATGCTCTCAAATTATGTCTTAGAAAATATGAATTTTAATTTATTTGATTTTATTTCATTGTTTTCTTTAAAGTAAAATTATCACATTCTTTTATAATCTATCTCACAGTGGAAATCCCACACAACTTGTTTTTAAATTAGAGGAATTTCATTGATTTGGGCTCCAGAAATAAAGGCTTATGGTAATATCCTTATATGACCATTGAAGATCTTTTCATAACTGTTGAGCCCCAAAGAAGAATGATTTATAAGTTGGCTTTATTAGTACTCTATGTTCAGTGTGAGTCTGATATCTATTACCAAGTGGATTTTAAAAACTACACCTTAGCTAGGCACATCAACATCCATCTGTATTCAGAAGGCTAAAGCAAGATGATTGCAAGTTGGAGGCTAATCTTGGCAGCTTGACCAGGCTGAGTCCCAACATAAAACAAAATAAAATAGTAGTATGATATAATACTTTAAAAACGAGCTGACAAATTTGCTCCTTGTAAAGTACCCCTGGGTTTAATTCCCAGTACCAGTACTATAAAATAATAAATAAATTAAGTAAATAAAAACAAATAAAGCAACACCTCATTCTCTTAGGTTTACAGGCTTATCTAACATTCCCATGAGTTTAGCTACTAATTATGGCCCTTATTTTTAGTTCATCTTTAATTTTTAATATTGGGTGCCACAGTCTGGCTGGGCACAAAATCACGAGCCACCACACACCTTGTAGATTCAAACAGCAACTCTTTATTCCCGAACTCACACCGGCACCCTACAACCACGTTCTGGGCAAAATCCACACACTCCACTGGGCTCTGAATCCCAAATACTCTCTGAATCCCAGGAAAACTCAACAGGAACCCAAGGAGCGGGCACGCCTGAGGCAGCAGGATACGCCCTATTCCCAGCAGGGTACACCTTAAACCTTGAACTGCCCTAAACCCAAGGAGCAGGATACTCCTTAATCCCAGCAGGATACACCCTAAACCTGGAACCGCCCTGGTCCTTGAGCAAGGTCACATTACATGCAATGTCACTGCAAATGACCTGGGTCATGCCATGCGTCATACCTACTTGGCAATGGCTCTCAGCATCTCCCCCCTTCTGATTAATTAAACAACAAGCAATGTGGCTTAAGGACCGTGCCTGGTACGTTGTCCAATTCAACATATGTTTCTTACCCGTCATGGGAAAAACTGACCTTTAGGCGTCAGCCTCCTGTCTTAGGTTGATACCACTGCAATTGGATCATACCCGTAACTGACTACTGCTCCAGCATACAGCCATACTTGTGGAATGGCCTATGCACCAGTGGGGGGGTGAGGTTCTTGCCTCACCTCTGTTGGCCCCCAAATTTGGCCTTGGTGCCAGCGGGGGGGGTGAGGTTCTTTGCCTCACCTCTGTTGGCCCCCAAAGTTTAGACCATCACTAGCAGAAGGGAGGAAGATACAGAAATGCCACAACACCAAGCCAATTGATGGTTCCTTTGGAAAAATTGCATCACTGGCCAGCACTACCACAATTTGCTGCACCAAACGATAGTTCACAATGCATACAAGTGATACATAGTCCAGGCAAGTTCTGCAAGCAGTTCAAAGCGGAGGAGTCTATCAATATGTCCGTTTCCTCCCAAAGTAAATAGATTCCTTGATTGAGCATTACTTGTTGAGTTATATTCATTGATGCATCAGTTTATACAGTTTACTGTGATAGCTATCATAGAAGCTGTAGTTTGGTTTTATCTTAGTCTTCACCGGCACTGGGATGGAGATAGGAATTCTGGCAATGATGCTAAAGAGACATTATCCTAAACAGAATTATTAAAAATAGTGAAAAGGAAAGGTGAAAGTAAACAAACAGATCTGTTAACCTCCTTTAAAAACAATTCTTAACAGCTGTTTACCTAATTTAAATTAAACCATTTAAATCACGTGAATAAAAAAATAATAATAATTCCGATCCATTTTTTCATGAGCACTCCTCATATAATTAATATGGACATACGCACACACAGACATACAACACAAAACACAAGAGTGCACACAAACGTACAACACATAAGACAATAGTAAAGGCCTTGTAGCTTTACCTAGGTGAAATCTCCATTGCAATGTTTAAAAACTCCAGTCAAAAAATAAAACTGATCAGAAAAACATTAACCTAGGTTTGTATGAGCTCAAAAAATAAAATAGAACTTTATGATGTGGGAAAAGGCAATATTAAAATAGATATTGAAAAAAGCATCCTGGTTAATCACTGTCGCAGATGTAAGAATAGCCAAGCTGGAGCTCTGGATATCAGCTGTTATGGATTTGAGTCAAATCGTCTTCTTTTTGGTCTGTAGAAATTGCTTTGGTTAGTCTCTCTGGAATCCAAATCGGTTGCTGTTCTCCCTGTGGAAACACACAAACAGAACCCCGACTCCAGACAATCACTGGGTCAGGACCTTTCCATTGTCCTGTTAGAATATCCTTCCAAAGTACCTTAGGCTTAAGTACATTTTTTGGATACAAATGTCTTTCCGCAGCACTAAGCCCTGATGAATCCAAATTTTAAAAGTTTAGAGTAAAAAAGGTTATTTTAAGTTTATCTTTGGGGGATATATACCCCTTTCCAATTCCCTCTTTTTGCTTTAATAAGTAAAGTTGATGGGCTTTTTGAAAACAAAATTACTAATAATCTCTTTGTTCTTCTATTTTATCCAATATTTGACTTTAAACTTCTCTCTTCTACCTTTTTCTATCTTGAATGTCTGTATCTAATAGTTGTCTTAGCTTTTTGTATTTTTTTATCTGAAATACCTTTACTTGACATTTTCAACCATTTTCTATCTTATTTCTATCTTCTAGTTTTTATTTTTCTAAGGTTTGTATATTTACCCTTAGTTGCTTATATTCCTCCTAATTTTTTTTTCTTCCTATTTTGTGGGTTTAAAATTCTTGTCTTCCTACATCTTTTTTATCTTTCTACATCTTCTTTATCTTTTTTCTTTTTAAGTTTCTATACTTCTGTCTTTAAAGTTTTTCACTTCAAATTTTTAATCTTCTTTTTCTAAATATATTTTATCCTATTATCTTCCCATTTTCATGGGGTTTTTTTTTAAGTAATGCTTTTAAGATTAACTAGGCTTCGAATGATTCACTGTTTCCTCCACCATGAAGGCATCTTAACCACATTTAATTTAACCTTTTAAAGCCTTCCAATTATCATCTATACTGTACTTTTAAATGTACTTTTTCACCACCTACAGCTTCACTCTTTTAAAAGAGGCTTAGATTTTGTTTAAATCGCTTCAATGTTAGTTTACATGGCTGCCCTTCAACCAAAGGCTTTTTTTTTAAACTCCATTAAGAAGCTTTGTCTCAATCTGCCATGTACAAATATCTTTTTCTTCTTTCTTCCTTTCTCAAGCTTTTAAAGTAAGTCTAGTTTCCTCAAAATCTTTTTAAATGGCATTTTACAACTTTTTACTTTACCACACAGAGATTATCTCATCTAGAAACATTTCTTTTTTTTAACCTTTATATTAAAATATATTTCCACATCTTGAATCTTTTTATATCTCTTTTGTAGCTGTTAACCCTTTTTTATAAATTCACATTCTGAAACAACTCTTTTTTTTTTCTTCTTTTTTTTATTGGTTGTTCAAAACATTACAAAGCTCTTGACATATCATATTTCATATTTCATATTGAATCAAATATCATATTTCATATTGAATCAAATATCATATTTGATTCAAGTGGGTTTTGAACTCCCAATTTATAAAATTTCTGATTTAGACAAATTACTCCACTTTAATAAGATGAAATACTTTCATTTTTCTTTTTTATGGTACTACAATACTATAATTAAAACCCAACTGAAACTTCTTATACTCTTTGTATATAAATTACACATGATAGAATCTTAACTCTTAGTAACCTTGTTTTAGCAAAGACACAGACACAAAGCAATATTAAACCTTTTTTCCATTCACCAATTTATGAAAACACACATAATATTTAAATATATTACCTTATGTAACTTAATGAGTAAAGAGTACTTGATTTTATATTTAGTGATTGATATTTTAACACTTTAGCTTTGTAAATTAATCAGATGTCTGTAAAAACCAAGATCTTAAACAAATGTAGTAAACAGAACTAGCCATCTCTTTCTTGTTGAAGAAAAATCCTTCTACAGGATACCATAATGGTCCCATTAATATACTTAATAACTCATCTTTAAAAAGCCATGGGCTATATTTTTGTATTGTATCAACATATGTCCTAACTGTTCTTGGTATTACTGGGGTGCCTCTTTCCTCTAACAATTTCTCTTCCTCGGGGGTGAACAACTTCAAACTTTGAGCCAACCATTTTCCCCAGTTTGCCTGAGAAAGTTCTAGGAACAGGCAACTTGAAATAAAACCAAAATAAATCAAAACAAGAACACATTGTTTTTTGAAATGGTCACCCATTCTTTCGCTCTCCTTCAGGGGTGAGTAATTTCACTTACCTCCAAGTTTCAGAAGTTCCCCGTACGGGCCACCAAATGCCACAGTCTGGCTGGGCACAAAATCATGAGCCACCACACACCTTGTAGACTCAAACAGCAACTCTTTATTCGGGAACTCACACCAGCACCCTACAACCACGTTCTGGGCAAAATCCACGTTCTGGGCAAAATCCACACACTCCACCGGGCTCTGAATCCCAATTACTCTCTGAATCCCCCGAGAACTCAACAGGAACCCAAGGAGCAGGCACGCCTGAGGCAGCAGGATACGCCCTATTCCCAGCAGGGTACACCTTAAACCTGGAACCACCCTAAACCCAAGGAGCGGGATACTCCAAAATCCCAGCAGGATACACCCTAAACCTGGAACCGCCCTGGTCCTTGAGCAAGGTCACCTTACATGCAATGTCACTGCAAATGACCTGGGTCATGCCATGCGTCATACCTACTTGGCAATGGCTCTCAGCAATTGGGTGAATACCTTTTCTCTTTTTCTTATCACAGCTATATATTTTTAACAACATGTCCTATATTTTATCAATTTGCTTTATCTGAAAAACAAACAAACAAAGAAACCCTATCATATTGTTCAAATATCAGGTTGTATTTCTAAAATGATTTTTCTTGAAAACAAATGTACTAATTGAATTCTCAATGGTTTTATTTAGTTAGTTTTAATTAGATGCATATGGAGTTGATCCACATTTATGTTTCAACTTTTTATTTCTTCAATTGTTGAAATACATAAGTAAAGACTAAATTGAGTTTTTCCACACTAAGAAGTAATCATTTCTCTATTGTTTTTTTTTTTTTTAATTGATTTCATTCTTGGTCAAGCTATTCCATGAAATGTTAACATTTTCAACATCTCTAGCAATCAGGGAAATGCAAATCAAAACTACATTGAGATTTTTTTCTTATTCTAGTCAGAATGGGAATTATCAAAAATACAAATAATAATAAATTCTGGCAAAGATATAGGGAAAAAAGGTTGACTCATACATTGTTGGTATACTGCAAATTAGTGCAACCACTCTGAAAGCAGTATGAAGATTCCTCAAAAAACTGGGAATGGAACCACCAAATGACCCAGCTACCCCACTCCTTGGGATAGGAGTTCTAAAATCAGCAAACTACAGGGATGTAGTCATATGAATGTCTAAAGCATCACAATATACAATGGACAAGGTATGGAACCAGTAAAGATGCCCATTAATGGATGAACAGATAAAGAAAATGTGGTATATATACTCATTGGAGTAATATTTAGCCATAAAATAGAATGAATTCAGGACATTTGTCAGTAAATGATTGGAACTGGAGATAGCTAACATTATGCTATCTTTCTTACCCAGAAAGTCAAGGATCAAATGTTTTCTCTGTTGTGCAGAAGATGAATCAAAATAAGGGAGAAAAAGAAAAGAAACAGAAAAAAAAAAGACAGACCAGTGGAGTACAGGAATGGTATTGATGAGGAGGGAAGAGGGATGGGATAAAGAAAGAATCTGACCAAACTTTCTATGTGTATATAAACTTCTGTGTGTGTGTATGTGCGTGTGTGTGTGTGTGTGTAAATGTGTATATGAATATACCACAATAAACCTGACCTTTATGTGTATCCACAAGGCACTAATTAAAAAAATAGTAAATTATGGAAAGATCAATAGAGAAGAGGGACGGTACAAGGGGAAGGAAAGAAGGGAACGGAAAAGAAAGTACTGGGGACTGAATTAGAGAAAATTATAATCCATGCTTTTATAAATATGTCAAAGTGAACCCTAATATTATATGTAACTTAAAAAACTAAAAAATATAAAGAAAAATTAAAAAATAAAGAAACAAATCTATGTTTTTGATTTATATTAAAAATAATCTCCCAACTTACCCAGTGAAAAGGCAAAATGTCATTTTTGTAATGGTACTAAAGAAAAGTTCATGGCTAATTCCTAATGACCTATCAAATATCTGGTCACTATAGACATTGTGATGAGTTGCTCTAGTTTTCCCAGAGTGGGATGTGATCTTAGATATGGAGCTAAGAGTTGAGTCTGCCCTACAAAACATGATATCAAAAGGAAATAGAAAGGGTTCATTCAAAAAAAAAATTAAAATATTGCTTGAAAATTTTGGAATAGATATTAGGCTGACAATCATACATCAATTATTCACTAATTTACTAATTAGTATTTAAAAATTACTAATTTAAATTTACTACCCATTAGTTTCCATTACATGTAGTCAAATATATCAATTCACACTATATCCTATGTTAAATGTAAATAGTTCCTACAGTATGGAAAAATTTCAGTGATCTTCTTTCATCTACCTGGATAATAAAATAATTGTGCTGAACTTAATGTAAAATAATTGGTGACCTGGATTTGTCTACCTTTTTGTCCTCCTCTGCTATCACCCTCACAAATCTGCGCTTCTAAAATGGATTTTCACCTCATTACATGATCAAATCCTATTCACAGTTAAAGCTTCAGATCCCCCTTACAAGTCTGAAAGCATCTTGAAGATATTGGAATCATTTTTTTTTTTTGAAAAGTTTCTGGTAAGTACACAATAGATGTAATAAGAATTCTTATATTTACATTTATATTTGAGTTTAGATGAAGTCATCGTCTATGCCTATCCCCTGTGCTATAAAACCAAATTTCATCTGGTCTCAGAAACTAGTTCAGGAAATTTTGCACGTTTTTGCTTCTACTATATAAAGTGGTTGTGGGAAGGAGAAGGCAGGAAGAGAAAAATCAGAAGAACATTTAAAAAGCTAGAATTCCTGGTATAAAAAGCCCTAGAAGTAAGAAAAGTTGGTGATTCTAATAACAAGTCCTTTAGAACATCCCTCGCTTAAAAATTTCAAGGCAATGAGACAAAGGAACAGAAAGATCAGAACCTAAAAGGCATTTCATTTCCTGTAAAATTCAGCAGTATACTTTAGATATGCAATGCCATTAAAATTTATTCTTAAAATGTACATAATTCAAGGAGTAAAAATACTATAACACTTTAAAAAGGACAAATACAGCAGCTTCTTACAATTTCTAGCAATATATATCATTTCCAAAACACAAATTTTCATTAAGACATTAGCAGGTCTCCACACAGGAAAATTGAAGGAACATTTCCATAATATAACAATAAATGCATTTTGATTTTATAATTATAGCTAGTTTTCATTTAATCCAAGCAATTAATTCAAATGAAATTCAAGCATCCTTGACTTTTGTGAATTATATGCCATAATAATTCCTCATGCACTCTTTGAAGAGTCAAGTATGTATGATTTCTTTGTGGAAAGCTGGTCAAATAGTGATGATTGAGAGGTTAACCAAGTAAGTAAGTGATAAAGTTTCCAAAAAATTCAGTGTAGGATTGGCATACATTTTATTTTAATTTTTAGATAGACACCTTTCATTCAGAATCACATTGAGTGCAGAGGATGTAATAAACCAAAATAATCTATGGTTATGGATTTTAGTATAAAAGTGAGGTATATAAAATTAAACTCTTCTAGGAATTAGAGAAATTCAAATCCAAACTACATTGCTATTTAATCTCATTCCAGTACGAATGACAATTATCAAGAATACAAGTAATTATAGCAAATGCTGTAAGAAAAAGTTTATACTCATACATTGTTGATGCGACTGGAAAATAGTCCAAGCACTTTGGAAAACAGTATGAAGATTTCTCTAAAAAGTAGGTATGAAACCACTATATCACCCAGCTCTCTACTCCTTGGTATACAGCCAAAAGATTTAAAATCAACATGATGTAATGATACAGTCTAATTAGAATTAATAGCAATATAACTCAGAATAGCCAAGTTATGGAACCAGCCTTTCAACAGATGAATGCATTGAGAAAATGTGATGTAGATACACAATGGAGTTTTTCTCAGCCACATTGAAGGATGAAATTATGATATTTACCAGTAAATGGATGGAAATGGAGAACATCCTATGTTAATTCAGACTCACAAAATCAAGGGCCAAATATTTTCTCTCCTATGTGGAAACTATAACAAAGTAATGTAAAAAAGGAGGGCAGATCGGACTTCATAAGGATAGAAGGAATATCAGTGGAATAGAAAGAGATGGAGGAGGAAAGTGGAGGAACAAGAGATGGAAAAGGGTAGGAAAATGAAGAATAAATTTGACAATATGACACTATCTGCATGTATTAATAAAACACAGTGAATTTCACCTTTATGTATATCCATAAGTTACCAATTAAAAATAGATAGATAAATAAATAGAAGGAAGACTAGTAGATTAGAGGAAAGGGAAAAGGTAGGAAAGAGGAGGCTCTGGTACTGATATGGAGCAAATTAAATTTCATATATGTATGATTATGTCAAAATGAACCCAAATATTATATATAACTATAATGCTCTGATAAAAGCATCTTCAAAGAGGAAGAGTAGATGGGAATAAATAGTCAACATGGAGAAAAAACATTTGACTACAAAATTATTTTTTATTGTGGTTTTACCCCTAAATGAACAGGAAAGCATAAGGAAGATTGAGCAGACAGTTGAGATGGTCTAAAGAAAATTTCAATTGGATTATCTTAGGTGTTATACTGGAAATAGGTAAGTAGAAAGAAGAACAGTTAGAGGCCATGGTAAAATCTTTCTTACTATTTGCATAGTGAAGAATGATAGTAGGTTGAGTGTTCTATAAATATTGACATCATATACTACTTTTTATAGCAAAACTATTTGTTTAAAAATAGTAATATGAGAAAATGTAAAGCATTAAGTTGCTTCCTCTTTATATTAACTTAAGCAACTTATAAAGATTTTTAACGTAAAGGTGAGTGTGCTTACATTCATATTGAACATAAATAGAAAAATAAAGTGTGTCATACCACCTTTTTTGTGTTTATATATAACACGTAAGAATAACTTAAAATTATATATAACACATAAGAATAACTTAAAATTATTGCTTAACAATTCATACATATTTTTCTTACTCAGAATTATTTTCTTTATTCTTTTTTGATTGTATACCTAACTCATATGATGCTACATTTAGAATGACAATACAGTTAATTCCTTCATCACTTTTTACTATAATCAAAAATCTATATTTTATCAGGAATATTAACAGAAACAGAAAATGTTAGACCATAAATATAATGTTCTAATAAAATGACATTCTGAGATATTAAAACTTTATAAAACAAAAATGGATTTCACTGGCCCAGCCATATCTCTGAAATAAAATTGAGGAACTTACTCTGCTTTGGGTAGAAGGACATTCCTGTGTTACTGTGACAATAAAAATACTGCCAGGTCTACTTGCCCTAACTGCATACCTGAGAGCAGTTTAGTCCTGCCTGATCAGTACTAGAAGAATCCCCTCAATCCAATTTCCATTTATATTTTTAACATTTATCCAATTAAGTATTCTACCTCTGATTGCTGCATACTAGACTATGATTCCATTAAGTTTTCTATTACTCATTATGCTTCAATATGTTAAATGTGTCTAAACAATAGACAAGCAACATGCTCAAATGGACAGCACAGTTCTTACTGTGGGAATTTTACATCATCTGGATTCCAGAGGATATAAAAAGACTCACCTGAAAAATTATCCTATCATTTACTGGTTCATGCCATCACAGAGTTTAGATCCTCATCAGGCCAACGGAATATTCATAGGACCACTTCTTGGGCCTGTGGAAATTGAGAGTGAACAAAAGATCCAGTGATCTGATTTGCATTAAAGAATGATTCACTTAAACATATTCATGAAAGGATATTTGTGACTAAGAGTCAAAACAAAAGACAAAAAAATGTGGAATGACTAAACTATTATCATAGTAATGGGAAAATTTTTTTCATGGAAGCCTTTATTGCATCAGAGCAGTCATTGTTTGAGTTCAATTATGCCAACATATGCCCTAAATCATAGTCATTTATTAGCAAATTTTCAATTATTGTGTATGTCTTAAGTGCTGAAATATCACCCTACATACTTCATTTGTTTGGTCCCTTTCCTTTCATTCTCATGTACCATTAACACATTCTGTTTATTCTATTGTATAAATATCATATGTTCTTACTTTTACCAACCTTCTTTCAACCTGAGAATCTATTTATCATTTAATTAAATTGAAAATAGTAATTTTAAAGATAATGTGTGTATATTTTGTTGCCAAATTTAGAGTGTGTGGAGGTTTTAGAATAAAATACGGTTTTGATGGCAGTGAACACTTATAATAATGTCAATTGCAGAAGTCTTCCAAATAAAATTAATAAAGGAACAAGCATTCTGTGACTATTCATTTCAACCATAGTTTGTCGTAAAAGGAAATGCTACTTATTTAAATGATAGGTCACAGAGCACAATGAAAACAGGTCAACAAAGAACAATCAGTAATTCATTTTTAGATCAAGGTTCTAACAGGAGGCAATGTGCTGAGAAGCATTTCATTTTCAAATGAAATCTTTCCACTTGAAGCCAAAGGTCAGCAAGCTAGCATTAGTTAGAGAGGTCTTAGCTGCATCAAAGTTAAATAACAACCAAAAGTCACCCATAGCAGTGTCTCTGATCCATCCATGTGTCCCCAAGGGCAGCAGGCCAAAGAAGATGAGATTTGTTAAAGGTGCCAACAAAAAATGCTTTGATCAGCAAGCATCTTGGGGCCTAGATTTGAGGATAAGAAATATTTTTGATTCACCTCAGAGAAGAAAAAAAATTATTTAAGCTTACCTGCCTGCTGAAGTTAATTTATATATCTGAAACTGATCTATCTTTAATCATGTAAAGCAATTAATTATTGTAAAATTTAGAATGAAGGTGTTTCACAGAAAACATGAGAAACTTTGTATTCTGTTAAATGGCTGTTGTCGTGATACAATATCCTAAGGCATAGCATGACTTCTCCACATAATGTACTTCCATAAGATGGGGATCCTAATTAGAATAAGACATACTTCATGTTTGCATAAATATGTCAAAATATAATCAACTGTTATGAAAAACTAAAAATAACAAATAAAATTTAAGCCAGGTGTGGTGGTGCACTCATGGAATCCCAGCAGCTTGGGAGGCTGAGGCCTGAGGATCATGAGTTCAAAGCCAATCCCAGAAGCTTAGTGAGGTCCTAAGCAAGTTAGTGAGACCCTAAGGGCTGGTGATGTGGCTCCGTGATTAAGGACCTCTGCGTTCAATCCCTGGTACCAAAATAAATAAATAGAGAAAGAAAGAAAGAAAGAAAGAAAGAAAGGAAGGAAGGAAGGAAGGAAGGAAGGAAGGAAGGAAGGAAGGCCTTTTAGATGAATGTTTTAAAAGTGAAAAGTCTGTGTAAAAAACTTTTCCATTCTGTTGAAAATATGAATACTAGATCCAAGGTTGGAACTGTAAAAGAAATAAATATTGATTTCCCTTTATCTGTGGTCAATAGAAGCAGCAGCCTTCATTTGCTGAATATTTATTTTTTACAATTGAGATTCCATTTTAATTGTGGGTTTTTTAAATTTTTTTAGTTGTTGATAGACCTTTTTTTAAAATTTATTTATATGTGGTGCTTAGAATCAAACACAGTGCCTCACACATGGCAAACAAGTGCACTACTGCTGATCCACAGTCCCAGCCTTATAATTGTGTTCTTATTATTTCATTGATCTATCTTTTGGAAAAGTAATTTGGATCATGTTTTTTTGACAAACAAGACCAAAAAAAAGAGAGAGAGAGGTTGAAATTAATGTACCACTGCTTATAGAAAGCTCCGTGGTCAAATAATTCTAATTTTGGCTTTACTATCCTTGACTCTGAAGGATTTATTTAAAGCAAGTTGTGGAAAACTATGCTGTTTTTTTGAGTAAATCAAACTACAGAATTATGCATTTTGTAGTTTATATATGAGTAACTGGAACCAGAAGCTTCTCAAAATATTTCATATGAATGAGTTTTAAAATCCCATTTATTTTATTCCTGGCTATATGCATGCTGTAGTGTTTGTGGGCAGGTGTTATGAGTGTAGTTATTAGTTAATGTTAACCATCACTGGACAAATTATCCAAGGCAGTTATGGGCATGAGTATTTACTTTGTTATCACTGTCATATGCAAATCTTACTTGACAATTCAGGATAAATATTAAGACAATATTTATCTAACCTGCCAGGCTCCAGTTAATTCGCATGCCATGTGGATGAGTTTTCAAAATCCATTCAATTGCAAAATAGTCCAAGAAATTGCACAAATTCCGGGAAAAAATCAATATATTGTTACAAAGTTTTTTTTAAACACTCATTTTGCATATTCTGAAAGAGAAATGTAAAAGCAGTTCATGAAAGAAAATATTAGATATTTACACTAGTGTTGTTTACTCAATCCTTCTCTAAACAAAACAATTTGGAGAACATTCTAAAAATGTAACTTGCTCAAAATGTTGATAAGTGTTGTTTCAAATATTTCAGCAGCTAATAATGTTTGATTTCTTTGTAAGACTTTATGATAAAGTACATTCAAGAAAATATAGTGCATTAGAAACATTTCATCATAATTTTCTTTAAAAATGCTAGAGAATGTTATAAATTTGTTTTTAAAATTTGAGGACTATTGATGAACTCTGTGTATCAATTTTCAAATCTAGAACATAAACTTAGCTTCAGATTCACATATCACATAACTGTGAAGCTTTAATGTGCTCATAAAATTCTAAAGGTGCTCAAGGATAATTTTGATAGAACATAATTGTGGTGGTCATATGAATTAGGAATGGGTTAGGATACAAGAAAATACTAATAATTTGATACAGTTAACCTGTGTATAATGAAGAGAGTGGGAGAGAAAAAAATTATGAAATATTTATAACTATTTAGATAAATATGATGTTTGTATGTATAAACAGGAGCTTTACAAGAAAGTTAAAATTTCAAAGTAAATGCTATGCTGACCCTGACTGAAAACAGCATGAATATTTTAAAGTCATTATGCAATTTCAATACAGATATTGCCAAATCTATACTTTGGAAAACATAATGACTAATTTATTTGATGAAACTTTATCTAACATAGGAAAGAAAAATCTATCTGAAAATATAAACTGAGCATGACCATCTTTGTCTTTTCCTTATAAATACATTCCTTCTGTGAATTAATCTACAGGACAAATAAAGTGATCAATGATGCTTTTAATTACTTATTAATTTTGACATCAACATTTTCTCCACATCAAGAATAATCACTAATTTATTTTAATGATTGGATTTTCTCATCTAAAGATTACAGTGGTCCTTACAGTGAAATATTCTCTATGATTCAGATTTAAAAACAGTTGCTTTATGCAAGACATCCAAAATATAAAACTAAATATCAAAGATAATTTTAAATGTCTTTTAAATAAAAAGTTAAAAGGAAAGGGGTATAGCATGGATTGTATGTATATATTTTAATATTAAATTATATATACATATTTTATGGTAGAACATATTTTTATAGATTATACATACATTTCTCTGTTTTTATATACACAAATAATTCTTTTAAAATTTTCCTTATGTAAACATTCTTTATTATGTACAAACAACTAAGGACTTCTTTTAAGTGGTATTAAGTTTTATTCTTTTATACATGTGTGGGCATACAAATTCAATACTTATTCATGCACATGGTTTGAAAGTACTTAAAAATTTACACTATATTTATTTAATATTATCTTTGCTGCCAGGTTATGAAAACACATAACCATACTAATAGCACCTTCATTCTTGGTCATGTTTGACGGAGATCACATTTGTCTATGTCCTTATTTGACATCATTATAAATGAGCATAATGAAGAAAGAAGCAATGGTATGATATAATAGGGAAATGGAAGGCACTGAATTATATAAAAAACAAATGGGAATAGATTCACCCCCTCCACTGGAAGAAATTATATGGGTGTGGGTAATACCATAAAAGAATATTAATTAGATAAGAAAAGGCCTGTTAGAAGGAAGCTTTGGGGGGATTGAGAGAAAGATTTGATTAATTTGGGAAAAGATTTTCGTTTTGAATTGAAAAGTTATCAACAAACTATTGCATTGTAATAAAAGCGCTTATTTTGCCCCCAGTGACAAATCTACTGTGGGAGCCCTAGGAGGATTAATGAGGAGTAATTTTACTGAACTGCTTTTAGAACACTACAGGTGATGATTAGACAGGAAAAGCAAGATCATACAGATACTCTCTGTAATGACCAAGCAATTTTCTTCTTTCCAACGTGGGAATACATTAGTTACAAGATACAGATTTCCATCACTGTTAAGGCACAATTCTGAAATTCCAAATAAAACTCTAGGTCTTTTTAAAGTAAGAACAAATGATTTATTCTGATCAGGGCCAAGGGAACAGAGAGCAGACCGGTCTGCAGCCCAAGACACTGAATGCAGATAAACCACAAAGAAGGGGGCAGGTGAGACAAGTACAATCATAAGTCATAAAAGTGGAAAATACCAACTAACGGGTCAGTCTTAGAATTCATACTTCTTGTATCTACTCAGAACAGCTCCATAGATTAAAGACATTGTTGTCAGGGTACAAGTGGGTGGGGGTGTCAGCTTTTATGCAAGTGGGCTCTTTCAGGAAGGGGGACCACACCCCATGCAGGGTAAAATGTCCAAGCAGAATGGGGTCAGCCTGACTTAACTTTCAAATCAGCCCATAACATTGCAAAGGCAAAAAACTGGAAACAATAAAGGGATCAGTGATCCTAAAACAGGTACAAAACATAGTAAAACAAACTCCATTAACTAAAACTTGAGAGTCATCCTTGTCCCCTGTACCCAGGCAGCAGCAGAAGCATTGCTGAGCTCTGAACTACATTTAGAGTCACTGGATAAAATCTGTATAAAATCAGGGATACCCAGAAAAACAGAACTTATTAAAATGTGTGTGTGTTTGTGTGTGTGTGTGTGTGCATGCGCATTTGTGTAGGTATGCATGCTTTATTATTAATCAATACAATGTGGAAATAGTTAAAAAAAAATAACTGTGTTCTTCAACACATGGCATGTTCATTTTCCTTGATTTAAAAGTAAGAAAGAAATAGGAACAGGCTTTTTTTTTTTTAAGTTTGGTTCTTATTTTCAAAAATAAAGAAACAGAAATGCAATAAGTCTGCATACTTTTCCCAATACTAAACAGGATGATCATAAAGATTTTACAAAATCCATTGCTGTTGTCATTGTTCATACAAGTAAGTGGCAATAGTTTTGTTTAATTTAGCAAAAGATATAAGAAAGAAATTAGATAAATAGTGGAAGAAGAAGGAAAAGTGAGAAATTTGTCCCTTGAGGATGGGAGCCCAGGAATACATGTAGTGTCAGGTAGCCAGGACTGAGGTTCATTCTCCTAGGGACTTTGTCTTTTGTGGGAGGGCCCAGCTGCAAACATGTACATTTTTCTATTACTAAAAGTTTCATTGTTGGGTGGGCAAAAACCATAAACAACTCATCAATACCTGTTTTAGTAGATGTAAATATAGAATTCTAAACCCATGTTTGGATGAAAATTTTATTGCATTTTCTTTTAACATTCCACATGGTCAACAATTATTAATTAGTTTCTTTTCCAATTAGGAATGGAGGATTTTTGTCTATTACCCATTGACTCTCAACTACTCTCTACAATGAAGTATTGACTCAAAATGTACTTGAACCTTCTTGACAGTGAGAATTGTAGAGTCTGCAGTAAATGAAAAACCAAAACTCATGCCCTCAAAATGTCATTGAGAATGAATGACACATAGAATTGTAATTTAATCTCCATGTTTTCAGTGTTATTCCATCTCCATAACTTCTACTTTAGGAGTCTTCATATAACTCATAAATAGAGAGATACCCTGACCTTACATTGTCAATATACTTCATGAATAGAGGTTATAAGATAATGAAATTTAAAATATCCAGAGCCAATATTTTTCCTCCCAAAAGTTTTTGCCTCTAATTTCTGAAAGCTAGTTTTAGCTTGATTTTTATAATACTATGCACATATTTACAATTAAATGCTTTTCATGGTATTTATCATTAAATTCCATATGATTGACAGATACAGGAATTAGAAAAATACTTTCCACACTGCTTGAATTCGTTGTTTGTAGTGATAACTCTATATGCATGATACAAAGCAACCTTGCTTCTCTATATAAGTAGGGCAATGAACCACATTTTCTCTTTCCCAAACTAGATATTTGAAGTACTAAAAAACTTGGGACAAAACTTATTTGGAAATAGAATCTTTGTAGATAAAATTAGTTAAGACAAGATCATATTGGAGTTGAGTGGGCACTAATCCAATATGACTGGTATTTTTAGAAGAAGGTAGCCATTGAAGCCAAAGGGAAGCATAGGAATAAAGGCTTATGGGAACAAAGGCAGAAATTGGAGTTTAACAGCTTTAAATTGGGAAGGTCAATGATTGTGAGTAAACCACCCAGGAATTGAGAAGGAAGTAGTCCCTGATATTTTTCAGAAGCAGGTCCTGCCAGCATGTTGATTTCAAACTCTTCACTTTCACAACTACATGACAATAAATTTCTATTTTTTTTTAAGATTTACTTTTTAATTGTAGTTGTACACCTTTATTTTATTTATTTTTATGTGGTGCTAGAGATAGAAACCCAAGCCTTGTACATGCCAGGTGAGCTTTCTACTGCTGAGCCACAACCCCAGCCCAAATTTCTATTTTTTCTTAAGTCATGTTATTTTTTGGCAGTTTGTATATCAGCCATAGGAAACTGGTATATGGCAATTTGTAAATCAATGGATGTGTAACTGATGTGATTCTGCAATCTGTGTATGGGGTGAAGGTGGGAGTTCATAACCCACTTGAAACAAAGTGTGGAATATGATATGTCAAGAAATTTGTAATGTTTTGAACAACCCACAATAAAAAATTAAAAAAAAAAAAAAAATACATAGATCACCAGATATATTGGGCAAAATTAGAACCAGAAGTGATTCTTATTAAATGCATACCTATAAAAAAGGTATTAAGTGACAAGACTCTCATTTATTAAAACTGACCTTATTATATAGACCTTACACATGATAAGCAATTGCAAAATACTAACCACATTATTACCAAAATAATTTACTCAGTTTCTACTAAACCCTGAACCCTATGGTAAGTCATCCTGCAGAATATTCTCCTGAAGTCTCAGAGCAGAAGAGTTGATACAATCACAATTCTCATCAAAAGTCAGTGGGCAGGTATCTTGAAACAAAGATAGAATTTCGTATACTTTTCCCAAAACAATATAACTTTTATCCTTGGATCTATTTTCAGTCTCTTACTATGACCTGCAAGATTGTTCAACTCCTGGGTCTTTTGGCTTTTAGTTCTCTCTTTTTACTCTCCCTCTGTTTGATCTCCAGTATATTAACCAAGTTTCATCTTCTAAATTTTGTCACTTTGTTAATATCTGTGCTTCCAATAAGCCTGTTATTAAGATTTTTTTCTTGTAGGAGGGGTTGGTTTACCACATCTTCATCCCTAACCAGTAATCAGAGTAGGTTGTATTCTCTTATTTTATATGTTTCCTATAACTCTGCTATTTCTCTTGAATGATACTTGTCATATCTTTCATTCCCAAGGGACTTTAATTTGTACTTTATTTACATGTGAGAATCCCATACATGTAAATATGGGCACACATGACCAATTCAATAAAAATTTGTCAGATTATGGGGACCTCTGGCAACAGAAAGATAATTTCTTCTATTATCTTTAGATAAGTGTGAAAACTTTGGATATCTTTTAATAAAAAGGGAGGCATATGCAAAAAAAAAACCCACCAATTCTGTCATGATCAATTATATGTTAATATTATTATATTTACATGGCAGAATTAAATAATAATTATTTTCAAATTTGATAATATAAATACCAATTCTGTAAATTTTATACTTAATTCATTTAAATTATAAATCAATATAAAGATCAGAAAATTTGAAAAATATCATGCTTTAATTAATCATCCCATCAACATTATGCCACACATAACTCCCATTGCCATAGTCCGGCTGGGCTAAATAACCGAGAGGTGACCAGCAATTTGAAGGTTGAAGCGGGAACTACTTTATTGCGAGTGAACTCATCAGGAACTGAGCAAGAACTCAAAGTAGCGGGCACCCGAGGTAGCAGGAGACGCTTCTCTGCCAGGGGAATGGTTGAAAGGTGACCCTGCTCTGGGATTAGGGCAGCTCCGGGATTAGGGCGGATCCTGCTGGGATTAGGGCAGACCTGCTGCCTCCGGTGCCAGCTACTTTGGAGTTCCCCTTGAGTTCTCGCCTGGTTCTGGGAGAATTGGCACGTGGAGCCCGGTGGAGGGAGTGTGTTCCCAGGAAGTGTGTGTAGAGTGCCGGTGAGAGTGCGGGGAATAAAGAGTTGCTGTTTGAACCTACAAGGCTTTGTGGCAGCTCGGTTATTTGTGCCCAGCCAGACTGCGGCAAAAGGTCAAACTCAAAATTCTCCAAATGTACCAAAATTTTTTTTCCCTCAATTTTCAAATTTATTTTACTTTTTAAATTGAAAACACCACAAACATATTCTAAACAGCAAGTTTCAAAAGAAAAAAAATACCAAAATTTTCACTATGAAATTCAACCAACATAAAACAAAGTTACTTTACTGACATATTACTTTTTGTTTTTATGGTTAAAACGGAGATAATAGGGCTAGGAATGAAAACCTAACAAATGACAAACTTCAATTCAATGCTATCAAGTTCTACATATGATGGATTATTCTTTTCCTTTTTTCATCTTCTATATTTTATACAAAGCTTAACATAAATTTAATAGAGACAATAGATTATTCCATCTTTACTGGAAGTGAAACCCATGCTTCCTCTCCAACATGTATAGTAGGCTGGTTTATGATAAGCATGTTCTTTAAAAAAGAAAATAAATCATTTTTATGGGAGTTGCCCTCATGTTTATTTCAGATGCCAAATGCTGAGAAGAACCCTATGTGCGGTAATACATGTGGTTACATAACTGAAACTGAGGAAATCTTCCTTTTGCTAGACAGCAAATCATTATAGTATGCATTACTGGATGATTCTCCCTAGTGTGTTTCATTATCAGGAGATTTGTGTAGTCAATGCAATGGATTAATAAAATAACTTCTCATATTAAGAGATCAAAACTCACATTATTTGTACATTTTATATATAAAATAAGTGGATAATTATTTGATGCTATTGAGTTGACTTTTCATCCTCATTCAGCTTCAGGGGAAGCGTAGTTCTGATTGATGTGTTTTCCTCTCTAAGTTATAATTAAACATTATTAATTTAAAAATTGTAGTTGCATTTAAGTATTTGGGAACTTACACTGATAATTTCTATTTGAATGAAATTTGAAATTAAAAATAAAAGTCTATTCTTTAAAAGGGTTTATTATGACCATAAAATAATTATTTAAAAAATATTAGATATGGAACACAAAAGGTGAGAAAATATTCTTTCTCAAAGATACATTTTAAATTAAATTCAGAGAAGAAGGGTTAGAAAATATTTGAGAATCCATTTAACACAAATGGCTCAAGGATTTTTTCCAACAATTGATAATAATAAAACATGGATAAATTTTGTCACAAATAGATAAAATTATATTCACATAAATATCTTTCAAACTAACAAAATATTACTTCACTTTGATTTAACTAACATTTTTTCCAAGATACATTAAATGTCTAGATATTTTTTAACATTAAAAAAGTGCTTACACATAGGGTAGATGACTCATTTCATCTCTTTCATTTCATCTCTTTTTTTCATTAAAGGAGGATTTGCAAGTGATTTTTGTTAAAATAATATTCATGCTATAATGTTTATAGATGTTGAGTAAAAGTATTCATAACACTCAAAAGCTGTGTCATAAATCCCAGAACTCTATGAAAATAACTTTATTAGACTCCATCTAATATAAAGGATAATTTCCACATCTTAGAATTTATAATCCATGGCACTGTATCAGTGGAGGAAAACAGATGATAAGAGATATAATTAAAAAGATTAAGAAAGCATTCATTTTTACCAAGGGATGACAGGTTTTTTTTTTTTTTTCATTTTTCCTACTTAAAAATGTATATTTAAATTGTGCATATAAACACCTAGTCTGTATATATTGCCATGTGAAAGATATGACAAAAAAGAAAACCAAAGAATAACTGATAATTTTGAACAGTTCATAATAAATTTAAAAATTAAACACAAAACATAATTTTAAATAGCCATTCAAGATAATTCTTGAATAGGGTCAAATATTCAATAACTGACAAGTTCTACAAACATTTTCAAAAGAGTGGCAAAACTTGCTGGCCTGATTAGTTCAGGAAAGGATTAGTTCAGAAAAAAAAGAGATGATACAGACTTTACCCTAAGGATGCAGGATAAAAAATAATAAAAGAGCAGCAGCAAGAATCACTTGAACATAGCAAATACTGAGATACATCAAAGGCATAATTTTTCCTAGGAGTTCAAATGAAATAATGAAGCTATAATCACTTAGCTTCTGCGATAACCTGAATAATGTCTCCCTAAACAAGTCCAAGTTTTAGTTCCTGACCTGTATATTGTTGCCTTATGTGGCACAAGAGACATCACAGTTGTGATTAAATTAAGAATGATGAGATAAAGAGATTATCCTTTATTATCCAGATAGGCTCAGTGTAATCACAGAGCCCTTACATGTGGAAAGGAAGAGGGCTAGGGTCAGAAAAAGTGAGGTGGGGACAGAAGACATGAGCCAAGGAATATGGAAGACCTCTGGTGACTGAAGAAGGCAGGGAAGTGTAATATATCATCATAGCCTGTAGGAGGAACCAGCCTTTGTAACATCTTCACATTAGTAGAAAGAGACCGATTTTAAATGCTTGACTTCTAGAACTGTGCTGTATTAAGACTCTCAGAATTTGGTAATTTGTTACAGCAGAAGTACAAAACTAATATAGGATCATTCACTCTTACACATCCTGAATTCCTGCATGATTTTGGTCCTTTGTAGATTTAAACCTTTGAGGGAAAAAGGGAATGATTGATTGAAAGGACAGATAATGAAAAAGATTCATGATAGTTAATCAGTTGTTTCACTCAAAATTAGTTAAAATTAGCTAATATATGATTTTGTATTAATATGCAATGTTTTATATTTTAGTTCTGACTACCTTACACCTCTGACATCTCATTTCTTTGCAAGTGTGCACACATGCGCGCGTGCTTTTTCAACCTATTATTGTATGCCTTAAGCTTTGGACTTCCTCATCATATTAATGATACTATACCATGTTTGGGTTTTTCATTGTTTTTATTTTTCTGAACACAGTGATATTGAATCAACATAGGTTTTGTTGAGGGCCACAGACAAGTCAAGATGGAGCCTGGCACTTTGCCAGGAGGAGTGGTTTGAGAAGTAATGCCAGCGAGCCATTAAGATGATGGAGATTCCTTAATGAGTGACTGCTGTGTCTACATTATGTCAATTAAGTTAAGCTGTGTATAATTTTTAAGATGATGAGGATTGCTTAATGACTGATTGCTGTAACTGGATGATGCTAAATTGAGTCAAGCTGTGTATTCAGTTAAGTATATATACCTCTGCTGTCCTACAATAAAGCGGCTCCCACTGTATCAATCTTCACAAGTTGCTTGTCACTCCCCTGGTTATTTTGCCCAGCCAGACTGCAGCAGGTTTTATCTTTTATTATATAGATAATATAAGTTTCAATGCTTATTAAATAAATGAATAATTCAAATAACCAGATTAAAATAAATCTAGTCAAATTGCTACAGATTTTCAGAGATCTAAAAAGAAAAAAAAAAGTTCCAAGTTTACATAAAAAAGGCAAAGAAATAAGAAATAAAAGAATTAGGAATTATTATGATATAGATGTGAGGTTTCCCCCAAAACTCACGTGTAAGACAATGCAAGAAGTTTCACAGGAGAAATGATTGGGTTGGGAGAGTCTTAAACCAATCAATGATTTAATCTGTTGATAGGGACTACCTGAGTGGTAACTGAAGTGGTAGGATGTGGTTGGAGGAGGTGGGAATTGGGGCTTGGCTTTGTGTATATATTTGTATATGGCCCTTGACTTTCTCTCTGCTCTCTGATCAGGATGTGAGCTGATTCCTTCTGCAACACGATCCTGCCTTGGTGTTCAGCCCTGTGGTCCAGACTTCTATGAACTAAGACCTCTGAAACTGTGAGCCCTTAAATAAACCTTTTCTCCTCTACAATTGTGTTGGTTGGGTGCTTTAGTCATAGCAGCAAAAGAAAAAGCAGACTAAAACAGGGATGTATTTAACTGGAAGGCAAAAATATTACTTTGTGTCATGAGCTCAGAAGAAATGATTTTCATTAATAGAAACATATATGTGATATTCATTGATAGGAATATCATATAAATACTAACTTTTTCTTCCTATAAACTGTAGTTTTTGTGTATTTATTCATTGTTTATGTGTATTTTTCTAACCATAGCAGAATATTTTGATATAAATATTTATTCTCCCTACTTTTATTCTTGGTGATTCTTTCCTACTCATAAACCTTTGTATTTCAAATATAAATTGTGAACTTGAAATTTATTACAGAAAGAAATATTTAAATTCTTAGTATTAAATTTCTAAGTGACTGAAACTCGTTTTAAAGATAATGGTCTTGACAAACTTTTTTTTAAAAACCAAGAGCCATTTTGTAAAAGAGAAATAAAATTTTCACTCCCAAATTTTGAAAGTCTCAAAATATCACATCACAAATTTTATACCATAATAAACCATACATGCTGATCTAACTCCCTGTTGAACTAAGCCTCAAATGATAATTACTAGTACTCAATTACAATGCAAACCATCTTAGAATTCATAGCTATATTATATGTGAAGTTTTCCACTGAAACTATCATAAAACTAAATCTGCCTTAAACAATATCAGTGTCCTATTGGTGCACATATCTGAAAGGTCTGGAAGAGTATAGGCTGCAATCAAGGGTTCTCTTTATGTCTTTCATATGGGATGGATGCTTCATTTGAAGGCTACCTCCCTTTCTTTTTAGAGGTCAATTGCCTGAGGCTTTTAAAGACTGTATGATTTCTTTGTTTATAATTGGCCATCTGTAAAAGATACATATCCCTTTTCATGAATTCTCAGAAGACAGAAGAATTTTCTTTTCATAAAACTTCTGCCAGGTTATCATTAGAATTAGTCCTGAATGGGTTATGGATGCTAAATTAATATTCTAACCAAAATGGGTGTGTACATTCTGCTTACCTAGGGTCATATTGGGGCTTTGGAACTGGACTTGGAGTAAATTTTCTTCTTTAGTACTTGTGCTGAATTGGAAATATCCAACAGTGTGGTAGAGAGAACTGCTACTAGCTTGCAGCAGGTAAATACTCAGAAATGTTATCAATTAATTGAAATCAATCAGCATGCAAGTATTTATGACACTAAAGTCAGCAAACATGTTAAAGTAAGAGTTTGGGATTTTCATTGGTCTGTTTTTTCTTTCTTTCTTTTTTTTTCCCCCAGCACACCCATCTGCCAGAACATTATTGGGTCGTTAACTGCAACACTTTAAAAATAAGAACTATCAACAACAATAAGAATAAGTTTCAAAATAAATATATAATGTGAAAGAAGCCTGACTCTACTAAAAAATGTAAAGCCATTGTACAGTTCCAATTATAATGGATTCTAGTGAATACTAACTTTTTATCTGTAGTGATAGAAAGCAGGGTTAGAAATGTAACTCCGTGATAGAGTGATTGCCTAGCATATGTGAGCCAGTGGGGTTAGTCCCTAGCTCTGGAGGAAAAAACAACAACAAAAAGCAGATCAATACTTCACCTCAATTATTGCATGTCCAGAGAAATTACAAGAGAATTTTGGGGGGTGCAGATATGTAAATTATCTTGATTATGTTGATGATGTAATGGGTATTTACATATTTATAATCATCAAATAAAGGAATTTTATAGTAAGTAAGTAGACCTCACTAAAGCTATTTAAAAAATAATTAAAGCAAAAAATAAATAAAGAAGAAAAAGATGAAGACACCATGAAGAAAGTTAAAAGTCAAGACATAAACTGGAAGAAAATAATTTCAAATTATATATCTGAAAGTGAATTTGTATACACAATATACAAATAAACATACAAACTATATAACTGGACAAACTGATATTAACAGAATAAAAAAATTATAGTGCACATTTCACTGTAGAAGTTATATGGTTGGTTAATAATCACATAAAACTATTCTTATTACTCATTAGGAGAATTCAAAATAAACCAAAATGAGCTACTAGTAGAAAGTGATTAGAAAGCCTGAAATTCTAAAGAAAATTTTCCTTATGAGGGCTGATGTAACCGAGTGGCTTAAACAAGAGAAAATCATTGTTTAGCATATTTGGAAGTTGTAAGTCTAAGATCAAGGTGTCACCAAGGTAGATTCCTTCTGACAGTTGTGAAGGAAACATCTTCTCAGTCCTTTCCCTTCATCTCCACATGGTCATGACTCCCCTTCTTCTTCTTCATCTTCTTCTTCTTCTTCTTCTTCTTCTTATTATTATTATTATTATTATTATTATTTTGCTGTGTGTGTATATTCAGTTTTCCCCGTTTTATAAAAACAATAGTGATACAGGGTTAGGGATCACCATGGTAACTACATTTTAACTTGGCCATCTGTTGAGGCCCAATCTCCAAATACCATCACATGTGCTGGGGACATCATTTAACACATAACACCAATAATATCAATAGTTGGTATAGATGCAGATAATCTGGAGCACTTATATATTTTTGGATGGAATGTAAATAATATAGCCCCTTATAAAACAATATATATTTTTAAAAATTTCTTGAAAAATTAAATGTGATCTTACCTTACTACTTAGCATTTTGACTCCTAGGAATCATTCATATCTATTAAAGATAAGTGGAAACTCATATTTACAAAAATTTATGTATGTGAATAAATTATAGCAGAATTATTCAAACTGTACATATATTTCATAGCATCCCAAACTGGACACTACTCAAATGAACATCCAAAAATGTTATGTCTACCTAATAAAATACTATTTGACAATTAGATTAACATAAATGACATGAATGAACAATTTACATGCTACATAAATGTCAGAAAAATATAGAATTTCATTCATATTTAATTTACCAAACAGCAAATTTGTAGAAAATGAAAGCAGATGATTGATTGTCATGATTTAGAGATGAAGTATATCCCAAACTCATGTGTGAGACAATAAAAAAAAAATTCAGAGGTAAAAGGATGAGATTAAGAGTGGTATAACCTAATTAGTAGATTAATCCACTAGTATGGATTAACTGTGGGCAGGTAGGGTGTAGAAGTATATCCCAAACTCATGTGTGAGACAATAAAAAAATTTCAGAGGTAAAAGGATGAGATTAAGAGTGGTATAACCTAATTAGTAGATTAATCCACTAGTATGGATTAACTGTGGGCAGGTAGGGTGTAGCTGAAGATAGGTCATTAGGGGCATGTTGTGGGGTTTATATTTTATCCCTGGTGGTGCAGCTGTCTCTTTTGCTTCCTGATTGCCATGTTCTGAGCTGTTTCCCTTTGCAAGAATGTTCTGTTCTGTAAAGAGATGTGAAGTTGGCTCACCATGGACTGAACCTCTGAAACCCGAACCAAAGTAAACTTTTCCTCCTTTACAGTGTTCTTGTCTTTTTTTCACAAGATGATTAAAACGAAAATTGATATGGAGAAGTAAGGTCTTAACTGTGGCTAAACTGACAACATAGTTAAGAAGAACTTGACTGTGCTTGTGAGATTTCAGAGGAGGATTCTATTAGACATCAGACTAGGCGCCACTCATATTGTATTGTGACAAAGAAATTTTCCACATTTTGCCCACATTCTGAGACTTTCTGTGAAGGTGAATTTAAAGATGACATACTATTTAACCTAGTTATGGGAATTTCAATGCAGCAAAGCATTCAGGGTATTGGTAAGAGCTTTTAGCCAAGACTACTGTCAACATTAGGAGCAGAAAGAATAGCAGAAAATTTTGAAAAATTTGAACGCTGGCCATAACAGTGGGAGTGAAACTAGGGCTCAGGAAATTATGGTTGTTAAAGGGAATCTAGACACACTAAAAAGATGCTTATGTACTATACAGAGACAATAAGAAAGATAGTTTGTGGGCATCTCAGAAACTGGAAAGACCAAACCTTCTCAGATTCAACCGGTATAAAAGTAAAAATGATTTTGAGAAGTAACCTTGGGTTTTGTGTTTGGGGGCACCAAGCTTTCATAGGGAGGGTAACAAAATTATTTCATCTTGATCAACCACCCAGGCACTCAGAAGGTGCTGCAGCCATGGTCCCAGGAGACTTGGCTAATGTTTGAGATGGCAGCAGACCTTGGCATCATCTACAACTTGGTGGGAGTTCTTCAGGAATGCAGGATTCTGGAGTTAGGGGACCATGAAGGCTTGCACCAATATTGCAGAGGAAGGCCTAAGAAGCCTGGTAAAGTATAGCTAGGTTGGAATCCCTGAAGGTTGGCCCTGAAAGGGTGATGCATGATGATGTGAGAAGGAAGCCAAAAGTAACAGAGACACTCAAGATTAAGAGATGTCAGCGACATGCCATATCTGCTGAGTAAAGCTCCAGGAACTAGTAGAAACAAACCAGGATAGAAACCATATGGACTGCAACTGGGAAGACCATAAAGGCAAAATTGCACAATTTCTTTGGAGAGAGAATCATAATACAATGTCATGTGCCCTAGATGCTGTATAGGTGGAGCTAGAGGATTTGTTTACTCATCTGGACCTTAGTCTTGCTTTCATCTCATCCCTTCTTTCTATTTCTCATTCTTACTTTTGGAGTGAAAATGTTTACCTGTGCTTGTATATTGGAGATATATATCTTTATTTTTATTTTCACAGTTGAGATGTTGGACTTGAACTTTTGGGAAATGATAAAATTGTTAAGACTATAGGGACTCTTGGAAATGTACTAAATGTGTCTTGCATTGTAAGGTGGGCATGAGCTTCATGGGGCCAGGGACAGAATATTATGATTTAGATATGAAGTATCCTCCCTCCAAAATCTCAGATGTTAGACATGCAAGAATTTTTAAAGGTAAAATACTTAGATTATGTAAGGTACAACCAAATCAGTGGATTAATCCACTGATATTGATTAATTGGGTGGTAACTGTAGGCAGATAGGGTTTGATTGGAGAAGGTAGGTTACTGGCGGTATGCCTTTGGGATTTATATTTCATTCATATTGAGTAGTGTGCTCTCTCTAATTCCTTATGGTCATGCCGTGGGCTGCTTTCTTCCACCATGCCCTTCTACCATGATGTTCTACTTCACGTGTCCCATAGCTATGGAATTGGCTGACCATTGCTAAGCCTCTGAAACCATAAGCCAAGAAAAAGATTTCCTCCTCTACATTGTTCTTGTCAGAACTTTTGGTCTCAGTGATGCAAAGCTAACTGAAACAAGGGTTGTGTTGACTGGTATAGTGACATGGCTACAGAAAAAGAGAAGCATAGAAATAAAAGGTGGCAAAAAGTTTATGATATATCTATTGAAATATAAAGGGTAGAAATTCATAGGAGAAAAGGGGAGTTAGAAACATAGATTTAGAAATGGAGGTGAAAATAGAAGCAGAGTAAGTGATACAGATAAAAATAGAGTGATGAATAAGAGCAAGATTTTCATTAGGGAAAACGAGTAGGTTATTCTATAGGAGCACAGTGTTCATTCCAATAATTAGTGGTAAATATTTTTTGAAAAAGAAATATTTCATTGGTAGACTTGAATGCCACAGTATGTAATTTGAGCTTTTCCCTCTGCACACTTAAATCATTTAGGTGTTTTTGAGTCAGGAAATAGTACACTGAAATTGGTGATTTAAGAAAATAAATTTAGGAGAATAATTTAGAAGATCAAGTCTTTTAAAAAATCTGTTATATATTTAGTAAGGTCAAATGACTCAGGAAGATTATTCAAACAAGTTCAATCATTTCATGAAAAATTCACTTACTATAATATATTCTTCAAGCTTGGAGAGGCACAAGAAGCATTTTCCTTAGGTATGAAAGAATGTTACAGCATACTTCTGCTATGTAAAATGCATTTTGTCTGTGGAAAATATAATACGAAGCCCAACAAATTTTCATTTCTGCTTACTACCCACCATATCATAAGACTACCAAGGAGATACACAGCTAACACTTGAAAATCAATAATATTTCAATGATATCCACCAAATACTGCTTATACTATAGGAATTTCCATTGTGGATAGAAAATTTCTATCCATCTATACCATATTTTTTATGTAATTAAAAATAAATGTAAAGCATTATGGTCACAGTAAGTATACACATAAGGAAACATTTACTTCTCTCCCCAAAATCATTATTTCTATGGATTAAAAAGTCTTAAATATAGTACTTAAATATTTATTTTATGATATAATTATCACCTTTCATATTCTACTCTAACATCTCAGTAAACATTGTCAGTTAAAGTCATTTGCATTTTTAATTCCTCACCAACCATAAGAGCAAGGTGACTGGATCTGTTTTTTTTTTTTTTTTAACTTTGTTTACCAGCCTTTGAACAAACATAGGATTCAAATTCAATCCTGTATTGGGAAATGCTATTTTGAACAATGATAAACTGCACATATGACAATGATCCTGTAGAATATTATGAAGCTGAAAAATTCCTACTACCAATTGACATGAAATTCATCATAATGTTACAGCACATTGTGTTATTCACATATTTGCGGTGGTAACTGGTGTAAACAAGTCTACTGCATGGCTTGTCATTTAAAAGTATAGCAAATCATGATAGTGAATTATTATGTTACTGGTTTATGTATTTACTGAAGTATATTTTATTATAATTTAGGGAACATTTCTATTTATTTAAAAAAGTAACAGTGAAACTCTATGTTTTGTTTTACCATCTGTAGACTTATTCATCTTGGCTTTACCCTGTTGACCTGTACCATCTGTTTGGGTCAGTGTATTCCATGATGCTATTGTAATGATGAAATAGAAGGCTATATGGTTCTTAGAACATGTGCCATTATTAAGCAATATAAGACTATATTTAAACATTTGACAACAGTGGTATTCCAAATGAGGTATGAGTCAAGCAGACACCTCCCTCTAATGGTACCTCATAAGAACACTAAATTTCAGCAATCATAACTTTAAAATAATTTTGATTATATAATCAGAAAGCTAATTTTAACTTCTAATGTTGTATTTTTCAAGGTTTACAAAATTGACTGCCATTTTAATGCAGGCAAATTCCAGTCTCTCTCCAACTTTGGTTTCAGAAGGATCATCACTTTAGTGTTAATAAGCAGAGAATTAAATCTTTGGAAAAGAAAGACCTCTTTGAAATTCCACTAATTTAAAGTAAATACAGTTGGGTAATATAGAAATAGAAGGGAACCAATGTAAAGAGGTTGAGGAATGGCTCCTAGGTAGTCATAATCAGAAGACATTTATGGTGAAGCAGGGTGTATTTAGGGAGAAAGAACCAGAGATAATTGCCTGTGTATTTAAGAAAAAGTCAATTTATTTCAGGAACATCTTGTGCAAATGTTTAATAATTTTATACAGAATGTACATAGGGAAATAATTACGGAGTAATTGAATTCATGAAACTTCAGCTTTACTGGATAATTCATAATTATTTTCAAAAGCAGTTGATTAAATTTATACTCCGACTAGCAGCATAATAGTGTTCATCTTTCTTTAAACATTTTCCAACACTATGTAATGTATTTGTATATATAAGTTTAAGGGTATAGATGCAATATGGTATGTCATGGTTTTATTTTTCCCTAGTTTTCAACTTCTTATTAATAAAACTGAACTACTTAAATATATTTAATGGTAATTCAAGTTCATTTTATAATTTAACTGTTCATAAATAAATCTTATCCACACTCTCTTAGATAATTTTGTTTCATCTTTCATTCATCTTTCAGAGTTTTATGTTTGTTACTGATATATATGTTGCCTAGAGTTTTGCCCTGTAATTATCTTCTCAACATTTGTGACAAGCCTTTTAACTTTGTTTACTATACAAATAATCTTAATTTCATCTTAACTATGTTTTTCAATAGTCTCTAGAATGATTTAATCTTTCAAGGTCTCTTTAAAAATACATTTATATTTTGAAGTCATAAACATATCACTTTATATTTTCTTTTGAAAGTTATGGAAATTTATCTTTTAGTATATATTATATATGTAAAATTTATATATATAATACATACTAAAAGATACATTTTTGTATTGTAATCTAGTTTGAATACAATTTTTTTTCCTACAGAAGAGAAAAGTATTCCTGTTAAATTAGTTTAGACATGCATCTTTACAAATAATTTTTATGTCTTAAAAATGCTTTTTAAAATATATATTTTGGATGAATTGTCTCTCTTTTCCATGTCTCTACTTATATATTAATAAGCCAACAGAAAGTTATCACAGTTATGCTTTATTCTATTTACAATGATTCTCAAATATAAAATATCTGACAATAATTTATTTCCCCTAATTGGATTATTGAGCTCAAGAAGACAATCATTCTATAAATATATGTAATATTTGTCATTAAAAAGATGAGAGGATTTTTAAAAACTGAAAAGATGTAAAAAAGGGAAGAAAATAAAGGAAAAAATGAAGAAGAGTGTGGAAGAGTGAAGTATAAAAGAATGAAAATTTGTTTTTTATTCATTTCAATATTTTTCTTAAAAAATATAATATCAGAAAAAGAAATTTAGAAATCCCCAAAATTAAAAGCCAAGAAAATTCAAAAGAAGGACTTTTTATTCCTTGAGATATTAATCATCTATAAATGAAAGCAAACTGTCAGTTATGCTGTAGCCTTCTTAATATAATTATAGGACTGAGATTTTAATTTGTTTTTGAAATTCACAAAGATATCTCTGTGTTCTAGCTATGCAAAGTGAGTGATGTATTTAACTTTATGAGCCTCCACTTCCTCTTCTATTAAATGGAATAATAGCATCTTATAGACTTATTTATAAAAGACTAAAGAAGATAATGAATATAAAGTACCTAACATAATATATGGTACTCATGAAACAAATATATTCTAGAAATATTAAAATTAGTTAAAACTATAAAAGCATTACCACTTTTTTCTTAAATATGAGATTGAAAACCATACATTATCCAACCATTTTTGAGATATGAATGCAACATATGGATAGTATTGTTTAGTAAGTATTTTTTTGTATCAGTCAAACATAAATTCATGTGCTTAAAAATTAATCTTCTAGTGTAAATGAGTGCTGGTAAGACATAAAAAGAGACAAGTATACAGAGGGAAATCTGAAATAATTTCTTATTCAATAATCATATACTTTTGGAGCAGATTGAAATAGATTCTTTCTTATTTCTGCTGGGACAACAAAAAACAATTTTAGAGAATGAGATAAGTAAGTGGCACAAAGCTTCAATACATCAAAGAGTCACATTGACACTATACAGTGTGTTCTGCTCAGAGAAATACTTTTCATGGTCAGAAATATTCCTGTAGCACTGCATAACTGATAATTTAGAGAATGAGATTTCTCAGGTTTTCAGGAGTGCTTTTACCATTCTTTGTCATGGGGCTCTTTGAGTAGAGTGCTTGTGAATAAAATTTTTTTAACATAATAATTAGCTTTGAAATATTATGGTGGTCAGCTACTTTTTAGTTCCTCTCTTCTTTTAATAAGATCTTATAGAACTATTTTTAAATGTGGTTCAATTTCAGTTGATAATAATTTTTTCTACTTTATTATTTGTCAATAATTTGCCATTAGATTGAATTATTATTTTAAAATGTCAGCTTAGTGTTTCTGTCATACAAAGTATAATTTCTTCACTATATAATTCCTAGGGTTAAAACTATCATCAAAGAGAGACTCTGAAAGTTTACCAGTCCTCTTTTTACTTTTATCAGAAATTGTAGTCATAGACATTTAAGTGACTGGAGTTGAAAAATTATTTTGACATGAAAATATCTACACATTTTATAGCTGCTTTGTTCATAATTGTCAAATACTTGAATTCTGTAAGATATCCCTTAATAGAAAAATGAAAAACAAATTGTGGTATATCAATACAAAGCTTATTCAGTGCTTAAAATGGAATGAACAATCAATTCATGTAGTAACTAGGATTATTCTCACACACACACTGCTAAATTAACACAGAAAAAAATCTATATATCAAATTATTCCACTGATAATAATTTTGTCTACTTTCTTACTTTTCAGTAATTTGCCATCAGATTGAATTATTATTTTAAAATGTTTTGGACCTAACAGATGTACCATATTAATATGACTATGACATTATGGAAAGAGAAAATTCAACCAATAAAAACAGATTGTTGTTTGCCAGGTGTTTAGGGAGGAGAGCATGGATTGAATACATTAATCAAACATATATTTGAATACATTAGGCAAGTATTTATTTCTTTAATGAATTTGAAACTACTATGGACTAACTTAATGATGGATACCTGACAATGTTCACTCATCAATATCCACAGAACATAAACAACACACAGAGTAAATCATAATGTATCCAAGTGTAAAGAATTAAGATACCATCATGTATAACCAATTAGCTCAAATAAAAAAGATGAAGAAGAATATCAAGCATCCAAGGAAGCTTAGATAAACTTCACCTAACTGAATTATTAATGAATAATTCAACCTCACTGAAGAGAATATGGTTCATGAGAGAGTGCTGAAATGAGAGAACAAGGATAAAGATAGAAAAAAAGAAACTATATGTGAGCACATGCTCTTTTAGTTATTTCCCATGGAGCTATGTATTAGAAATTTTGAAAAAAAATATAGTGTTTATTGTGGGAGGCCATCCTCACACATGATTTGAGTTACCTCCCAGGCTGGGCGAGTGGTGCTTATTAGACACATCCTTGTGTCCAGAGCTTTCCCCACCCTTCTCAGGTCCAAGGGCTTGTCTGTGTGGAGGCTTGTCTGGCCACTACCCCGAAGACCTAATTGTTACCCCTGACCTTGGGACACTGCCCCCTTAATCTTCATTGGATGGGATTTTCCCTAGGATTTTTTTGTTCCCCAATAAAAGTCCACTCCCTGGCGTGTTCTCTCTCTCTTGCTAGCCTCTTCAGTAAACCTCACTACCATAATAAGTGGCTGGAGGCTGGAGGTAGGAGAAGCTGTCCTGGAGCTGGTTTAAAGGTAATTAGAGCTTGTCTCTTTATTTCAAACTCCCTAAGGATTTCTCACGTACTGAACCTTCATTTATGAAGCCTGTGCTGGCCGCGGGCTAAAGTTTATATATATGTGTGTTTGTGTGTGTGTGTGTGTGTGTGTGTGTACACATATAAGAAGTGAATAAAAAATGGATGAAGGAATAGTTTTTCACTGTTGGAGATTATAGATAAACCAGGAAGAATACTAGGTAAAAACTGTGGACACTAAATTAGAATTAGAGACATCATTGGATGGGTATTTAATCAAATAACAAAAGCAAACAAACAAAAACTATAAACAAGGAAATATTGGATTTTGATCCCTAATATACAGAAATATCTATGAATTCATACTGGTAAAAAGTAAATGATATAGTAAACAAACTAATGGAAGGGGAATAGATAAATCTATGGAGAATCCCAAATAAATTTGTGGATCCTCCACCCAGAAAGAGATGTACCACAATTCCACACTTGTCTGTGTAGGTTGTACACAGTGAAATTGTTCCCACACATTCTTTATGGAAAAAGAAGAAAACAGTAACTTGACAGTGGAGTAACATTACAGTGCTTGAAGCACTGCTTCAACCAGGTGACTAAGGCTAACCTCAACAATGTAAGTCATTTTGGTAATATGATGAGAATGGTACTTTACCCCAAACTCCACAACTCCACTTAATCATGAGAAAATTAGGAGATGATACAAATTATGGACATTCTACAAAATGGTGGACTACCACTCTTCAACATTATGGGAGTCATCAAAACCAAGGAAAGTTTAAGAAATCATCAAAATACAGTGGAGCCTAAACACGTACAAGTAAATGTAATGTGGTATCTGGCATGGGATGATGTAACACAGAAGGTTATCAAGTAAAAAACTAATGACTTTATTAGTAATAGTATACCAAAAGACTAATAATAATATATGTCTTTGGGGCCTGACAGATGTACCATTTAATAAGAATATTAAGAATGGAGGAAACTGGATGTGGGGTGCATAGGATTCCCTAAAGACAATGGATTGTCTTTGTAACATTTCTGTGAAATTAATTTTTTTTAAATAGGAAGAATAGCTAAATAACTTTGAAGGATGAATTTTTCCCTCTTATGGTATCAAAGTGCAATTAAGCTCTGATATATAATAAATCCACTGTTTGAATCAGATTTTTTTAATGTCAAATATCAAAATTACTTATATAGTTTTAAGTTGTTTTATGTCTATTTTGGGGGAGCTTATATTTATTTAAAGTATTGCATTTGTTTAAACATTCAACATTTTAATTATTTGAAACTCTCAAAAAGAGGACAATCATCTTTTATAGGGTGCTTTCTTTCTCTGTACCACTGGGGTATTTTGAGATTAAGAAGGGTCAACAAATCAATTGAAAACATTTTATGTGGTGTAACATTTACTGGAAAGTCTTATTATTTCTCTACATAATAATGATTCCACTCCAATTTAAAATATGTTTAAAGGAACAGTAAAGTTGACAACAGCAAAATGTGATTAATTGATATTGAGTGCAAAATGATTATTGAAGTCTTCAAAGTGCACAGATCTGGAAGCCTTTGCTATTATAACCTTCTGCCTTTCTGATAAGCCACAAATGTACCAGACAGAATAAGCAAAAATCAATTTAATAATTCAAAAAATATTCTAACCACAGTTCTTATGGTCACATTAATTGATTTTTAAAAAATGCCAAAAAAGCAAGCTTAAAGCATTAACTCAAAAGGATCTGAGGTCACTTCCAAGTAATTGTGATAAATGATTTCAAGTTCATTAGTACTTAGATTTGCAAATTGAAAGCATTGTACTGAAAAATAAGAAATGCTAATTCTCTTTATATCTCATGTGTATTTTTTAGTCTTTATTTACTTTGTATCTATATTTTAATTCTTTCTTGATTTTCACTCATTTCCTATACTGAACTATTCTTCATCTAGAATTCAGACTTTTGTTGGTTCATATGCCTATTCTCAGAGGTTCATGAATTATCAAAACTTTTTATTTTGTTTTAACATATAAAGATTATTTTATGACCCTATTAAAAATATCTCATAATCCATTAGTGCCACATAATTCCCATGTCTAAGTCCATAAAATCACTTTCATGTTTAAATTCACATCAACACCAAATAGAATATTTTCATTGAGAAGGACTTTAACAAATGAACAAATATGAACTTACATATATGAATCTCATACATATCAGGTTATTTTAGTCCGCTTGTATTACTCTAACAAATACCTAAGACAATGGACTTATAAGCAAGCAAGATGCTTCAAACTTTAGTCAAGAGGCCCTATTGCTTTTGGGTCCATGGTGAGGTAACACATCATGTGAGAAGTATATGTTAGGAGTTGTTCACTTCAGTAGGTCATAGTCCTTACTATTTGAAAAGCCCCATCTATGACACTACATTTCCCTGTGTCTTTGTTCAAAATCAAACTCAAAATATCCTTTAGCAGATTTGGAAGTTGGGATCTATATTCCAATATTAATTTACCCTACCAAGAAAAAGTTCTTAAACCCTAAGGTGAACCCGGGAACTTTTCATTGTGCTTTTTAACCACTGCATATATATATATATATATATATATATATATATATATATATATATATATATATATATATTTGAATTTATTTGTTACATCAAACCAGATATGTTCCATATAATACCAATATCATGAGGAGGATAAATAAACAAAATCCCAAAAACGATTTGCTTGAAAATTTCTAACTTTAAATGTGCTTCAATACTTTGACAATCTGATTGCTCACCTATTGAAATTATTTGAAACAGAACAAACTCAGACTATACATGCACATTAATGTTGTAATCCTTCAGAAACTAAACTGTAATTTTGGGGTGATTCAAGGGTTATAGAATAAGATTCAAGAATACTCAGATTAATCTTTATAGAAAGTAATAATGAGTTTTTAATGCTCCCTAGTAAATTCAAAGAAATCTCACTCTAGAAATCATAATTTTAGAATTTTTCTCACCAGTCCATCATGTAAGGCATTATTTACTTCTTAAAGTACTAGGATTGAACCCGGGACTCTCTACCATTGAAATATATCCTTTGTCTTTTTCATTTTATATTTGAGACAGGGTTTCACTGGATTGTCCAGATTGACCTTGACCTGGCAATCCTCTTGCCTCAGCATCCTGAGTAGCTAGAATTACAGGTGTGTCTCACCATATCTAGCTTAAGGTTTCTTTTAATCCTGTTATTATCTGGCAAACACTGAAAATATACACTTTCCCCACATTTTACATTTTAAATCCTCTCCATAAATATGAAACTATACATGGAAATTGTGATCATCTTTTTTTGTAACTTTATATGTCTAATTCAGTACTGATAATATGTTCAGTCAATTTCAATCAACTTGTTCTCTGATCATATTAAAATCGTTGTTTGTGCCCTCCTAAAACAACTTATATTGAATATCTGAGCTGTATATAGATCTGCTCCAATCTTCAGAAGGAAAATCAGAGAAGTTTGAAATCTTACTTCTTTCATGAAGCTAGCTTCTCTTCAATGAAAAATTATAGCCATTTAATTCATAAAAATTGGAGCCTGTTAAATTAATCTTATTTTTTATAAAGTTCTTCCAAGTAAAGGAGCTTGCCTTATTTCTAGAAGAATGATTGAATAGCTGTATATACTTAAATATTAAAAAATGTAATTAGTTATTTAATTATGGTATCAATAATAATGATATGAGCTTGAATATTGATGGAAATAAGCAAATAAGGCACCAATGATGCAAAACTTTATTTCTCAAACAATAAAAGGAATAAAGAGAAGATAGATTCATTTCTCTTATTTTCTCCCTTGTTAAATAAAAGTAAATCAAGACTTAAATAATGAAAATACTTGAGATAGTGGTGAATGGACTATTGCCATGTGGGGACAGTGTGACATTACAATAGGGAGAATGTCCACCAGTAGGATCTGCAGGAATCTCAGGTGTCAGGAAAAAAGTAATTTATTTTATACAGTAAAGTGAATAGGCCAGTAAAACCCCAGGGTGTGAAAGCAGAATGAGCTTCCTGCATGATCAAAAAATCAGGCAGGGCCTCTTCTCTTCAGGAAATTCTCAAGGGGGAGAGTCCAGGAAGGAAGGTTGGTTCCACATCCACAGTCCTGTGCTGGCTCGGGATGATGGTGGTACACAATTAAAGGACCCTCAATGAGAGAAGACTTATTGAAATTTGGTTAAGGAAAGTTAGCAGATTTTTTTTTCCAGATTGGTTAATAGGTACAGAGAATTCAGCTAATTGTTTAGAAAACAAACAAACAAACAAAAGGTGTGAGTGGACGGATTTGTAGAATTTGTTCCTGGCCTCATCAGAGAAAGCTACTATGACTCTTCTCCCAGTCACGCAGAGGAGTTTTATTCTTTAAATTAGCCCATTGAAGGTGAAAGAATTAGTTTTTAATTTTATTGTACATATTTGATCTTGAAAACATCCAACATAAAACTTAGGTTGTTTCCAGATCTTGAGTATTTCGAATCTTAACCATTGTTCTTTTAAAAAGACCTGGATTTGGGTAAATTTTAAGATCATCAATGTTATCTCACTCTTAGGTATATCTCAGTATGCAGTTGTCTTAGGGAATCTCCTCCCTACAGCCAACAGATACCTTTGAATTTTATCATTTACCTCTATCATAAATTCTGATTGAATATGCTTTCTAGATTAAAGGGACTACAAATGTGCTTGCTGCATTGAATAACTTCATCATAATTACATTATGTTTCTTTTAAACATTTCTATAGATTAAAAAGTATGAATTTATTCAATTACAGATTGTTTAAATATGTTAGGCTACTATTATATTTGATTTATTTGTAATTTATTGTGCCCATTTGGGTTTTACTTAATCTTATAATTTGTTTATTCTTGGTGATAATAGAGATTGTCTCAGGGGTGCTCTGTCAATGAGCTTCATCCCAAGGCTGTTTAATTATTTATTGTGAGACAAGATTTCACTAAGATGCTGAGTGTCTCACTAAATTACTGAGGCCGTTCTCAATCTTACAATCCTCTCATCTCAGCCTCCTAAACTGCTGGGATTACAGGAGTGAGCCACTGTGCCTAGCATTAATTTTATTTCAGGAATAAACAAAGCATTTCAGTTCTTATTTCTGTTTTGACAAAGAAAAGTTACCCAGCATAAATATTACTAGAAAGAACAACTAGAAACATCTCTGTGACTACATTTTGCCCTTGCCATATGCTTTCTGTCTAAAACTCAGGAGGAGTTTATTCCACTATCTCAAAGAATCTAGTACAATTTTAGGATTATTTTACTGTTTGAAGGCATTATTTCAGCCACTGTATTTCTTGTAAGGGAGAGAAACCTGGATCCTTGAGATACATGATCACTACATGTACTATGGTGTAATGATATGGAAGAAAAAAGGAATGACATTTATTTTCACATTCCAATTTAAATATTTTTCCTCTGAGTTATCAAGCTCCTAATTTTTCATCTGAAATATATATTTTAATAAGTTTATTTTAAATCTTGAAAGAAGATGTTATAAATTAGGAACTTGAAGGTACAAAGTTAACCTGAATTACTTGGTGGACCCTAAATGCAAACATGTGTATATTTTATTTGTCTTGGGGATTGAACCTAGTGCCTTACACATGCTAAGCATATGCTTTACCATTCAGGGGTACCTTCAACCCATCTGTGTATTTTTATGAAGAGAGGCAAATTGAATTCAGATACTCAGAGAAGAAAGCAATTTGAATAAAGTAGATCAGAACAAAATGCAGTCAACAGTCAAGGAATGTCAGAGCTCCACTAGAAGCTATGACAGGCAAAGACATATTCTTCCTTGAAGGCTTCCTGTGGAATATGGCCCTTTCTATGCCTTTCAGACTTTTAGCCTCCAGAACTGTGAGATGATACATTTTAAAGCTCTCTAATTTGTGGTAATTTGCACAACCCTAATACAAACTTTGGCACTGTGTAAAATTTTGAGAAATATGATATGAATATCCTAGATTGCCCTGAACTGACTGTTGGTCAAATTTGAACATTCAAGATAATTCAGGTAAAATCAAAAGGAAATGAAGAGCACATCACTAGAAACTGATGAAAAACCATTCTTGTTATATAGTGTCAAGAGATTTGACTGAATTTTGTTCTACTATTAGGTCTAAAACAGAACTAGTAACTAATAAATTTGAATATTTTACCAAGACAATCTCTAATTAAAAGATCTGAGGGAATCCCAGTTTCTTCTTGATGCTATAATGTGTGAGCAAAAGGAAATAAACTAATAACTGTTAAGGAACATTGAATCAGTGCTCAATATTTTGGGAAAAATTTAGCCTGTCCAGATTGAAAAAGAGACCAAAATTAGGATTTTTATTATTAGGAAGATGTGCTCTGGAGTGAAACTCAAATTACAAATTGAAAACTTCTGCTGAAAACATTAGGCATGTGACTCAGGGATGAACTCAAACATCTCAGATGAAAGCAGGAATACAGACATAATTGCCGAGAGAAGATCTTTGGAAGTCATTCTAGACTAGTGGTCTGAACCCCTGTGGCATGCACAACTGACTTCTAGGGCCTTTGAACATGGGATTCCAGCAGAAACACTCGACTGAAAGCCATAGAACTAGAGTGACATGAAAGAAAACAGACATACTCCCAAAATTCTACAGGCAGCAAACAGATTATAAAACTACTAAGAGGCAAACATGAAATTACCAGCAAGAAAAAGAACACCCACTGTAAAGACATAGTGTTGGGTCAAGAGGACAGATGTATAAGACCCAAAAGATTACATATAGACCTTGTAATCTTTAATTTTTTTTTCCTGATGAAATATGAACTTATTTTGGTACAGTGATACTTTTACTATTTCCATTTTCTTTCTAAGAAGATATTTTCTTCCTATTGGAACAATAATATCCATAGCTGTTATGAATGCCACATCACTTCATGTTGGAAACAACATATATTGTTTGCCAACTTTTGTGGTTTTAAGCCACCAAGTTTTCAAGTAAGTTGTTATTGTAGTCATAATGAAGTAGTACATGCAACTTCTAGCGTGCAAAATAAAATACACACAATATAAATCTCCCTGGAAAAGATTGGAAGTATATTAGATATTAGAATTTAATATTTGTAAACGTGATAACAGAAGAATAAACTCATTAAAAGGAAAACAAAGTTTGAGGAACTGGAGACAGCTTCAGGGACCTGCGTGATAAAATCTAGAAATACAATATATTTAAAATTGGAACCCTGGAACACGGGTGGGTGCTTTTCTAAGGAAACAATGGATAACTACTTAATGAATTTAATAATATTATAAATCCAGATATTTTATTCATCCCACAAAGAAAAAGCTGCTAAGACAAAAACGAAGCTACACCCATGGTCCTCATAATCAATATGATTAAAAACAGTGCCAAAGAGTAAATTTCAAAGCAAGTAGATTGAAAAAAATTACAGATAAAAATAATGACTGTTGTCTTTTTGTTTATTATGATGAAGAACAAAAGACAATGGAATAGAATCATTAAAATGCTAAAAGGAAAAATATGTTATCTTATATCCAACTAAAATCCTTTAAAAATTGAAAATAAATAATGCAATTTTCAGAAAAATTTCATTGGAGACTTTTTCTGAGAAATTCTACATAACAAGAAATCATAAAGGAAATAAGGAAAGTGTTTTTAAGTTAAAAAAGAAAAAAAAAGCCAAAATGCAAAATGAAAACTTGGATCTTCTTTTTAAAAAATGACACTGCAATGATAAATTATAGATAAATCAGAAAGATTTTTTCTCATTTGATAAAAACTTCTTTTTAAAAGGTAACTCACAGTTCAGAGAAATATTAATGCCAAAGGAAGGAGAGTTTAAAACAACTATTCAGAAGAAAACAATAGCAGAACTTTACAATTTAATTCATGAAATTTTTCAAAAGAAACGGAAAAAGTATAAATAGTATTGTCTTATTTTGCAATGTTTGTTCAGGGAACATTTCTATGAAATAATTTATTTTTCTTTGTGGAGTACAGATGTTTAAATTTCAAACACAAATACACTACCTATAATTTTATAAAATACTGGTTTTAACTTTTCAATTTATATATGCTTTCAAGGAAAATAACTATATTTGTTCTTTTATTGGGGAAGGTATTCTAGAAGAATACTAATAACAATGCTCAATAAATTTAAGAAACATACAATCCCATTGTCTGAAGTTCTTTTCCCAATGATACAGATTCGTAGAGTACACTGATTGCCACTTAAAAGTAAATTTTATCTATTATTAAAAAATTGAAATGAAATTAATCCTACATGAAGAAAAAATTAACTAGAACAGTTAGCTGGGATTTTTTTAAGATCCATTTACATAGTGGAAAATGTTTTATTTAAAATACATTTATATTTGAAGATCAAAATTTTGGCCCTAACTTGCATATATACTTAATTAAAACACATAGAAACTTCTTCACTTCCTGCTGTCAGGGAAATAAACCAATTAAATGGTAAACTAGTGAGTTGTGCATTTCAAAATGACTTTAGGCTTATTAACTAAATCCATGAGCAGGCATAAATGCCAAAGTTTTATATTTTTTTCTTCTCATAAACATGGAAAATTCTAATTACTATAAACTTGCAAAGGTATACTAAAGTTTTCTGTTGATTATTTTAAATAGGACATAAACCCCAGAGCTTGTCTATTTTCTTTTCTTTGTGTTTCCTTGGATCAAGAATCTTTTCTTAAATATTCTTTTACTGTGTGGAAGCCACAAAGGCATTCAATGATGAGATAAGCACTTCATTTTCTTCCTAAGAAGATAGGAGTTTTATGTGGGTTTGATTGGTACCGGTTTTCCTCAAGGACTTCTGATAGTGTTGGCAAGTAGCTAATAAGACTTTTTGAGAAATATGGGGAGGGGAGGCCCACACCACCACTAACCTAGACAACTTTCTCTCACAATGAAAATGTTCTCTGCCCACTCAACAGTCACATGTAGCTTTTGAGCTTTTTGACTGAATGTGAGTACTTTTGCATCACTGTGATTGAGAAGCTGAAGTTTTAACTTCTTTTGATTTCAGTTTATTATTTTAGATTAAAACTTTTTAAATAACACATGAAAGTTGGCCTCTATTAGACTATTCAGATATAAACCTGAGGTTATCCAACATATTTTCTAAAAAAGTCCAACAATAGTTTTGATTTCTGGGCCAAAGGTCTCTATGGCAACTATTCAACTCTGCCATTTTAGTGTAAAAACAATGACATCACAATGTATAAGTGAAAGGGTATGGCCATATTTGCAAGGTGGCAAGCATAGTTTTACCTTTTGTTTTGCTTATTTCTAGTAAAAAACAAAAGAACACACAAAACCTTTTGGTAAGTTTTGGAGGATACATTTTTTTTTTCTAATCATAGATTTCTTGCATTTAAAGCACTCGAAACAGAGCATAAAACTGCAATATTTAAAATAAAAAATAGAAGAGCAAAATGACTCATAATTAAAGGTGAGTAAAAAAAATCTCAGGAAAGCAATTAAACTTTATATTACATGAGGAAGATTATCTTCTTTGGTTCTTCCAATAATGCCAGATTTTTTATCCTCCAAAATTATATTGACTTGTTCTCCATATTAATATAGTAAACATAATCAAATCAATAGAAGCAAAGTAATCCAATATCTATACCTAATAAAAATTTTCAAGAAATTAAGAATTGATGATAACTTTATCAATGTAATCAAGTCTTTTGCTGTAAAACCTATAGGTAAAATCATAGTTATGTGCTTTTTAATCTATTCCATTGATATTCATACCTTTTTTTCCCCTATATCATATTGTTTACTATAGCTCCGCAGTGTAATTTAAGGTCTGGTCTAGTGATGCCTCCTGCTTCATTTTTCTTGCTAAGGATTGCTCTAGGTCTCTTATTTTTCCAAACTTTTTTTTTTTTGTATTTTTGTTTTTTTTTTTTTTTGGTACCAGGGATTGAACCCAAGGGTGCTTAATCACTGAATCACATTCCCAGCTCTTTTTCATTTTTATTTAGTGACAGGGTCTCCCTGAGTTGCTTAGGGCCTAGCTAATTTGCTGAGGCTTGCTTTGAACTCATGATCTTCCTGCCTCAGCCTCAGGATCCTCTGAGATTACAGGCATGTGCCACTGTACCTGACTCTCCAAATGAATTTCATGACTGCATTTTCTAGTTCTGTGAAGAACTTCATTGGAGTTTTAATAGAAATTGCATTAAATTTGTATAACTCTTTATGTAATATGGCTTTTTTGACAATATTAATTCTACCTTTCCGAGAACATGGGAGATCTTTCCATCTTCTAAGGTCTTCTTCAATTTGTTTCTGTAGTGGTTTGTAGTTTTCATTGTAGAGATCTTTCACATCTTTTGCTAAATTTGGTTAAAAAAAAAATTTAAGGCTGTTGTGAATGGGAGAGATTTCCTGATCTCTCTTTTAGCTGATTTGACATCTCTTTTAGCTTATTGTAGAGGAATGCAACTTATTTATGGGTGTTAATTTTATATCCTGCTACATTGCTTAATTCACTTAAGAGTTCTAGAAGTTTTCTGGTGGAATTCTTTTTTTTTGAGGGGGGGTGGTCTTCTAAATACAGAATTATGTCATTGATAAGTAGGGACAGTTTGAGCTCTTTTTACAAATTTATATTCTTTTAATTTCTTTCTTTTGTTTCTATAGAACCAAACTGTATGCCCTTTAACAGATGAATGGATAAAGAAAATGTGGTATATGTATACACAATGGAATATTACTCAGCCATAGAGAGAATAAAATTATGGCATGTGCCAGTAAATGGATGAGTATGGAGACTATCATGCTAAGTGAAGTAAGCCAATCCACCAAAGTCAAAGGCTGAATGTATGTTCTCTCTGATATGTGTATGTTAACACACATTAAGGGTAGGGGAGAGAAGAATAGAACTTCAGTGGATTAGACAAAGAGGAATGAAGGGAAGGAATAGGAGATGGGAATACAAAAGATACTAGAATGCATCAGACATAATTTTCCTATGTTCATATAAGAATTCAAGATCATTGTTACTCTACATCATGTACAACCATAAGAAAGGGAAGTTATACTCAATGTAGGTAAAATATGTCAAAATATACTCTACTATACCAGAGCTGAGGACCAGGACTAGGACCTCCCCTACCTACCCATGTAGAAGCCCAGGCCAAAGTTATGCTAAGGACTGCCTCACAGACTGGCATACCCACCCTGGAGCCCAGTCACCAGCCCTGTACTGCGCCCACTGACCCATTGACCAATGCTGGAGACCAGGCCCAGACCTAGGACCACCTCTGCTCACCCATGCAGGATCAACACATCCAGGATACCAAGTCTAGCTCAGCTCCATTTTGGGACACTGCAGCAATCACCATAGCCCTCCCCAGATAATAACCTCCACCTTGGGACAACAGACAGAGCCTGAAGGCAACTACATCTCAGAACTGGCAGTCCATAGCCATGGTAAGTCCTACCCTTTCAGTCCCACCTCTCAAAACATTGCATCCATCTTGGGACAATCCCACTGCTGTCTTGAGATATCTCTGTTATTCCATCACCATCTTTAGTTGGAGTAGCATCCATTATGAAACACCAGCTAGGGACTAGAAGCCCAACACCAAGCTAAGGTATAAGTAATCTGTGAGGGCAATACAAGAATATAGCGTAGAAACTGTAATACCTCAGATCCCCACTGCAAGAAAGGAAGACACACAAACAACATAAAACAAATAAAGAACAAAACAACAACAAAAAAAGGGAAGAAAGTATCCTAAACAAACCAAGACACTAAAATAATAGGATCCAAGAACACCACACTTGATGAAATGTCAGAAAAGGGGTTCAAAATATACATAATTAAAATGATCTGTGAATTAAAAAATGAAACAAGAGAGCAAATACAGGCAATCATTGATCACACCAACAAAGAGAGAAGGGAGCAAATACAGGCAGCAAAAGATTACTTCAAGAAAAAGAGATTCTGAAAAAAAATCAGAAATCCTTGAATGAAGGAAACAATGAACCAAATAAAAACTCAAAAGAAAGCATCACCAACAGAGTAGACCACTTGGAAGATAGAACCTCAGATAATGAAGACATAATATACAATCTTGAAAATTAAGTTGACCACACATTAAAAATGGTAAGAAACTATGAGCAGAACATCCAGGAATTATGGGATAGTATCAAAAGACCAAATCTAAGATTTATCAGGATAGAGGAAGACCTTGAGATTCAAGCCAAAGAAATGCACAATCTCTTCAATGAAATAATATCAGAAAATTTCTCAAACATAAGTAATGAATTGGAAAATCATATATACAACACTTACAGGACACCAAATGTACAAACTTACAACAGATCTACACCAAAGCACATTGTAATGAAAATTCCTAACATACAGAATAAGGATAGAATCTTAAAGGCCACAAGAAAGAGGAATCAGATCACATATAGAGGGAGAACAATTCATATCAGCAGATTTTTCAACCTATACCCTCATAGCCAGGAGATCCTGAAACAACACATACTGAGCTCTGAAAGAAAATGGATACCAACGAATAATCTAATATACAACAAAATTAAACTTCAGATTTGATGATGAAATAAAAACCTTTCATGGTAAACAAAAGTTAAAAGAATTTGCAGTGATAAAGCCTGCACTATAGAGCATTCTCAGCAAAATATTCCAGAAGAAGAAAATGAAAAGCAACAATGAAAATGAGCAAAGGGAGGAACTACAATAAAGTAAAGTCCAATCAAAGGAGAAACCAAGTCAAGCTGAAAAACAAAAATAAACCAAAAGGTTCAGGAATACAAATCATATTTCAATAATAACCCTGAATGTGAATGGCCTAAACTGGTCAATTAAAAGACAAAGACTAACAGACTGGATTAAAAAAAGATCCAACAATATGCTGCCTTCCAGAGACTCATCTCATGGGAAATAACATCCACAGACTGAAGGTAAAAGGGTGGGGAAAAAATGTACCAAGCACATGGACCATGTAAACAACCAGGGGTTTCCATCATCATATCAGATAAGGTGGACTTCAAACCAAAGTTAGTGAAAAGAGATAAAGAAGAACATTTCCTACTGCTTAAGGGATTCATACATCAAGAAGATATAATAAGGCTCCCGGAACTTCCCTGGCCCGGGGCTAGGAGCCCGCGGAAACTGCTTCTCGGTCCGGGTCCTGCTGAGGGCCGGTCAGGACTCACCCGGTGCTTTGGTTGCCCGGCAAGGGGAACGAAATGCTGCCATTCGCATAGGATACCAACATGGCAGAGATCTGATGTCTGCAGAAAGCGGCGGAGGAGGGAACTTCATCAATACCAGTGCTGACATAAGCAGTTGGTCTCCTGGTAGGGGGGGTGAGGCACAGTCACCCGAGTCTCCTCAATTTGTCGTCGAGCCAGAGGGAAGGAGCCGGGCAGCCGCCAGCGCCCGGAGCAGGCCCAGCGGCTTGCCAGCGTGGTGACCGCGTGACCCCAATTGGAGAGGGGGCGGAGCGGAGCCGCCACCCGCAACCGCAAGGTGGGCAGACCAGCGACCCGGTGGTACATGGGCGTGGTAGGAGGGGCAGGGCAGAGCCGCGGTTCGCGCTGTGACGAATGAGCGTGCAAGGTAAACAGACCTGTGACAGCCTGGCGGGTCAGGCCCAGTGGCCTGCCAGTGTGGTACACACATCACCCCAACTGGAGTAGGGGCAGAGCAGATCCTTCTCCCACGCCCGGATCAGGCCCTGCCGGTGTGGTGGTCACGTGACCCCAATCGGGGGCGGAGCAGAACTGCCACCTGTGCCCGCAGGGTGAGCAGACCAGTGATCAACCTGTAGATCAGGCCCAGGGGTCCGCAGGCGTGGTAGGAGGGGCAGGGCAGATCCGCCGCCCACGCCTCCAAGGTAGGCAGACCTACAACAGACCTGCGGATCAGGCCCAGGAGCCTGCCGGCGTGGTACAAACACCACCCTAATTGGAGTAGTGTCAGAGCAGAGTCGCCGCCCGTGTCAGGAACAGGCCCAGTGTCCTGCAGGCGGGGTAGTCACGACACCCCAATTGGAGTAGGGGCAGAGCAGAGCCTCCACCCGTGCCCGAAAGGTGGGCAGATCTGCGACCGACCAGCGGGACAGGCCCAGTGGCCTGCCGGTACGACAGACACGTCACCCCATTTGCAGTAGGGGCAGAGTAGAGCCGCCGCCCGCGCCTGCAGGGTAGGCAAACCTGCAACCGACCGGCGGATCAGGCCCAGTGGCCTGCCGGCGTGGTACACTCGTCACCCCAATTGGAGTAGGGGCAGAACAGAGCCGCCGCCAGCTCCCATAACAGGCCCAGTGACCTGCCGGCGTGGTAGCCACGACACCCCAATTGGAATAAGAAGAGAGCAGAGCCGCCGCCCGCACCTGCAGGAAAGATACGCAAGCAGTATGAAAAGACAAGGAAAGAAAGGACCACAAGCAATGCAGGTCAACGCAACTTTAGAAGAGGTAACAGCTGCAGCAGATGGAATGTCAGATAAAGAATTCAGGATATACATGCTTCAGATGATCTGGAGTATCAAGGAAGACATTAAACAGCAAAATCAGACAATGAAAGATCACTTCGACAACGAATTACGCAAACAAATCCAGGAAGCAAAGGATCAACTATACAGGGAGATAGAGGTTATAAAAAACAAACAAACAGAAATCCTAGAAATGCAGGAAGCAATAAACCAACTTAAAAACTCAATGGAGAATACTACCAGCAGAGTAGAACACTTAGAAGATAGAACATCAGACAATGAAGACAAAGTATTTCAACTTGAAAAGAACATAGACAGCTCAGCAAGACTGTTAAGAAACCATGAGCAGAACATCCAAGAAATATGGGATAACATTAAGAGACCAAATTTAAGAGTCATTGGGATACAGGAAGGTACAGAGCTCCAAACCAAAGGAATGAGAAGTCTATTCAATGAAATAATACAAGAAAACTTCCCAGACTTGAAGAATGAGACAGAATCCCAAATCCTAGAAGCCTACAGGACGCCGAATGTGCAAAATCATAAGAGATCCACACCTAGACACATTATAATGAAGATGCCCAACATACAGAATAAGGAGAGAATTTTAAAAGCTACAAGAGAAAGGAAGCAAATTACATTTAGGGGTAAGCCAATCAGGATAACAGCTGATCTGTCAACACAGACTCTGAAAGCTAGAAGATCCTGGAATAACATATTTCAAACACTGAAAGAAAATGGGTTCCAACCAAGAATTGTGTATCCAGCGAAATTAAGCTTCAGGATGGAGGATGAAATTAAAACCTTCCACGATAAACAAAAGTTTAAAGAATTTGCAGCTAGAAAACCATCTCTTCAAAACATCCTCGCCAAAGCATTACAGGAAGAGGAAATGGAAAATAACAATGAAAACCAACAGTGGGAGGTAGGACAGTAAAGGGGGGGGGATAATCAAAGAGGAAAACAAACCATGTTTAGTAACAGAAATAAACAAATATGGCTGGAAGAACAACCCATATCTCAATAATAACCCTAAATGTTAATGGCTTAAACTCACCAATTAAGAGACACAGGCTAGTAGGATGGATCACAAAACAAGACCCAACAATATGCTGCCTACAGGAGACGCATTTGATAGGAAAGGACATACATAGGCTGAAGGTGAAAGGTTGGGAAAAATCATATCACTCATATGGACTTCGGAAACAAGCAGGAGTGTCCATACTCATATCAAATAAAATAGATTTCAAGCCAAAGTTAATCAAAAGAGATAAAGAGGGACACTACATACTGCTTAAGGGAACCATACACCAACAAGACATAACAATCATAAATATTTATGCCCCAAATAATGGTGCAGCTATATTCGTCAAACAAACTCTTCTCAAGTTCAAGAGTCTAATAGACCACCATACCATAATCATGGGAGACTTCAACACACCTCTCTCACCACTGGACAGATCCTCCAAACAAAAGTTGAATAAGGAAACTATAGAACTCAATAACACTATTAATAACCTAGACCTAATTGACATATATAGAATATACCACCCAACATCAAGCAGTTACACTTTTTTCTCAGCAGCACATGGATCCTTCTCAAAAATAGATCATATATTATGTCACAGGGCAACTCTTAGACAATATAAAGGAGTAGAGATAATACCATGCATCTTATCTGATCATAATGGAATGAAACTGAAAATCAACGATAAAAGAAGGAAGGAAAAAGCATACATCACTTGGAGAATGAACAATAGGTTACTGAACGATCAATGGGTTATAGAAGACATCAAGAAGGAAATCAAAAAATTCTTAGAGATAAATGAAAACACAGACACAACATATCGGAATCTATGGGACACATTGAAAGCAGTTCTAAGAGGAAAATTCATTGCTTGGAGTTCATTCCTTAAAAAAAGAAAAAACCAACAAATAAACGATCTCATACTTCATCTCAAAATCCTGGAAAATGAAGAGCAAAACAACAGCAAAAGAAGTAGAAGGCAAGAAATAATTAAAATCAGAGCTGAAATTAATGAAATCGAAACAAAAGAAACAATTGAAAAAATTGACAAAACTAAAAGTTGGTTCTTTGAAAAAATAAACAAAATCGACAGACCCTTAGCGATGCTAGCGAAGAGAAGAAGAGAGAGAACTCAAATTACTAGCATACGGGATGAAAAAGGCAATATCACAACAGACACTTCAGAAATACAGAAGATAATCAAAAACTATTTTGAATCCTTATACTCCAATAAATTAGAAGATAGTGAAGGCATAGATAAATTTCTTAAGTCATATGATCTGCCCAGATTGAGTCAGGAGGATATAGACAACCTAAACAGACCAATATCAATTGAGGAAATAGAAGAAACCATAAAAAGACTACCAACTAAGAAAAGCCCAGGTCCAGATGGGTATACAGCAGAATTTTACAAAACCTTTAAAGAAGAACTAATACCAATACTTTTCAAGCTACTTCAGGAAATAGAAAAGGAGGGAGAACTTCCAAATTCATTCTATGAGGCCAACATCACCCTGATACCTAAACCAGACAAAGACACTTCAAAGAAAGAAAACTACAGACCAATATCTCTAATGAACCTAGATGCAAAAATCCTCAATAAAATTCTGGCGAATCGGATACAAAAACATATCAAAAAAATTGTACACCATGATCAAGTAGGATTCATCCCTGGGATGCAAGGCTGGTTCAATATACGGAAATCAATAAATGTTATTCACCACATCAATAGACTTAAAAATAAGAACCATATGATCATCTCGATAGATGCGGAAAAAGCATTTGACAAAGTACAGCATCCCTTTATGTTCAAAACTCTAGAAAAACTAGGGATAACAGGAACATACCTCAATATTGTAAAAGCAATCTATGCTAAGCCTCAGGCTAGCATCATTCTGAATGGAGAAAAACTGAAGGCATTCCCTCTAAAATCTGGAACTAGACAGGGATGCCCTCTCTCTCCACTTCTGTTCAACATAGTTCTCGAAACACTGGCCAGAGCAATTAGACAGACGAAAGAAATTAAAGGCATAAAAATAGGAAAAGAAGAACTTAAATTATCACTATTTGCAGATGATATGATTCTATACCTAGCAGACCCAAAAGGCTCTACAAAGAAACTATTAGAGCTAATAAATGAATTCAGCAAAGTGGCAGGATATAAAATCAACACACATAAATCAAAGGCATTCCTGTATATCAGCGACAAATCCTCTGAATTGGAAATGAGGACAACCACTCCATTCAAAATATCTTCAAAAAAAATAAAATACTTGGGAATCAACCTAACAAAAGAGGTGAAAGACTTATACAATGAAAACTACAGAACCCTAAAGAGAGAAATAGAAGAAGATCTTAGAAGATGGAAAAATATACCCTGTTCATGGATAGGCAGAACTAACATCATCAAAATGGCGATATTACCAAAAGTTCTCTATAGGTTTAATGCAATGCCAATCAAAATCCCATCGGCATTTCTTGTAGAAATAGAGAAAGCAATCATGAAATTCATATGGAAAAATAAAAGACCCAGAATAGCAAAAACAATGCTAAGCAGGAAGTGTGAATCAGGCGGTATAGCGATACCAGACTTCAAACTATACTACAGAGCAATAGTAACAAAAACAGCATGGTACTGGTACCAAAACAGGCGGGTGGACCAATGGTACAGAATAGAGGACACAGAAACCAATCCACAAAACTACAACTATCTTATATTTGATAAAGGGGCTAAAAGCATGCAATGGAGGAAGGATAGCATCTTCAACAAATGGTGCTGGGAAAACTGGAAATCCATATGCAACAAAATGAAACTGAATCCCTTTCTCTCACCATGCACAAAAGTGAATTCAAAATGGATCAAGGAGCTTGATATCAAATCAGAGACGCGCCGTCTGATAGAAGAAAAAGTTGGCTACGATCTACAGTCGGTGGGGTCGGGCTCCAAATTCCTCAATAGGACACCCATAGCACAAAAGTTAATAACTAGAATCAACAAATGGGACTTACTCAAACTAAAAAGTTTTTTCTCAGCAAAAGAAACAATAAGAGAGGTAAATAGGGAGCCTACACCCTGGGAACAAATCTTTACTCCTCACACTTCAGATAGAGCCCTAATATCCAGAGTATACAAAGAACTCAAAAAATTAGACAATAAGAAAACAAACAACCCAATCAACAAATGGGCCAAGGACCTGAACAGACACTTCTCAGAGGAGGACATACAGTCAATCAACAAGTACATGAAAAAATGCTCAACATCTCTAGCTGTCAGAGAAATGCAAATCAAAACCACCCTAAGATACCATCTCACTCCAGTAAGATTGTCAGCCATTAGGAAGTCAAACAACAACAAGTGCTGGCGAGGATGTGGGGAAAAGGGTACACTTGTACATTGCTGGTGGGACTGCAGATTGGTGCAGCCAATTTGGAAAGCAGTATGGAGATTTCTTGGAAAGCTGGGAATGGAGCCACCATTTGACCCAGCTATTCCCCTTCTTGGTCTATTCCCTAAAGACCTAAAAAGAGCATGCTACAGGGACACTGCTACATCGATGTTCATAGCAGCACAGTTCACAATAGCAAGACTGTGGAACCAACCTAGATGCCCTTCAATAGACGAATGGATTAAAAAAATGTGGCATTTATACACAATGGAGTATTACTCTGCATTAAAAAATGACAAAATCATAGAATTTACAGGGAAATGGATGGCATTAGAGCAGATTATGCTAAGTGAAGCTAGCCAATCCCTAAAAAACAAATGCCAAATGTCTTCTTTGATATAAGGAGAGTAACTAAGAACAGTGTAGGGACGAAGAACAGGAGAAGAAGATTAACATTTAACAGGGATGAGAGGTGGGAGGGAAAGGGAGAGAGAAGGGAAATTGCATGGTAATGGAAGGAGACCCTCAGGGTTATACAGTGGAGGAGGTAGAGAGAGAGGAGGGGAGGGGAGGGGAGAGGTGGGGAGGGGGGAGGGGGGAGGATGGGAAAGGCAGTGGAGCACAACAGACACTAGTATGGCAATTTGTAAATCAATGGATGTGTAACTGATGTGATTCTGCAATCTGTGTATGGGGTGAAGGTGGGAGTTCATAACCCACTTGAATCAAAGTGTGGAATATGATATGTCAAGAAATTTGTAATGTTTTGAACAACCCACAATAAAAAAAAAAAAAAAAAAAAAAAAAAAAAGAAGATATAATAATCATAAATATATATGCCCCAAACAATGGGGCATCTATGTATATCAAACAAAACCTTCTCAACTACAAGAACCATACAGCACCATATATAGTCTTACAAAAAATAGAGATACTATCCTGTATTCTCTCTGACCATAATGGAATGAAATTAGAAATCAATGATAAAATAAAAAATAGAAAATATTTTAACACCTGGAAGCTAAAAAAATATGCTATTGAATGACACATGGGTAACAGAAGATATCAGGAAGGAGATAAAAAAAATCTTAGAGTTAAATTAGAACTCTGATACAACTTATCAAAATCTCTGGAACACTATGAAGAAAGTGCTAAGAGGAAAGTTCATTACATTTAGCTTATTCATTAAAAGAAGAAAAAAAAATGATAAATGACCTGACATTATAGCTCAAAGTCCTATAAAAAGAAGAACAAACTAACACCAAAAGCAATAGAAGACAGGAAAGAATTAAAATCAGGACAGAAATCAATGAAATTGAAACAAAAGAAATAATTCAAAAAATATATGAGAAATAATACCTTTTTGTGCTCTTAGGATAAGTAGATATTATAAATATTTGAATTTGAATGATGTTTTTGAATGATCAGATACCAAGGTTGTACATTATTCTATGCAGAATTAATATAGTTCATCAACAAACAAAACAAAGAAGTATCCAGTTCTGCTATGGTTATATCATTGCCTTGTATTGATGTAAAATAGAATCCCTATATCTTTAAATTTGCAAGGAGAGATAATAAAATTAGGAAAGTCTACAAGTGGAACATTTTGACTCATATAATACAACTTATTCAGAAGTAGAGGAAAAACAGTAAGAAGAAAAAATGCCTAATAACTTATGTGAGCAGAAATATTTCTTGGCTTTTCTGAAGGAAGTCTCTGAAACTCAGGGGAATATAGTATTAGTCTAAATATTGATTGATTTTACAATCAAATGAAAACTGTGGAAGAATGAAAAAGAAGATAAAGATAGTGAGATTATTTCAACAATAATTGTTGCATATAAGGATAGAAAAGAAAATCATTCTGATTTTGGAATTCAATATAAATCTTAAACTGCAGGTCATTCTAGTTGAAAAGAATATTATAGAGAAGTTACAATCCTACTGCAGAGATTGCTGATCAAAATTTAATGTTCACATGAATCACCTGGCATCTTGTTCAAATATTTTTTGATTCAGAGACTGATATAATACATTTCTAATAAGCTCCCAGAAGATGGGGATGGTACTGCTTCCCAGATAACCCTTTTATTAACAAAACACCAGACACAATTAAGGAAAATAGTCAGAGAACAAAATGTAAATGAATATCATTCAAGGTCATAGGACTTAAAATGAGAGAAATCATGTCATTTTGAGGATGACTATCCAAGTCAGGATGCATGAGACTTTGGTGAAAATCTAAACAGTGGGTTTGGATTCATTTCCCAGGAAAAGTACAAATTGTATGGATTTTCTGTTTTAAAATACAGATTTTTAATAAAGAAAATTGAGATATATTGAAAACAATAGTCATCACATTGAAAAGATAGTTTTATTACTGTCAATTCCCAAGAGGAAGTGAAGCTGATACACTATGCTTGGGGAACCACATAGTGAGGTACTGGGTTCAGTTACAAAGTAGGAATTGGGAGACCTGTAGAAAAGAGCCTTTATTGTGGTTTTTGGTAGGAAAGAATAAATAGCAGGCTCTGGAGCATGGGAATTGTTACCCATTGTGAGGAACCTGGACCTGGATGGATTAGGCAGAATAGCTGGACTCAAGAGTAAAAATGAGACAAAGTTGGTGGTGGGAGTGTGGATGGATTGTTGCTTTATTTTTGAACAGCCTAGAAACAAGAAAATTGTATAAATAAATTAAAAAATCTAAAGATATCTAAAATTTAATGACAAGGTAAAGAATTCAATCAGGCTTGGCATAGTGGCACACACCTGTAATCCCAGCAGTTAGGAATGTTGAGACAAGTGGATTGAGAGTTCAAAGCCAGTCTCACGGTGGCAAGGTGCTAAGCAACTCAGTGAGATCCTGTCTCTAAATAAAATACAAAAGAGCTGGGGATATGGCTCAGTGGTTGAGTCCCCCTGAGTTCAATTCCCAGTATCAAAAAAAAAGTGATTTTCTTCTCAAAAGTTTATTAAATTCTCTCTTAGCCCTGGTCCCACAGACATTTTGCAACTTCCACCAAGCCCAGTTACACCTGGTGTTTTAAAGAACTCCTCCAGGACCTTATCTTTTATTTCAATTGCTCTGCAGTAGTCAAAACAAAATAAAACAAAACAAAACAACTCTTTTATTTCAGATATTACTTCATCTCTAGCAATTGACCTAACAATCTCCAAGAAATGACTAACCCTGGTAGGATCAATCCATCCAGGGTCAGCAAAGCACCAGATGTGAAAGCACTTCGGTATTCTGTATTTCGATACAGAAAACCATGTTTAGTTAAAACATTGTGAGCATATGAGAAGATGTAGTAAAAAAGGAATGAATTATTATTTTTTTCCTAATTTGGGGAAATATCAGGAAAGTTTATCTCAGAAGATGCTCCTTAAGATGTATTGAAGGATAAAGAGAATGTTTCCAGGTTCTTAAGTAAGAGATTATGCCTGATTCAAAGTGATCAGTTAAACAAAGGCCAAAATAGTAAGAGGTTTATTGGAGGTCTTGGAAACAAAGTGTTGTGTTTTAAGAATTAATATGTGACTGGAGAGAAATTTATAAACAAAACTGAACATCATTCTACAACCCCTCTTCATAGCAGACCTTGAAAAACTCAGAAGAAAGGTGGGGCAAATATGTATCAGACACCTGCCTCTTGATTTTCCAATTTTTTTCTCCACCTTCCTGACAAGTGATTATTCTGGACTATGACATGATCCTGTGGAGAGAAGCTTGTTTGACACATCAGTGACATTAGAATTTAAACTAACTCATTCCCACATGATGCTGCTTCATTATATATCCTTCAACTGTTTACCCCATACGATGACAAAACCATCTCTCATGAGTTAGCAAGAATGTGAACAAATGCCTTATGATCTGTGTTTCCCTGTAGGTATGTTTATACATGGAAAAAAATTATCCATTGAGATAATTATTCAGAAATGCTCCATAATTACTATATGACTAAAAGGTGTCAAGAAAAAACGTATAACAAACCTTTGTCAAGAAGGAAAGGAAAAGCAAAAAATAATGCTTAAATTATTATGCACTTTTCTCTACTAATGACCTTATCAAGACTACTTGGTTCTAATGAGAAATTTATAAGAGTCTTTATTGTTAACTCTAAAATAAAAGCCCTATGAGAGGATCACTTGAACACATGGAAATATACACACTTAATCTGAGAACATAGCTTCAAGATTTCTGACTCAATAGAACTAGAGTGAACACTAGAATATGCATTTTTAACATACAGCAAAAATGACAAGGATGCAGATATATTAGCCCTTGTTAGAGACAAAGTACTTTAATTCACTCATCAATGTTGTATTTTAAGTAGCAGAATTCCATCTCACTACTGTATATATTTTATGTCTGATCATCATGATCCCAGAAAAGGAATGTTTCCTTAGATTATTCAAAAGGTGATCACACTTTTATTTTTTGCAAGTTCAGACATTATTAAATATGTTTACTGAAATAAAAATAGATATAATGGAAACTAAGATAAACTCAAACGTTCTTTATCACAAACAAAAAAATTTATAAAGACTTTCTCCAAATTTGAGACAGTCAATTGTGCTTATTTTAATGACTTTCTTCCCTGTTATAGTTACAGAGAAATTACATATTTCTATAATTTATAAGATATAAGCAAACAGTTATGTTTCATATCAGAAAGATTAAGAGTAATCCTCCATAAATTATTTTCCTGACAGATTTGGAAGGTAGGTTTATAAAATATTTGGTTGTTTTTACTATTATCTTTTAATCTTTTATACATAATTTCAGCTTTTTTTACAAAAATAATACAATGGAAATTAAAGAAACTTGTAAACTTATGCTTCACTAAAACAGTGAGTAAAATTTTAATTTAATTTAATGTGTCATTCATAGTGAGGTATTTGTTAATTGAACAAAGGCATAAGTCAATACCTTGCTATTTTATTTTTTTTCCTGTTAACAGTATGCTTTTTTTAAACCAGGGCCAAATTTATCTAATTTCACCAAGTTTTTATTCCACTATATTAAAAGGATATAATATAAATTTAATATTTCTTTGAAAATTAGTAAAATAGTGGTAAAATATTTTTTTGGAGAGGACATTGAACTATAGAATTCATCATTATCTGTCAATCTCTCCTGTTTCTTGATCTGCTAAAAAGGGAATACTGAACTTAAAATGATGTAACTGTGAGGGAGGATTGAGGTGGATATTCTGAGTAAAATTATGTTGAACCAATGTTAGAGTGGTAGATATTTGGCCCCTATGTGTGAAATCCATTTAAATGAATAAATTATTAATTAATATCTCATTTCTAGTAAAATAAATTTGATTAATCAGGTCAAGTATTTCTGTCTATCATGAAGTTGGATTAGCATTCTTATCAGATGCTTTATGCTGTATTACAGATATATTTTCTTCTTTTAAATTCCAGACAATATTAACTCAGTTTCCATAATTTGTATAAGTGAAAGAGATGTTTAGTTATCCATTAGGAGATATTTATAAATATTATACACATATTAATATATATTATATACCTATAAACATATATATAAAACTTATATTTTTAACTTCCTTTTGTTTTGCTTTATTGAATATTTTACATCCCCAAAGTACCAATACATAGCAAATTAGTATATTTTAAAAATTATCCCATCATATTTAGCCCCAACCTTTTAGTAATACATTGTGTTCTATGTCTTAACATAAAGAATATTTTCAAATTTTTTGTAGCTACTAAAGTTACCAAGACCCTATATTTTTGAATTATGAGAATAAGTAGGTTACTTTAAATAGTCAGCAAATAGACCCAATATTATAGGATCAGAGATGAAATACACAATTTTAAGTAAAAATTTAGAAACACTAGAAAACACTTATCACAAAGTTAGATAAAGATCACTTTTTTTTTACATTAAGATTCTGCTTATAGGTATTTATTACATAGAATTAATCAAAAATATTATATAAAGAAAGCAATAAACATGTCCAAAATGCTCTTATTTAAAACAACAATATGAAAATTGCTATTTAAAAATATGGAAATGCATCCTATTACTGGTATGGCTATCAGTATCCATAATTATATCTCATATGACTATATGAAAAACACTAAAGCAGTTGTCATTTTGTAAAAGAAATACTGTGAATAATTATTTATTATATCTTTAACATATGTGTGTGTTGCATTGAATGCTATATAATGTATATGTGTGTAGAAACATCATTTATCGCATAAATAGGGCGAATTGTATGTGTCAATTAAAAATAAATATAGAAATGGAAAAAAGAAAAAAAAAATATAGATTTATATATATAACAAAAATTAGAAATCATGTTCCTATAAAAATAGAAATCTGTATTTTAAAAATAATAATCAAATATTTTAAAAACATACATAAGAAAATGTATTTACTCTTCATCTCATATTATCTTCTTCAAATACAGAAGTAAATTACATTTTCCTTAATTGTAAGATCATCCACCCAATACATGAACAGACTGCTTATGTCCCCTGCCCCCCACACAGGGTTGATTCATGCTCATTTCAAGAGAAACAACCAAAAATTATTAAAAAATTACAGACCTTGAGCTCTATTACCAGAAATAAATAAGGATGGGAAAGACTGATCTGAAAGTCATTTTATTGATTCTTTAGCAAAGTTCACACACAAATGTAGGTGAAAAAAGGGACAGAGGTCAGTAGACAGCCACTGAGGACATATTCAACCACTTGTTCACACTTCTATTATTCCACCAGAACAAATCCACAGAGCACTGATGGCTTAGTGAATTTGATGGGTGAAACAGAGTACTAAATCAATATCAATTGAACTTTTATTGAGTTCCTACTTGACAGAATAATATTCTTGGTTTTCCTAATACTCTTGAAATTCCAATATGCAACTTTTTAAAAAACTTTTACCTTCTCTTAATTATCCATCCAACATATTTAATAAACTATGTGTAAGGCATTCTTCTGAGAAATGGGTAGGTAGCAGTGAATAAAACAGGAATGGTAACTGTTTTCAGACTTTTCATTTTAAGTGACGGATAATGACTTTAAATAAATAAGCTAATAAATAGATAAAATATCCATGTTGATTTTAACAGTAGAAAAGATGAAACAAAGTGTGACTAAAATAAGTAGAGGTTAGTCAGTCAACAACTTTGATAAGATAATATTTGACTCAAGTCTTAAGTCATTCTTCCATAATTCTATGAAAATTAGTCAAATTAAGCCATCTGGTCCTATGGAAACATGTAAAACTACACATAAACACTGGATATTCAATTAGAGATCATTCTATAATAATGCTGAGGTCAGATATGAAGCTCACTTATTTTCTTTAAAGTAAAATTCTAGTGGAAAATAAGAAGAAAGGTAAGTATGTTCTTTTCATCTGTAAATATCCAATTGCTGAAGAAGTGAGAGACAAGTCACTATCAGAACATAAGTTTGATATTTTGAACAGATAGTGAGCAGAGCCTGGAATCGCATACTTGTCATTTCTGCCACATCTTGACTGATAGTGTTCTGGTCTCCTTCTACATTTATGCCAGCAAAATTATATTAATACTAAAAGCCAACTAATCTGCTCTATTTAACTAGTTCTTGAATTTCATATTCTGATATTCCGTGTAACTGATATGGGTTTGCTGGAGATAAGATTTGACTCTAGGCGAAAGATTTCTTTAAGTATGACCAACAGACTATATTCTCCTTCTCTCCCCCTCTACAGAAGTGCCACACATCTCTTGTATATAACACAAATAGGGAATGAAAAAAGGGAGAAAAATTCTCGAGTTGTGAATTATCACCATAAAAGACAGTGTCACTTCTTGTCTCCCATCACAATTGACTTCAAATCCAAATGAAGAGAGCTCCAAATGTCTGTATAATCAAGACTATTTAACATTTATGTCTATTCTTAGTTCACTAGAAAACACATCTATTGGTCTGCTGTGTTCTTACCTGAGCACATGAAAAGGTAGTTGAAGAGAGATGGTGAGAAAAGTGAAAGATTGACACAAAAATAGTCACAATCCCCATCATTTGAAATAGACGAATGAGTGATTTTCTGGAGGGTTAAGTACATCAAATAGAAGATAACTACACTTGAGTAGCACTCTTGTCATTTCCCATTGTAGAGAAATATCTGCCAAAAAGGCCTTCAGTAGCAAGAGTTCTCAAGAAATACTTAAGGAGTTCTATTGAACAAAGGAGTTAGGATTGGTACTCTGTTTCTCATATTAAGACGTAGCACAGTAACAGCACTTAGAAAAATCTGCACTAGACACCCATAAGATAGCTTGCATTTTAATGGTAGCATTAATAGCCACAGGTGTTTAAATCATCAACCACAAACAATAGAAAAACTATCAAACACCAACTAAACAAGACACATTGGTTTCATTTCCATTCGTGAGCCAGAGTGATCAGAGAATGAATCAGAGTAAAGGTAAAGAAAATTTCCTGTTGGTTTTCTCTGTCTCCTTTCCATTTTCTGATTTCAGGAAAGGCAAGGTTTGGTAAGATGATAAAAATACTAGTGTACTCACTTTTATTTCAAGGCCTACAAGTCCCAAGTTTGTGCATAGATGGACAAGAGGAGGAGTAGAGATAATAAATGAGAGTGATTCTTTAAGTAAATGCTTCATGTTGAATCATTCAAAACCATGCATGAAGCTTATGAAGCTTTTTTTTAATTATAGGAAGTATCCTGATGATTTAATTCAATATTACAAAAATTGTGTCTAGTCTTCTACCTATAACTGCATAAAGTCTAAACAGTTCCAATGCCAATCAGTTTCATGATATAACAAACAAAAGGTGTGGGGAATGCTGAATAAAATTTATTCAGTGCTATACTGTATAAAGCAGATACTTGTATTTATGTATTCTAAAGCAGGCTGTAATGAGATCATTTTAATAATGCAGATAAGAAATATTTATTTATTTAGTCCCTGTAGCCTCCTTTTTTACAAAGTTAATTTGCTTAAAATTTTTTAAATTTTGTTTTAGTTGTAGGTGGACACAATACCTTAATTTTTACTTATTTATTTTTATGTGGTGCTGAGGACAGAACCCAATGCCTCACCTGTGCTATGTGAGCACTCTGCCACTGAGACGCAACCCCAGCCCCTTGTTTAAAATTTTTGAGGATTACATTGAGAGAATCATTTATTGGATGTGACATGGAACACCACATTATAAGAGTTTACCCTGGATGAAATATTCTCATTCCTTTCTCTTTCTTATTTACATTGATATAATTTTCCCATAGCTTAGATTCTGACTTGAAAGACATCATTTGCAAGAAGCTCAATGACCCCCATCTCCTCCCGGATTATTTAATTTTGACTGAACATTTTTAATTCTTTATAGTGTCCTTGGACTTGCTAAATAACTAATATCAGGTGTAGCAAATAAAATTACTATTTTGTTAATAATGCATACTTGATCTTAAAAAATATATTTGACTTGTTTTAATATGAATATTTTCACATATAAAATGAGAATGATAGCATTATCTACTCATAGTGTTATCATTAATTGTGACAATACTGAAAAATCACTAAATAGGATTTCAAGAGTAATAATCACTGAATAATGTTGGCTATCATTATTGTTATACAATATTACATATAACTATTGGATACTGCTTTTATATTCCTAAATAACTTGAAACTGCAATGCATTTTATGTTCTTATGTTTGAGGAAATATATATATTTGAGGAAATATGTATATATTTCCTAATATCCTTCTTTCAACTCCTTGTGGCTTAGCTTCCAATATCAAATAATATCTCAGTCCTCTCAAACTCTTCTAATTTGGTGCTTCTGGTCTTCAGGAAATAGAGATGGTACATCTAAGCAATTAAAGACAAAACAATAAAGTTAATATAATTAAGTACTGACTTGATGACTAAGGGATTCTCTTATTAATTATTAATAAAAACATAAGAATAAATGCAAATTTAGCATATGGTGTACTGATAGTACTGAGAGAGAAGTCCATCATCTGTTTTGGAAAGAAAATATGTCTTAGCTTTCTGGAAGGATAGTTCTACAAAATAATGTCTACAACATTTATACTTCCATGACTAGGCCATTATTATTATTTGTTTTTACTAATGCAGTGTAATTATACATAATATTGGGGTTCATTTTGACATGATCATACATGTATGGAATATAATTGGCTCCAATTCAGCCCCCAGTATTTCCTCTTTCCTTCCCCTCTTCACTCTTCCCCTTCCCCTTTCTTTACTCTACTTGCCTCCCTTCTATTTATTAATAGTTTCAAACTAGACATTTAATTTTAGAATACAATAATAGAGTATCAGATTAAAATCTTTTTAGTTTGTGTTAAGGTAACTAAGGTAATAGTATTAATGATTATAATACTATAATCTGAATAATCTATTTTGTACAATACAACAAAATAGCATTAATTACTAACTTTCATTGCCATTTGTTTAACACCTACAATGTTCTAGGATCTGCCCAAATACATTAATATGAGTATTATGACTAGTACACGAAAGATAGAGATAAGTTTAAGAAAGATTAATTAACTTTCCAGTCTCATATGTCTTAAATGTGCTTGTCTTATTTGTAAAGTTACAAGGAAAAGTTATTTTCAGAGAAATAGATGAGCTGAATAAAGTCTGCATAACTCTTATTGCGAAAAATATTTTTATTTATTTATTCTGAGATATTTCTTCACAAAATGCTATTTTAGCAAATTTATATCTGTCCTGACTTTTTGCACATTTAACATTGACTGGATGGCATTTATTTTGACAAATTTTCCTTGTGTCTTTGGTTGGTTCTGAATAAATGTATGACAAAGAGTGTATGTGAGTATACAAATATGATTCTCTTTACAATTATGTAAGATCTACCACATTTATGGTTATGAAAATTTCTATTAATGCAGAAACTGATGGTAAAACAATTGTTTTTATTTATACAATAGTAAAAGTTTTATTGTTTAAATAAGAAGTGTCATTAATTTTTATCACACATCTAAATAGAAACTACTAAAAAAGAGATATTTCCCAGGAAGGGGAATAGCAGTGGGAGAGAGAGTGTGAGGGATAGATCTGGAAATGTGGATAGAATAGATCTGGAGAGGGGTAGAGATAGATCTGGAAATGTGGATAGAAAATAATAGCTTCCTAGCACTGTTTACTACTATTCCTAATTCAATGGCAGTAAAATATTATTGCCATTAAATAGATAATTTCCATCCCACATCATCTGCAGGTGAAAATCTATAAAGTAATAAATTATATTCATTCAAACTACAAGTTGGAGATTATAGTATTCTCATTAGTTTACTGAGTTTTGATATTTTAGACACCTGTTATTTATGTTTATGATAGATTAACAATAAACTAATTATGCCTTAAAATATATATAATTGTTAATATTTGTGAAAATAATGTATATACATATTATTTATTTTAATTTCCTAGTAAGTCAACTCAAATTATTGAATATAAAATTTGAGGGTATAAAAACTTTAAATAAAAAGTAATTTACTGCCAAATCCTATGAATAAAATAATTAACTTGACATTATGCAATAGATTGACTTAACTGATTATTTTTGCTATTTTACTAGTGAATATTGAAACTAATATTAGAAACAAAGGTAAATTACTTATATATGTAACTACTATGTTTGTGCTAAGGTGTAAAATTCTTATAATGTGTCAGGCAAGGAAATTTTATTGAAGAATAAAACTTAGATGAGACTTGCAATCTGTATCTTCTAAAGCCATTTTTATCCAAAGAGATACACCCCCAAGGAATTATTTTCTGCACAGTGGTCTTGGTTCCTATGACACAGAATGAAGCAGATGGGTATGTTGGCAATTTTATTCATGAACTTATATGTAAACATTTTCATTAGGCTGGCATACAGATTTTTTTTAATCCTTAGTGAATATCTCATAAATTTAAAAATAACAGAGAAAGGCTTTTTTTCATGCAGAGAAATACTCAGGTGCATTCTTTAGACCTTCATTTTGTATTCATAATGAAGCCAAAAAGGTCAGAGAAACTTTCCTGATAAAAAAACAATAATAAGATCTAACCATTGTGAACAATACAGATGGAAAAATAACTCTTCTAATATAATTGTCCCACATTGGTACATGATAGAAGCCTTCCCCACTAGGAGATACTATGGAATTGCCCAGTAGACTGGGTCTTGTTTCTGGTGAGGTAAAGAATATATGAAGAGTTCCCTGAGAGCTTTCTATTTATCTGCTGCATTTATGCCCAGCCTCCACAAGGAAAACAAAGTCCCCAAACAAAATTAAGTAGTCCTAATTGGTTTTATTTCAAGATACCTGAAGAAGCAAATACTCTGTATATATGATTTTACTGAAATCCATTCTTCACAAAGTTTTCTTAGATGAAGTCTAAAAAATCATGAGTTAATAATGAAAATAAATCATGACATAATAATGGAAAATACAAGTTACAGACTTATAACTATTGAAGTGAAATAATAAATACTTAGAGAGCACGAGTTTTAAAAAACCAAAAAGTACATAACAAAGAAACAATATGCAACCAAAGTTTTAGAAGTGGACTGTAGCATAGAGATACGCTGCTGAGATTTCTGTCCAAAGGTAGGAATGCAATCAGCAGACAGTCTGCAGGACTCTTGGTCTGCAGAGAGCCCTTTAACTTTGCAGAAGCAATCTCAACAGATGATGGAGCAAGGTGAGGGAGTAAAGGCTCTTTGTGGATTATTCTGACAGGTTGTACTTGTTCCACACTCTGTACAAAGACTAGCTGAATCTTGAACAGGTCTGAATCACAATTCTATTTCTTCCTCTATCCAATTCTGTGTCCTTTCCAGCTCTTTTACATATAATTATAACTAAATAACATTTCAAATACCTGGAATCTACTTCAGCTATCACTTAATAAGGGAAAAAAAATACAATGTGAGAATGAAATTGTGTGCCCCCAAAATTCTTATGTTGATGCACCAACCCTTAAAATAGCTGTAGTCACTTTGTAGAAATTGTTAAACTTAAATGAGATTATAATGCTAGGAACCTTAATCATATAGGACTGTGTGCCTGTAAGAAGAGGAAGAAATACAAAAAAAAAAAAAAAAACTCCCTATTTCTTCCTAGATACACTTAAAGACAAGACTATGTGCGGATACAAAAAAGATGGTGACTGTATATAAGCCATGAAGAAAGCTTTCATGGGAAACTAAATTGACAGTTACCTTGATCATGAACTTTATGATCAGTCTGGCACTGTTAGTGCCAGCAGAACATAAAACAATAAATGCTGTGTAAGGTACCCAGGCTATGGTTAAGGCAAACCAAACAGACTAATATACATATCTATCTATAATTAGAATCTCAAACATAAAACTGTGTCAAACTATTGTTAAGTTAAATAGGAAGCATGAAATATTATTTTAAATATATAAACAAATCACTAATCACTATCTAATCAACTAAAAAATGAAATGACTCAACCAGATTTAAAAAAGCACCACATAGCAAAATTTGGCATTTTTATTAAGACACATCTAAACAACATAATGAGGGCTGGGGATGTGGCTCAAGTGGTAGCGCGCTCGCCTGGCATGCGTGCGGCTGGGGTTCTATCCTCAGCACCACATACAAATCAGAGATGTTGTGTCCGCCGATAACTAAAAAATAAATATTAAAAAATAAATTCTCTCTCTCACTCTCTCTTTAAAAAAATAAACAACATAATGATATATTAAAAGGAATATAATTCGTATAATTTTAAGATATTGGCTATCTTTATCAAACAAAACAGAATAAAAATACCTGTTAATACAATCAAACCATCCACCTGTGAGGTTTGAAACTTTGGAAGAAAATATTGAGCTGCATAATCCCTACCAGGCCTTTCCATGAACTTTAACGAAACTTGTTCTTAATTTTGGAGCACTAGCTATCAACAACACTACATTCAAAATAGTTCTTTGAGAAGCAAATCTTGGAGAAAAAAGCAACTCAATAAATCTAGATACTTGTAGTGAGATAAAATCTGAATGTCCTTATGTGTCAACAGCACTTGTCCAAGTATTACTGGATTTCTCTTACACTGTCTTCCTATGTTCTTAGTAGTGTGCACTGTGTGTTTAATAAATATTAAATATAATGCACATGACTGGAGGCTATTCAAAGGATTAAAAACGGTGAAAAATCAGCTACTTATGAGTCTGAGACAAGAAGACTGCAACTTGGGGGTCAGTCTCAGCAACTTAGTAAGACACTGTCTCTAAATGAATAAATAAAAAGCCTGAGGATGTGGCTCAAATGTTAAGCAAACTTGGATTCAGTTCCTGGTAGAAAAACAAAACAAAACAAACAAACAAACAAAAACAGCAAAAAAATAAAGTTAACATTAATCATACTCATCAGTAAATTGAAATTTAATGTTCAAAGTAATCAAGTATTTTCTACATAATTTCAGTTATTCAGTGGTAATAGAAAACATAATTTAAGAGACTATATTATTATTATTACTTCTATGTAAATTATATTGCCGGGTTTCTGTTCTCTCAACTAAAAGGCTCAGATCACTCCAGTTGAACTGGGCTAACTGGGCTGCACAAAATAACCACAAGAAAGACACAAATACCTTTTTCTTTGGGGTCGCTGTGATGGCTCCTCTGACCTTAAGGGCCCACAGAAAGAGAGAGCAAGAGCAAGCAATAGCTTTTATTGAGGAGAAGCTATTCAAATGAGGCAAAGGGTCAGGTTTCAGGGGGCTGAGTCTATCTTCATGATGTCCACTGTCAGCAGGTTGACTGACACCTGGGTAGGCCATACCCAAGGGCACAGTAAGAGAAGGGGACATACACAAGGCACTTCCATGGAATATTCTATCCTAAACAGGGCAAGGGGTAATATTACAAAGGAACAGGTGAATGTAGCTTCACCCATGGGGCTGTAGCAAGACACACCCATACACTAGACACCAACTCTCGAACCCAAGAAGGGTGGGGAAAGCTCTGCCACAATTCTGTGACTGAGCACCTCAGCACCCAGCCAGGGAGTGTAACTCAGTCACATGTAAGGTTGGTCTCCCACATTATATAAGTGGTAAATTATGATTGGTATCAGGAGTAGGATTAGCAATACCAGTGACTACACTGATCAGAAGAAATTTTGGTTCTTCATTCTTAGCACTGAGCTTTTTGGATAGGAAAAAAAAAAGATTTTTTTTTAACTTTTTCAAAATTTCCATCAATATTGATTATTGTAGAATGAAAGAATATTTTGTTTGAATGAGTCCCTTGGCTTCTAATTTTCAATATAGTTCCACTAAATTTTTCTCTAAATGTCATTTTTTATATTATTACAAAGTTTATAATGTCAGAGGCACATTCAGCCTTGCCAAAAGAAGCTTGGGAACAGCTTTTTACAACAGTGAAATGAGATTAAGTTTGATCACGAAATGGGAAAACTGCTAAAAAGAAAATATAATTTTGGTGGTGATGACCTTTACCTTACATCCCAAAGATTTAAAAAGAAGGAAAATAATTTAAAAACAGCCAAAGCCAAAGTAAATATTTTGCTCCAACCTTTGAATATAAGTAATTTTAAATTCGTTGTGCAAAATTTAATGTAATTATTATGTTGGTAATTGCTACATAAACTCATCCTCTTAAATAAATACTAATCTTTGTTTGGTTACAGCAAAGCAAAACAAAACAAAACACATAAATTCAATATTTATAGCATAATGTATAGGATAGATATACAAAGACATACATTTACTTTTTCTGTGTAGAATTATGGGATATTTCTTGACTAATGTCTTAATAGTCAAATTACATTGGAACTGCATCAGAAATGTCTTAAGTAATTCATTAATTCACTCATTTAACAAGTTTTTAAAAGAATTTATGTGGAGGGGCTGGGATTGTGGCTCAGCAGTAGAGCGCTCACCTAGCACAAGCGCAACCTGGGTTCGATTCTCAGCACCACATAAAAATAAAGGCATTGTGTTGTGTCCATCTACGAATAAAGTTTCTCTCTCTCTAAAAAAAAAAAAAGAATTTACATGGAGTCATATGCTGGCTATACTGGGCACTCAGACAATAATGACAAAGAAAACATACAAATTCCTTGCCCTTGAGAATGTAATATCAGAATAATGATAATGTCATCTATATGCTATTTAAAAAAAATCTACAAGGTCATATTAATACATACACAAAAGAATGTAAAGACAGAACCACACCAAAGCAGCACCATTTTAAACATCATAGTAATTACTCACACTAATTTTTTTAATTAATTGGAAAGAATAAAGAATTAATCTTGTCTTTACAGTATAAACCATGATTCAATATAACTAAATATGCCTAGTTGATGAGTACAAGCATTTTCTTAAAAAAGCTATTGAAACTAATATATATAGAAGAGAATTTTAAAGGAATTAGAAAATCATTGATTTATAGGGATTAGTAAAATAATGGGTTTAATAATGCCAATCAATGGGTAAGACAATAGATTAAAGGTGAGTGGAAATTTTCACAATGGACAAACATGATGTCCTCACTTAAACCACTTATCAACTTTAACATAACCAAATGTGGGACAGACAGGCATGATGTGCCCCAGATGTAATATAATACAGAACAGAGGGCATCATTTATGACCTATTCTTGCTGAGCAGAACTAAATCTAAGAAGGCCTTTAGAAATAATGTGTGTATCTTTAGAGATGCATACTGAAGTATATCACTGTAAAATGGCATGGCATAATATGTGGTACTCTCTATAGACCCCCTAGAGGGCAAAAAAGAGGAGAAAGAAAATACAGATGAAGCGGTAGCCTTATTGAATGAGGATGATTGATACTTGGCAGTATATTGTGTGGCAGTATTTCTAATTAAGAGTATTTTTAAAAAAAAAAATATTTCATCATTTAAAAATAAATAAAAGGAGTATGGAGTTTCCTTGGAAATCCGGGAATTTGACCCAGCTATCCCTCTCCTCAGTCTATACCCAAAAGACTTAAAAACAGCATACTACAGGACATCATCAATGTTTATGGCAGCACAATTCACAATAGCTAAACTGTAGAGCCAACCTAGATGCCCTTCAGTGTATGAAGGGATAAAAAAATTGTGGCATATATACACAATGGAATTTTACTCAGTAATAAAAGACAATGAAATCATGGCATTTGCAGGTAAATGGATGGCTTTGGAGAAGATAATGCTAAATGAAGTTAGCCAATTCCAAAAAAACAAACAAAAACAAATGCCTAATGTTTTCTCTAATTAAAGAGGCTGACTCATAGTGGGGTAGGGAGAGGGAGCATGGAAGGAACAGATGAATTCTAGATAGAGCAGAGGGGTGGGAGGGAAAGGAAGAGGGCAGGGGATTAGCAAGGAGGTGGAATGGGATAGATATCATTATCCAAAGTAGATATATGAAGACATGAATTGGTGTCAACATACTTTATATACAACCAGAGATATGAAAAAATTGTGCTGTAAATGTGTAATAAGAATGGTAATGCATTATGCTGTCATTTATTTTTTTAAAAAAATCAATAAAAAAAGAAAAAAATAAATCTAGTGAAGAGAATAAAGAAAGACATGTGGTGATATAGAGAATAAGTGGAACAAGAGGCTCCTTTTAGAAACTATAAATGTCAGATTCCAGTAGGATATTTAAATAAAGTCCAATGAAAGTGTTGAAAAAGTATAACTGATGTTCATCAATGAGTTTCAAACTTGATCAACAGAGATAAAAATAAATGAACCTTATTAGGTGGAAACCACTGTGCTAAGTCCCAAGAATATTAAGATAACAATGACTTTGATGCTATTTTGGGGAAATGTTGAATCTAAAAGATCCCATGGAATCTAAAGATGAGGATTTTGGAGTTTTCACCACAGAAGTCATAATTGAGAATATTCTATTCTTGTTTTCATTTCTTTGTCTTGTCTTACCCTCAGTGACTATCTGATATAATGATTTCAACTATTATCCAAAATATTGAAATTCTTTGTTGCATATGACTTATTTAGCCTCTTTATATAACTGTCTAATGTATAAGTCACACCTTGCTAATTTCTTTTTCTATTCAATGGTCAAGATATTTAGTTAATATTTTAATAATAGTCATTTTATCTCACATGACCTTTAACTATACCAGTAAAAAGGAGATCATAGTTTCCTGAAACAGAATTTGCTTATTGTTTTATTATATGGTTAAAAAGGAATAATCTAAAACCCTAAAAATGATAAATCAGAGTTCAAATCTTTCCTTCACTTTATAGAATTTATTTTATTATACTTTAGATGTGGAAAGTATCTGACAATTAGAATCTTGGTCAAAATGCAAAGTCCAGGATCTGCACTGGCAGTAACATTAACTTAACCATTGGATTAGCACTAGAGCAGTTGTTGAAATTAGAATTTAGCATAACATTTCATAGAGGACAAGGCTAACCTGCAGTGGAAATAGGTACGTGTGGTACTCATGACCAAACTGTAAGGCTTAAGTCACCCTGGGGAAAAGATAAAGGAAAAAAATGATCTTAATATTTATTGAGAGTTCTCAAAATATTTTTAATTAAGCCATTCAATACACAGGTAAATTGACATACATTAACTGCATAAAATAAGTACTCAAGTGAGAATGATTTTAAAGCATAATAATGCATATCTCTGTTTCAAGCTATTTGATAATTTTAAAAGCCTTTACATTTTTATGTCTTTGGACCATTCAATATATAACATCTTTAAAATTCAATTTAAATAAATAATAATAAAAGCACAGAATAAAAATAAAAATTAAACTTATTACTGCTATGGTAGGTGCAAGTTCTCACAGAGGAGCAAAGCGTTCCATATCCAATTTAAAGTAAAAAGTAGCCTATACCATTCACTGAGTGATTATATTTAAAAATTTGTACAGTTTAAAAAGTCATTTATAATGCCATCAAAATTTATAAGTGTTATGGGGTAGGTTGCTCACAAAATACACCAAGTCCCAGTTTTGTCCAAATTGAAAAGTCTTTATTTAGCCAGCCAGCCAGCCAGCTACTGCTCCCGACAGGACTCATAACTGTCTCTGCAAGGAATAGCCCTGAGCCTGAGCATTTTAGGCAATTTAAAAGCAAAAAACAAACAAACAAAAACCCACATCTGGGTTGATGTAGCTGCAAGAAAGCAGGTACAGAAGCTGTATTGGTCAGTTAGTGAGACAATGCAATGGGTCTGTTGTTATTTCCCATGGGACTTTCCAGGTTGGCATAGCAGCAAGTAAGCAGAAGGGAAATGGGTGGAAATGACCCTAGTTTAGTACAAGTTAGAGAATGGTTACTAACATCTAGACAATCAATCTCTGACAAGGTACCTTACCCAAGAAAAATGGAAGCCAAAGAGAACAATTTTACATTGTATAAGAATTGCTTTTTTGTGTTGCCAAGTATGTTATGCTAGGTAAGTATTAATGGGTACAGAGGTAGGGCTTTCCCAAGGGAGAAGTATTTCTTTCATGATATGGAGTCTCAGGATAAAATGGAGTCTGGTTGGTCAATGCCCATATAGCCTGGCCCTTCACAATAACTAACTTCAAAGTGAATGTCTATCCAACAAAGTGCACTGAATTTTAATCAGATGCATATTTTAGGGTTATGTTTATTTTTAGTTTTAGCATTTTTACCAAATTTTGGAGTTGAAATACTCAGGTCAAGACAAAAGTTGCAAGATAATTTAAGATTTCCACCACGTTGTTTAAGAGCATTGTATGAGTTTACAAGTTCAAATTTATGAAATTTTATTCTAGGCAGAAACTTGAATTTGATCAGACAGTGGTAGTTTGATAATTCTGCCCTGGAAGGTGAAGGAATACTGTGATGAGGCCATGAGTATTAAATACCGGAAGTTCCCCCACTGACTAAAACCAATTTCACAAACATGAAACTACATGCATTTCACAATGTTTTTCATGTTTATACTTGGGAAGTACTACTGAAAACAAAAATGTACATAGTTAAATGCATCCAATAATTTCTACTAGGCAAAGAAATAAATCACATAAACTAATTAGTACAATTTCAATGAGTGTGATATATAATCAATTGTGAGTAAAATTTGCATTGGAAATATAATTTCTATTGTTATAATAGAATTTCTTATATTACAATGACTATTTTTTTCTTAAAAGCAATTTTTTCAGACATATATATGTATATATATATACATATATATATGTCTGAAAATATATATATATATATATATAACTTGATCTATAATGTCATGCACTTTTACAAGAAGTAAAGTACAAAGCTTAAATCAGAAAGAACCAAAGTTTTGTTAGAAGTATTTTTTTTCAGTTTTTTAATTTGTTCTTCTTAGTTATACATGGCAGTAGATTGTATTTTGATGTATTATACATATATGGAGTATAACTTCCCATTCTTTCAGTTGGACATGTGGAGTTACACTGGTTGTGTATTAATATATAAACATAGGAAAATTATATCTTATTCATTCTACTGTCTTTCCTACTTTCATTTTCCCTTCTTTCCATTCATTTCTCTTTGTCTAATCCAATAAACTTCTACTCTCTATCCTCACCCCCTTATTGTGTATGATAAACATTTGCATATCAGAGAGAATAATCAGCCTTTATTTTTTTTGAAATTGACTTATTTTACTTAGCATGATAATGCCAGACCCATCTATTTACTGGAAAATGCAATAATATCATTTTTATTTATGACTGATTAATATCCCATTGTGTATATATAACATATTTTTTATCTATTCATCTGTTTTGAGTACATAGTTTGATTCCATAGCTCAGCTCTTTTTAATTGAGCTTTTATAAATATTGATGTGACTGTATCACTGTAGTGTGCTAATTTTAAGTCCTTTGGGTATATATATATCAAAGAATGGAATAACTGTGTTAAATGGTGGTTCCATTACAAGTTTTCTGAGGAATCTCTCTATTGCTTTCTGGAAGGATTGAAACAATTTGTAATCCAACCATCAATGTATGAGTGTATCTTTCTCCCTACATCCTTGTCAATATTTACTGTTACTTGTATTGTTGATAATAGCCATTTTGACTGTATGAGGTGAAATTTCAGTGTACTTTTCATTTTCATTTAAGAGAAGCATTTATGTTTGCACATTTGTGCCCAAAATCCCTTGGATCATCCTAATATTAATTATATTCACATTTATTCCCAAAGGACCACAGACTCACTTTAAATTCCAAATATTTTTGACTAATTGTAAGTATCTATGAACACCTATTGTCTACATGAGGCAAAGGCTTCTGTATTACATTCTGTAGTAGTTTATCTTGCCTCTTGGTTCTCTGACTGGAATCAAAGCCACCAATGGCATCTTGCTCAAAAATAGGGTCCTGGAAGGGACATTGATGTTGTTATCAATGTCTCACTATGTAAATATAAATAAAATAAAACCCTCTTATTCTCAATGTTTTTTTGTCACAATTACAGAAAAATAAGTTATCATCTGTCCACTTCTTTTAAGAAATTGTGTATAAACATTGGGATCACCTACTTCTTAATGGAAATTCACAGTCAATAAGACATAAGTTCATCTGAATGGGAATTATTTCAGTACTATGATCACATTAAACCATCTATCGCCAGTTTTCCAGTTTTCTAGATTTAGCAAATCTTTTTTATACTATTTTAAAAATTAAAGATACATAGAAAAAATAAGAATTTTGAAAGCAAAAAATGCACAATAAAGTTATCATTGAAAAAGTCAGAGAAGAAAAAAATATATACTAACAGATTATAATATCATATTTACTCTATCACGATTTATTGATTATCTAAATGGAAAAGTATGAAGGAAGCCACAAGACAAACTACAAAAACAAATGTATCACCCTTCACCTAATCCCCACTACAGATGATTCTGCTTCTTAAGTTAACATGGGTTTATATCCCAATAAACCCACCATAATTTGAAAATATCATTAGTCAAAAGTGCATTTTAGACACTTAACTTACTGAACATCATAGCTTAGCAACACATCACACTGTAGCATATGAATTACTTACTGTCATGATTGCCTAACTCACTGGGAGCTGAGACTTGCTACCACCATCAAGAATGGCTAGAGAGGATCAGACTGAATGACATTAGCCAACGAAAGGATGAAACTTGGAAATTCAAAACATAGATTTTGCTGAATATGTATCACTTTTGCACCAGGGTAAAGTATAATGATAAGTCAAATCATTAGAAGTCAGGAATTTATATTTCTATTTTACTAAGTGCTCCCACCTATCTGCTCAGGTTTATCCTAATTCTAACTTGATTCTCTGGAAAATAGAAAGCATTTTGGTTTTCTTAACCCACTATGAGTTTATACCACATAGACCCTTTTGAAGAAGCTTTGCAGTGAATGACTAGAAAGTCCTTGGCTATATACAATTTAGCGCTAATAAAGTCCATTTTTCTGATAACGGCACTCCTGAATTCAGATTCTGTACTTTTTATCTTTTCAATTACTGATTCTAATATGTGTATTTAGATCTAGCCTTTGTACTCATTCTAAGATTATGGTGAACTAACTCTCCTTGTACACATGACTTGTGAAATAGTTAAGGATCTGACTGTAAAAATTAGGGTCAACCCTATGGTGCAGCCTTGAGATAGGGCTCTTCCTTTTGTCAAAAGGGGTGTCATCTACTCATGTGGGTGTGCTTTGGTTTTCTTTGAGTACTCCAGTGTCTATTACCTTAAATCTTGACACACATTTTTACTTCCCTTGGAAACATGTCATTTTTCTACAAGTGAACCCTGGCTTCTTTCTTGTAAATTAGGGGCAAATCCTGTATTAGAGTTCAGGTGACTAGCATCTTTAAGCCTTGTTCTACTCCTTCCATGCCAAGTTCATCTGCCGAGTTTTAAGTTGAACAAAAATTGAAATGATGTTCTGCAGTGAAACAAATGTATATTTTTAGTCTTATTTTCCAAAATTAAGAATAATTTGAGTGAAATTTTATGATTTCAGGAAGACAAAAAAATAAAAACAATTTAAGCATAAGAGAGACTTAACGAAATAAAGTGAAGGATGCCTAAAGAATTAAAATGAGAGATGCAGAAATAAAGGAGGAAGACAATCACAGGTGCCTAGATAAATATACGAATGAACGTTATTTCACATCATAGTAAGGTCAATGATATAATCATGTTTATATGAATTGAGGAAATAATCAATTATATTACTAAGTGAATGGAGAAAGGGAGAAAGATAAAGAATTTGTAGAAAAAGTTTTAAATGAATCAGATTTTCTTAGATGAAGACTACATATTTATGAACAAGGTCCAGTATAGTTCCTAAAGGTAAAGATACAATTAATCAACTTTGTCCAAGTTGTGGATCATTTGAACAAGTGAAATAAATTCCTGTAGTTGAAACTTATGGAGGAAAATCATAAATCTTGAAAAGAGAAACCTATTTCAATGAAGAACCAATGATTAGCATTAAGGAAATTATTCAGTTTGAGAGTTGTCCTCATCAGAACTGCATTTTAGGCCACTGTAAATATGATGGCTTGGAGTTAGGGAGAGATGGGAGACAGAACAACCTATTACAGAGTTACTATAAGAGTTCAAGAACTGAGGCGAAACATGGGTGTTATCAGTGGAATTTTCAAAGGGCAAAGCCAGCCTGAAGTCTAACTGAAACTGAATGAGTAAAGAAGAAAGGAAGAAAGAAGATCAAAGATGATTGTAGATGAAGAGAGGGAGGGAATTATAAATAGAATTGTAGATGGATGATTTGGTCCTATTTGGGAAATTTGATGTGTTTTGAAGACATTGTTAGAGAATTACTATAACTTTAGTTAAATAAAATGAAAAACATGGTACAAGTGGGAATATAAAATCTAAATACAATGTTCTGATATTATACATAGCTAGAAGTTTTGATGGAGGGGTGTGCAAGAGCCATTTGAGAAGGCCAGTTTTCAATTGGCCAATATTCTTCTGCACAAACTACCACCCTTCTAAACTGTAGGCTCCAAATTGTGGAATCAATGTTAAAAAAAAAAAGAAAAAGAAAAAGAAAGAAATCAAGCAAAAAAAAAAATTCAATAGCAAAGGGTTTAGACATTCCAATATACTTACAGTTCATTAGATTTTAAAATATGCAATAAAAAAGAACATTTTTTTTTTCTTAGAGATTCAATACAGGAACGCTCAACCACTGAACATCATTCCATGCCCTTTTTTGAGTTTTTAATTTAGAGACAGGTTCTCACTGAGTTGCTTAGGGCTTTGCTAAATTGCTAAGGCTGGCTTTAAACTTATGATCCTCCTTCCTCAGCCTCCCAAGTTGCTGGGATTACAGGCTGGGGGCAGACAGCTAAAAAGGATAATATTTTATATAAAATATACAACCCCTATAATACTTAATGTGAGTTTTTGTAATAAATAAATGCTTATTAGAAAATTAATTAATCAACAAATTATAATTATATGTACAAACATTAATGAATGCATATGATAGTGACTTAAGTCAGCTTACAATAGATAATATAATAAAAAAATATTTATAGTAATAATATAACAAAAGTATTTGCAAATGCATTAGTGATATTTCTAATACATGAGCAAGTTGAATTTATTAATATAACAAAGCCCATAATATCCATGGAAATTAATATTCTTAATATTTAGCTACTGGTAAAATGAAATGTATAACAAAGAAACAATTAAATTAAATATGTCCTATTTTTTCAAAGTTTTTTTTAAAAAAACAAAGCACTTTAGTAGCTTTACCAGAGTAAACAAATGCTTCCTCGCATTTAATTCAACATTAAATCAGATGCCTTTCTGTGTAGTTCTAAATTTTGTCTTCAGTGTAGTCACCTCAATTTTCTGTATCCAGCACCTGGAACAGTAATTATTATATCATAGGTGATATTCAGAAAATTCTGTTAAGTGTTGAATCAATAACTTAACCAATCAACAGATTCCTCAATAATAAAAAAAATCTTTTACTATATATTTACAAACTAAGTAAAAATAAAACTTAAAAACCTCCTTCATTTAATAATTTTAGTAGTGCTCACATTATTCTATAAGATATAGATGCTCAAATGAGATGAAGTTATGAATTACGTGGAATTGTGTTTAAAGCCTCACAAATAACAGTGGAGTTAGAATAGAAACTTTCCATTTCTTCTCAAAATCCTTGGTGATAAGATACAACTTGTACCACCTTTCTTTATCTCCATATTTTTCCTCCATTTACCATTAATTTATATTTTGAAAACTTATCTTTAGAGAACTAGCTTAAATTGATACTCTCAATAAAATGTTCTAATCATGCTTCTATTTCAATCATTCCTCCTCATCAAGGAATCAGATCAATTCATGTTGGAGGTTCATTGTCATTCAAGATGATGAGTCAATTAAGGTTTTGGGGATACCTCTGTTCCACTGTTAAAGCTGAAATATATTTATTTCAATCCATGTTGCTGTGCTTCTAGATTACTAACTACTAAATATTATAATTCAACATGAAGAAATATCTGAAGAGGTAAATATTGTATTCAAAAGCATTTAATCTACTAATTTATGAGTTTTTACTACTCATGACTTAAGGTCAGATATACTGACTAAATCACAATCAATATCAATACATACATATGTATACACACATTCTTATAGACTTGTTTTTCTTCAGCTTATGGATTTTTAACTTCCCTCTTGTTTTGTAAAAGTGCTTGCTTATTATTTCATATCTTCCTTTTACTTTTCATTTCTATTGAATATGATTTGTTTGTCTAGCTTTTAAATTTTTACTATGGCTTTTCTTTCCAAGCATGTAATGTGTTTATCCTTGGGCCTTCTCACACTTGTTGTTAGAAAGTGAGCTATTATCATCTCTTGAATGGCCTAATGAGCACATACAAACCCATGTCTTGTCAGTATCTGACAATCCAGTTGTGACTGATCAGAAATGAATCACATCCCATATCAATAGGAAGGCAAAGCTTCATTGTAGAAGTAAATTCATTCTGGTGTGTATATTGGGTTTCTGAATTACAACTAAATTACTACAGCAAGACGTTTTGTGGCAGCAGTGCTTTTAGATTGGTCTGTGAGAGAAGGTACTCATCACCTAATAAACAGCTGAATAAATCATAGAAAGATAAAAAAAAATGTATTTTTTTCCCTATTGGGACTGAAAGTAGGTGGTTGAGACACTAAATAGTAGAAGGCACTGTGCATATCAATTGTTTTTCAGTCTCTTCAGTGAATTAAGCTCTTTAGCCATTTGTCATGTGAATTAAGTGGAAATAGACATAAAACACTTAAAATATATATTTTTTAGTGCTCAACCTGTGGGAATACACTTTTGTTTCAGGCTCCAGTGAGCTCCTTCCTCACTGCACCACAGAGAACTAATTCTTGTTACAAATTCCATTCTGAATTTGGGGTTCCAATAATAGCAAGACCTTTTTGTATTATGTCTCTATTATTCCACACTTTTATGAAGTGACATTACTGTCAGTGTATTTTCTTAACACTTTCAGTAATACGATCAATCCCCTCTACCATCATCAGCATTCTAGAAATATGTGATCTCAATGAATGAAAGCAATGAGATTGACCAAAAGCCTAACTTTAATTTTGATTAAAAGCATTCTGCATGTGTGTGTGTGTGTGTGTGTGTGTGTGTGTGTGTGTGAGAGAGAGAGAGAGAGAGAGAGGCAGAGAGTGTTTAGATTTATGCATGCTCTCACTTGTACAGCCAAAATAAAATTTTAAATATGGTGTTTGCTCAATGTTTGAAAGTAAGTGACCTTCTCTCATCTAATGGATTTGTGAACATGAAGGCATGAGGCTAGATTCTGGATGGTTTTTGTTCATTGTTGTTTACTTACTGCTAGATATTCCCAAGAAAGCCCTTTGAAGAGCAAAAGCAGAAGTCACTAAGGGACCTGGCACACTCAACATCCTCTGAGATGACCTTCTCATTCTTCAACATCTGAGCTCCAGATGTTTTAAATGCTAAATAAAATGTGTGTATTTTTACAGGATTATATTTGTTAGGGTACGTGTTTCTTTTTTCAGTTTCCTTGCTTTTATCAGTAAGTCCATTTAAAAAAAAGAGAGATTAATTTAGCTTGTCATTTTTTTTTGTTAACCTATCCACTCATCATTCACCAATTAAAACTTATATTGCAAAAAAATCATCTCTTAAAACCTGAGTTTTTCTGAAGAACTTTGTGCCTGCAATTTTGGAGTCTGTTACAAAAC